>NC_079877.1:35635711-36325832 GCF_029227915.1 Hydractinia symbiolongicarpus
ACTAGCATTATTGTAATACCTTTAATTTACACAATCTAGTTTATCTTTTTAGAAACAACAAATATCACAAATTGGCGGGGTGGACTACAGAGATGCTGTACGTCTCGCAATGAATAGGTAAAGGTATAATTTTTTCTCCTTAAGGAAATACACTCTCCTTAGTAGTTTATTTCTACTTACCTTTAATTTTAATTTTAATTTTCGTCAGGATCTTCACCACTACATTCATGGCGCAAGCCAATTTAAAAGGCAAGAAAGACAAAGTCCCGCTGGAAGGGAAATTAATTTATAGAATTATAGTAGGTACGTGTATTAGCTGATGTATTACGTTGTTACCCTTCTATGTATGGTGTGTTTTCTCTTAGTTTTTGGATAGAGAGATTGATTGAGAAAGGCACGGTTGATTCAAGTTATAATGTTTTAAGAATGTTCTACTGTGCTACAGTCATTTACAAAAATAATGAGTAAATCGTTTTGCTATTACATAGTATGCAAATGATCGCGTTAGGTTCATTGGTCTATTTCTCAAACATTTACTGACTACGTTTCTATAAAAATCTATTATTTATCTGGAAATAAGCTATTTCTTTCTCTCTAGAATCTGTCAACGAGCGTTTTAAAGATGCGAACGAACAAGAGATGAGACGCATAATTGGAACCAAACTTCGAAACGCTCCCAGTCAAAGGATCAGGGACATAAGGGGTACCTTAAATGTATAAATTTCCAAAAAACAAATAAAAAGCCCTTTCGACTTACCTCATTTATGAATGTCATTTATACATTTAATATATCTCTTTTTGTTTCTTCTGAACAGACTTCCTTATTATTTCCAATATTTATTTTGTTTATTTCGGCCTTGCAAGCGTTACGACGAATTTCAACTACTAGCAACTTTCACAAAATTTTTAAGGTGACTCTTTCATATGGCCTAAGCTCAATATGCTTAAGATTTTTTCGACTAGAGTTCCAATTTATGCTTTAAATAGCATGGATAAGTTCACAAGTAGAATTCGTATTACAGATTATTGTAATGATCACAATTTGTAAATATGAATATATAAATGAATTGTATAGTGTTGATTATTAATAATATTTTATTTATTTATTTCCGGTTATATTTAAATTATATTTATGTAATTATAAAATATATTTATTGTACGAGTTTGATATAAAAAGTTCAAAATATTTTTATCGCAAAATATTTGTCGTCTTTCATGTCGTTATTTCTGCAATTTATTAAAAATGTACGTTTTAAAACGTTAACGTAAACGTCTTAAATTTATTTTATCAAATGCCTACAAAAACAACAAAAACAAAGGAAGACGTCTTATAGATAGATAAAAGAAGTCTTTGTCAAGATGCATTTAAGAAGTTGCATTTAAGATGCATTTTAGTCGCTTCTACATCTGTAAAAGGTCTAAAAGGCGTCTTTAAAAAGACGCGTCGTAATAGTTTTTCTTAAAAACGTCTAAAAGAAGTCTTTGGGAAGATGCATTTAAAAAGTTGCATTTAAGATGCATTTTAGTCGCTCCTACATCTGTAAAAGGTCTAAAAGACGTCTTTAAAAAGACGCGTCGTAAAAAAATGGAAAGACGTCTTTTAAAAGATGTCTAAAAGAGATCTTTTGGAATGCATCTTTGAAAAGACCTCTTTTAGACGCTTAAAAAGATGCATTATAGACGGACAAATCAGCGCTAAAAAAGACGTCTTTTAGAAATGCGGAAGATGTCTAAAAGACGTCTTTTAGACATCTTTGTGCCGGCTGGGCAGCGTCTTATCAAAAATGAAAACATTTTTAAAAACTACAAGTCTCATGGGCTTTAGTGGTGAAATAATAATTTAAAAAATCGTTCGGGAAATGAGTATACACCCTGGGTACTTTCTTTGTATACTTTTGACTATACGGGCCGAGCGCGGGATTTACGGGAAATCGCAGGTTTTCCTTTGCCGGCGAATAAACCACTTTCATAAAGTGTCTCATCAAAAATGAAAACATTTTTGAAAACAACAAGTCTCATGCGTTGTAGTGGTGAAAAAATAATTTAAAAAATCGTTCGGAAAATGAGTTTACTCCCTGGGTACTTTCTTTGTATACTTTTGACTATACGGGCCGAGTCCGGGATTTACGGGAAGTCGCGGGTTTTCGTTTGCCGGCGTTTAAACTTCTTTTATTCAGCGTCTTATCAAAAATGAAAACATTTTTAAAAACTACAAGTCTCATGGGCTTTAGTGGTGAAATAATAATTTAAAAAATCGTTCGGGAAATGAGTATACACCCTGGGTACTTTATTTGTATACTTTTGACTATACGGGCCGAGTCCGGCGTTTACGGGAAATGGCGGGTTTTCGTTTGACGGCGATTAAACTTCCTTTATTCAGCGTCTCATCAAAAATGAAAACATTTTTGAAAACTACAAGTCTCATGCGTTGTAGTGGTAAAAAAATAATTTAAAAAATCGTTCGGAAAATGAGTTTACTCCCTGGGTACTTTCTTTGTATACTTTTGACTATACGGGCCGAGTCCGGAATTTACGGGAAGTCGCGGGTTTTCGTTTGCCGGCGTTTAAACTTCTTTTATTCAGCGTCTCATCAAAAATGAAAACATTTTTAAAAAGTACAAGTCTCATGGGCTTTAGTGGTGAAATAATAATTTAAAAAATCGTTCGGGAAATGAGTATACACCCTGGGTACTTTCTTTGTATACTTTTGACTATACGGGCCGAGTCCGGGATTTACGGGAAATCGCAGGTTTTCCTTTGCCGGCGAATAAACCACTTTCATTAAGCGTCTCATCAAAAATGAAAACATTTCTGAAAACTACAAGTCTCATGCGTTTTAGTGGTGAAAAAATAATTTTAAAATTCGTTCGGGAAATGATTTTACTCACTGGGTACTTTCCTTGTATACTTTTGACTATACGGGCCGAGTCCGGGATTTACGGGAAGTCGCGGGTTTTCGTTTGCCGTCGTTTAAACTTCTTTTATTCAGCGTCTTATCAAAAATGAAAACATTTTTAAAAACTACAAGTCTCATGGGCTTTAGTGGTGAAATAATAATTTAAAAAATCGTTCGGGAAATGAGTATACACCCTGGGTACTTTCTTTGTATACTTTTGACTATACGGGCCGAGTGCGGGATTTACGGGAAATCCCAGGTTTTCCTTTGCCGGCGAATAAACCACTTTCATTAAGTGTCTCATCAAAAATGAAAACATTTCTGAAAACTACAAGTCTCATGCGTTGTAGTTGTGAAAATATAATTTAAAAAATCGTTCGGAAAATGAGTTTACTCCCTGGGTACTTTCTTTGTATACTTTTGACTATACGGGCCGAGTCCGGCGTTTACGGGAAATGGCGGGTTTTCGTTTGACGGCGATTAAACTTCCTTTATTCAGCGTCTCATCAAAAATGAAAACATTTTTGAAAACTACAAGTCTCATGGGCTTTAGTGGTGAAATAATAATTTAAAAAATCGTTCGGGAAATGAGTATACACCCTGGGTACTTTCTTTGTATACTTTTGACTATACGGGCCGAGCGCGGGATTTACGGGAAATCGCAGGTTTTCCTTTGCCGGCGAATAAACCACTTTCATAAAGTGTCTCATCAAAAATGAAAACATTTTTGAAAACAACAAGTCTCATGCGTTGTAGTGGTGAAAAAATAATTTAAAAAATCGTTCGGAAAATGAGTTTACTCCCTGGGTACTTTCTTTGTATACTTTTGACTATACGGGCCGAGTCCGGGATTTACGGGAAGTCGCGGGTTTTCGTTTGCCGGCGTTTAAACTTCTTTTATTCAGCGTCTTATCAAAAATGAAAACATTTTTAAAAACTACAAGTCTCATGGGCTTTAGTGGTGAAATAATAATTTAAAAAATCGTTCGGGAAATGAGTATACACCCTGGGTACTTTATTTGTATACTTTTGACTATACGGGCCGAGTCCGGCGTTTACGGGAAATGGCGGGTTTTCGTTTGACGGCGATTAAACTTCCTTTATTCAGCGTCTCATCAAAAATGAAAACATTTTTGAAAACTACAAGTCTCATGCGTTGTAGTGGTAAAAAAATAATTTAAAAAATCGTTCGGAAAATGAGTTTACTCCCTGGGTACTTTCTTTGTATACTTTTGACTATACGGGCCGAGTCCGGAATTTACGGGAAGTCGCGGGTTTTCGTTTGCCGGCGTTTAAACTTCTTTTATTCAGCGTCTCATCAAAAATGAAAACATTTTTAAAAAGTACAAGTCTCATGGGCTTTAGTGGTGAAATAATAATTTAAAAAATCGTTCGGGAAATGAGTATACACCCTGGGTACTTTCTTTGTATACTTTTGACTATACGGGCCGAGTCCGGGATTTACGGGAAATCGCAGGTTTTCCTTTGCCGGCGAATAAACCACTTTCATTAAGCGTCTCATCAAAAATGAAAACATTTCTGAAAACTACAAGTCTCATGCGTTTTAGTGGTGAAAAAATAATTTTAAAATTCGTTCGGGAAATGATTTTACTCACTGGGTACTTTCCTTGTATACTTTTGACTATACGGGCCGAGTCCGGGATTTACGGGAAGTCGCGGGTTTTCGTTTGCCGTCGTTTAAACTTCTTTTATTCAGCGTCTTATCAAAAATGAAAACATTTTTAAAAACTACAAGTCTCATGGGCTTTAGTGGTGAAATAATAATTTAAAAAATCGTTCGGGAAATGAGTATACACCCTGGGTACTTTCTTTGTATACTTTTGACTATACGGGCCGAGTGCGGGATTTACGGGAAATCCCAGGTTTTCCTTTGCCGGCGAATAAACCACTTTCATTAAGTGTCTCATCAAAAATGAAAACATTTCTGAAAACTACAAGTCTCATGCGTTGTAGTTGTGAAAATATAATTTAAAAAATCGTTCGGAAAATGAGTTTACTCCCTGGGTACTTTCTTTGTATACTTTTGACTATACGGGCCGAGTCCGGCGTTTACGGGAAATGGCGGGTTTTCGTTTGACGGCGATTAAACTTCCTTTATTCAGCGTCTCATCAAAAATGAAAACATTTTTGAAAACTACAAGTCTCATGCGTTGTAGTGGTGAAAAAATAATTTAAAAATTCGTTCGGGAAATGAATATACACCCTGGGTACTTTCTTTGTATACTTTTGACTATACGGGCCGAGTCCGGGATTTACGGGAAATCGCAGGTTTTCGTTTGCCAGCGAATAAACCACTTCCATTAAACGTCTCATCAAAAATGAAAACATTTCTGAAAACTACAAGTCTCATGCCTTTTAGTGGTGAAAAAATAATTTAAAAATTCGTTCGGGAAATGAGTTTACTCACTGGGTACTTTCCTTGTATACTTTTGACTATACGGGCCGAGTCCGGGATTTCCGGGAAATCGCAGGTTTTCGTTTGCCGGCGATTAAACTTCTTTTATTCAGCGTCTCATCAGAAATGAAAACATTTTTAAAAACTACAAGTCTCATGGGCTTTAGTGGTGAAATAATAATTTAAAAAATCGTTCGGGAAATGAATATACACCCTGGGTACTTTCTTTGTATACTTTTGACTATACGGGCCGAGTCCGGGATTTACGGGAAATCGCAAGTTTTCGTTTGCCGGCGAATAAACCACTTCCATTAAGCGTCTCATCAAAAATGAAAACATTTTTAAAAACTACAAGTCTCATGCCTTTTAGTGGTGAAAAAATAATTTAAAAATTCGTTCGGGAAATGAGTTTACTCACTGGGTACTTTCCTTGTATACTTTTGACTATACGGGCCGAGTCCGGGATTTCCGGGAAATCGCAGGTTTTCGTTTGCCGGCGATTAAACTTCTTTTATTCCGCGTCTCATCAAAAATGAAAACATTTTTAAAAACTACAAGTCTCATGCCTTTTAGTGGTGAAAAAATAATTTAAAAAATCGTTCGGGAATTGAGTTTACACCCTGGGTACTTTGTTTATATACTTTTGACTATACGGGCCGAGTCCAGGATTTATGGGAAATCGCAGGTTTTAGTTTGCCAGCGATTAAACTTCTTTTATTCAGCGTCTCATCAAAAATGAAAACATTTTTGAAAACTACAAGTCTCATGCGTTGTAGTGGTTAAAATATAATTTAAAAAATCGTTCGGAAAATGAGTTTACTACCTGGGTACTTTCTTTGTATACTTTTGACTATACGGGCCGAGTCCGGCGTTTACGGGAAATGGCGGGTTTTCGTTTGACGGCGATTAAACTTCTTTTATTCAGCGTCTCATGAAAAATGAAAACATTTTTGAAATCTACAAGTCTCATGCGTTGTAGTGGTGAAAAAATAATTTAAAAAAACGTTCGGAAAATGAGTTTACTCCCTGGGTACTTTCTTTGTATACTTTTGACTATACGGGCCGAGTCCGGGATTTACGGGAAGTCGCGGGTTTTCGTTTGCCGGCGTTTAAACTTCTTTTATTCAGCGTCTTATCAAAAATGAAAACATTTTTAAAAACTACAAGTCTCATGGGCTTTAGTGGTGAAATAATAATTTAAAAAATCGTTCGGGAAATGAGTTTACTCACTGGGTACTTTCCTTGTATACTTTTGACTATACGGGCCGAGTCCGAGATGTACGGGAAATCGCAGGTTTTCGTTTGCCGGCGATTAAACTTCTTTTATTCCGCGTCTCATCAAAAATGAAAACATTTTTTAAAAACTACAAGTCTCATGCGTTGTAGTGGTGAAAAAATAATTTAAAAAATCGTTCGGAAAATGAGTTTACTCCCTGGGTACTTTCTTTGTATACTTTTGACTATACGGGCCGAGTCCGGGATTTACGGGAAGTCGCGGGTTTTCGTTTGCCGGCGTTTAAACTTCTTTTATTCAGCGTCTCATCAAAAATTAAAACATTTTTAAAAACTACAAGTCTCATGGGCTTTAGTGGTGAAATAATTATTTAAAAAATCGTTCGGGAAATAAATATACACCCTGGGTACTTTCTTTGTATACTTTTGACTATACGGGCCGAGTCCGGGATTTCCGGGAAATCGCAGGTTTTCGTTTGCCGGCAATTAAACTTCTTTTATTCCGCGTCTCATCAAAAATGAAAACATTTTTAAAAACTACAAGTCTCATGCCTTTTAGTGGTAAAAAAATAATTTAAAAAATCGTTCGGGAATTGAGTTTACACCCTGGGTACTTTGTTTATATACTTTTGACTATACGGGCCGAGTCCAGGATTTATGGGAAATCGCAGGTTTTAGTTTGCCAGCGAATAAACTTCTTTTATTCAGCGTCTCATCAAAAATGAAAACATTTTTGAAAACTACAAGTCTCATGCGTTGTAGTGGTTAAAATATAATTTAAAAAATCGTTCGGAAAATGAGTTTACTACCTGGGTACTTTCTTTGTATACTTTTGACTATACGGGCCGAGTCCGGCGTTTACGGGAAATGGCGGGTTTTCGTTTGACGGCGATTAAACTTCTTTTATTCAGCGTCTCATGAAAAATGAAAACATTTTTGAAAACTACAAGTCTCATGCGTTGTAGTGGTGAAAAAATAATTTAAAAAAACGTTCGGAAAATGAGTTTACTCCCTGGGTACTTTCTTTGTATACTTTTGACTATACGGGCCGAGTCCGGGATTTACGGGAAGTCGCGGGTTTTCGTTTGCCGGCGTTTAAACTTCTTTTATTCAGCGTCTTATCAAAAATGAAAACATTTTTAAAAACTACAAGTCTCATGGGCTTTAGTGGTGAAATAATAATTTAAAAAATCGTTCGGGAAATGAGTTTACTCACTGGGTACTTTCCTTGTATACTTTTGACTATACGGGCCGAGTCCGAGATGTACGGGAAATCGCAGGTTTTCGTTTGCCGGCGATTAAACTTCTTTTATTCCGCGTCTCATCAAAAATGAAAACATTTTTTAAAAACTACAAGTCTCATGCGTTGTAGTGGTGAAAAAATAATTTAAAAAATCGTTCGGAAAATGAGTTTACTCCCTGGGTACTTTCTTTGTATACTTTTGACTATACGGGCCGAGTCCGGGATTTACGGGAAGTCGCGGGTTTTCGTTTGCCGGCGTTTAAACTTCTTTTATTCAGCGTCTCATCAAAAATTATAACATTTTTAAAAACTACAAGTCTCATGGGCTTCAGTGGTGAAATAATTATTTAAAAAATCGTTCGGGAAATAAATATACACCCTGGGTACTTTCTTTGTATACTTTTGACTATACGGGCCGAGTCCGAGATTTACGGGAAATCGCAGGTTTTCGTTTGCCGGCGAATAAACCACTTCAATTAAGCGTCTCATCAAAAATGAAAACATTTCTGAAAACTACAAGTCTCATGCCTTTTAGTGGTGAAAAAATAATTTAAAAATTCGTTCGGGAAATGAGTTTACTCACTGGGTACTTTCCTTGTATACTTTTGACTATACGGGCCGAGTCCGGGATTTCCGGGAAATCGCAGGTTTTCGTTTGCCGGCGATTAAACTTCTTTTATTCAGCGTCTCATCAAAAATGAAAACATTTTTAAAAACTACAAGTCTCATGGGCATTAGTGGTGAAATAATAATTTAAAAAATCGTTCGGGAAATGAATTTACACCCTGGGTACTTTCTTTGTATACTTTTGACTATACGGGCCGAGTCCGGGATTTACGGGAAATCGCAGGTTTTCGTTTGCCGGCGAATAAACCACTTCCATTAAGCGTCTCATCAAAAATGAAAACATTTCTGAAAACTACCAGTCTCATGCCTTTTAGTGGTGAAAAAACAATTTAAAAATTCGTTCGGGAAATGAGTTTACTCACTGGGTACTTTCCTTGTATACTTTTGACTATACGGGCCGAGTCCGGGATTTCCGGGAAATCGCAGGTTTTCGTTTGCCGGCGATTAAACTTCTTTTATTCAGCGTCTCATCAAAAATGAAAACATTTTTAAAAACTACAAGTCTCATGGGCTTTAGTGGTGAAATAATAATTTAAAAAATCGTTCGGGAAATGAATATACACCCTGGGTACTTTCTTTGTATACTTTTGACTATACGGGCCGAGTCCGGGATTTACGGGAAATCGCAAGTTTTCGTTTGCCGGCGAATAAACCACTTCCATTAAGCGTCTCATCAAAAATGAAAACATTTCTGAAAACTACAAGTCTCATGCCTTTTAGTGGTGAAAAAATAATTTAAAAATTCGTTCGGGAAATGAGTTTACTCACTGGGTACTTTCCTTGTACACTTTTGACTATACGGGCCGAGTCCGGGATTTCCGGGAAATCGCAGGTTTTCGTTTGCCGGCGATTAAACTTCTTTTATTCCGCGTCTCATCAAAAATGGAAACATTTTTGAAAACTACAAGTCTCATGCCTTTTAGTTGTGAAAAAATAATTTAAAAAATCGTTCCGGAATTGAGTTTACACCCTGGGTACTTTGTTTATATACTTTTGACTATACGGGCCGAGTCCAGGATTTATGGGAAATCGCAGGTTTTAGTTTGCCAGCGATTAAACTTCTTTTATTCAGCGTCTCATCAAAAATGAAAACATGTTTGAAAACTACAAGTCTCATGCGTTGTAGTGGTTAAAATATAATTTAAAAAATCGTTCGGAAAATGAGTTTACTACCTGGGTACTTTCTTTGTATACTTTTGACTATACGGGCCGAGTCCGGCGTTTACGGGAAATGGCGGGTTTTCGTTTGACGGCGATTAAACTTCTTTTATTCAGCGTCTCATGAAAAATGAAAACATTTTTGAAAACTACAAGTCTCATGCGTTGTAGTGGTGAAAAAATAATTTAAAAAATCGTTCGGAAAATGAGTTTACTCCCTGGGTACTTTCTTTGTATACTTTTGACTATACGGGCCGAGTCCGGGATTTACGGGAAGTCGCGGGTTTTCGTTTGCCGGCGTTTAAACTTCTTTTATTCAGCGTCTTATCAAAAATGAAAACATTTTTAAAAACTACAAGTCTCATGGGCTTTAGTGGTGAAATAATAATTTAAAAAATCGTTCGGGAAATGAGTATATACCGTGGGTACTTTCTTTGTATACTTTTGACTATACGGGCCGAGTGCGGGATTTACGGGAAATCGCAGGTTTTCCTTTGCCGGCGAATAAACCACTTTCATTAAGTGTCTCATCAAAAATGAAAACATTTTTGAAAACTAGAAGTCTCATGCGTTGTAGTGGTGAAAAAATAATTTAAAAAATCGTTCGGAAAATGAGTTTACTCCCTGGGTACTTTCTTTGTATACTTTTGACTATACGGGCCGAGTCCGAGATTTACGGGAAATCGCAGGTTTTCGTTTGCCGGCGAATAAACCACTTCCATTAAGCGTCTCATCAAAAATGAAAACATTTCTGAAAACTACAAGTCTCATGCCTTTTAGTGGTGCAAAAATAATTTAAAAATTCGTTCGGGAAATGAGTTTACTCACTGGGTACTTTCCTTGTATACTTTTGACTATACGGGCCGAGTCCGGGATTTCCGGGAAATCGCAGGTTTTCGTTTGCCGGCGATTAAACTTCTTTTATTCAGCGTCTCATCAAAAATGAAAACATTTTTAAAAACTACAAGTCTCATGGGCATTAGTGGTGAAATAATAATTTAAAAAATCGTTCGGGAAATGAATTTACACCCTGGGTACTTTCTTTGTATACTTTTGACTATACGGGCCGAGTCCGGGATTTACGGGAAATCGCAGGTTTTCGTTTGCCGGCGAATAAACCACTTCCATTAAGCGTCTCATCAAAAATGAAAACATTTCTGAAAACTACCAGTCTCATGCCTTTTAGTGGTGAAAAAACAATTTAAAAATTCGTTCGGGAAATGAGTTTACTCACTGGGTACTTTCCTTGTATACTTTTGACTATACGGGCCGAGTCCGGGATTTCCGGGAAATCGCAGGTTTTCGTTTGCCGGCGATTAAACTTCTTTTATTCAGCGTCTCATCAAAAATGAAAACATTTTTAAAAACTACAAGTCTCATGGGCTTTAGTGGTGAAATAATAATTTAAAAAATCGTTCGGGAAATGAATATACACCCTGGGTACTTTCTTTGTATACTTTTGACTATACGGGCCGAGTCCGGGATTTACGGGAAATCGCAAGTTTTCGTTTGCCGGCGAATAAACCACTTCCATTAAGCGTCTCATCAAAAATGAAAACATTTCTGAAAACTACAAGTCTCATGCCTTTTAGTGGTGAAAAAATAATTTAAAAATTCGTTCGGGAAATGAGGTTACTCACTGGGTACTTTCCTTGTACACTTTTGACTATACGGGCCGAGTCCGGGATTTCCGGGAAATCGCAGGTTTTCGTTTGCCGGCGATTAAACTTCTTTTATTCCGCGTCTCATCAAAAATGGAAACATTTTTGAAAACTACAAGTCTCATGCCTTTTAGTGGTGAAAAAATAATTTAAAAAATCGTTCCGGAATTGAGTTTACACCCTGGGTACTTTGTTTATATACTTTTGACTATACGGGCCGAGTCCAGGATTTATGGGAAATCGCAGGTTTTAGTTTGCCAGCGATTAAACTTCTTTTATTCAGCGTCTCATCAAAAATGAAAACATGTTTGAAAACTACAAGTCTCATGCGTTGTAGTGGTTAAAATATAATTTAAAAAATCGTTCGGAAAATGAGTTTACTACCTGGGTACTTTCTTTGTATACTTTTGACTATACGGGCCGAGTCCGGCGTTTACGGGAAATGGCGGGTTTTCGTTTGACGGCGATTAAACTTCTTTTATTCAGCGTCTCATGAAAAATGAAAACATTTTTGAAAACTACAAGTCTCATGCGTTGTAGTGGTGAAAAAATAATTTAAAAAATCGTTCGGAAAATGAGTTTACTCCCTGGGTACTTTCTTTGTATACTTTTGACTATACGGGCCGAGTCCGGGATTTACGGGAAGTCGCGGGTTTTCGTTTGCCGGCGTTTAAACTTCTTTTATTCAGCGTCTTATCAAAAATGAAAACATTTTTAAAAACTACAAGTCTCATGGGCTTTAGTGGTGAAATAATAATTTAAAAAATCGTTCGGGAAATGAGTATATACCGTGGGTACTTTCTTTGTATACTTTTGACTATACGGGCCGAGTGCGGGATTTACGGGAAATCGCAGGTTTTCCTTTGCCGGCGAATAAACCACTTTCATTAAGTGTCTCATCAAAAATGAAAACATTTTTGAAAACTAGAAGTCTCATGCGTTGTAGTGGTGAAAAAATAATTTAAAAAATCGTTCGGAAATTGAGTTTACTCCCTGGGTACTTTCTTTGTATGCTTTTGACTATACGGGCCGAGTCCGGGATTTACGGGAAGTCGCGGGTTTTCGTTTGCCGGCGTTTAAACTTCTTTTATTCAGCGTCTTATCAAAAATGAAAACATTTTTAAAAACTACAAGTCTCATGGGCTTTAGTGGTGAAATAATAATTTAAAAAATCGTTCGGGAAATGAGTATACACCCTGGGTACTTTCTTTGTATACTTTTGACTATACGGGCCGAGTCCGGCGTTTACGGGAAATGGCGGGTTTTCGTTTGACGGCGATTAAACTTCCTTTATTCAGCGTCTCATCAAAAATGAAAACATTTTTGAAAACTACAAGTCTCATGCGTTGTAGTGGTAAAAAAATAATTTAAAAAATCGTTCGGGAAATGAGTATACACCCTGGGTACTTTCTTTGTATACTTTTGACTATACGGGCCGGGTCCGGGATTTACGGGAAATCGCAGGTTTTCCTTTGCCGGCGAATAAACCACTTTCATTAAGCGTCTCATCAAAAATGAAAACATTTCTGAAAACTACAAGTCTCATGCGTTTTAGTGGTGAAAAAATAATTTTAAAATTCGTTCGGGAAATGAGTTTACTCACTGGGTACTTTCCTTGTATACTTTTGACTATACGGGCCGAGTCCGGGATTTACGGGAAGTCGCGGGTTTTCGTTTGCCGGCGTTTAAACGTCTTTTATTCAGCGTCTTATCAAAAATGAAAACATTTTTAAAAACTACAAGTCTCATGGGCTTTAGTGGTGAAATAATAATTTAAAAAATCGTTCGGGAAATGAGTATACACCCTGGGTACTTTCTTTGTATACTTTTGACTATACGGGCCGAGTCCGGCGTTTACGGGAAATGGCGGGTTTTCGTTTGACGGCGATTAAACTTCCTTTATTCAGCGTCTCATCAAAAATGAAAACATTTTTAAAAAGTACAAGTCTCATGGGCTTTAGTGGTGAAATATTAATTTAAAAAATCGTTCGGGAAATGAGTATACACCCTGGGTACTTTCTTTGTATACTTTTGACTATACGGGCCGAGTCCGGGATTTACGGGAAATCGCAGGTTTTCCTTTGCCGGCGAATAAACCACTTTCATTAAGCGTCTCATCAAAAATGAAAACATTTCTGAAAACTACAAGTCTCATGCGTTTTAGTGGTGAAAAAATAATTTTAAAATTCGTTCGGGAAATGAGTTTACTCACTGGGTACTTTCCTTGTATACTTTTGACTATACGGGCCGAGTCCGGGATTTACGGGAAGTCGCGGGTTTTCGTTTGCCGGCGTTTAAACGTCTTTTATTCAGCGTCTTATCAAAAATGAAAACATTTTTAAAAACTACAAGTCTCATGGGCTTTAGTGGTGAAATAATAATTTAAAAAATCGTTCGGGAAATGAGTATACACCCTGGGTACTTTCTTTGTATACTTTTGACTATACGGGCCGAGTGCGGGATTTACGGGAAATCCCAGGTTTTCCTTTGCCGGCGAATAAACCACTTTCATTAAGTGTCTCATCAAAAATGAAAACATTTCTGAAAACTACAAGTCTCATGCGTTGTAGTTGTGAAAATATAATTTAAAAAATCGTTCGGAAAATGAGTTTACTCCCTGGGTACTTTCTTTGTATACTTTTGACTATACGGGCCGAGTCCGGCGTTTACGGGAAATGGCGGGTTTTCGTTTGACGGCGATTAAACTTCCTTTATTCAGCGTCTCATCAAAAATGAAAACATTTTTGAAAACTACAAGTCTCATGCGTTGTAGTGGTAAAAAAATAATTTAAAAAATCGTTCGGAAAATGAGTTTACTCCCTGGGTACTTTCTTTGTATACTTTTGACTATACGGGCCGAGTCCGGAATTTACGGGAAGTCGCGGGTTTTCGTTTGCCGGCGTTTAAACTTCTTTTATTCAGCGTCTCATCAAAAATGAAAACATTTTTAAAAAGTACAAGTCTCATGGGCTTTAGTGGTGAAATAATAATTTAAAAAATCGTTCGGGAAATGAGTATATACCGTGGGTACTTTCTTTGTATACTTTTGACTATACGGGCCGAGTGCGGGATTTACGGGAAATCGCAGGTTTTCCTTTGCCGGCGAATAAACCACTTTCATTAAGTGTCTCATCAAAAATGAAAACATTTTTGAAAACTAGAAGTCTCATGCGTTGTAGTGGTGAAAAAATAATTTAAAAAATCGTTCGAAAAATGAGTTTACTCCCTGGGTACTTTCTTTGTATACTTTTGACTATACGGGCCGAGTCCGGCGTTTACGGGAAATGGCGGGTTTTCGTTTGACGGCGATTAAACTTCCTTTATTCAGCGTCTCATCAAAAATGAAAACATTTTTGAAAACTACAAGTCTCATGCGTTGTAGTGGTAAAAAAATAATTTAAAAAATCGTTCGGGAAATGAGTATACACCCTGGGTACTTTCTTTGTATACTTTTGACTATACGGGCCGAGTCCGGGATTTACGGGAAGTCGCGGGTTTTCGTTTGCCGGCGTTTAAACTTCTTTTATTCAGCGTCTTATCAAAAATGAAAACATTTTTAAAAACTACAAGTCTCATGGGCTTTAGTGGTGAAATAATAATTTAAAAAATCGTTCGGGAAATGAGTATACACCCTGGGTACTTTCTTTGTATACTTTTGACTATACGGGCCGAGTCCGGCGTTTACGGGAAATGGCGGGTTTTCGTTTGACGGCGATTAAACTTCCTTTATTCAGCGTCTCATCAAAAATGAAAACATTTTTGAAAACTACAAGTCTCATGCGTTGTAGTGGTAAAAAAATAATTTAAAAAATCGTTCGGGAAATGAGTATACACCCTGGGTACTTTCTTTGTATACTTTTGACTATACGGGCCGAGTCCGGGATTTACGGGAAGTCGCGGGTTTTCGTTTGCCGGCGTTTAAACTTCTTTTATTCAGCGTCTTATCAAAAATGAAAACATTTTTAAAAACTACAAGTCTCATGGGCTTTAGTGGTGAAATAATAATTTAAAAAATCGTTCGGGAAATGAGTATACACCCTGGGTACTTTCTTTGTATACTTTTGACTATACGGGCCGAGTCCGGCGTTTACGGGAAATGGCGGGTTTTCGTTTGACGGCGATTAAACTTCCTTTATTCAGCGTCTCATCAAAAATGAAAACATTTTTGAAAACTACAAGTCTCATGCGTTGTAGTGGTAAAAAAATAATTTAAAAAATCGTTCGGGAAATGAGTATACACCCTGGGTACTTTCCTTGTATACTTTTGACTATACGGGCCGAGTCCGGGATTTACGGGAAATCGCAGGTTTTCCTTTGCCGGCGAATAAACCACTTTCATTAAGCGTCTCATCAAAAATGAAAACATTTCTGAAAACTACAAGTCTCATGCGTTTTAGTGGTGAAAAAATAATTTTAAAATTCGTTCGGGAAATGAGTTTACTCACTGGGTACTTTCCTTGTATACTTTTGACTATACGGGCCGAGTCCGGGATTTACGGGAAGTCGCGGGTTTTCGTTTGCCGGCGTTTAAACGTCTTTTATTCAGCGTCTTATCAAAAATGAAAACATTTTTAAAAACTACAAGTCTCATGGGCTTTAGTGGTGAAATAATAATTTAAAAAATCGTTCGGGAAATGAGTATACACCCTGGGTACTTTCTTTGTATACTTTTGACTATACGGGCCGAGTCCGGCGTTTACGGGAAATGGCGGGTTTTCGTTTGACGGCGATTAAACTTCCTTTATTCAGCGTCTCATCAAAAATGAAAACATTTTTAAAAAGTACAAGTCTCATGGGCTTTAGTGGTGAAATAATAATTTAAAAAATCGTTCGGGAAATGAGTATACACCCCGGGTACTTTCTTTGTATACTTTTGACTATACGGGCCGAGTCCGGGATTTACGGGAAATCGCAGGTTTTCCTTTGCCGGCGAATAAACCACTTTCATTAAGCGTCTCATCAAAAATGAAAACATTTCTGAAAACTACAAGTCTCATGCCTTTTAGTGGTGAAAAAATAATTTTAAAATTCGTTCGGGAAATGAGTTTACTCACTGGGTACTTTCCTTGTATACTTTTGACTATACGGGCCGAGTCCGGGATTTACGGGAAGTCGCGGGTTTTCGTTTGCCGGCGTTTAAACGTCTTTTATTCAGCGTCTTATCAAAAATGAAAACATTTTTAAAAACTACAAGTCTCATGGGCTTTAGTGGTGAAATAATAATTTAAAAAATCGTTCGGGAAATGAGTATACACCCTGGGTACTTTCTTTGTATACTTTTGACTATACGGGCCGAGTGCGGGATTTACGGGAAATCCCAGGTTTTCCTTTGCCGGCGAATAAACCACTTTCATTAAGTGTCTCATCAAAAATGAAAACATTTCTGAAAACTACAAGTCTCATGCGTTGTAGTTGTGAAAATATAATTTAAAAAATCGTTCGGAAAATGAGTTTACTCCCTGGGTACTTTCTTTGTATACTTTTGACTATACGGGCCGAGTCCGGCGTTTACGGGAAATGGCGGGTTTTCGTTTGACGGCGATTAAACTTCCTTTATTCAGCGTCTCATCAAAAATGAAAACATTTTTGAAAACTACAAGTCTCATGCGTTGTAGTGGTAAAAAAATAATTTAAAAAATCGTTCGGAAAATGAGTTTACTCCCTGGGTACTTTCTTTGTATACTTTTGACTATACGGGCCGAGTCCGGAATTTACGGGAAGTCGCGGGTTTTCGTTTGCCGGCGTTTAAACTTCTTTTATTCAGCGTCTCATCAAAAATGAAAACATTTTTAAAAAGTACAAGTCTCATGGGCTTTAGTGGTGAAATAATAATTTAAAAAATCGTTCGGGAAATGAGTATACACCCTGGGTACTTTCTTTGTATACTTTTGACTATACGGGCCGAGTCCGGGATTTACGGGAAATCGCAGGTTTTCCTTTGCCGGCGAATAAACCACTTTCATTAAGCGTCTCATCAAAAATGAAAACATTTCTGAAAACTACAAGTCTCATGCGTTTTAGTGGTGAAAAAATAATTTTAAAATTCGTTCGGGAAATGAGTTTACTCACTGGGTACTTTCCTTGTATACTTTTGACTATACGGGCCGAGTCCGGGATTTACGGGAAATCGCAGGTTTTCCTTTGCCGGCGAATAAACCACTTTCATTAAGCGTCTCATCAAAAATGAAAACATTTCTGAAAACTACAAGTCTCATGGGCTTTAGTGGTGAAATAATAATTTAAAAAATCGTTCGGGAAATGAGTATACACCCTGGGTACTTTCTTTGTATACTTTTGACTATACGGGCCGAGTCCGGGATTTACATGAAATCGCAGGTTTTACTTTGCCGGCGAATAAACCACTTTCATTAAGCGTCTCATCAAAAATGAAAACATTTCTGAAAACTACAAGTCTCATGCGTTTTAGTGGTGAAAAAATAATTTTAAAATTCGTTCGGGAAATGAGTTTACTCACTGGGTACTTTCCTTGTATACTTTTGACTATACGGGCCGAGTCCGGGATTTACGGGAAATCGCAGGTTTTCCTTTGCCGGCGAATAAACCACTTTCATTAAGCGTCTCATCAAAAATGAAAACATTTCTGAAAACTACAAGTCTCATGCGTTTTAGTGGTGAAAAAATAATTTTAAAATTCGTTCGGGAAATGAGTTTACTCACTGGGTACTTTCCTTGTATACTTTTGACTATACGGGCCGAGTCCGAGATTTACGGGAAATCGCAGGTTTTCGTTTGCCGGCGATTAAACTTCTTTTATTCCGCGTCTCATCAAAAATGAAAACATTTTTGAAAACTACAAGTCTCATGCCTTTTAGTGGTGAAAAAATAATTTAAAAAATCGTTCGGGAATTGAATTTACACCCTGGGTACTTTGTTTATATACTTTTGACTATACGGGCCGAGTCCAGGATTTAAGGGAAATCGCAGGTTTTAGTTTGCCGGCGATTAAACTTCTTTTATTCAGCGTCTCATCAAAAATGAAAACATATTTGAAAACTACAAGTCTCATGCGTTGTAGTGGTAAAAATATAATTTAAAAAATCGTTCGGAAAATGAGTTTACTCCCTGGGTACTTTCTTTGTATACTTTTGACTATACGGGCCGAGTCCGGCGTTTACGGGAACTGGCGGGTTTTCATTTGACGGCGATTAAACTTCTTTTATTCAGCGTCTCATCAAAAATGAAATCATTTTTGAAAACTACAAGTCTCATGCGTTTTAGTGGTGAAAAAATAATTTAAAAATTCGTTTGGGAAATGAGTTTACTCCCTGGGTACTTTCTTTGTATACTTTTGACTATACGGGCCGAGTCCGGGATTTACGGGAAATCGCAGGTTTTCGTTTGCCGGGGATTAAACTTCTTTTATTCAGCGTCTCATCAAAAATGAAAACATTTTTGAAAACTACAAGTCTCATGCGTTGTAGTGGTGAAAAAATAATTTAAAAAATCGTTCGGAAAATGAGTTTACTCCCTGGGTACTTTCTTTGTATACTTTTTGCGGAGAGTAGCGGAGGGCGCGTCAGCGCCCGGAGCGTAGCGGAGCCCATTTCCTCATTAAATAAGCCAAATATAAAAGAAAAAGTAAGCACGGTGGAGAGTATATAGGATTTCCCGGATCCCGGGTTCGAGTCCCTGGGCTGCCGAGGCAAAGGGATTTCTTGATTATCCTGCAACTTTGTAATGGTATCCTGTTAATATGATATGCACTCACAATTGCTCTCCACATTGGAATATATATATATATATATATATATATATATATATATATATATATATATATATATATATATATATATATATATATATATATATATATATATATATATATATATATATATATATATATATATATATATATATATATATATATATATATATATATATATATATATATATATATATATATATATATATATATATATATATATATATATATATATATATATATATATATATATATATATATATATATATATATATATATATATATATATATATATATATATATATATATATATATATATATATATATATATATATATATATATATATATATATATATATATATATATATATATATATATATATATATATATATACCTATTTTACACTTAGGTCGATTTTTTGTGACAAATATAGCTACTTAGGTCGATCAAACACTTAGGTCGATTTTTTTTGATCGACCTAAGTTTTGACTTGTCAGTAGCGGTATTTGTTCTCTACACTGTACCTCCCAAAGAACTCAGATTTGAGTCTCAGTCATCCTTTTTCTTTTGATATTGCATTCTTTTCCTCTAGACCAGTAGCTTCAGAAATACACAGCCCTAAAGTTTTTAGTATGTATATCTGTCAATTTTTCCCAAAGTCAAATAAAGCCACATAAGTCGATTTTTGGGAAATGTGGAATATCTCAGCGGAACCATATATATATCATGTGGATCTCTTTACGGCAGGAAAGCACACATTTAGATACACTGTTCCATAATTCACTCTGTATCTAAATGGCAGTACTAACATTTCTAATTTGAATATTTTATTTTTACATGCATTTCAAATTTAGTTGCGACTTAAGTGGCTAAATTCTACATGTCGTTTGGTGGTAAAAATATAAGGTTGTTTCATTTATTAAGTGACTTCTATGCTGCAAGTAGACTGTTTATTCCATTCTTTGGTATATTTTGGATACAATTTTATCATATAGTTTAACTTTTAAATAGTGGACATTAGAAACAGAAGACATCTCTTAATTCTATTTTCACCGGTGGAATTAAGGTGTTGCTAAGGAAATTCTAAGGTGCTACAAAAAAATACAGACTAGATTTGGAGTGAAAAGCAAACGTCACTATATTGTTTTTTACCTGGATCAAATGCTGTATTGTAAATATGTACTCAATTTGATGATTTTTTAATCCCAATGACGTCGTTAAAATTATTTTTGGTTTGAAACATAATTATCTTCTTTAAAACAATTACTTGTTCCAACTTACTTCATGTACAACAAGTTAAGTATTAGAAGCAATCAATTTTTTACGTAGCGGTAGGTAGATGTTTCTCGAAATGCATATAATATGGCACAATGTAAGTCTACGCTTACACAGCTTTATTTATTGTTAAAGAAGCAAAAAGCGCAAAACTGCTTCTATTTTTTCCCGCATAAAGTATATAGCCCTATAGAATCCGATGCTACGATACGTAAATTGTCGTCAATCGGCCAACTTCATTTATAATCAAATAATAAATTTTATGACACCAATAATTTTCTTTCTAAAACTCTTTTGTATATTTATAACTCAGTTTACTTGCTTATTTTTGTTTTTATTTAGCATGGAACAAGCATGAAATATAATAAATCGACATGTATCAACTTGTCGCTGGTGACTCTCTCAATTGCCTAATTATACCGAGTACATGTCTTTACTTCGGGAAAATATCTGTACCAAATATCTCCTGCAAAGAAAACGCCTCTCCAAGGCGGACAAAAAAAATTGTCCCGAAAGTGTCCCATTTAGGCAGGTTTTACTATCAAGTAATGTTATAAAAGTGTACATGCTGGATAATAGTGTGTAAGAAACAGACCACCTCAATGGCCAGGGTACAGGAAATTATACACACTTTACATGTACGCAAACCGATAGATTTTGTGTGACAAATTTAATTTTCTTTTGGTTTTTACCTTAAGCTTGTTTACTACTACTGTCTGCCAAATATATACATACCAGTAAAATCAAAAGTTTGTTTTGGTGAGGAAAAAAATTCTAAAAATAATACGTAGGTAGTGTGGTAACCTAGCTTAAGGGTGTGCAAGATTTTTTGTCGAATTAATAGCAGACTTGTTACGCATCGGTAAAGGTAAAGTATTATTAGAGTTCAGTTACAGTTCAGAGCATCGCTGTGAAGCAATGTGATTGTACGATTATTTGCGAAATTTAAAGCACGTTTTTTAATTTAAGATATTGAACAGTGGCAGAGTCTCCAAAGTGTCGTTTTAAGGTCTTTAAACCATGTCACTTGCACTCATCAATATAATAGTCTTTTTTCTGCTTCATCATCCAGATAATGTGTAATATCATTCTGGACCATGTTCCCCATAAACGTTGATTGATGTGTGAAAGACGATGAGAATTTACATCGATAACACTTTAAAGAGTCTACGGTTTTGATATAACAATAGAAAAACGGTTTTAAAATGGTTTGATTGACAAACATAAATGCAGAGAAATTTTATTCTGTCATTCTCTTATCTCTAATATTTTCCACAGAAGAACTTTATCTTGCTAAATTTTCTAACGGTTGTAACATTTTTAATCTAAAGACATGCTTTTACACAAAACTTTCTCCGTTATCATTTTTTGACGTAGTTTCACAGCTTTAGCATTATCTTTTACTTCTGTCAATCTACTTTTTTAGCCCTTTCAGACCTTTCTTTTCTCCTTTTAAAACTTCAGTTCTTAACATGTTTCTCTGTTCTGCCGTTTTAATATTTAGTTGTTACAGTTGACTCTCTCTATCTCGACTACCCTCTATCTCGAACATCTCTCTATCACGAACCAAAGTCTCGGTCCCTTGGACATTTGTGTAGGCTCTAAGCTATTTTCCTCTCTTTATCTCGAACCTTTCTATTTCGAATACCTCTCTATCTCGAACCAAAATCTCGGTCCCGTCTGACTGTTTCTTTCTCTATCTCGAACTTTTCCGGATTTAAGAACCTATTTACACTAAAAATCGAATTAAAATGTTCCATTTTCGAACGAAAATGTTTGACGTTCGAATTCTAAAGTCACTCACAAAACATTGTTTACAGTGTTTTGAACCAGAAACCTTCTTGAGGTGAAGATGTCGGCTTTAAAAAGAAAACTCAATAACGTTTCTTTAATTCAAAAATGTCAAATAATTCGGGAAATCGAGAAAGGAATGTCAAACAAGGAGGCAGCAGAAAAATACGGGATCCCCAAAAATACAATTTGGATGAAAAAAAAAACATAAGATCCTACAAAGCTTGGAAGAACAAAAAACCGCGTCTGGTTCGAAAAAGGTTCGAGGCTGTGATTATGAGCAGATAGACAAGGCTGTTTTCAAATGGTTTACTGTTCAAAGAAGCCAAAACATTCCGATCGATGGCAATTTTATAAAAGAAAAGGCACTCAGTTTTGCTGATTTTGCTTTGATTGTTCAAGTTTCAAGGTTTCCGATGGTTGGCTGGACAAATGGAAAAAAAGGTAAATAACATAGTTATAATCTTCATTTCGTGTATAAAAACAACGTGATTACATATCAAACACTAAACTTACAGCTTCTATTTTTTCAAAATCTCTACCATTGACTTTTGCCCGGATAAGCTTAGAACACAGGGGACCTGCATTCCATCACCATCTCCAAGATTAACTGCCTTTCCAGTAACAGTTATATCACATCTCCAAAATTGATCAGCACGGAGAAAATAAAATATGGTTTTAGCAAACTTTCCATTTTCTCCTAACGGCAAATGTCCGACTAGTTTCCCATCTTTTTTAACGGCTACAGCGTATTTGTCGACAGGGTTGTGAGGTTTTGTGAGTTTTTCTTGTTGGACTGGTGTCCATAAACTTTTGTAAACATGGTACCCTTTTATGTAAGATGTAATGTCAGTGGAAGACAAAACGACGAGTGGCATATTTTCAGTTAATTCAATTTCTTGTCCCAGTAAATTTATAGCCATATTGTTCATTACAGATTCTACTACACTCCACGTGTTCAACAATATAATTTGTAAACAGATAAGAATCGAATCGAACCAATCTTAAAATTTATGTTCGATTGTGTTATGATCGATTAATATTAAGGGCTGCTTTACACGAAACATTTTTATTTATTTACTTTTTCAGGCACAGCATTTCCTTGAAAGTTATCGGTGGTGAATGTAAGTTAGTTACAAATCAAATGACAAGCTCCTGGAACGAAACCACGCTCCCAACCATTCTGTCGAATTACAAATTGGAGGACACTTTCAACGCAGACGAATTTGGTTTGTTTTACCAATGTCTTCCCGAGAAAACATACCACCTCAAAGGAGAAAAGTGTTCTGGGGGGAAGAAGAGCAAGTTGAGATTCACTGGAATGGCCGCAGCAAGTGCTACTGGAGAAAAGTTGCCAATGTTCGTCATTGGCAAATCAAAAAACCTCGCTGCTTTAATAACATCAAACATCTCCCTTGCCAATACACATCACAAAAGAAAAGTTGGATGGATAGTGAAATATTTGAAAACTGGGTCCGGAAACTGGACCAAAAGTTTCGTGTAGACGGGAGAAAAATCGTTCTTATAATCGACAACTGTCCAGCACACCCATCGATCTCGAACTTAACAAACATTCATCTCGTTTTTTTGCCCCCTAACACAACGTCTGTGTTGCAACCGATGGACCAAGGTGTCATACGAAGTCTAAGAGCGCATTACCGAAGGAGAGTTGTACGTTTGCTGTGCAGTGCTTTGGAGAACAACAAACCTTTGCCAAAGATTTCAATTTTAAGCGGAATGAAGATACTGGCTGATTCTTGAGAGGCTGTAACTAAACAAACCATCATCAATTGTTTTAAGATCTTCAAGAAAGTTTGGATGACTTAAGAGAGGCTGATCCATCATTGGTACCAAATGATCTCAGTGCTAATGATCTTGTGACCTTGGATGATGAGGTTATCGCAACCGCCCCTCAAATCTCTAATGAGGATATCATTAATGAATTTCGGAAATCTCAGGACGACGAAGCTGAAGATGATGGCAGTGACATGGAGGATGATTCATTTGATATAGTTGTCGAAAAACCATTAAGATCAAAAGTCGAGTGTAGTATTGATCTTTTGAAAGATCTAGCAATGTGTTGCGAAAAAGGCAATGAAATGCAAATGCTTATCTCCAAATTCGAAAAAATGTATAATGAAGACAGAGTGGCATCACTTAAACAAAAAGACATAACCGATTTCTTTAAATGAAGGTTTAAATTTATTTTATGTATTTATTTTAAAAGAAGTCTTGTGCATTGAATATTAACATTTTAACATCTCTCATTGACCTCTATCAACTCCCGATACACTGAAGGTTAAAAATACGTTTTTTACGAAAAAATCCAATTTTTGTCAATTTTTCTCTATCTCGAACTTTCTCTATCTCGAACAAATTTTCTGGTCCCTTGCGAGTTCGAGATAGAGAGAGTCAACTGTAGTTATATATACTGTGTCGTATTCTGTTTAACCCTTTATGACACGAATGACAAGTTAATACGAGAAATTGACCTGCGCCGTCTTCCTCTATCTGAGACGGCTTTCAAGCGGCACAGCCCGTTGTCCATGGTGGTTATGACTTTCAGGCAGATTTGGATTTAAGTCTATATATTTAATCGATCTGGTTCAAATGTAAATGTAAACGGCGCGAAATAAAAAAGAAAAAGAAAATATGAAATTAACAACAAATTTTGACACATTACATTACATTCTTTTAAAAAATTTATAAAACCTTTATGGATTTTGTTGTTAAAAACTTAGATGAAATGACGACAATACAGTCAAATAGTGCAGAAGTAGTAGAGCATTAAGATAAGCCACTTTAACCCTGTTCGTACTAGGTTTTATTTGGCACAGTTATAGTATGACATTAAAGAAACAAAATGGAAGCAATAAATTTTTGCGCTTACGATAGCACTTTCACTATGGCGTCATCAAAGGCTTTAAATGTCTCCAAAATACCACTAACTGCTTAAAATTCTATTACTTTAGTTCTAGAACGAATTTTAATATTCTGTTTGAAGTTTCTGGCAGCCAAATAAAAATAACTTAACATTCGGGTTTTTGCATATTTCGAATGATAATATGCTAAAAATCGCCCAAAAATCATTCCATTCCAAAAAAAATTAGCGCAACTTCTGTTAAATAGAAACACAGGTTACAGCTTGTCGTTAACAGTGGGCTGAGTGATTAGTACAGGTATACTGTGTCGCCTATATGTTTCGGCATACTACCTATTTCCAAAAAACTATCCTAACTTCGGTTCAAATAAACAGACAGTAAACAACCTGTTGTTATCCTACGCAACTGAAACAATCACTTAGCAATTTTACATTGTAGAAAGGTTTTTGTAACATTTAAACATAAAATTTAAAAATAAAAACACAGTTTATAACCTGTTTTTACCATCTTAAAGCAAAAAGAATCCTGCATCATTTTAAGTTCCCGTGAAAGATCAAAAATTAATCGTGACTTTATTGCAACTTCGGTTTAAAATGCCCTTTCGCCAGTTGCAATCAGGGCGATATTCCGTTTAAGGATATACGATACCACTTGTTGCGAAAAACTAGCTATAGATGCGGTAAAAGAAAGATACACCGAGCAACCTTACCACAAATAGACAACGTAATTTTTATCCGCTTAAGGCAGTTTCATTTAATAGTGAAGATGCAATAGTTTAGGGGAAGATTACTTTACCAGCGACTATTATCTGACAACGCTGTATGTTAAAAACACATGAAACGCACATGGACTATAAATAATACCCATGAATTCCAGCAGACGCATTGATATTGATTGGTTGCTGTAAGCTTCTAGCAATGGTAACTTGTATAACCATGACTACTGATCATGTCAATTTTAAGCACATAGGTCGACTGGAGATTTTAGCCCCTTAGGGCGATCACTTTTTTGCAGCATAGGTCGATCAAGAGGAAACAATCACAATAAAATATTTCGAAAAACGGAATTTTAAAATACGGTTGACCTAAGTGTTAAAAATTGGCAGATCAAAGATAACCAGATAGAGAGCATTCAATGTCAATACAGGCCAAAAAATAGAACGTATATACCAGCTGTTCTGTGCTGTATGTACCAGTATGAACATTGCCGAACAAATGCAAACGTTTATTCTTCCTGGTACGTGTGCTTCACATTACAAATGCTTAAAACCAATTTCGTAATTCCTTCTTACTGATGCAATCGTCAGCAGAGAAGAAACTTCTGCACTGCAGACGAGAGACGATACCATTTGTTGCGAAAAACTAGCTGTAAATGCGGTAAGTGAAAGATACACCGAGCAACCTTAGCACAAATAGACAACGTAATTTTTATCCGCTTAAGGCAGTTTCATTTAATAGTGAAGATGCAATAGTATAGGGGAAGATTACTTTACCAGCGACTATTATCTGACAACGCTGTATGTTAAAAACACATGAAACGCACATGGACTATAAATAATACCCATGAATTCCAGCAGACGCATTGATATTGATTGGTTGCTGTAAGATTCTAGCAATGGTAACTTGTATAACCATGACTACTGATCATGTCAATTTTAAGCACATAGGTCGACTGGAGATTTTAGTCCCTTAGGGCAATCACATTTTTGCAGCATAGGTCGATCAAGAGGAAACAATCACAATAAAATATTTCGAAAAACGGAATTTTAAAATACGGTTGACCTAAGTGTTAAAAATTGGCAGATCAAAGACAACCAGATAGAGAGCATTCAATGTCAATACAGGCCAAAGAATGGAACGTATATACCAGCTGTTCTGTGCTGCATGTACCAGTATGAACATTACCGAACAAATGCAAATGTTTATTCTTCCTGGTACGTTTACCTCACATTACAAATGCTTAAAACCAATTTTGTAATTCCATCTTACTGATGCAATCGTCAGCAGAGAAGAAACTTCTGCACTGCAGACGATAAACGATACCATTTGTTGCGAAAAACTAGCTGTAAAAGCGGTAAATGAAAGATACACCGAGCAACCTTAGCACAAATAGACAACGTAATTTTTATCCGCTTAAGGCAGTTTCATTTAATAGTGAAGATGCAATAGTTTAGGGGAAGATTACTTTACCAGCGACTATTATCTGACAACGCTGTATGTTAAAAACACATGAAACGCACATGGACTATAAATAATACCCATGAATTTCAACAGACGCATTGATATTGATTGGTTGCTGTAAGCTTCTAGCAATGGTAACTTGTATAACCATGACTACTGATCATGTCAATTTTAAGCACATAGGTCGACTGGAAATTTTAGCCCCTTAGGGCGATCACATTTTTGCAGCATAGGTCGATCAAGAGGAAACAATCACAATAAAATATTTCAAAAAACGGAATTTTAAAATACGGTTGACGTAAGTGTTAAAAATTGGCAGACCAAAGATAACCAGATTGAGAGCATTCAATGTCAATACAGGCCAAAGAATAGAACGTATATACCAGCTGTTCTGTGCTGTATGTACCAGTATGAACATTGCCGAACAAATGCAAACGTTTATTCTTCCTGGTACGTGTGCTTCACATTACAAATGCTTAAAACCAATTTCGTAATTCTTTCTTACTGATGCAATCGTCAGCAGAGAAGAAACTTCTGCACTGCAGACGATAGACGATACCATTTGTTGCGAAAAACTAGCTGTAAATGCGGTAAGTGAAAGATACACCGAGCAACCTTAGCACAAATAGACAACGTAATTTTTATCCGCTTAAGGCAGTTTCATTTAATAGTGATGATGCAATAGCTTAGGGGAAGATTACTTTACCTGCGACTATTATCTGACAACGCTGTATGTTAAAAACACTGAAACGCACATGGACTATAAATAATACCCATGAATTTCAACAGACGCATTGATATTGATTGGTTGCTGAGAGCTTCTAGCAATGGTACCTTGTATAAGCATGACTACTGATCATGTCAATTTTAAGCACATAGGTCGACTGGAGATTTTAGCCCCTTAGGGCGATCACATTTTTCCAGCATAGGTCGATCAAGATGAAACAATCACAATAAAGTATTTCGAAACACGGAATTTTAAAATACGGTTGACCTAAGTGTTAAAAATTGGCAGATCAAAGATAACCAGATAGAGAGCATTCAATGTCAATACAGGCCAAAGAATAGAACGTATATACCAGCTGTTCTGTGCTGTATGTACCAGTATGAACATCACCAAACAAATGCAAAAGTTTCTTTTTCCTGGTACGTGTACTTCACATTACAAACGCTTAAAACCAAATTCGTAATTCCATCTTAGTGATGCAATCGTCAGCAGAGAAGAAACTTCTGCACTGCAGACGGTAGACGATACCATTTGTTGGGAAAAACTAGCTGTAAATGCCGTAAATGAAAGATACACCGAGCAACCTTAGCCCAAGTAGACAACGTAATTTTTATCCGCTTAATGCAGTTTTATTTAATAGTAAAGATGCAATAGTTTAGGGGAAGATTACTTTACCAGTAACCATTATCTGACAGCACTGTAGGTTAAAAAAACACAGGAAACGCACATGGATTAGAAATAATAAACACGATTTCAAAAAACGCATTGGTATTGATTGGTTGCTGTAGGCTTCTAGCAATGGTAACTTGTATAACCATGTCAACTGATCATGTGAATTTTAAGCACATACGTCGACTGGAGATTTTAGCCCCTTAGGGCGATCACATTTTTGCAGCATAGGTCGATCAAGAGGAAACAATCACTATAAAATATTTCGAAAAACGGAATTTTAAAATACGGTTGACCTAAGTGTTAAAAATTTGCAGATCAAAAATAATCAGATTGAGAGCATTCAATTTCAATACAGGCTAAAGAATAGAAAGTATATACCAGCTGTTTTGTGCTGTATGTACCAGTATGAACATTACCGAACAAATGCAAATGTTTATTTTTCGTGGTACGTTTACTTCACAATACAAATGCTTAAAACCAATTTCGTAATTCCTTCTTACTGATGCAATCGTCAGCAGAGAAGAAACTTCTGCACTGCAGACGATAGACGATACCATTTGTTGCGAAAAACTAGCTGTAAATGCGGTAAGTGAAAGATACACCGAGCAACCTTAGCACAAATAGACAACGTAATTTTTATCCGCTTAAGGCAGTTTCATTTAATAGTGAAGATGCAATGGTTTAGGGGAAGATAACTTTTCCAGCGACAATTATCTGACAACGCTGTATGTTAAAAAAACACATGAAACGCACATGGACTATAAATATTACCCATGAATTCCAACAGACGCATTGATATTGATTGGTTGCTGTAAGCTGATCATGTCAATTTTAAGCACATAGGTCGACTGGAGATTTTAGCCCCTTAGGGCGATCACATTTTTGCAGCATAGGTCGTTCAAGAGGAAACAATCACTATAAAATATTTCGAAAAACGGAATTTTAAAATACGGTTGACCTAAGTGTTAAAAGTTGGCAGATCAAAGATAACCAGATAGAGAGCATTCAATGTCAATACAGGCCAAAGAAAAGAACGTATATACCAGTTGTTCTGTGCTGTATGTACCAGTATGAACATTGCCGAACAAATGCAAACGTTTATTCTTCCTGGTACGTGTGCTTCACATTACAAATGCTTAAAACCAATTTCGTAATTCTTTCTTACTGATGCAATCGTCAGCAGAGAAGAAACTCCTGCACTGCAGACGATAGACGATACCATTTGTTGCGAAAAACTAGCTGTAAATGCGGTAAATGAAAGATACACCGAGCAACCTTAGCACAAATAGACAACGTAATTTTTATCCGCTTAAGGCAGTTTCATTTAATAGTGATGATGCAATAGCTTAGGGGAAGATTACTTTACCTGCGACTATTATCTGACAACGCAGCATGTTATAAAAAACACATAAACGCACATGGATTAGAAATAATACACACGAATTTCAAGAGAGACAATGATATTGATATGTTCCTGTAGGCTTCTAGCAATGGTAACTTGTTCAACAATGTCAACTGATCATGTCAATTTTAAGCACATAGGTCGACTGGAGATTTTAGCCCCTTAAGTCGATCACATTTTTGCAGCTTTGGTCAATCAAGAGGAAACAATCACTATAAAATATTTCGAAAAACTGAATTTTGAAATACGGTTGACCTAAGTGTTAAAAACTGGCCGATCAAAGATAACCATATAGAAAGTATTCAATGTCAATACAGGCCAAAGAATAGAACGTATATACCAGCTGTTCTGTGCTGTATGTACCAGTATGAACATTACCGAACAAATGCAAATGTTTATTCTTCTTAGTACGTTTACTTCACATTACAAATGCTTAAAACCAATTTCGTAATTCCTTCTTACTGATGCAATCGTCAGCAGAGAAAAACTTCTGCACTGCAGACGATAGACGATACCATTTGTTGCGAAAAACTAGCTGTAAATGCCGTAAGTGAAAGATACACCGAGCAACCTTAGCACAAATAGACAACGTAATTTTTATCCGCTTAAGGCAGTTTCATTTAATAGTGATGATGCAATAGCTTAGGGGAAGATTACTTTACCTGCGACTATTATCTGACAACGCTGCATGTTACAAAAAACACATAAAACGCACATGGATTAGAAATAATAAACACGATTTCAAGAAACGCAATAATATTGATTGGTTGCTGTAGGCTTCCAGCAATGGTAACTTGTACAACCATGTTAACTGATCATGTCAATTTTAAGCACATAGGTCGACTGGAGATTTTAGCCCCTTAGGGCGATCACATCTTTCCAGCATAGGTCGATCAAGAGGAAACAATTACAATAAAATATTTCGAAAAACGGAATTTTAAAATACGGTTGACCTAAGTGTTAAAAATTGGCAGATCAAAGATAACCAGATAGAGAGCATTCAATGTCAATACAGGCCAAAAAATAGAACGTATATACCAGCTGTTCTGTGCTGTATGTACCAGTATGAACATTGCCGAACAAATGCAAACGTTTATTCTTCCTGGTACGTGTGCTTCACATTACAAATGCTTAAAACCAATTTCGTAATTCTTTCTTACTGATGCAATCGTCAGCAGAGAAGAAACTTCTGCACTGCAGACGATAGACGATACCATTTGTTGCGAAAAACTAGCTGTAAATGCGGTAAGTGAAAGATACACCAAGCAACCTTAGCACAAATAGATAACGTAATGTTTATCCGCTTAAGGCAGTTTCATTCAATAGTGATGATGCAATAGCTTAGGGGAAGATTACTTTACCTGCGACTATCATCTGACAACGCTGCATATTACAAAAAACACATAAAACGCACATGGATTAGAAATAATAAACACGATTTCAAGAAACGCAATAATATTGATTGGTTGCTGTAGGCTTCTAGCAATGGTAACTTGTATAACCATGTCAACTGATCATGTGAATTTTAAACACATAGGTCGACTGGACATTTTAGCCCCTTAGGTCGATCACATTTTTGCAGCATAGGTCGATCAAGAGGAAACCATCACTATAAAATATTTCAAAAAACGGAATTTTAAAATACGGTTGACCTAAGTGTTAAAAAATGGCGGATCAAAGATAATCAGATTGAGAGCATTCAATGTCAATACAGGCTAAAGAATAGAACGTATATGCCAGCTGTTTTATGCTGTATGTACCAGTATGAACATTGCCGAACAAATGCAAACGTTTATTCTTCCTGGTACGTGTGCTTCACATTACAAATGCTTAAAACCAATTTCGTAATTCTTTCTTACTGATGCAATCGTCAGCAGAGAAGAAACTTCTGCACTGCAGACGATAGACGATACCATTTGTTGCGAAAAACTAGCTGTAAATGCGGTAAGTGAAAGATACACCAAGCAACCTTAGCACAAATAGATAACGTAATGTTTATCCGCTTAAGGCAGTTTCATTCAATAGTGATGATGCAATAGCTTAGGGGAAGATTACTTTACCTGCGACTATCATCTGACAACGCTGCATATTACAAAAAACACATAAAACGCACATGGATTAGAAATAATAAACACGATTTCAAGAAACGCAATAATATTGATTGGTTGCTGTAGGCTTCTAGCAATGGTAACTTGTATAACCATGTCAACTGATCATGTGAATTTTAAACACATAGGTCGACTGGAGATTTTAGCCCCTTAGGTCGATCACATTTTTGCAGCATAGGTCGATCAAGAGAAAACAATCACTATAAAATATTTCAAAAAACGGAATTTTAAAATACGGTTGACCTAAGTGTTAAAAAATGGCGGATCAAAGATAATCAGATTGAGAGCATTCAATGTCAATACAGGCTAAAGAATAGAACGTATATGCCAGCTGTTTTATGCTGTATGTACCAGTATGAACATTACCGAACAAATGCAAATGTTTATTCTTCCTGGCACGTGTACTTCACATTACAAATGCTTAAAACCAATTTCGTAATTCCATCTTACTGGTGCAATCGTCAGCAGAGAAGAAACTTCTGCACTGCAGACAGTAGACGATACCATTTGTTGCGAAAAACTAGCTGTAAATGCGGTAAATGAAAGATACACCGAGCAACCTTAGCCCAAGTAGACAACGTAATTTTTATCCGCTTAATGCAGTTTTATTTAATAGTGAAGATGCAATAGTTTAGGGGAAGATTACTTTACCAGTAACCATTATCTGACAGCACTGTAGGTTAAAAAAACACAGGAAACGCACATGGATTAGAAATAATAAACACGATTTCAAAAAACGCAATGGTATTGATTGGTTGCTTTAGGCTTCTAGCAATGGTAACTTGTATAACCATGTCAACTGATCATGTGAATTTTAAGCACATAAATCGAATGGAGATTTTAGCCCCTTAGGGCGATCACATTTTCGCAGCATAGGTCGATCAAGAGGAAACAAACACTATAAAATATTTCGAAAAACGGAATTTTAAAATACGGTTGACCTAAGTGTTAAAAATTGGCAGATCAAAGATAACCAGATAGAGAGAATTCAATGTCAATACAGGCCAAAAAATAGAACGTATATACCAGCTGTTCTGTGCTGTATGTACCAGTATGTACATTGCCTACAAATGCAAACGTTTATTCTTCCTGGTACGTGTGCTTCACATTACAAATGCTTAAAACCAATTTCGTAATTCTTTCTTACTGATGCAATCGTCAGCAGAGAAGAAACGTCTGCACTGCAGACGATAGACGATACCATTTGTTGCGAAAAACTAGCTGTAAATGCGGTAAATGAAAGATACACCGAGCAACCTTAGCACAAATAGACAACGTAATTTTTATCCGCTTAAGGCAGTTTCATTTAATAGTGATGATGCAATAGTTCAGGGGAAGATTACTTTACCAGTGACTAGTATCTGACAACGATGTATGTTAAAAACACATGAAACGCACATGGACTATAAATAATACCCATGAATTTCAACAGACGCATTGATATTAATTGGTTGCTGTAAGCTTTTAGCAATGGTAACTTGTATAACCATGACTACCGATCATGTCAATTTTAAGCACATAGGTCGACTGGAGATTTTAGCCCCTTAGGGCGATCACATTTTTGCAGCATAGGTCGATCAAGAGGAAACAATCACTATAAAATATATCGAAAAACGGAATTTTAAAATACGGTTGACTTAAGTGTTAAAAATTGGCAGATCAAAGATAACCAGATTGAGAGCATTTAATGTCAATACAGGCCAAAGAATAGAACGTATATACCAGCTGTTCTGTGCTGTATGTACCAGTATGAACATTGCCGAACAAATGCAAACGTTTATTCTTCCTGGTACCTGTGCTTCACATTACAAATGCTTAAAACCAATTTCGTAATTCCTTCTTACTGATGCAATCGTCAGCAGAGAAGAAACTTCTGCACTGCAGACGATAGACGATACCATTTGTTGCGAAAAACTAGCTGTAAATGCGGTAAGTGAAGATACACCGAGCAACCTTAGCACAAATAGACAACGTAATTTTTATCCGCTTAAGGCAGTTTCATTTAATAGTGATGATGCAATAGCTTAGGGGAAGATTACTTTACCTGCGACTATTATCTGACAACGCAGCATGTTACAAAAAACACATAAAACGCACATGGATTAGAAATAATACACACGCATTTCAAGAGAGACAATGATATTGATATGTTCCTGTAGGCTTCTAGCAATGGTCACTTGTGTAACCATGTCAACTGATCATCTTAATTTTAGGCACATAGGTCGACTGGAGATTTTAGCCCGTTAAGTCGATCACATTTTTGCAGCATATGTCAATCATGAGAAAACAATCACCATAGAATATTTCGAAAACCGGAATTTAAAAATCAGGTCGACATAAGTGTTAAAAATGGTCATATCAAAAATAAACGGATGGAGAGCATCTAATGTCAATACAGGCTAAATGATATGTATATACCAGCTGTTGTGTGCTGTATGTACCAGTATGAACATCACCGAACAAATGCAAAAGTTTCTTCTTCCTGGTACGTGTACTTCACATTACAAATGCCTAAAACCAATTTCGTAATTCCATCTTACTGATGCAATCGTCAGCAGAGAAGAAACTTCTGCACTGAAGACGATAGACGATACCAGATGTTACGAAAAACTAGCTGTATTTGCAGTAAGTGAAAGATACACCGGACAACCTTAGCCCAAGTAGACAACGTAATTTTTATCCGCTTAATGCAGTTTTATTTAATAGTGAAGATGCAATAGTTTAGGGGAAGATTACTTTACCTGCGACTATTATCTGACAACGGTGTATGTTAAAAAAGACACGATGTGCATATGGATTACAAATAATACCCACGAATTTCAAGAGAGACAATGATATTGATTGGTTGCTGTAGGCTTCTAGCAATGGTAACTTATATAGCCATGCCAACTGACTATGATAATTTTAAGCACATAGGTTGACTGGAGATTTTAGCCCCTTAAGTCGATCACATTTTTGCAGCATAGGTTGATCAAGAGAAAACATTCACTATAAAATATTTTTAAAAAAAGAATTTAAAAATCAGGTCGATATAAGTGTTCAAAATACTCATATAAAAAATAAGCGGATTGAGAGCATCTAATATATATACAGGCCAAAGAATAGAACGTACATACCAGCTGTTCTGTTCTGTATGTACCAGTATAAACATCACCGAACAAATGCAAAAGTGTCTTCTTGCTGGTACGTGTACTTCACATTTCAAATTCTTAAAACCAGTTTCGTAATTCCATCTAACTGATGCAATCGTCAGCAGAGAAGAAACTTCTGCACTGAAGACGATAGACGATACAGATGTTACGAAATCAATATAGAAAGTGTTGCGGAGAGGTTGCCAAGGCAAAGGCATTAGGCACGGCAAGGAAAGGTCACGGCAAAGGCAGGCAAGGAAACAGGAGGAGGAACAAGAAAACAGGAAGAGGAATCAGCAAGGCAGGGGTAGGCAAGACATGGGAGGCACAGACAAGGGCATAGTAGGCAGGAACCAGAAAAGGCATAGGATGGGCAGGCAAAGGCACGGTAAGTGCTTGCAAGGGAACGGAAAGGCAGGGGCAGGCACCCTAATAGAAAATTTCCCCCCTAAAACTCAAAGATTATACTCAATATATCTAAGATATGTATCATATTAGTCCAGAAGTATAAAAAATATTGAGGTGCAAATATTTCAAATTCAATAGCTCAAAAAAAGGTCTCAATATTACAATCAATATACAGTGAATCATTATAGCAAAATTATGTGCCAATACAAGTTTTTAAACAATCGGTCATAACGCTAAAAACTATCATGTTTTTGATAAATCTGAGATTAAAAGTCAACTTGGTTCCAATGACAACAACATTAAAAAGTCAAGATATAGAAGTATTTAGAGAAGTCCACGAGAAAGGCAATGTTTTTAGTAAAAACGCCTTTTTTGTTTTTTTGTCTACCAGGTTTATCACCACAAAACTTTTTACCATAAAGAGATATATATATATTACAAAAACAAAGCAACTTTTGCCTCTATAAATTAAAGTGATGAATGTATGCAACTCCCCCCTCTACGACTCAAAGATTACTTATTATACTCAATATAGCTAATATCATATACTTATGAAAACCTGGTTGTTGTAGGTGCAAGATAATTATGTTTTTCCTAGCCCTGTCCAGGATTTGAACCTGGATCTCTCATTTGCATGAGTGTCATGGCCATTAGACCAGCAGGGCATAAATATATATATATACAAAACTTTACAGGTGAATATTATATACACTTAACTAGGCACACAGCCTAGTTAATTAACCTTTTGAGAAATGCTAGTTAAGTCACAAGTAACTGTGTTACCTGGCGTAAAACGCTTGGTGGAACAGTTAATACAAATTGTAAACTGTACCACACATTCAGGTGGAGCGCCTTAGTACAGGTGTGCAGTATATCGTAAATCGAGTGAAACACACAACGTTTAAGGTGTTTCGGGTGTAATTATATTCTTCAGATTCAGAAAATATATTTCCTTCAACTTTAGCTGGAATAAAAAGACAATTTACATATTGTGCCATGTGATAGCGAAAACAGTCAGCAAACATTTTCTTATTTTTCACAAAATGTTCCCGGTGAAACTTAATATATATATGTACTTTAATCTGCGGTGAGCCATTAGTATAGGTAAACAAACCCTTTCAAAAAAAAAATTTAGCACAAATTCTGTTAAATAGAAACACAGGTAATAGCTTGTCGTTAACACTGGGGCTGAGTGATTAGTACAGGTATACTGTGTTGCACATATACGTTTCGACATAATTTCCATTTCCAAAAAACTATCCTAACTTCGGTTCAAATAAACAGACAGTAAACAGCCTGTTGTTATCCTACACAGCTAAAACAATCACTTAGCAATTTTACTTTGTGGAAAGGTTTTTGTAACATTTAAACATAAAATATAAAAATAAAAACACAGTTTATAACCTGCTTTTACACTCTTAAAGCAAAAAGAATCCTGCAATATTTTAAGAGAAAAGTTTATGTGAAAGATAAAAAATTAATCGTGACATCGGATAGGCATAATACATTTTCCAAAAAAACTTTTTTGGAAAATTCAGTCTAAAAAAAACAGAGGAAACAGCCCGTTGTTACCCTGTCCAACTAAAAATCAGACAGCAGTATATGTTTATTTTGTACAACAAGTTTTCATAACAGTAGGATAAAAAGCTCTTATATAATGCCACACTGAACAAAACCTTCAAAAAATAGCAATTAGGCTAGCTTGGTACCTAGCTAGAGCTGGACTTAAGCATGATATACTGCATTGGTGTAAAGATCAGGTCTAGTTACAGAAACAGAAATTATCAGGCCATTATACTTATATATAAGGGGAAATTAAATAAGAAATAATTAATATGGAATATATTTGAAGATTTTTAATGCATATTTACAATTGCATGAGTGCTTGTCAGATTAATTAAGCCCTTAGCACAAATAGACAACGTAATTTTTATCAGCTTACGGCAGTCTCATTTAATAGTGAAGATGCAATAGTTTAGACGAAGATTACTTTACCAGCGACTATTATCTGACAATGCTGTATGTTAAAAAACACATGAAACGAACATGGATTATAAATAATACACACGAATTTCAAGAGACGGAGTGATATTGATTGGTTGCTGTAGTCTTCTAGCAATGGTAACTTGTATAACCATGTCAACTGATCATGTCAATTTTAATCACATAGGTCGACTGGAGATTTTATCCCCCTTAAGTCGATCACATTTTTGCAGCATAGGTCGATCAAGAGGAAACAATCACTATAAAATATTTTGAAAAATGGAAACTTAAAATACGGTTGACCTTAGTGTTAAAAATAGTCATATAAAAAAAAGCGGATTGAGAGCATCTAATGTCAATACAGGCCAAAGAATAGAACGTATATACCAGCTGTTCTGTGCTGCATCTACCAGTATGAACATCACCGAACAAATGCAAAAGTTTCTTCTTCCTGGTACGTGATCTTCACATTACAAATGCTTAAAACCATTTTCGTAATTCCATCTCACTGATGCAATCCTCAGCAGAGAAGAAACTTCTACACTGAAGATGACAGACGATACCAGATGTTACGAAAAACTAGCTGTAAATGCGGTAAATGAAAGATACACAGGACAACCTTAGCAAAAGTGAACATAAGGTAACTTTCTCAGCTTAAGGCAGTTTTATTAAATAGTGCAGGTGCAATAGTTTAGGGGAAGATTACTTTACCTGCGACTATTATCTGACAACGCTGTATGTTAAAAAAACACATGAAACGCCCATGGATTAGAAATAAAACACACGAATTTCAAAAAACGCAATGATATTGATTGGTTGCTGCAGGGTTCTAGCAATGGTAACTGGTATAGCCATGTCAACTGATCATGTTAATTTTAAGCACATAGGTCGACTAGAGTTTTAGCCCCTTAGGTCGATCACATTTTTGCAGCTTAGGTCCATCAACAGGAAACAATCACTATAAAATATTTTGAGAAACGGAATTTAAAAATACGGTTGACCTAAGTGTTAAAAATAATCATATCGAAGTTAAGCAGATTGAGACCATCCAGTGTTAATACAGGCAAAAAAACAGGATGTATATACCAACTAATCTGTGCTGTATATACCAACTATTATGTGCTGTATATACCAGTATGAACATAACCGAACAAATGCAGAAGCTTTTTGTTCTTGGTACGTGTACTTCAAATTAGAAATGCTTAAAATCAATTTCAGAATTCCATCTTACTGATGTAATCGTCAGAAGAGAAGAAAATTCTGCAGTCAAGACGATAGACAACACCATAGGTTACGAAAAATTGGCTGTATATGCGGTAAATGAAAGATACACCGAGCAACCTTAGCACAGATAGACAACGTAATTTTTATCAGCTTACGGCAGTCTCATTTAATAGTGAAGATGCAATAGTTTAGGGGCAGATTACTTTACCTGCGACTATTATCTGACAACGCTGTAGGTTAAAAAACACATGAAACGCACATGGATTAGAAATAATACACACGAATTTCAAGAGACGCAGTGATATTGATTGGTTGCTGTAGTCTTCTAGCAATGGTAACTTGTATAACCATGTCAACTGATCATGTCAATTTTAATCACATAGGTCGACTGGAGATTTTAGCCCCTTAGGTCGATCACATTATTGCAGCTTAGGTCGATCAAGAGGAAACAATCACTATAAAATATTTCGAAAAACGGAATTTTAAAATACGGTTGACCTAAGTGTTAAAAATAGTCAGATCAAAGATAATCAGATTGAGAGCATCTAATGTCAATACAGGCCAAAGAATAGAACATATATACCAGTTGTTCTGTGCTGTATATACCAGTATGAACATAACCGAACAAATGAAGAAGTTTTTACTTCTTGGTACGTCTACTTCAAATCAGAAATGCTTAAAATCAATTTCAGAATTCTATCTTACTGATGTAATCGTCAGAAGAGAAGAAAATTCTGCAGTCAAGATGATAGACAACACCATAGGTTACGAAAAATTGGCTGTATATGCGGTAAATGAAAGATACACCGAGCAACCTTAGCACAAATAGACAACGTAATTTTTTTATCAGCTTACGGCAGTCTCATTTAATAGTGAAGATGCATTAGTTTAGAGGAAGATTACTTTACCAGCGACTAATATCTGACAACGCTGTAGGTTAAAAAACACATGAAACGCACATGGATTAGAAATAATACACACGAATTTCAAGAGACGCAGTGATATTGATTGGTTTCTGTAGTCTTCTAGCAATGGTAACTTGTATAACCATGTCAACTGATCATGTCAATTTTAATCACATAGGTCGACTGGAGATTTTAGCCCCTTAAGTCGATCAAATTTTTGCAGCTTAGGTCGATCAAGAGGAAACAATCACTATAAAATATTTCGAAAAACGGAATTTTAAAATACGGTTGACCTAAGTGTTAAAAATAGTCAGATCAAAGATAATCAGATTGAGAGCATCTAATGTCAATACAGGCCAAAGAATAGAACATATATACCAGTTGTTCTGTGCTGTATATATCAGTATGAACATAACCGAACAAATGAAGAAGTTTTTACTTCTTGGTACGTCTACTTCAAATCAGAAATGCTTAAAATCAATTTCAGAATTCCATCTTACTGATGTAATCGTCAGAAGAGAAGAAAATTCTGCAGTCAAGACGATAGACAACACCATAGGTTACGAAAAATTGGCTGTATATGCGGTAAATGAAAGATACACCGAGCAACCTTAGCACAAATAGACAACGCTGTAGTCTTCTAGCAATGGTAACTGGTATAGCCATGTCAACTCATCATGTTAATTTTAAGCACATAGGTCGACTGGAGATTTTAGCCCATTAGGTCGATCACATTATTGCAGCTTAGGTCGATCAAGAGGAAACAATCACTATAAAATATTTCGAAAATCGGAATTTTAAAATACGGTTGACCTAAGTGTTAAAAATAGTCAGATCAAAGATAATCAGATTGAGAGCATCTAATGCCAATACAGGCCAAAGAATAGAACATATATACCAGTTGTTCAGTGCTGTATATACCAGTATGAACATAACCGAACAAATGAAGAAGTTTTTACTTCTTGGTACGTCTACTTCAAATCAGAAATGCTTAAAATCAATTTCAGAATTCCATCTTACTGATGTAATCGTCAGAAGAGAAGAAAATTCTGCAGTCAAGACGATAGACAACACCATAGGTTACGAAAAATTGGCTGTATATGCGGTAAATGAAAGATACACCGAGCAACCTTAGCACAAATAGACAACGTAATTTTTATCAGCTTCCGGCAGTCTCATTTAATAGTGAAGATGCAATAGTTTAGGGGCAGATTACTTTACCTGCGACTATTATCTGACAACGCTGTAGGTTAAAAAACACATGAAACGCACATGGATTAGAAATAATACACACGAATTTCAAGAGACGCAGTGATATTGATTGGTTGCTGTAGTCTTCTAGCAATGGTAACTGGTATAGCCATGTCAACTGATCATGTTAATTTTAAGCACATAGGTCGACTGGAGATTTTAGCCCCTTAGGTCGATCACATTATTGCAGCTTACGTCGATCAAGAGGAAACAATCACTATAAAATATTTCGAAAAACGGAATTTTAAAATACGGTTGACCTAAGTGTTAAAAATAGTCAGATCAAAGATAATCAGATTGAGAGCATCTAATGTCAATACAGGCCAAAGAATAGAACGTATATATCAGCTGTTCTGTGCTGTGTATACCAGTATGAACATAACCGAACAAATGAAGAAGTTTTTACTTCCTGGTACGTCTACTTCAAATCAGAAATGCTTAAAATCAATTTCAGAATTCCATCTTACTGATGTAATCGTCAGAAGAGAAGAAAATTCTGCAGTCAAGACGATAGACAACACCATAGGTTACGAAAAATTGGCTGTATATGCGGTAAATGAAAGATACACCGAGCAACCTTAGCACAAATAGACAACGTAATTTTTATCAGCTTCCGGCAGTCTCATTTAATAGTGAAGATGCATTAGTTTAGAGGAAGATTACTTTACCAGCGACTAATATCTGACAACGCTGTAGGTTAAAAAACACATGAAACGCACATGGATTAGAAATAATACACACGAATTTCAAGAGACGCAGTGATATTGATTGGTTTCTGTAGTCTTCTAGCAATGGTAACTTGTATAACCATGTCAACTGATCATGTCAATTTTAATCACATAGGTCGACTGGAGATTTTAGCCCCTTAAGTCGATCAAATTTTTGCAGCTTAGGTCGATCAAGAGGAAACAATCACTATAAAATATTTCGAAAAACGGAATTTTAAAATACGGTTGACCTAAGTGTTAAAAATAGTCAGATCAAAGATAATCAGATTGAGAGCATCTAATGTCAATACAAGCCAAAGAATAGAACATATATACCAGTTGTTCTGTGCTGTATATACCAGTATGAACATAACCGAACAAATGAAGAAGTTTTTACTTCTTGGTACGTCTACTTCAAATCAGAAATGCTTAAAATCAATTTCAGAATTCCATCTTACTGATGTAATCGTCAGAAGAGAAGAAAATTCTGCAGTCAAGACGATAGACAACACCATAGGTTACGAAAAATTGGCTGTATATGCGGTAAATGAAAGATACACCGAGCAACCTTAGCACAAATAGACAACGCTGTAGTCTTCTAGCAATGGTAACTGGTATAGCCATGTCAACTGATCATGTCAATTTTAATCACATAGGTCGACTGGAGATTTTAGCCCCTTAGGTCGATCACATTATTGCAGCTTAGGTCGATCAAGAGGAAACAATCACTATAAAATATTTCGAAAATCGGAATTTTAAAATACGGTTGACCTAAGTGTTAAAAATAGTCAGATCAAAGATAATCAGATTGACAGCATCTAATGTCAATACAGGCCAAAGAATAGAACATATATACCAGTTGTTCTGTGCTGTATATACCAGTATGAACATAACCGAACAAATGAAGAAGTTTTTACTTCTTGGTACGTCTACTTCAAATCAGAAATGCTTAAAATCAATTTCAGAATTCCATCTTACTGATGTAATCGTCAGAAGAGAAGAAAATTCTGCAGTCAAGACGATAGACAACACCATAGGTTACGAAAAATTGGCTGTATATGCGGTAAATGAAAGATACACCGAGCAACCTTAGCACAAATAGACAACGTAATTTTTATCAGCTTACGGCAGTCTCATTTAAAAGTGAAGATGCAATAGTTTAAGGGCAGATTACTTTACCTGCGACTATTATCTGACAACGCTGTAGGTTAAAAAACACATGAAACGCACATGGATTAGAAATAATACACACGAATTTCAAGAGACGCAGTGATATTGATTGGTTGCTGTAGTCTTCTAGCAATGGTAACTTGTATAGCCATGTCAACTGATCATGTTAATTGTAAGCACATAGGTCGACTGGAGATTTTAGCCCCTTAGGTCGATCACATTATTGCAGCTTAGGTCGATCAAGAGGAAACAATCACTATAAAATATTTCGAAAAACGGAATTTTAAAATACGGTTGACCTAAGTGTTAAAAATAGTCAGATCAAAGATAATCAGATTGAGAGCATCTAATGTCAATACAGGCCAAAGAATAGAACATATATACCAGTTGTTCTGTGCTGTATATACCAGTATGAACATAACCGAACAAATGAAGAAGTTTTTACTTCTTGGTACGTCTACTTCAAATCAGAAATGCTTAAAATCAATTTCAGAATTACATCTTACTGATGTAATCGTCAGAAGAGAAGAAAATTCTGCAGTCAAGACGATAGACAACACCATAGGTTACGAAAAATTGGCTGTATATGCGGTAAATGAAAGATACACCAAGCAACCTTAGCACAAATAGACAACGTAATTTTTATCAGCTTACGGCAGTCTCATTTAATAGTGAAGATGCATTAGTTTAGAGGAAGATTACTTTACCAGCGACTAATATCTGACAACGCTGTAGGTTAAAAAACACATGAAACGCACATGGATTAGAAATAATACACACGAATTTCAAGAGACGCAGTGATATTGATTGGTTTCTGTAGTCTTCTAGCAATGGTAACTTGTATAACCATGTCAACTGATCATGTCAATTTTAATCACATAGGTCGACTGGAGATTTTAGCCCCTTAAGTCGATCACATTTTTGCAGCATAGGTCGATCAAGAGGAAACAATCACTATAAAATACTTCGAAAAAGCTGTTCTGTGCTGTATTTACCAGTATGAACATCACTGAACAAATGCGAAAATTTGTTCTTCCTGGTACGTGTACTTCACATTACAAATGCCTAAAACCAATTTCGTAATTCCATCTTACTGATGCAATCGTTCTGTATTTACCAGTATGAACATCACCGAACAAATGCGAAAATTTGCTCTTCCCGATACGTGTACTTCACATTACAAATGCTTAAAACCAATTTCATAATTCCATCTTACTGATGCAATCGTCAGCAGAGAAGAAACTTCTGCACTGAAGACGATAGACGATACCAGATGTTACGAAAAACTAGCTGTAAATGCGGTAAATGAAAGATACACGGAGCAACCTTAGCACAAATAGACAACGTAATTTTTATCAAATTTTTATCAGCTTAAAGCAGTTTTATTTAATAGTGAAGATGCAATAGTTTAGGGGCAGATTACTTCACCTGCGACTATTATCTGACAACGCTGTAGGTTAAAAAACACATGAAACGCACATGGATTAGAAATAATACACACGAATTTCAAGAGACGCAGTGATATTGATTGGTTTCTGTAGTCTTCTAGCAATGGTAACTTGTATAACCATGTCAACTGATCATGTCAATTTTAATCACATAGGTCGACTGGAGATTTTAGCCCCTTAAGTCGATCACATTTTTGCAGCATAGCTCGATCAAGAGGAAACAATCACTACAAAATACTTCGAAAAACGGAATTTTGAAATACGGTTGACCTAAGTGTTAAAAATTGGCAGATCAAAGATAATCAGATTGAGAGCATCTAATGTCAATACAGACCAAAGAATAGAACGTATATATCAGCTGTTCTGTGCTGTATTTACCAGTATGAACATCACCGAACAAATGCGAAAATTTGTTCTTCCCGATACGTGTACTTCACATTACAAATGCTTAAAACCAATTTCGTAATTCCATCTTACTGATGCAATCGTCAGCAGAGAAGAAACTTCTGCACTGAAGACGATAGACGATACCAGATGTTACGAAAAACTAGCTGTAAATGCGGTAAATGAAAGATACACGGAGCAACCTTAGCACAAATAGACAACGTAATTTTTATCAAATTTTTATCAGCTTAAGGCAGTTTCATTTAATAGTAAAGATGAAATAGTTTAGGGGCAGATTACTTTACCTGCGACTATTACCTGACAACGCTGTATGTTAAAAAAACACATGAAACGCACATGGATTAGAAATAATACACACAAATATCAAAAAACGCAATGATATTGATTGGTTGCTGTAGTCTTCTAGCAGTGGTAACTTGTATAGCCATGTCAATTGAACATGTCATTTTTAAGCACATATGTCGACTGGAGTTTTAGCCCCTTAGGTCGATCACATTTTTGAAGCTTAGGTCCATCAACAGGAAACAATCACTATAAAATATTTCGAAAAACGGAATTTGAAAATACGGTTGACCTAAGTGTTAAAAATAATCATATCGAAGTTAAGAAGATTGAGACCATCCAGTGTTAATACAGGCAAAAAAATAGGACGTATATACCAACTATTCTGTGCTGTATATACCAACTATTATGTGCTGTATATACCAGTATGAACATAACCAAACAAATGCAGAAGCTTTTTGTTCTTGGTACGTGTACTTCAAATTAGAAATGCTTAAAATCAATTTCAGAATTCCATCTTACTGATGTAATCGTCAGCAGAGAAGAAATCAACATGTCAATTTTAATCACATAGGTCGACTGGAGATTTTAGCCCCTTAAGTTGATTACTTTTTTGCAGCACAGTTCGATCAAGAGGAAACAATCACTATAAAATATTTCGAAAAACGTAATTTCAAAGTGTTAAAAAGTGGCAGATTAAAGATAATCAGATTGAGAGCATTCAATGTAATACAGGCCAAAGAATAGAACGTGTATATCAGCTGTTCCGTGCCGTATGTACCAGTATGAACATCACCAAACAAATACGAAAATTTCTTCTTACTTCACATTACAAATGCTTAAAACCAATTTCGTAATTCCATCTTACTGATGCAATCTTCAGCAGAGAGGAAAATTCTGCATTCAAGACGATAGACAACACCAGAGGTTACGAAAAATTAGCTGTATATGCGACAAATGAAAGATACACCGAGCAACCTTAGCACAAATAGACAACGTAATTTTTATCAGCTTAAGGTAATTTCATTTAATAGTGAAGATGGAATAGTTTAGGGGAAGAATACTTTACCTGCAACTATTATCTAACAACGCTGTATGTTAAAAAACACATGAAACGCACATGGATTAGAAATAATACACACGAATTTCAAGAGACGCAATGACATTGATTGGTTGCAGTAGGCTTCTAGCAATGGTAACTGGTATAGCCATGTCAACTGATCATGTTAATTTTAAGCACATAGGTCGACTGGAGTTTTAGCCCCTTAGCCCTATTCGGTCCGGGGGGCGGTGGATTCCACCCCCTCTGATGGTTTTTTTTTAATAATTCCTGATTGGTTTGTTATATGGCTATGATACTTACTGAGTTTCAATATTTATCTATTAGACACCTGCATGCTAAATTTTTAGGTCTCATACCTTTCAGAGGCTTTGATATTGGCCATTACTCGAAAGTACCCCTAAAAATATCTATGAAATCCTTATAATGGGGAAAATATAATAACTCCAGTTAAGATTATCCTTAGAACTTGAAACTTGCAACATAACTTTGTTTCATCAAGAAGAATCATTTTGAATAATTTGCACACGTGACTAATCCGATTTCCCGATTTTGTCGGATTTTACCCAAAAATCGGAAAAAAGCGGATTTTCGGGCACTTTTTGGCAATTTTTTACCCGATTCATGTAAAAACCGGAAGATATGTTAAATGACTTTTATTTAGCTTTCAGAAACTGCAAACAGAATGTAAAAATTCGGTCTAGAACAAAAGTAATTAAATTTTAAGCAGATACTGGCATTTTTAACAAATTTCAAGCTTTTGATGACGTCACAGAAAATGTGCTGACGCAAGCAAAAATTTATTGCTGCCATTTTGTTCCTTTTGTGACGTACTATAAGTGTGCCAGGTTTGATTCCTTTTGAGCAATCCTATGGAAAGTTATTGAGGGGGGGCGGAAACCACCCCCCCGGTCATAGTATGTTCGAAAAACCCCGGACCGAATAGGGTTAAGTCGATCACATTTTTGCAGCTTAGGTCCATCAACAGGAAACAATCACTATAAAATATTTCGAAAAACGGAATTTTAAAATACGGTTGACCGAAGTGTTAAAAATAGTCAAATCAAAGATAATCAGATTGAGAGCATTCAATATCAATACAGGCCAAAGAATAGAACGTATATACCAGCTGTTCTGTGCTGTGTGTACCAGTATGAACATCACCGAACAAATGCAAAAGTTTCTTCTTCCTGGTACGTGTACTTCACATTACAAATGCTTAAAACCAATTTCGTAATTATATTTTACTGATGCAATAGTCAGCAGAAAAGAAACTTTTGCACTGTAGACGATAGACGATACCAGATGTTACAAAAAACTAGCTGTAAATGCAGTAAATGAAAGATACACCAGACAACCTTAGCAAAAGTGAACATAAGGTAACTTTTTCAGCTTAAGGCAGTTTTATTTAATAGCGCAGGCGCAATAGTTTAGGGGAAGAATACTTTACATGCGACTATTATTTGACAACGCTGTATGTTAAAAAACACATGAAACGCACATGGATTAGAAATAAAACACACTAATTTCAAAAAACGCAATGATATTGATTGGTTGCTGTAGGTTTCTAGCAATGGTAACTGGTATAGCCATGTCAACTGATCATGTTAATTTTAAGCACATAGGTCGACAGGAGTTTTAGCCCCTTAGGTCGATCACATTTTTGCAGCTTAGGTCCATCAACAGGAAACAATCACTATAAAATATTTCGAAAAACGGAATTTGAAAATACGGTTGACCTAAGTGTTAAAAATAATCATATCGAAGTTAAGCAGATTGAGACCATCCAGTGTTAATACAGGCCAAAAATAGTATGTATATACCAACAATTCTGTGCTGTATATACCAACTATTATGTGCTGTATATACCAGTATGAACATAACCGAACAAATGCAGTAGCTTTTTGTTCTTGGTACGTGTACCTCAAATTAGAAATGCTTAAAATCAATTTCAGAATTCCATCTTACTGATGCAATCGTCAGCAGAGAAGAAAATTCTGCATTCAAGATGATAGACAACACCAGAGGTTACGAAAAAATAGCCGTAAATGCGGTAAATGAAAGATACACCGAGCAACCTTAGCACAAATAGACAACGTAATTTTTATCAGCTTATGGTAGTTTCATTTAACAGTGAAGATGCAATAGTTTAGACGAAGATTACTTTACCAGCGACTATTATCTGACAACGCTGTATGTTAAAAAACAAATGAAACGCACATGGAATATAAATAATACCCACGAATTTCAAGAGACGCAATGATATTGATTGGTTGCTGTAGGCTTATAGCAATGGTAACTTGTATAACCATTTCAACTGATCATGTCAATTTTAAGCACATAGGTCGACTGGAGATTTTAGCCCCTTAAGTTGATTACATTTTTGCAGCATAGTTCGATCAAGAGGAAAAAATCACTATAAAATATTTCGAAAAACGGAATTTTAAAATACGGTTGAGGTTGACCGAAGTGGTAAAAATAGTCAGATCAAAGATAATCAGATTGAGACCATCCAGTGTTAATACAGGCCAAAAAATAGGATGTATATACCAACTATTCTGTGCTGTATATACCAGCTGTTCTGTGGTATATGTACCAGTATGAACATCACCGAACAAATGCAAATGTTTCTTCTTCGTGGTACGTGTACTTTACATTACAAATGCTTAAAACCAATTTCGTAATTCCATCTAACTGATGCAATCGTCAGCAGAGAAGAAACTTCTGCACTGAAGACGATAGACGATACCAGATGTTACGAAAAAATAGCTGTAAATGCGGTAAATGAAAGATACACCGAGCAACCTTAGCACAAATAGACAACGTAATTTTTATCAGCTTCTGGTAGTTTTATTTAACAGTGAAGATGCAATAGTTTAGGGGCAGATTATTTTACCTGCGACTATTATCTGTCAACGCTGTATGTTAAAAAAACACATGAAACGCACATGGATCAAAAATAATACCATAGTCATAAGAAAAAAAGATAGTCTGGTGACAAACAATGGCCTATTGTTTTATGTTTTTGCAAGCAAATGAAGCTCGCACCCAGATCTCCGATCCTGCACAGAAGTTCAAAATGGCGTATAATTGCCTGTATGTTTTGGTTTGATTTCATAACAGTTTGATGTTTATTCTAATATGCCTGGGGAAAATTGCGCAATATTTGGTTGTTCCACTTCCAGAAGACATAAGGATATAAGTATTTTCAAAGTTCCTTTGCCAAATAGTGATTTCAACAAGACATGGGGTGAGAAATTGATCAACATCATAACAAAGGATCGTGTGATTGATAAGCAGCTGAGAAAGCGTATTGATACCTTCAAGTTATATATTTGCGAACGTCATTTCTCGCCTGATCAATTTTATGTTTACCCTACACGTAAGTCACTAAAAGAAAGGGAAATACCATATCTGAATCTTCCTAAAAAAAGTTTTCAAACTGTCACCATTAGTAGTGAAAGTCGTTCAACCACTTCTATACAAAAGCGTGAGGAATTCCTAGTTTTTCAAGATTTATCTCCGCCACCATCTCCTTCCACAATTTATAAAAGTTTTTCTGATTTTAAACAACGCATCGTGAAACTTTCATTAAGTAAAAGTTGGCATGTTGATGTGCAGGATACTTTAGTCATTGTTACATGTTTTACCACAGATCATATCCTACCAAAGTATGAAGTATTTATAGACCAATCATTAGCATTTTCTGTAAGGGTTTATGGTTGGATGTTGCCTGATGACCATGTCTTTTATTCGTTATACAATCGAACATTTTATAACATTACACTTTCAAGTTTTATTTTTGAATTAACCAATAACTACATATTATGTGGAGGTATTACTATGCTTGATCCTGGTAAAGAATTTAACTATAAAAAAATTGTCATACCTAAAAAGTTTAATTACCTCTCCTTCCAACAACAGTCATTTCAATCTCATCTACACCAAGATGAATACTACCGGTCTAATGATTGCAGGATGCTGCTATCCACCAATGACAAACATCCATGTTTACAGTGTGTTTCTCACAACATAAAGGTTATGTATAGTGACACCCGAAAAGAAAAAAAGATGCTTGAACCAGCTAAATTGAAGGCACCGATTAAATTTACCTCCCCTGAAAGGATAAAATTAACTCTGCAAAATCAAAGACTAAATTGTAAGAGATTGGAAAAGGAAATTGCAGAAATAAAAAATGCTTTAGAAAGTCACTCTGAATATGTAAGTCCTGCGTTAAGTAAAGATCTAATATCTATTTTTACTGGTTGTGACAGAGAGGCTGTTCCACCTTTTATGAAGTTATTTTGGGAGGAGCAACAAAAGTATGTGCAATCTTTTAGTCCACATAGTGTCAGATACCATCCTATGATCATCAAATACTGTCTGAATCTAGCTGCTAAATCTTCCTCTGCATATTCCGACTTGCGATTTGATAAAAACACTGGTTCTGGAATATTAGTCCTTCCCAGTTTGCGTACTTTGCGAGATTACCGAAACTACATTCGCCCAACCAGAGGATTTAACTATCAAATTATTGAAGATCTTTCTAAGAAAACAAAATTATTTTCAGCACCTGAGAGATTTGTCACCATACTATTTGACGAGATGAAGATACAGGAAGATTTGGTGTGGGATAAGTACACAGGTGAACTAATTGGTTTTGTGGACCTAGGTGATATTAATACAAACTTTGCAACACTCAAAAATGTAAAAGAATTAGCATCCCACGTCCTCGTTTTTCTTGTTAAAAGCATCGTAAACCCATTGTCATTCAGTTTTGCGACATTTGCTACCACTGGTATTACCTCATTTCAGCTCATGCCTATTTTTTGGAAAGCAGTTTCTTATTTAGAGCAAATAAATTTAAAAGTTATTGCTGCTACAGCTGATGGTGCTTCTCCAAACCGTCGTTTTTTTAGAATGCACAAGTTATTATGTGGAGAGTCAGAAAAAAATGTAGTGTATCGTTCCATCAACCTATATGCTACAGATAAACGTTTTATATATTTTTTTGTTGATGTACCCCATCTCATTAAAACAGCTCGCAATTGTCTGTCCAACTCTGGTTCTGGTAGAGCAACACGGTACATGTGGAACAGTGGGTTGTTTGTACTTTGGAGTCACATATCTCAGTTATATCATGAAGATCTTGAAAGTGGCTTAAAGTTAGTGCACAAGTTGACAAATGATCACATAAATTTGACACCTTATTCTAAAATGAGAGTCCGTTTGGCTGCACAAGCACTAAGTGAAACAGTTGGAAATGTAATTAATGAGTTTGGTCCACCTGAAGCAGCTGGCACTGCACAATTTTGCATCATGATGGATAAGTTTTTTGACTGCCTTAATGTTAAAAACACTGTTGACCATGAATTGAAGAGAAAACCATTTTTAAGACCATATGAATCTATCGATGATATCCGTTTCACCTGGCTGGACGATTTTCTCTCTTATTTCCAATTATGGAAGGAATCGATTAAAGAACGCAATGATCATCCTTATACTGCACAGGCAAGATCGAATATGTTCATCTCTTGGCAGACTTATGAAGGATTATCTGTAAATTCTTACTTGAACATGGCGTACGTTATATTTTGTCAGAAAGATTTTGACAGGATGATTTAGAAAATTATTTTGGCAGACAACGTGCTATTGGATCACGCCGTGACAACCCGTCAGTGAGAGATGTAGGCTATAATGATAACACCATCAAAAACCAATTTTCTGTACGACCAATTGCTGGAAATGTTTGTGCCTCAGGTAGTAGCAAATTTAACCTTCTTGATGATAGTCCATTGCCAAAAAGAAAGAAAAACTCTCAATAGATGCTACATCCCGGACATGGATTAAAACTGTCAAACCGGCTATTTTTATAGCCACAATTTTAAAAAAAAACATTACACTGGCTATCAATATTTTTGGTCACATTCTTTAGTCCCCTTTATACTGGGGACTGGAGGGTTCTAGCAGAAAACAAAATTTTGTAGGTACACATGGTATTTACTTCACCTGGAACTTTTTGCAACTCTACAAATTGAAAAATATTTGGAAAAAAACTTGCAATCAGTGATTTATAAGTCACTGAGAATATTTGGCGTTATCGACAAAACCTGTGAATAACTGTCGTTCCTAATTTCTTAACAATAATAAAGTTTAAATAAACAATGTAAATAAATATATCAGGCACGTAGAATAAAACATATAAGTTAAAGCCAAAACATGTTTTTTGAAAATTTGTGGCTATAAAAATAGCCTTTTTGACAGTTTTTTTAGTCCATGTCTAGGACTTGGCAAACATTTAATGTCCCAGTTCTTTAGTAATAGCTATTTTCTTTAGTTCAACTCTCAAAGCACGTTGTTTTGAATTCTGTTTAGCAGCCTTGTGTTTTTCACGAATATCTTTAGCATATGAAAAGGTGCGAACTTTAGTAAACAATGTTAACATATGCTCCAACAAGTTTAAACTAACTTCTTCATCAACTTGTGGCTCCACTTCATAACAGGCACTCTTAAAATTAGATAAAATTGAAGGGTTTTCTAGCATCTTGTGGACTATGTTGTGACATACCAATTTGGTTTGGAAATTAATAGTTGACAACCGAAATATTTGTTCACATTTAACGAAAACTGCTTGCATTTTTTTGTTTACTCTCCACAAACCTCCACGATCACGAATATTAATATATGTCTGAGAATCATCGCTATCAACCTTACATGCTTGCAGCAGTGCAATAAATTGTGTGCGATTTGTTAAAGTAGCCTTTGAAAATCGAAACCTAGAATGTAGCTTGTGAAGAATATATCCACCAAGATAATCTAAACTTTTAAGCTCTTTTTCTGAAATTTCTGCCACCTGTAGGTCTTTGGGTGTATCTTTACCAATGCCTGATAAATGGGTCAACATATGATTTGCCACTTCTGCAAGTAAAATATTGCTAAATCGTGTTTCTTCAAATTTTGATGGTAGGATATTTTCCTTCAACATGCCATAAAAATACATGTAAAAATCTTCAGCATCCCCAGAATATTTTTCAATCATTGGTCTGAACTTGTTCCATAGTTCAATAGCATCATCAGTTGAAAATAAAAAATTTTCTTTCGAGAACAAGCATCTAATATTTTCAGGCAAACACAAATCTTTAAAGCATGAATCAGCACATTTATTTACAATTAATTTTAAAGTTAAGGGGTGAAATTTCTTCAAACATTGTTCTTCCTTTGACAGCTGTGGTATGGAAATACTAGAGTCACAAGAATTTGTTGTGATAGTTGCTGATGTATGTTTAACATTGCAATGCCTAGTAAGACCACGTTGTGATTTACAAATTATTTCACAATGTTGACAACGATAAACAGCTTTATTTTTTTCGTTATCCATTACTTCAGTAACTACAGCGTTCACATCTGCATTAAAAATTGCATCATCGTCAAGAAAACCACCATCAAGTAACTGAAACAAGTCATCAAGTTCGTCACCAGCTAAGTAATCTTCCTGTGCTGAAGCCGCCATGTTTAACTTTCGTGCAATATCGGAGGGTCGTCCTACCTAAGTTAAGGATACATTGCGTAAACAATGTCGGTGGTCGTTGCCTCTAGACTATCTTTTTTTCTTATGACTATGATAATACACACGAATTTCAAGAGACGCAATGATATTGATTGGTTGCTGTAGGCTTCTAGCAATGGTAACTTGTATGGCCATGTCAATTGATCATGTTAATTTTAAGCACATAGGTCGACTGGAGTTTTAGCCCCTTAGGTCGATCACATTTTGGGAGCATAGGTCGATCAAGAGGAAAAAATCACTATAAAATATTTCGAAAAACGGAATTTTAAAATACGGTTGACCTAAGTGTTAAAAATAGTCAGATCAAAGATAATCAGATTGAGAGCATTCAATATCAATACAGGCCAAAGAATAGAACGTATATATCAGCTGTTCTGTGCTGTGTGTACCAGTATGAACATCACCGAACAAATGCAAAAGTTTCTTCTTCCTGGTACGTGTACTTCACATTACAAATGCTTAAAACAAATTTCGTAATTCTATTTTACTGATGCAATAGTCAGCAGAGAAGAAACTTCTGCACTGAAGACGATAGACGATACCAGATGTTACGAAAAACTAGCTGTAAATGCAGTACATGAAAGCTACACCAGACAACCTTAGCAAAAGTGAACATAAGGTAACTTTTTCAGCTTAAGGCAGTTTTAAAAATCGTTCGGGAAATGAGTTTACTGCCTGGGTACTTTCTTTGTATACATTCGACTATACGGGCCAAGCCCGGGATTTACGGGAAATCAGGGGATTTCCTTTGCCGGCGATTAAACCTCTTTCATTAAGCGTCTCATCAAAAATGAAAACATTTTGGAAAACTACAAGTCTCATGCGTTTTAGTGGTGAAAAAGTAATTTAAAAAATCGTTCGGGAAATGAGTTTACTCCCTGGGTACTTTCTTTGTATACTTTTGACTATACAGGCCGAGTCCGGGGTTTACGGGAAATGGCGGGTTTTCGTTTGCCGGCGATTGAACTTCTTTTATTCAGCGTCTCATCAAAAATGAAAACATTTTTGAAAACTACAAGTCTCATGCGTTTTAGTGGTGAAAAAATAATTTAGAAAATCGTTCGGGAAATGAGTTTACTCACAGGGTACTTTCTTTGTATACATTCGACTATACGGGCCAAGCCCGGGATTTACGGGAAATCGCGGGTTCTCGTTTGCCGGCGATTAAACTTCTTTCATTAAGCGTCTCATCCAAAATGAAAACATTTTTGAAAACTACAAGTCTCATGCGTTTTAGTGGTGAAAAAAAAAATTAAAAAATCGTTCGGGAAATGAGTTTACTGCCTGGGTACTTTCTTTGTATACATTCGACTATCCGGGGCAAGCCCCGGATTTACGGGAAATGGCGGGATTTCGTTTGCCGGCGATTAAACCTCTTTCTTTAAGCGTCTCATCAAAAATGAAAACATTTTTGAAAACTACAAGTCTCATGCGTTTTAGTGGTGAAAAAATAATTTAAAAAATCGTTCGGGAAATGAGTTTACTCCCTGGGTACTTTCTTCGTATACTTTTGACTATACGGGCCGAGTCCAGGATTTACGGAAAATCGCGGATTTTCGTTTGCCGGCGTTTAAACTTCTTTTATTCAGCGTCCCATCAAATATGAAAACATTTTTGAAAACAACAAGTCCTATGCGTTTAGTGGTAAAAAAATAATATAAAAAATCATTCGGGAAATGAGTTTACTCCCTGGGTACTTTCTTTGTATACTTTTGACTATACGGGCCGAGTCCGGGGTTTACGGGAAATGGCAAGTTTTCGTTTGCCGGGGATTAAACTTCTTTTATTCAGCGTCTCATCAAAAATGAAAACATTTCTGAAAACTACAAGTCTCATGCGTTTTAGTGGTGAAAAGATAATTTAAAAAATCGTTTTGGAAATGAGTTTACTCACAGGGTACTTTCTTTGTATACATTCGAATATACGGGCCAAGCCTGGGATTTACGGGAAATCGCGGGTTTTCGTTTGCCGGCGATTAAACCACTTTCATTAAGCGTCTCATCAAAAATGAAAACATTTCTGAAAACTGCAAGTCTTATGCGTTTTAGTGATGAAAAAATAATTTAAAAAATCGTTCGGGAAATGAGTTTACTCACTGGGTACTTTCTTTGTATACACTCGACTATACGGGCCAAGCCCTGGATTTACGGGAAATCGCGGGTTTTCGTTTGCCGGCGATTAAACTTCTTTCATTAAGCGTCTCATCAAAAATGAACACATTTTTGAAAACTACAAGTCTCATGCGTTTTAGTGGTGAAAAAAAAATTTAAAAAATCGTTCGGGAAATGAGTTTACTGCCTGGGTACTTTCTTTGTATACATTCGACTATACGGGCCAAGACCGGGATTTACGGGAAATCTGGGGATTTCCTTTGCCGGCGATTAAACCTCTTTCATTAAGCGTCTCATCAAAAATGAAAACATTTTTGAAAACTACAAGTCTCATGCGTTGTAGTGGTGAAAAAATAATTTAAAAAATCGTTCGGAAAATGAGTTTACTCCCTGGGTACTTTCTTTGTATACTTTTGACTATACGGGCCGAGTCCGGGATTTACGGGAAATCGCGGATTTTCGTTTGGCGGCGATTAAATTTCTTTTATTCAGCGTCCCATCAAATATGAAAATATTTTTGAAAACTACAAGTCTCATGCGATTAGTTGTGAAAAAATAATTTAAAAAATCGTTCGGAAGATGAGTTTACTCCCTGGGTACTTTCTTTGTATACTTTTGACTATACAGGCCGAGTCCGGGGTTTACGGGAAATGGCGGGTTTTCGTTTGCCGGCGATTAAACTTCTTTTATTCAGCGTCTCATCAAAAATGAAAACATTTTTGAAAGCTACAAGTCTCATGCGTTTTAGTGGTGAAAAGATAATTTAAAAAATCGTTCGGGAAATGAGTTTACTCCCTGGGTACTTTCTTTGTATACTTTTGGCTATACGGGCCGAGTCCGGGATTTACGGGAAATCGCGGATTTTCGTTTGCCGGCGATTAAATTTCTTTTATTCAGCGTCCCATCAAATATGAAAATATTTTTGAAAACTACAGGTCTCATGCGTTTAGTGGTAAAAAAATAATATAAAAAATCCTTTGGGAAATGAGTTTACTCCCTGGGTACTTTCTTTGTATACTTTTGACTATACAGGCCGAGTCCGGGGTTTACGGGAAATGGCGGGTTTTCGTTTGCCGGCGATTAAACTTCTTTTATTCAGCGTCCCATCAAATATGAAAATATTTTTGAAAACTACAAGTCTCATGCGATTAGTGGTGAAAAAATAATTTAAAAAATCTTTCGGAAGATGAGTTTACTCCCTGGGTACTTTCTTTGTATACTTTTGACTATACGGGCCGAGTCCGGGGTTTACGGGAAATGGCGGGTTTTCGTTTGCCGGCGATTAAACTTCTTTTATTCAGCGTCTCATCAAAAATGAAAACATTTTTGAAAGCTACAAGTCTCATGCGTTTTAGTGGTGAAAAGATAATTTAAAAAATCGTTCGGGAAATGAGTTTACTCCCTGGGTACTTTCTTTGTATACTTTTGGCTATACGGGCCGAGTCCGGGATTTACGGGAAATCGCGGATTTTCGTTTGCCGGCGATTAAATTTCTTTTATTCAGCGTCCCATCAAATATGAAAATATTTTTGAAAACTACAAGTCTCATGCGTTTAGTGGTAAAAAAATAATATAAAAAATCCTTTGGGAAATGAGTTTACTCCCTGGGTACTTTCTTTGTATACTTTTGACTATACAGGCCGAGTCCGGGGTTTACGGGAAATGGCGGGTTTTCGTTTGCCGGCGATTAAACTTCTTTTATTCAGCGTCACATCAAAAATGAAAACATTTTTGAAAGCTACAAGTCTCATGCGTTTTAGTGGTGAAAAGATAATTTAAAAAATCGTTCGGGAAATGAGTTTACTTCCTGGGTACTTTCTTTGTATACTTTTGGCTATACGGGCCGAGTCCGGGATTTACGGGAAATCGCGGATTTTCGTTTGCCGGCGATTAAATTTCTTTTATTCAGCGTCCCATCAAATATTATTATTATTATTATTATTAAACATATATTTGGCATCCATAATTTACAAATGGTTCTTCTGCCTACAAAAAAATAAAAACTATAAAAATCTATAAAATCTATAAGATCAGTAAAAAAATATATTGAATCTAAGTGCATAATGAAATAAATGGGCTCACAGAGTACGAAATGGTGCCGGTAGAGTAAGTAGACACATTGAACAAGAAAAAAAAAAAAAAAAAAAAAGAAGAGACTAATTGAAAATAAATAAATTGATGGCACCGATGTAAGGACACACAAAAAAGGTAGAACTATAATGAAAAGATGGGGGGAAATAGGTAGCCTACATGCATAGAGTTATTCACATTATTTGGATAAAAGTTTGCACAAAGCACTATCGTGTAAAAATAATTTGACTTTTTTGATAAATTCTTTATGGTTCACAACGGAACGAATATTGCCAGGAAGATCATTAAACAACGCTGATGAGCAATCCATAAACGTTTTTCGGAATGTGTCGCTTTGTAGTTTATTTTTGTTTTCTGCATCAGATCGCAGGCTTCGACCATTTTTGTACCATTTCAGTGTAAGGTATTCAGGTGAGCATTCGTCATACAATACCTTGTGTGCCAGTTTTAGTATCGATAAATTTACACGCTCTTGCACTAGCAGCCATTTCAGTATTACTAACACATCGTTAGTGGAAGCATATCTCTGAAGAACAAAGCTGGCAGCGACATTTAGAACTCTTTGTAACCTTTTCATTTGATATTGTGGAATATTATTATAGACAAGATTTCCGTAGTCTATCTTTGATAATATCAGTGCTTCAGCGAGATTCTTTCTCACGTGAAAAGGTGCCAAACGTTTCAATCGCTTTAATGTCGAAATCGTAGCGTATGATGATCTAATGATGTTATTCACATGTGTAGACCACGTCATATGTTCATCGAATGTTATGCCCAGTATTTTGAGAGAGGATACCCGCTCAATCTCAGCACCATTACTATGGAATTTGAATAAGTTACTGAAGTTTAAATTGTTTATACAGCTTAACTGGCTTGTCGAGTACATAATTGATTTTGTCTTTATGGAATTAAACATCAGATTGTTTATCTTTGACCATGTTGTTATATGGTTAATGTCACTTTGAAGCTTTGCTGTTGCGATATCCATTTCTTTTAGTTTGAAGTGTATGTAAAGATTTGTATCATCTGCGTACTGGATAGAATTACACGACGAATTCAACGATAGGTCAGAGACATAGATGTTGAACAAGATCGGACCAAGAATAGATCCCTGGGGAACACCGTATTTGATCAGCAAGGTGTCCGATTTTTTGTCATCAATTTGCACAAACTGCTGGCGATTTGACAAATTGTTAGAGATCAAATTGATGAATGCAGGAGACATTTGGAGTTTCTTCAACTTATTAATCAGAACGTCATATTTCACAGTATCAAATGCTTTGGAGTAATCTGCTGACACTGATAAAGTTACTTCACCTCTTTGCATAGCCTTCAAAATGTCGTCCTTTAATTTTAAGAGTATCGTGATGCACGAGTGACCTTTGCGAAAACCAGATTGAGTTGAAGCGTAAATGTTATATCTATCAATGAAGTCACAAAGCTGTGATAAAATGACTTTCTCATATACTTTCAACAGTACAGGAAGTATTGATATTGGACGAAAATCTTCTAGTTGTGAAGCACCTGGAACTTTAGGTACCGGACAGATACGTGATTTCTTCCAGCATGTTGGAAATACGTTTGCATCGATGCAATTATTCAAAATCTTTGTTAGGACTGGCGACAATTGGGCTGCGACTGGTTTTATGAATTTCGCTGGTATGTTATCACCACCAGTAGAGCAATCACTTCTCAATGAATTCAAATGTTTGAGAACATCCTCTTGGGTAGCGTGACGAAGGTCAAATAAATCCATTGCCGGTACAGCCTCATCATTCATGGTGGGAGAAAAGTTTAACTCATTTGTATTGCTTAACTTTATTGCAATGGAATTGATATAATCATTGATGGTATCGGGATTCTGCCTGATTTGTTTGAACTGTGGTTTAATAATAGTTCTTATGGTTTTCCATACTTCCTTTGAACGGTTACTTGATAAAGCCTTTTGATAGAAGGTTCTTCTAGAGTGTTTGATAGCCTTCTTCAATTTATTTCTCGTTTCAACATACTCGTGTTTAGCCTCTCTGTCATCACAAGATTTTAATTCACTACGAAGTTCATCAAGTTTCAGTTTCGACGATACAATGGATGGGTCCTTCATCCAGGGAGCTGGTGGTCGTGTAAATTTACACCTTTTCAAAGGAGCATGGCTATTAATGCAGGACAGTATGAGTTCATTCATAACATACAGTTGATCTTCCGGATCATCAAAAGTATCTATCAAGGAAAAAGGAATCTTCTCGATATCACTAATATATTCATCGATGTTCAACTGCTTCTCGTCACGTATAAATTTGTATCGTTTTTCGAATTTATCCTTTTTGATATTCATAACGATATGCGGGGCATCATGGTCAGAAATTTCATCGCACAATAAAACGTTCTCACTAACTACCTTTTCCGGTATATTACTAATAACATGATCAATAAGGGATGTCGATTTTCGGGTTGGTTTTGTAATATGTTGTTTTAGGTCATAAGTCATAAGTGTATCTTGATATAATTCGATTGTGGATTTATCACCTTGTAATAAGTCGATATTGAAGTCACCTGTAATTATGATAATACCGTCCCATTTTGCGGTGATGTGACGCAAAAGAATATCAAATCGTTCTAGCCAATCTTTTCTTTCTCTTTCTATAGAAGATGGCTGATAAAATGTTCCAACTAGATATGAGTAATTTTTATTTCTACCTTTCACTTCGATCCAGACATGTTCGATAGAATTGTCGAGTTTGGTTATGTCGTCTCTAGTTTTGTAAATAAGTTCGTCCTTGATGTACATTCCAACACCACCTCCTCGTTTATCAGTTCTGTTTTTATATTCAAATTGGTATCCTGGAATGTTTACATAATCAATCAATACCTGATTATTTTTTAACCATGTCTCGGACAACGTGATTATGTCAAATTTATGACATTCGAGCATGTATGAGAACTCGTCAAATGTGCTTGGTAAGGATTGCGTATTTAGATGGCAAATTTTCGTATGTTTTGGATTGCTTGGTATGGTTATTAATTTCTCGTATTCACCACCATCACTCAGAATAGATGAGTACAATGCGCAAACATCACGTACATTCGAAAAGGGAAGCACAGTAAAATGGCAATCTGAACAGGTCCAATATTTCGGAATTCTAATATGAAAATATTTTTGAAAACTACAAGTCTCATGCGTTTAGTGGTAAAAAACAATATAAAAAATCCTTTGGGAAATGAGTTTACTCCCTGGGTACTTTCTTTGTATACTTTTGACTATACAGGCCGAGTCCGGGGTTTACGGGAAATGGCGGGTTTTCGTTTGCCGGCGATTAAACTTCTTTTATTCAGCGTCTCATCAAAAATGAAAACATTTTTGAAAACTACAAGTTTCATGCCTTTTAGTGGTGAAAAAATAATTTAAAAAATCGTTCTGGAAATGAGTTTACTCACAAGGTACTTTCTTTGTATACATTCGACTATACGGGCCAAGCCCGGGATTTACGGGAAATCGCGGGTTTTCGTTTGCCGGCGATTAAACCTCTTTCATTAAGCGTCTCATCAAAAATGAAAACATTTTTGAAAACTACAAGTCACATGCGTTTTAGTGGTGAAGAAAAAATTTAGAAAATCGTTCTGGAAATGAGTTTACTCACAAGGTACTTTCTTTGTATACATTCGACTATACAGGCCAAGCCCGGGATTTACGGGAAATCGCGGGTTTTCGTTTGCCAGCGATTAAACCACTTTCATTAAGCGTCTCATCAAAAATGAAAACATTTCTAAAAACTACAAGCCTCATGCGTTTTAGTGGTGAAAAAATAATTTAAAAAATCGTTCGGGAAATGAGTTTACTCCCTGGATACTCTCTTTGTATACTTTTGACTATACAGGCCAAGCCCGGGATTTACGGGAAATCGCGGGTTTTCGTTTGCCGGCGATTAAACTTCTTTTATTCAGCGTCTCATCGAAAATGAAAACTTTTTTTGAGAACTACAAGTTTCATGCGTTGTAGTGGTGAAAAAATTATTTAAAAAATTGTTCGGAAAATGAGTTTACTCCCTGGGTACTTTCTTTGTATACTTTTGACTATACGGGCCGAGTCCGGGGTTTACGGGAAATCGCGGGATTTCGTTTGCCGGCGATTAAACCTCTTTCATTAAGCGTCTCATCAAAAATGAAAACATTTTTGAAAACTACAAGTCTCATGCGTTTTAGTGGTGAAAAAATAATTTAAAAATCGTTCGGGAAATAAGTTTACTCCCTGGGTACTTTCTTTGTATACTTTTGACTATACGGGCCGAGTCCGGGATTTACGGGAAATCGCGGATTTTCGTTTGAGGGCGATTAAACTTCTTTTATTCAGCGTCTCATCAAGAATGAAAACATTTTTGAAAACTACAAGTTTCATGCGTTTTAGTGGTGAAAAAATAATTTAAAAAATCGTTCTGGAAATGAGTTTACTCACAAGGTACTTTCTTTGTATATATTCGACTATACGGGCCAAGCCCGGGATTTACGGGAAATCGCGGGTTTTCGTTTGCCGGCGATTAAACCTCTTTCATTAAACGTCTCATCAAAAATGAAAACATTTTTGAAAACTACAAGTCACATGCGTTTTAGTGGTGAAGAAAAAATTAAAAAAATCGTTCGGGAAATGAGTTTACTCCCTGGGTACTTTCTTTGTATACATTCGACTATACGGGCCAAGCCCCGGATTTACGGGAAATCGCGGGTTTTCGTTTGCCGGCGATTAAACCTCTTTCATTAAGCGTCTCATCAAAAATGAAAACATTTTTGAAAACTACAAGTCACATGCGTTTTAGTGGTGAAGAAAAAATTTAGAAAATCGTTCTGGAAATGAGTTTACTCACAAGGTACTTTCTTTGTATACATTCGACTATACAGGCCAAGCCCGGGATTTACGGGAAATCGCGGGTTTTCGTTTGCCAGCGATTAAACCACTTTCATTAAGCGTCTCATCAAAAATGAAAACATTTCTAAAAACTACAAGCCTCATGCGTTTTAGTGGTGAAAAAATAATTTAAAAAATCGTTCGGGAAATGAGTTTACTCCCTGGATACTCTCTTTGTATACTTTTGACTATACAGGCCAAGCCCGGGATTTACGGGAAATCGCGGGTTTTCGTTTGCCGGCGATTAAACTTCTTTTATTCAGCGTCTCATCGAAAATGAAAACTTTTTTTGAGAACTACAAGTTTCATGCGTTGTAGTGGTGAAAAAATTATTTAAAAAATTGTTCGGAAAATGAGTTTACTCCCTGGGTACTTTCTTTGTATACTTTTGACTATACGGGCCGAGTCCGGGGTTTACGGGAAATCGCGGGATTTCGTTTGCCGGCGATTAAACCTCTTTCATTAAGCGTCTCATCAAAAATGAAAACATTTTTGAAAACTACAAGTCTCATGCGTTTTAGTGGTGAAAAAATAATTTAAAAATCGTTCGGGAAATAAGTTTACTCCCTGGGTACTTTCTTTGTATACTTTTGACTATACGGGCCGAGTCCGGGATTTACGGGAAATCGCGGATTTTCGTTTGAGGGCGATTAAACTTCTTTTATTCAGCGTCTCATCAAAAATGAAAACATTTTTGAAAACTACAAGTTTCATGCGTTTTAGTGGTGAAAAAATAATTTAAAAAATCGTTCTGGAAATGAGTTTACTCACAAGGTACTTTCTTTGTATATATTCGACTATACGGGCCAAGCCCGGGATTTACGGGAAATCGCGGGTTTTCGTTTGCCGGCGATTAAACCTCTTTCATTAAACGTCTCATCAAAAATGAAAACATTTTTGAAAACTACAAGTCACATGCGTTTTAGTGGTGAAGAAAAAATTAAAAAAATCGTTCGGGAAATGAGTTTACTCCCTGGGTACTTTCTTTGTATACATTCGACTATACGGGCCAAGCCCCGGATTTACGGGAAATCGCGGGTTTTCGTTTGCCGGCGATTAAACCTCTTTCATTAAACGTCTCATCAAAAATGAAAGCATTTTTGAAAACTACAAGTCTCATGCGTTTAGTGGTAAAAAAACAATATAAAAAATCATTTGGGAAATGAGTTTACTCCCTGGGTACTTTCTTTGTATACTTTTGACTTTACAGGCCGAGTCCGGGGTTTACGGGAAATGGCGGGTTTTCGTTTGCCGGCGATTAAACTTCTTTTATTCAGCGTCTCATCAAAAATGAAAACATTTTTGAAAACTACAAGTTTCATGCGTTTTAGTGGTGAAAAAATAATTTAAAAAATCGTTCTGGAAATGAGATTACTCACAAGGTACTTTCTTTGTATACATTCGACTATACGGGCCAAGCCCGGGATATACGGGAAATCGCGGGTTTTCGTTTGCTGGCGATTAAACCTCTTTCATTAAGCGTCTCATCAAAAATGAAAACATTTTTGAAAACTACAAGTCACATGCGTTTTAGTGGTGAAGAAAAAATTTAAAAAATCTTTCTGGAAATGAGTTTACTCACAAGGTACTTTCTTTGTATACATTCGACTATACGGGCCAAGCACGGGATTTACGGGATATCGCGGGTTTTCGTTTGCCCGCGATTAAACCTCTTTCATTAAGCGTCTCATCAAATATGAAAACATTTTTGAAAACTACAAGTCTCCTGCGTTTTAGTGGTGAAAAGATAATTTAAAAAATCGTTTTGGAAATGAGTTTACTCACAGGGTACTTTCTTTGTATACATTCGACTATACAGGCCAAGCCCGGGATTTACGGGAAATCGCGGGTTTTCGTTTGCCAGCGATTAAACCACTTTCATTAAGCGTCTCATCAAAAATGAAAACATTTTTGAAAACTACAAGTCACATGCGTTTTAGTGGTGAAGAAAAAATTTAAAAAATCGTTCTGGAAATGAGTTTACTCCCTGGATACTCTCTTTGTATACTTTTGACTATACAGGCTAAGCCCGGGATTTACAGGAAATCGCGGGTTTTCGTTTGCCCGCGATTAAACTTCTTTTATTCAGCGTCTCATCGAAAATGAAAACTTTTTTGAGAACTACAAGTTTCATGCGTTGTAGTGGTGAAAAAATTATTTAAAAAATCGTTCGGAAAATGAGTTTACTCCCTGGGTACTTTCTTTGTATACTTTTGACTATACGGGCCGAGTCCGGGGTTTACGGGAAAACGCCGGATTTCGTTTGCCGGCGATTAAACCTCTTTCATTAAGCGTCTCATCAAAATGAAAACATTTTTGAAAACTACAAGTCTCATGCGTTTTAGTGGTGAAAAAATAATTTAAAAATCGTTCGGGAAATAAGTTTACTCCCTGGGTACTTTCTTTGTATACTTTTGACTATACGGGCCGAGTCCGGGAATTACGGGAAATCGCGGATTTTCGTTTGTGGGCGATTAAACTTCTTTTATTCAGCGTCTCATCAAAAATGAAAACATTTTTGAAAACTACAAGTCACATGCGTTTTAGTGGTGAAGAAAAAATTTTAAAAAATCGTTCTGGAAATGAGTTTACTCACAAGGTACTTTCTTTGTATACATTCGACTATACGGGCCAAGCCCGGGATTTACGGGATATCGCGGGTTTTCGTTTGCCGGCGATTAAACCTCTTTCATTAAGCGTCTCATCAAATATGAAAACATTTTTGAAAACTACAAGTCTCATGCGTTTTAGTGGTGAAAAAATAATTTAAAAAATCGTTCGGAAAATGAGTTTACTCCCTGGGAACTTTCTTTGTATACTTTTGACTATACGAGCCGAGTCCGGCGTTTACGGGAAATGGCGGGTTTTCGTTTGACGGCGATTAAACTTCTTTTATTCAGCGTCTCATCAAAAATGAAAACATTTCTGAAAACTACAAGTCTCCTGCGTTTTAGTGGTGAAAAGATAATTTAAAAAATCGTTTTGGAAATGAGTTTACTCACAGGGTACTTTCTTTGTATACATTCGACTATACGGGCCAAGCCCGGGATTTACGGGATATCGCGGGTTTTCGTTTGCCGGCGATTAAACCTCTTTCATTAAGCGTCTCATCAAATATGAAAACATTTTTGAAAACTACAAGTCTCATGCGTTTTAGTGGTGAAAAAATAATTTAAAAAATCGTTCGGAAAATGAGTTTACTCCCTGGGAACTTTCTTTGTATACTTTTGACTATACGGGCCGAGTCCGGCGTTTACGGGAAATGGCGGGTTTTCGTTTGCCAGCGATTAAACCACTTTCATTAAGCGTCTCATCAAAAATGAAAACATTTCTGAAAACTACAAGCCTCTTGCGTTTTAGTGGTGAAAAAATAATTTAAAAAATCGTTCGGGAAATGAGTTTACTCCCTGGATACTCTCTTTGTATACTTTTGACTATACAGGCCAAGCCCAGGATTTACGGGAAATCGCGGGTTATCGTTTGCCGGCGATTAAACTTCTTTTATTCTGCGTCTCATCGAAAATGAAAACTTTTTTGAGAACTACAAGTTTCATGCGTTGTAGTGGTGAAAAAATTATTTAAAAAATCGTTCGGGAAATAAGTTTACTCCCTGGGTACTTTCTTTGTATACTTTTGACTATACGGGCCGAGTCCGGGATTTACGGGAAATCGCGGATTTTCGTTTGAGGGCGATTAAACTTCTTTTATTCAGCGTCTCATCAAAAATGAAAACATTTTTGAAAACTACAAGTCACATGCGTTTTAGTGGTGAAGAAAAAATTTAAAAAATCGTCCTGGAAATGAGTTTACTCACAAGGTACTTTCTTTGTATACATTCGACTATACGGGCCAAGCCCGGGATTTACGGGATATCGCGGGTTTTCGTTTGCCGGCGATTAAACCTCTTTCATTAAGCGTCTCATCAAATATGAAAACATTTTTGAAAACTACAAGTCTCATGCGTTTTAGTGGTGAAAAAATAATTTAAAAAATCGTTCGGAAAATGAGTTTACTTCCTGGGTACTTTCTTTGTATACTTTTGACTATACGGGCCGAGTCCGGGATTTACGGGAAATCGCGGGTTTTCGTTTGCCGGCGATTAAACCTCTTTCATTAAACGTCTCATCAAAAATGAAAACATTTTTGAAAACTACAAGTCACATGCGTTTTAGTGGTGAAGAAAAAATTAAAAAAATCGTTCGGGAAATGAGTTTACTCCCTGGGTACTTTCTTTGTATACATTCGACTATACGGGCCAAGCCCCGGATTTACGGGAAATCGCGGGATTTCGTTTGCCGGCGTTCATTAAGCGTCTCATCAAAAATGAAAACATTTTTAAAAACTACAAGTCTCATGCGTTTTAGTGGTGGAAAAATAATTTAAAAAATCGTTCGGGAAATGAGTTTACTCCCTGGGTACTTTCTTTGTATACTTTTGACTATACGGGCCGAGTCCAGGATTTACGGGAAATCGCAGAATTTCGTTTGCCGGCGATTAAACTTCTTTTATTCAGCGTCCCATCAAATATGAAAACATTTTTAAAAACTACAAGTCTTATGCGTTTAGTGGTAAAAAAAATAATATAAAAAATCGTTCGGGAAATTGGTTTACTCCCTGGGTACTTTCTTTGTATACTTTTGACTATACGGGCCGAGTCCGGGGTTTACGGGAAATGGCGAGTTTTCGTTTGCCGGCGATTAAACTTCTTTTATTCAGCGTCTCATCAAAAATGAAAACATTTTTGAAAACTACAAGTCTCATGCGTTTTAGTGGTGAAAAGATAATTTAAAAAATCGTTTTGGAAATAAGTTTACTCACAGGGTACTTTCTTTATATACATTCGACTATACGGGCCAAGCCTGGGATTTACGGGAAATCGCTGGTTTTCGTTTGCCGGCGATTAAACCACTTTCATTAAGCGTCTTATCAAAAATGAAAACATTTCTGAAAACTACAAGTCTCATGCGTTTTAGTAGTGAAAAAATATTTTAAAAAATCGTTCGGGAAATGAGTTTACTCACAGGGTACTTTCTTTGTATACATTCGACTATACGGGCCAAGCCCGGGATTTACGGGAAATTGCGGGTTTTCGTTTGCCGGCGATGAAACTTCTTTCATTAAGCGTCTCATCAAAAATGAAAACATTTCTGAAAACTACAAGTCTCATGCGTTTTAGTAGTGAAAAAATATTTTAAAAAATCGTTCGGGAAATTAGTTTACTCACAGGGTACTTTCTTTGTATACATTCGACTATACGGGCCAAGCCCGGGATTTACGGGAAATCGCGGGTTTTCGTTTGCCGGCGATTAAACTTCTTTCATTAAGCGTCTCATCAAAAATGAAAACATTTTTGAAAACTACAAATCTCATGCGTTGTAGTGGTGAAAAAATAATTTAAAAAATCGTTCGGCAAATGAGTTTACTCCCTGGGTACTTTCTTTGTATACTTTTGACTATACGGGCCGAGTCCGGCGTTTACGGGAAATGGCGGGTTTTCGTTTGACGGCGATTAAACTTCTTTTATTCAGCGTCTCATCAAAAATGAAAACATTTCTGAAAACTACAAGTCTCCTGCGTTTTAGTGGTGAAAAGATAATTTAAAAAATCGTTTTGGAAATGAGTTTACTCACAGGGTACTTTCTTTGTATACATTCGACTATACAGGCCAAGCCCGGGATTTACGGGAAATCGCGGGTTTTCGTTTGCCAGCGATTAAACCACTTTCATTAAGCGTCTCATCAAAAATGAAAACATTTCTGAAAACTACAAGTCTCATGCGTTTTAGTGGTGAAAAAATAATTAAAAAAATCGTTCGGGAAATTGGTTTACTCCCTGGGTACTTTCTTTGTATACTTTTGACTATACGGGCCGAGTCCGGGGTTTACGGGAAATGGCGAGTTTTCGTTTGCCGGCGATTAAACTTCTTTTATTCAGCGTCTCATCAAAAATGAAAACATTTTTGAAAACTACAAGTCTCATGCGTTTTAGTGGTGAAAAGATAATTTAAAAAATCGTTTTGGAAATGAGTTTACTCACAGGGTACTTTCTTTATATACATTCGACTATACGGGCCAAGCCTGGGATTAACGGGAAATCGCTGGTTTTCGTTTGCCGGCGATTAAACCACTTTCATTAAGCGTCTCATCAAAAATGAAAACATTTCTGAAAACTACAAGTCTCATGCGTTTTAGTAGTGAAAAAATATTTTAAAAAATCGTTCGGGAAATGAGTTTACTCACAGGGTACTTTCTTTGTATACATTCGACTATACGGGCCAAGCCCGGGATTTACGGGAAATCGCGGGTTTTCGTTTGCCGGCGATTAAACTTCTTTCATTAAGCGTCTCATCAATAATGAAAACATTTTTGAAAACTACAAGTCTCATGCGTTTTAGTGGTGAAAAAATAATTTAAAAAATCGTTCGGAAAATGAGTTTACTCCCTGGGAACTTTCTTTGTATACTTTTGACTATACGGGCCGAGTCCGGCGTTTACGGGAAATGGCGGGTTTTCGTTTGACGGCGATTAAACTTCTTTTATTCAGCGTCTTATCAAAAATGAAAACATTTCTGAAAACTACAAGTCTCCTGCGTTTTAGTGGTGAAAAGATAATTTAAAAAATCGTTTTGGAAATGAGTTTACCCACAGGGTACTTTCTTTGTATACATTCGACTATACAGGCCAAGCCCGGGATTTACGGGAAATCGCGGGTTTTCGTTTGCCAGCGATTAAACCACTTTCATTAAGCGTATCATCAAAAATGAAAACATTTCTAAAGACTACAAGCCTCATGCGTTTTAGTGGTGAAAAATTAATTGAAAAAATCGTTCGGGAAATGAGTTTACTCCCTGGGTACTCTCTTTGTATACTTTTGACTATACAGGCCAAGCCCGGGATTTACGGGAAATCGCGGGTTTTCGTTTGCCGGGGATTAAACTTCTTTTATGCAGCGTCTCATCAAAAATGAAAACTTTTTTGAGAACTACAAGTTTCATGCGTTGTAGTGGTGAAAAAATTATTTAAAAAATCGTTCGGAAAATGAGTTTACTCCCTGGGTACTTTCTTTGTATGCTTTTGACTATACGGGCCGAGTCCGGGGTTTACGGGAAATGGCGAGTTTTCGTTTGCCGGCGATTAAACTTCTTTTATTCAGCGTCTCATCAAAAATGAAAACATTTTTAAAAACTACAAGTCTCATGCGTTTTAGTGGTGAAAAGATAATTTAAAAAATCGTTTTGGAAATAAGTTTACTCACAGGGTACTTTCTTTATATACATTCGACTATACGGGCCAAGCCTGGGATTTACGGGAAATCGCTGGTTTTCGTTTGCCGGCGATTAAACCACTTTCATTAAGCGTCTTATCAAAAATGAAAACATTTCTGAAAACTACAAGTCTCATGCGTTTTAGTAGTGAAAAAATATTTTAAAAAATCGTTCGGGAAATGAGTTTACTCACAGGGTACTTTCTTTGTATACATTCGACTATACGGGCCAAGCCCGGGATTTACGGGAAATCGCGGGTTTTCGTTTGCCGGCGATGAAACTTCTTTCATTAAGCGTCTCATCAAAAATGAAAACATTTCTGAAAACTACAAGTCTCATGCGTTTTAGTAGTGAAAAAATATTTTAAAAAATCGTTCGGGAAATTAGTTTACTCACAGGGTACTTTCTTTGTATACATTCGACTATACGGGCCAAGCCCGGGATTTACGGGAAATCGCGGGTTTTCGTTTGCCGGCGATTAAACTTCTTTCATTAAGCGTCTCATCAAAAATGAAAACATTTTTGAAAACTACAAATCTCATGCGTTGTAGTGGTGAAAAAATAATTTAAAAAATCGTTCGGCAAATGAGTTTACTCCCTGGGTACTTTCTTTGTATACTTTTGACTATACGGGCCGAGTCCGGCGTTTACGGGAAATGGCGGGTTTTCGTTTGACGGCGATTAAACTTCTTTTATTCAGCGTCTCATCAAAAATGAAAACATTTCTGAAAACTACAAGTCTCCTGCCTTTTAGTGGTGAAAAGATAATTTAAAAAATCGTTTTGGAAATGAGTTTACTCACAGGGTACTTTCTTTGTATACATTCGACTATACAGGCCAAGCCCGGGATTTACGGGAAATCGCGGGTTTTCGTTTGCCAGCGATTAAACCACTTTCATTAAGCGTCTCATCAAAAATGAAAACATTTCTGAAAACTACAAGTCTCATGCGTTTTAGTGGTGAAAAAATAATTAAAAAAATCGTTTTGGAAATGAGTTTACTCACAGGGTACTTTCTTTGTATACATTCCACTATACGGGCCAAGCCTGGGATTTACGGGAAATCGCGGGTTTTCGTTTGCCGGCGATTAAACCTCTTTCATTAAGCGTCTCATCAAAAATGAAAACATTTTTAAAAACTACAAATCTCATGCGTTTTAGTGGTGAAAAAATAATTCAAAAAATCGTTCGGCAAATGAGTTTACTCCCTGGGTACTTTCTTTGTATACTTTTGACTATACGGGCCGAGTCCGGCGTTTACGGGAAATGGCGGGTTTTCGTTTGACGGCGATTAAACTTCTTTTATTCAGCGTCTCATCAAAAATGAAAACATTTCTGAAAACTACAAGTCTCCTGCCTTTTAGTGGTGAAAAGATAATTTAAAAAATCGTTTTGGAAATGAGTTTACTCACAGGGTACTTTCTTTGTATACATTCGACTATACAGGCCAAGCCCGGGATTTACGGGAAATCGCGGGTTTTCGTTTGCCAGCGATTAAACCACTTTCATTAAGCGTCTCATCAAAAATGAAAACATTTCTGAAAACTACAAGTCTCATGCGTTTTAGTGGTGAAAAAATAATTAAAAAAATCGTTTTGGAAATGAGTTTACTCACAGGGTACTTTCTTTGTATACATTCCACTATACGGGCCAAGCCTGGGATTTACGGGAAATCGCGGGTTTTCGTTTGCCGGCGATTAAACCTCTTTCATTAAGCGTCTCATCAAAAATGAAAACATTTTTAAAAACTACAAATCTCATGCGTTTTAGTGGTGAAAAAATAATTTAAAAAATCGTTCGGAAAATGAGTTTACTCCCTGGGAACTTTCTTTGTATACTTTTGACTATACGGGCCGAGTCCGGCGTTTACGGGAAATGGCGGGTTTTTGTTTGACGGCGATTAAACTTCTTTTATTCAGCGTCTTATCAAAAATGAAAACATTTTTGAAAACTACAAGTCTCATGCGTTTTAGTGGTGAAAAGATAATTTAAAAAATCGTTTTGGAAATGAGTTTACTCACAGGGTACTTTCTTTATATACATTCGACTATACGGGCCAAGCCTGGGATTAACGGGAAATCGCTGGTTTTCGTTTGCCGGCGATTAAACCATTTTCATTAAGCGTCTCATCAAAAATGAAAACATTTCTGAAAACTACAAGTCTCATGCGTTTTAGTAGTGAAAAAATATTTTAAAAAATCGTTCGGGAAATGAGGTTACTCACAGGGTACTTTCTTTGTATACATTCGACTATACGGGCCAAGCCCGGGATTTACGGAAAATCGCGGGTTTTCGTTTGCCGGCGATTAAACTTCTTTCATTAAGCGTCTCATCAATAATGAAAACATTTTTGAAAACTACAAGTCTCATGCGTTTTAGTGGTGAAAAAAAAATTTAAAAATCGTTCGGGAAATGAGTATACTGCCTGGGTACTTTCTTTGTATACATTCGACTATACGGGCCAAGCCCGGGATTTACGGGAAATCAGGGGATTTCGTTTGCCGGTGATTAAACCTCTTTCATTAAGCGTCTCATCAAAAATGAAAACATTTTTAAAAACTACAAATCTCATGCGTTGTAGTGGTGAAAAAATAATTCAAAAAATCGTTCGGAAAATGAGTTTACTCCCTGGGTACTTTCTTTGTATACTTTTGACTATACGGGCCGAGTCCGGCGTTTACGGGAAATGGCGGGTTTTCGTTTGACGGCGATTAAACTTCTTTTATTCAGCGTCTCATCAAAAATGAAAATATTTCTGAAAACTACAAGTCTCCTGCGTTTTAGTGGTGAAAAGATAATTTAAAAAATCGTTCGGAAAATGAGTTTACTCCCTGGGAACTTTCTTTGTATACTTTTGACTATACGGGCCGAGTCCGGCGTTTACGGGAAATGGCGGGTTTTCGTTTGACGGCGAATAAACTTCTTTTATTCAGCGTCTTATCAAAAATGAAAACATTTCTGAAAACTACAAGTCTCCTGCGTTTTAGTGGTGAAAAGATAATTTAAAAAATCGTTTTGGAAATGAGTTTACTCACAGGGTACTTTCTTTGTATACATTCGACTATACAGGCCAAGCCCGGGATTTACGGGAAATCGCACGTTTTCGTTTGCCAGCGATTAAACCACTTTCATTAAGCGTCTCATCAAAAATGAAAACATTTCTAAAGACTACAAGCCTCATGCGTTTTAGTGGTGAAAAAGTAATTGAAAAAATCGTTCGGGAAATGAGTTTACTCCCTGGGTACTCTCTTTGTATACTTTTGACTATACAGGCCAAGCCCGGGATTTACGGGAAATCGCGGGTTTTCGTTTGCCGGGGATTAAACTTCTTTTATGCAGCGTCTCATCAAAAATGAAAACTTTTTTGAGAACTACAAGTTTCATGCGTTGTAGTGGTGAAAAAATTATTTAAAAAATCGTTCGGAAAATGAGTTTACTCCCTGGGTACTTTCTTTGTATACTTTTGAATATACGGGCCGAGTCCGGGGTTTACGGGAAATCGCGGGATTTCGTTTGCCGGCGATTAAACCTCTTTCATTAAGCGTCTCATCAAAAATGAAAACATTTTTGAAAACTACAAGTCTTATGCGTTTAGTGGTAAAAAAATAATATAAAAAATGGTTCGGGAAATGAGTTTACTCCCTTGGTACTTTCTTTGTATACTTTTGACTATACGGGCCGAGTCCGGGGTTTACGGGAAATGGCGAGTTTTCCTTTGCCGACGATTAAACCACTTTCATTAAGCGTCTCACCAAAAATGAAAACATTTCTGAAAACTACAAGTTTCATGCGTTGTAGTGGTGAAAAAATTATTTAAAAAATCGTTCGGAAAATGAGTTTACTCCCTGGGTACTTTCTTTGTATACTTTTGACTATACGGGCCGAGTCCGGGGTTTACGGGAAATCGCGGGATTTCGTTTGCCGGCGATTAAACCTCTTTCATTAAGCGTCTCATCAAAAATGAAAACATTTTTGAAAACTACAAGTCTTATGCGTTTAGTGGTAAAAAAATAATATAAAAAATCGTTCGGGAAATGAGTTTACTCCCTTGGTACTTTCTTTGTATACTTTTGACTATACGGGCCGAGTCCGGGGTTTACGGGAAATGGCGAGTTTTCCTTTGCCGACGATTAAACCACTTTCATTAAGCGTCTCACCAAAAATGAAAACATTTCTGAAAACTACAAGTCTCATGCGTTTTAGTGGTGAAAAAATATTTTAAAAAATCGTTCGGGAAATGAGTTTACTCACAGGGTACTTTCGGCGTTTACGGGAAATGGCGGGTTTTCGTTTGACGGCGATTAAACCTCTTTCATTAAACGTCTCATCAAATATGAAAACATTTTTGAAAACTACAAGTCACATGCGTTTTAGTGGTGAACAAATAATTTAAAAAATCGTTCGGGAAATGAGTTTACTCCCTGGGTACTTTCTTTGTATACTTTTGACTATACGGGCCGAGTCCAGGATTTACGGGAAATCGCAGATTTTCGTTTGCCGGCGATTAAACTTCTTTTATTCAGCGTCCCATCAAATATGAAAACATTTTTAAAAACTACAAGTCTTATGCGTTTAGTGGTAAAAAAATAATCTAAAAAATCGTTCGGGAAATGAGTTTAGTCCCTGGGTACTTTCTTTGTATACTTTTGACTATACGGGCCGAGTCCGGGGTTTACGGGAAATGGCGAGTTTTCCTTTGCCGGCGATTAAACTTCTTTTATTCAGCGTCTCATCAAAAATGAGAACATTTTTGAAAACTACAAGTCTCATGCGTTTTAGTGGTGAAAAGATAATTTAAAATATCGTTTTGGAAATGAGTTTACTCACAGGGTACTTTCTTTGTATACATTCGACTATACGGGCCAAGCCTGGGATTTACGGGAAATCGCTGGTTTTCGTTTGCGGGCGATTAAACCACTTTCATTAAGCGTCTCATCAAAAATGAAAACATTTCTGAAAACTACAAGTCTCATGGGTTTTAGTGGTGAAAAAATATTTTAAAAAATCGTTCGGGAAATGAGTTTACTCACAGGGTACTTTCGGCGTTTACGGGAAATGGCGGGTTTTCGTTTGACGGCGATTAAACCTCTTTCATTAAACGTCTCATCAAATATGAAAACATTTTTGAAAACTACAAGTCACATGCGTTTTAGTGGTGAACAAATAATTTAAAAAATCGTTCGGGAAATGAGTTTACTCCCTGGGTACTTTCTTTGTATACTTTTGACTATACGGGCCGAGTCCAGGATTTACGGGAAATCGCAGATTTTCGTTTTCCGGCGATTAAACTTCTTTTATTCAGCGTCCCATCAAATATGAAAACATTTTTAAAAACTACAAGTCTTATGCGTTTAGTGGTAAAAAAATAATCTAAAAAATCGTTCGGGAAATGAGTTTAGTCCCTGGGTACTTTCTTTGTATACTTTTGACTATACGGGCCGAGTCCGGGGTTTACGGGAAATGGCGAGTTTTCCTTTGCCGGCGATTAAACTTATTTTATTCAGCGTCTCATCAAAAATGAAAACATTTTTGAAAACTACAAGTCTCATGCGTTTTAGTGGTGAAAAGATAATTTAAAATATCGTTTTGGAAATGAGTTTACTCACAGGGTACTTTCTTTGTATACATTCGACTATACGGGCCGAGTCCGGGGTTTAGGGGAAATGGCGAGTTTTCCTGTGCCGGCGATTAAACCTCTTTCAATAAGCGTCTCATCAAAAATGAAAACATTTTTGAAAACTACAAATCTCATGCGTTGTAGTGGTGAAAAAATAATTTAAAAAATCGTTCGGAAAATGAGTTTACTCCCTGGGTACTTTCTTTGTATACTTTTGACTATACGGGCCGAGTCCGGCGTTTACGGGAAATGGCGGGTTTTCGTTTGACGGCGATTAAACTTCTTTTATTCAGCGTCTCATCAAAAATGAAAACATTTCTGAAAACTACAAGTCTCCTGCGTTTTAGTGGTAAAAAGATAATTTAAAAAATCGTTTTGGAAATGAGTTTACTCACAGGGTACTTTCTTTGTATACATTCGACTATACAGGCCAAGCCCGGGATTTACGGGAAATCGCGGGTTTTCGTTTGCCAGCGCTTAAACCACTTTCATTAAGCGTCTCATCAAAAATGAAAACATTTCTGAAAACTACAAGTCTCATGCGTTTTAGTGGTGAAAAAATAATTTAAAAAATCGTACGGGAAATGAGTTTACTCCCTGGGTACTCTCTTTGTATACTTTTGACTATACGGGCCGAGTCCGGGATTTACGGGAAATCGCGGATTTTCGTTTGAGGGCGATTAAACTTCTTTTATTCAGCGTCTCATCAAAAATGAAAACATTTTTGAAAACTACAAGTTTCAAGCGCTTTAGTGGTGAAAAAATAATTTAAAAAATCGTTCTGGAAATGAGTTTACTCACAAGGTACTTTCTTTGTATACATTCGACTATACGGGCCAAGCCCGGGATTTACGGGAAATCGCGGGTTTTCGTTTGCCGGCGATTAAACCTCTTTCATTAAACGTCTCATCAAAAATGAAAACATTTTTGAAAACTACAAGTCACATGCGTTTTAGTGGTGAAGAAGAAATTTAAAAAATCGTTCGGGAAATGAGTTTACTCCCTGGGTACTTTCTTTGTATACATTCGACTATACGGGCCAAGCCCCGGATTTACGGGAAATCGCAGGATTTCGTTTGCCGGCGTTCATTAAGCGTCCCATCAAATATGAAAACATTTTTGAAAACTACAAGTCTTATGCGTTTAGTGGTAAAAAAATAATATAAAAAATCGTTCGGGAAATGAGTTTACTCCCTGGGTACTTTCTTTGTATACATTCGACCATACGGGCCGAGTCCGGGGTTTACGGGAAATGGCGAGTTTTCCTTTGCCGGCGATTAAACTTCTTTTATTCAGCGTCTCATCAAAAATGAGAACATTTTTGAAAACTACAAGTCTCATGCGTTTTAGTGGTGAAAAGATAATTTAAAATATCGTTTTGGAAATGAGTTTACTCACAGGGTACTTTCTTTGTATACATTCGACTATACGGGCCAAGCCTGGGATTTACGGGAAATCGCTGGTTTTCGTTTGCGGGCGATTAAACCACTTTCATTAAGCGTCTCATCAAAAATGAAAACATTTCTGAAAACTACAAGTCTCATGGGTTTTAGTGGTGAAAAAATATTTTAAAAAATCGTTCGGGAAATGAGTTTACTCACAGGGTACTTTCGGCGTTTACGGGAAATGGCGGGTTTTCGTTTGACGGCGATTAAACCTCTTTCATTAAACGTCTCATCAAATATGAAAACATTTTTGAAAACTACAAGTCACATGCGTTTTAGTGGTGAACAAATAATTTAAAAAATCGTTCGGGAAATGAGTTTACTCCCTGGGTACTTTCTTTGTATACTTTTGACTATACGGGCCGAGTCCAGGATTTACGGGAAATCGCAGATTTTCGTTTTCCGGCGATTAAACTTCTTTTATTCAGCGTCCCATCAAATATGAAAACATTTTTAAAAACTACAAGTCTTATGCGTTTAGTGGTAAAAAAATAATCTAAAAAATCGTTCGGGAAATGAGTTTAGTCCCTGGGTACTTTCTTTGTATACTTTTGACTATACGGGCCGAGTCCGGGGTTTACGGGAAATGGCGAGTTTTCCTTTGCCGGCGATTAAACTTATTTTATTCAGCGTCTCATCAAAAATGAAAACATTTTTGAAAACTACAAGTCTCATGCGTTTTAGTGGTGAAAAGATAATTTAAAATATCGTTTTGGAAATGAGTTTACTCACAGGGTACTTTCTTTGTATACATTCGACTATACGGGCCGAGTCCGGGGTTTAGGGGAAATGGCGAGTTTTCCTGTGCCGGCGATTAAACCTCTTTCAATAAGCGTCTCATCAAAAATGAAAACATTTTTGAAAACTACAAATCTCATGCGTTGTAGTGGTGAAAAAATAATTTAAAAAATCGTTCGGAAAATGAGTTTACTCCCTGGGTACTTTCTTTGTATACTTTTGACTATACGGGCCGAGTCCGGCGTTTACGGGAAATGGCGGGTTTTCGTTTGACGGCGATTAAACTTCTTTTATTCAGCGTCTCATCAAAAATGAAAACATTTCTGAAAACTACAAGTCTCCTGCGTTTTAGTGGTAAAAAGATAATTTAAAAAATCGTTTTGGAAATGAGTTTACTCACAGGGTACTTTCTTTGTATACATTCGACTATACAGGCCAAGCCCGGGATTTACGGGAAATCGCGGGTTTTCGTTTGCCAGCGCTTAAACCACTTTCATTAAGCGTCTCATCAAAAATGAAAACATTTCTGAAAACTACAAGTCTCATGCGTTTTAGTGGTGAAAAAATAATTTAAAAAATCGTACGGGAAATGAGTTTACTCCCTGGGTACTCTCTTTGTATACTTTTGACTATACGGGCCGAGTCCGGGATTTACGGGAAATCGCGGATTTTCGTTTGAGGGCGATTAAACTTCTTTTATTCAGCGTCTCATCAAAAATGAAAACATTTTTGAAAACTACAAGTTTCAAGCGCTTTAGTGGTGAAAAAATAATTTAAAAAATCGTTCTGGAAATGAGTTTACTCACAAGGTACTTTCTTTGTATACATTCGACTATACGGGCCAAGCCCGGGATTTACGGGAAATCGCGGGTTTTCGTTTGCCGGCGATTAAACCTCTTTCATTAAACGTCTCATCAAAAATGAAAACATTTTTGAAAACTACAAGTCACATGCGTTTTAGTGGTGAAGAAGAAATTTAAAAAATCGTTCGGGAAATGAGTTTACTCCCTGGGTACTTTCTTTGTATACATTCGACTATACGGGCCAAGCCCCGGATTTACGGGAAATCGCAGGATTTCGTTTGCCGGCGTTCATTAAGCGTCCCATCAAATATGAAAACATTTTTGAAAACTACAAGTCTTATGCGTTTAGTGGTAAAAAAATAATATAAAAAATCGTTCGGGAAATGAGTTTACTCCCTGGGTACTTTCTTTGTATACATTCGACCATACGGGCCGAGTCCGGGGTTTACGGGAAATGGCGACTTTTCCTTTGCCGGCGATTAAACTTCTTTTATTCAGCGTCTCATCAAAAATGAAAACATTTTTGAAAACTACAAGTCTCATGCGTTTTAGTGGTGAAAAGATAATTTAAAAAATCGTTTTGGAAATGAGTTTACTCACAGGGTACTTTCTTTGTATACATTCGACTATACGGGCCAGGCCTGGGATTTACGGGAAATCGCTGGTTTTCGTTTGCCGGCGATTAAACCACTTTCATTAAGCGTCTCATCAAAAGTGAAAACATTTCTGAAAACTACAAGTCCCATGCGTTTTAGTGGTGAAAAAATATTTTAAAAAATCGTTCGGGAAATGAGTTCACTCTCAGGGTACTTTCTTTGTATACATTCGACTATACGGGCCAAGCCCGGGATTTACGGGAAATCGCGGGTTTTCGTTTGCCGGCGATTAAACTTCTTTTATTCAGCGTCTCATCAAAAATGAAAACATTTTTGAGAACTACAAGTCTCATGCGTTGTAGTGGTGAAAAAATTATTTAAAAAATCGTTCGGAAAATGAGTTTACTCCCTGGGTACTTTCTTTGTATACTTTTGACTATACGGGCCGAGTCCGGGGTTTACGGGAAATCGCGGGATTTCGTTTGCCGGCGATTAAACCTCTTTCATTAAGCGTCTCATCAAAAATGAAAACATTTCTGAAAACTACAAGTCTCATGCGTTTTAGTGGTGAAAAAATAAATTAAAAAATCGTTCGGGAAATGAGTTTACTCCCTGGGTACTCTCTTTGTATACTTTTGACTATACATGCCAAGCCCAGGATTTTTGGGAAATCGCGGGTTTTCGTTTGCCGGCGATTAAACTTCTTTTATTCAGCGTCTCATCAAAAATGAAAACATTTTTGAAAACTACAAGTCTCATGCGTTTTAGTGGTGAAAAAAAAATTTAAAAAATCGTTCGGGAAATGAGTTTACTGCCTGGGTACTTTCTTTGTATACATTCGACTATACGGGCCAAGCCCGGGATTTACGGGAAATCAGGGGATTTCGTTTGCCGGTGATTAAACCTCTTTCATTAAGCGTCCCATCAAAAATGAAAACATTTTTGAAAACTACAATTCTCATGCGTTGTAGTGGTGAAAAAACAATTTAAAAAATCGTTCGGAAAATGAGTTTACTCCCTGGGTACTTTCTCTGTATACTTTTGACTATACAGGCCAAGCTCGGGATTTACGGGAAATCGCGGGTTTTCGTTTGCCGGCGATTAAACTTCTTTTATTCAGCGTCTCATCAAAAATGAAAACATTTTTGAGAACTACAAGTCTCATGCGTTGTAGTGGTGAAAAAATTATTTAAAAAATCGTTCGGAAAATGAGTTTACTCCCTGGGTACTTTCTTTGTATACTTTTGACTATTCGGGCCGAGTCCGGGGTTTACGGGAAATCGCGGGATTTCGTTTGCCGGCGATTAAACCTCTTTCATTAAGCGTCTCATCAAAAATGAAAACATTTCTGAAAACTACAAGTCTCATGCGTTTTAGTGGTGAAAAAATAATTTAAAAAATCGTTCGGGAAATGAGTTTACTCCCTGGGTACTCTCTTTGTATACTTTTGACTATACATGCCAAGCCCAGGATTTTTGGGAAATCGCGGGTTTTCGTTTGCCGGCGATTAAACTTCTTTTATTCAGCGTCTCATCAAAAATGAAAACATTTTTGAAAACTACAAGTCTCATGCGTTTTAGTGGTGAAAAAAAAATTTAAAAAATCGTTCGGGAAATGAGTTTACTGCCTGGGTACTTTCTTTGTATACATTCGACTATACGGGCCAAGCCCGGGATTTACGGGAAATGGTGGTCTCATCAAAAATGAAAACATTTTTGAAAACTACAAGTCTCATGCGTTTTAGTGGTGAAAAATAATTTAAAAATCGTTCGGGAAATAAGTTTACTCCCTGGGTACTTTCTTTATATACTTTTGACTATACGGGCCGAGTCCGGGATTTACGGGAAATCGCGGATTTTCGTTTGAGGGCGATTAAACTTCTTTTATTCAGTGTCTCATCAAAAATGAAAACATTTTCTAAAACTACAAGTCTCATGCGTTGTAGTGGTGAAAAAATAATTTAAAAAATCGTTCTGAAGATGAGTTTACTCCCTGGGTACTTTCTTTGTATACTTTTGACTATACGGGCCGAGTCCGGGGTTTACGGGAAATGGCGGGTTTTCGTTTGCCGGCGATTAAACTTCTTTTATTCAGCGTCTCATCAAAAATGAAAACATTTTTGAAAACTACAAGTCTCATGCGTTTTAGTGGTGAAAAGATAATTTAAAAAATCGTTTTGGAAATGAGTTTACACACCGGGCACTTTCTTTGTATACATTCGACTATACAGGCCAAGCCCAGGATTTACGGGAAATCGCGGGTTTTCGTTTGCCAGCGATTATACCTCTTTCATTAAGCGTCCCATCAAAAATGAAAACATTTTTGAAAACTACAAGTCTCATGCGTTGTAGTGGTGAAAAAACAATTTAAAAAATCGTTCGGAAAATGAGTTTACTCCCTGGGTACTTTCTCTGTATACTTTTGACTATACGGGCCGAGTCCGGCGTTTACGGGAAATGGTCTCATCAAAAATGAAAACATTTTTGAAAACTACAAGTCTCATGCGTTTTAGTGGTGAAAAATAATTTAAAAATCGTTCGGGAAATAAGTTTACTCCCTGGGTACTTTCTTTGTATACTTTTGACTATACGGGCCGAGTCCGGGATTTACGGGAAATCGCGGATTTTTGTTTGAGGGCGATTAAACTTCTTTTATTCAGTGTCTCATCAAAAATGAAAACATTTTTGAAAACTACAAGTCTCATGCGTTGTAGTGGTGCAAAAATAATTTAAAAAATCGTTCGGAAGATGAGTTTACTTCCTGGGTACTTTCTTTGTATACTTTTGACTATACGGGCCGAGTCCGGGGTTTACGGGAAATGGCGAGTTTTCGTTTGCCGGCGATTAAACTTCTTTTATTCAGCGTCTCATCAAAAATGAAAACATTTTTGAAAACTACAAGTCTCCTGCGTTTTAGTGGTGAAAAGATAATTTAAAAAATCGTTTTGGAAATGAGTTTACACCCCGGGTACTTTCTTTGTATACATTCGACTATACAGGCCAAGCCCGGGATTTACGGGAAATCGCGGGTTTTCGTTTGCCAGCGATTATACCACTTTCATTAAGCGTCTCATCAAAAATGAAAACATTTCTGAAAACTACAAGTCTCATGCGTTGTAGTGGTGAAAAAATTATTTGAAAAATCGTTCGGAAAATGAGTTTACTCCCTGGGTACTTTCTTTGTATACTTTTGACTATACGGGCCGAGTCCGGGGTTTACGGGAAATCGCGGGATATCGTTTGCCGGCGATTAAACCTCTTTCATTAAGCGTCTCATCAAAAATGAAAACATTTCTGAAAACTACAAGTCTCATGCGTTTTAGTGGTGAAAAAATAATTTAAAAAATCGTTCGGGAAACGAGTTTACTCCCTGGGTACTCTCTTTGTATACTTTTGACTATACAGGCCAAGCCCGGGATTTACGGGAAATCGCGGGTTTTCGTTTGCCGGCGATTAAACTTCTTTTATTCAGCGTCTCATCAAAAATGAAAACATTTGTGAAAACTACAAGTCTCATGCGTTTTAGTGGTGAAAAAAAATATTAAAAAATCGTTGAGGAAATGAGTTTACTGCCTGGGTACTTTCTTTGTATACATTCGACTATACCGGCCAAGCCCGGGATTTACGGGAAATCAGGGGATTTCGTTTGCCGGTGATTAAACCTCTTTCATTAAGCGTCTCATCAAAAATGAAAACATTTTTGAAAACTACAAGTCTCATGCGTTGTAGTGGTGAAAAAATAATTTAAAAAATCGTTCGGAAGATGAGTTTACTCCCTGGGTACTTTCTTTGTATACTTTTGAATATACGGGCCGAGTCCGGGGTTTACGGGAAATCGCGGGTTTTCGTTTGCCGGCGATTAAACTTCTTTTATTCAGCGTCTCATCAAAAATGAAAACATTTTTGAAAACTACAAGTCTCATGCGTTTTAGTGGTGAAAAAAAATATTAAAAAATCGTTGGGGAAATGAGTTTACTGCCTGGGTACTTTCTTTGTATACATTCGACTATACCGGCCAAGCCCGGGATTTACGGGAAATCAGGGGATTTCGTTTGCCGGTGATTAAACCTCTTTCATTAAGCGTCTCATCAAAAATGAAAACATTTTTGAAAACTACAAGTCTCATGCGTTGTAGTGGTGAAAACATAATTTAAAAAATCGTTCGGAATATGAGTTTACTCCCTGGGTACTTTCTTTGTATACTTTTGAATATACGGGCCGAGTCCGGGGTTTACGGGAAATCGCGGGATTTCGTTTGCCGGCGATTAAACCTCTTTCATTAAGCGTCTCATCAAAAATGAAAACATTTCTGAAAACTACAAGTCTCATGCGTTGTAGTGGTGAAAAAATAATTTAAAAAATCGTTCGGGAAACGAGTTTACTCCCTGGATACTCTCTTTGTATACTTTTGACTATACAGGCCAAGCCCGGGATTTACGGGAAATCGCGGTTTTTCGTTTGCCGGCGATTAAACTTCTTTTATTCACCGTCTCATCAAAAATGAAAACATTTTTGAAAACTACAAGTCTCATGCGTTTTAGTGGTGAAAAGATAATTTAAAAAATCGTTCGGGAAATGAGTTTACTGCCTGGGTACTTTCTTTGTATACATTCGACTATACGGGCCAAGCCCGGGATTTACGGGAAATCAGGGGATTTCGTTTGCCGGTGATTAAACCTCTTTCATTAAGCGTCTCATCAAAAATGAAAACATTTTTGAAAACTACAAGTCTCATGCGTTGTAGTGGTGAAAAAATAATTTAAAAAATCGTTCGGAAGATGAGTTTACTCCCTGGGTACTTTCTTTGTTTACTTTTGACTATACGGGCCGAGTCCGGGGTTTACGGGAAATGGCGGGTTTTCGTTTGCCGGCGATTAAACTTCTTTTATTCAGCGTCTCATCAAAAATGAAAACATTTTTGAAAACTACAAGTCTCATGCGTTTTAGTGGTGAAAAAAAATATTAAAAAATCGTTCGGGAAATGAGTTTACTGCCTGGGTACTTTCTTTGTATACATTCGACAATACGGGCCAAGCCCGGGATTTGCGGAAAATCAGGGGATTTCGTTTGCCGGTGATTAAACCCCTTTCATTAAGCGTCTCATCAAAAATGAAAACATTTTTGGAAACTACAGTCTCATGCGTTTTAGTGGTGAAACAATAATTTAAAAAATCGTTCGGAAAATGAGTTTACTCCCTGGGTACTTTCTTTGTATACTTTTGACTATACGGGCCGAGTCCGGCGTTTACGGGAAATCGCGAATTTTCGTTTGAGGGCGATTACACTTCTTTTATTCAGTGTCTCATCAAAAATGAAAACATTTTTGAAAACTACAAGTCTCATGCGTTGTAGTGGTGAAAAAAAAATTTAAAAAATCGTTCGGAAGATGAGTTTACTCCCTGGGTACTTTCTTTGTATACTTTTGACTATACGGGCCGAGTTCGGGGTTTACAGGAAATGGCGGAATTTCGTTTCCCGGCGATTAAACTTCTTTTATTCAGCGTCTCATCAAAAATGAAAACATTTTTGAAAACTACAAGTCTCATGCGTTTTAGTGGTGAAAAGATAATTTAAAAAATCGTTTTGGAAATGAGTTTACACCCCGGGTACTTTCTTTGTATACTTTTGACTATACAAGCCAAGCCCGGGATTTACGGGAAATCGCGGGTTTTCGTTTGCCGGCGATTAAACTTTTTTTATTCAGCGTCTCATCAAAAATGAAAACATTTTTGAGAACTACAAGTCTCATGCGTTGTAGTGGTGAAAAAATTATTTAAAAAATCGTTCGGAAAATGAGTTTACTCCCTAGGTACTTTCTTTGTATACTTTTGACTATACGGGCCGAGTCGGGGGTTTACGGGAAATCGCGGGATTTCGTTTGCCGGCGATTAAACTTCTTTCATTAAGCGTCTCATCAAAAATGAAAACATTTTTGAGAACTACAAGTCTCATGCGTTGTAGTGGTGAAAAAATTATTTAAAAATCGTTCGGGAGATAAGTTTACTCCCTGGGTACTTTCTTTGTCTACTTTTGACTATACGGGCCGAGTCCGGGATTTACGGGAAATCGCGGATTTTCGTTTGAGGGCGATTAAACTTCTTTTATTCAGCGTCCCATCAAAAATGAAAACATTTTTGAAAACTACAAGTCTCATGCGTTGTAGTGGTGAAAAAATAATTTAAAAAATCGTTCGGAAGATGAGTTTACTCCCTGGGTACTTTCTTTGTATACCTTTGACTATACGGGCCGAGTCCGGGGTTTACGGGAAATGGCGGGTTTTTCTTTGCCGGCGATTAAACTTCTTTTATGCAGCGTCTCGTCGAAAATGAAAACATTTTTGAAAACTGCAAGTCTCTTGCGTTTTAGTGGTGAAAAGACAATTTAAAAAATCGTTTTGGAAATGAGTTTACACCCTGGGTACTTTCTTTGTGTACTTTTGACTATACGGTTCGAGTCCGGGATTTACGGGAAATCGCGGGTTTTCGTTTGCCGGCGATTAAACTTCTTTTATTCAGCGTCTCATCAAGAATGAAAACATTTTTGAGAACTACAAGTCTCATGCGTTTTAGTGGTGAAAAAGAAATTTAAAAATCGTTCGGGAAATAAGTTTACTCCCTGGGTACTTTCTTTGTATACTTTTGACTATACGGGTGGAGTCCGGGGTTTACGGGAAATCGCAGGATTTCCTTTGCCGGAAATTAAACTTTTTTCATTAAGCGTCTCATCAAAAATGAAAACATTTGTGAAAACTACAAGTCTCATGCGTTTTAGTGGTGAAAAAATAATTTAAAAATCGTTCGGGAAATAAGTTTAATCCCTGGGTACTTTCTTTGTATACTTTTGACTATACGGGCCGAGTCCGGAATTTACGGGAAATGGCGGGTTTTCGTTTGCCGGCGATTAAACTTCTTTTATGCAGCGTCTCATCAAAAATGAAAACAATTTTGAAAACTACAACTCTAATGCGTTTTAGTGGTGAAAAAATAATTTAAAAAATCGTTCGGAAGATGAGTTTACTCCCTGGGTACTTTCTTTGTATACTTTTGACTATACTGGCCGAGTCCGGGGTTTACGGGAAATGGCGGGTTTTCGTTTGCCGGCGATTAAACTTCTTTTATTCAGCGTCTCATAAAAAATGAAAACATTTTTGAAAACTACAAGTCTCATGCGTTTTAGTGGTGAAAAGATAATTTAAAAAATCGTTTTGGAAATGAGTTTACACCCCGGGCACTTTCTTTGTATACATTGGACTATACAGGCCAAGCCCGGGATTTACGGGAAATCGCGGGTTTTCGTTTGCCAGCGATTATACCTCTTTCATTAAGCGTCCCATCAAAAATGAAAACATTTTTGAAAACTACAAGTCTCATGCGTTTTAGTGGTGAAAAATAATTTAAAAATCGTTCGGAAAATAAGTTTACTCCCTGGGTACTTTCTTTGTATACTTTTGACTTTACGGGCCGAGTCCGGGATTTACGGGAAATCGCTGATTTTCGTTTGAGGGCGATTAAACTTCTTTTATTCAGTGTCTCATCAAAAATGAAAACATTTTTGAAAACTACAAGTCTCATGCGTTGTAGTGGTGAAAAAATATTTTAAAAAATCGTTCGGAAGATGAGTTTACTCCCTGGGTACTTTCTTTGTATACTTTTGACTATACGGGCCGAGTCCGGGGTTTACGGGAAATGTCGGGTTTTCGTTTGCCGGCGATTAAACTTCTTTTATTCAGCGTCTCATCAAAAAATGAAAACATTTTTGAAAACTACAAGTCTCATGCGTTTTAGTGGTGAAAAGATAATTTAAAAAATCGTTTTGGAAATGAGTTTACACCCCTGATACTTTCTTTGTATACATTCGACTATACAGGCCAAGCCCGGGGTTTACGGGAAATCGCGGGATTTCGTTTGCCGGCGATTAAACCTCTTTCATTAAGCGTCTCATCAAAAATGAAAACATTTCTGAAAACTACAAGTCTCATGCGTTTTAGTGGTGAAAAAATAATTTAAAAAATCGTTCGGGAAACGAGTTTACTCCCTGGGTACTCTCTTTGTATACTTTTGACTATACAGGCCAAGCCCGGGATTTACGGGAAATCGCGGGTTTTCGTTTGCCGGCGATTAAACTTCTTTTATTCAGCGTCTCATCAAAAATGAAAACATTTCTGAAAACTACAAGTCTCATGCGTTGTAGTGGTGAAAAAATAATTTAAAAAATCGTTCGGAAAATGAGTTTACTCCCTGGGTACTTTCTTTGTATACTTTTGACTATACGGGCCGAGTCCGGCGTTTACGGGAAATCGCGAATTTTCGTTTGAGGGCGATTAAACTTCTTTTATTCAGTGTCTCATCAAAAATGAAAACATTTTTGAAAACTACAAGTCTCATGCGTTGTAGTGGTGAAAAAAAAATTTAAAAAATCGTTCGGAAGATAAGTTTACTCCCTGGATACTTTCTTTGTATACTTTTGACTATACGGGCCGAGTCCGGGGTTTACAGGAAATGGCGGATTTTCGTTTTCCGGCGATTAAACCTCTTTCATTAAGCGTCTCATCAAAAATGAAAACATTTCTGAAAACTACAAGTCTCATGCGTTTTAGTGGTGAACAAATAATTTAAAAAATCGTTCGGGAAACGAGTTTACTCCCTGGGAACTCTCTTTGTATACTTTTGACTATACAGGCCAAGCCCGGGATTTACTGGAAATCGCGGGTTTTCGTTTGCCGGCGATTAAACTTCTTTTATTCAGCATCTCATCAAAAATGAAAACATTTCTGAAAACTACAAGTCTCATGCGTTGTAGTGGTGAAAAAATAATTTAAAAAATCGTTCGGAAAATGAGTTTACTCCCTGGGTACTTTCTTTGTATACTTTTGACTATACAGGCCAAGCCCGGGATTTACGGGAAATCGCGGGTTTTCGTTTGCCGGCGATTAAACTTCTTTTATTCAGCATCTCATCAAAAATGAAAACATTTCTGAAAACTACAAGTCTCATGCGTTGTAGTGGTGAAAAAATAATTTAAAAAATCGTTCGGAAAATGAGTTTACTCCCTGGGTACTTTCTTTGTATACTTTTGACTATACGGGCCGAGTCCGGGGTTTACGGGAAATCGCGGGATTTCGTTTGCCGGCGATTAAACCTCTTTCATTAAGCGTCTCATCAAAAATGAAAACATTTCTGAAAACTACAAGTCTCATGCGTTGTAGTGGTGAAAAAATAATTTAAAAAATCGTTCGGAAAATGAGTTTACTCCCTGGGTACTTTCTTTGTATACTTTTGACTATACGGGCCAAGCCCGGGATTTACGGGAAATCGCGGGTTTTCGTTTGCCGGCGATTAAACTTCTTTTATTCAGCGTCTCATCAAAAATGAAAACATTTTTGAAAACTACAAGTCTCATGCGTTTTAGTGGTGAAAAAAAAATTTAAAAAATCGTTCGGGAAATGAGTTTACTCCCTGGGTACTTTCTTTGTATACTTTTGACTATACGGGCCGAGTCCGGGGTTTAGGGGAAATGGCGAGTTTTCCTGTGCCGGCGATTAAACCTCTTTCAATAACCGTCTCATCAAAAATGAAAACATTTTTGAAAACTACAAATCTCATGCGTTGTAGTGGTGAAAAAATAATTTAAAAAATCGTTCGGAAAATGAGTTTACTCCCTGGGTACTTTCTTTGTATACTTTTGACTATACGGGCCGAGTCCGGCGTTTACGGGAAATGGCGGGTTTTCGTTTGACGGCGATTAAACTTCTTTTATTCAGCGTCTCATCAAAAATGAAAACATTTCTGAAAACTACAAGTCTCCTGCGTTTTAGTGGTGAAAAGATAATTTAAAAAATCGTTTTGGAAATGAGTTTACTCACAGGGTACTTTCTTTGTATACATTCGACTATACAGGCCAAGCCCGGGATTTACGGGAAATCGCGGGTTTTCGTTTGCCAGCGCTTAAACCACTTTCATTAAGCGTCTCATCAAAAATGAAAACATTTCTGAAAACTACAAGTCTCATGCGTTTTAGTGGTGAAAAAATAATTTAAAAAATCGTACGGGAAATGAGTTTACTCCCTGGGTACTCTCTTTGTATACTTTTGACTATACGGGCCGAGTCCGGGATTTACGGGAAATCGCGGATTTTCGTTTGAGGGCGATTAAACTTCTTTTATTCAGCGTCTCATCAAAAATGAAAACATTTTTGAAAACTACAAGTTTCAAGCGCTTTAGTGGTGAAAAAATAATTTAAAAAATCGTTCTGGAAATGAGTTTACTCACAAGGTACTTTTTTTGTATACATTCGACTATACGGGCCAAGCCCGGGATTTACGGGAAATCGCGGGTTTTCGTTTGCCGGCGATTAAACCTCTTTCATTAAACGTCTCATCAAAAATGAAAACATTTTTGAAAACTACAAGTCACATGCGTTTTAGTGGTGAAGAAGAAATTTAAAAAATCGTTCGGGAAATGAGTTTACTCCCTGGGTACTTTCTTTGTATACATTCCACTATACGGGCCAAGCCCCGGATTTACGGGAAATCGCAGGATTTCGTTTGCCGGCGTTCATTAAGCGTCCCATCAAATATGAAAACATTTTTGAAAACTACAAGTCTTATGCGTTTAGTGGTAAAAAAATAATATAAAAAATCGTTCGGGAAATGAGTTTACTCCCTGGGTACTTTCTTTGTATACATTCGACTATACGGGCCGAGTCCGGGGTTTACGGGAAATGGCGAGTTTTCCTTTGCCGGCGATTAAACTTCTATTATTCAGCGTCTCATCAAAAATGAAAACATTTTTGAAAACTACAAGTCTCATGCGTTTTAGTGGTGAAAAGATAATTTAAAAAATCGTTTTGGAAATGAGTTTACTCACAGGGTACTTTCTTTGTATACATTCGACTATACGGGCCAGGCCTGGGATTTACGGGAAATCGCTGGTTTTCGTTTGCCGGCGATTAAACCACTTTCATTAAGCGTCTCATCAAAAGTGAAAACATTTCTGAAAACTACAAGTCTCATGCGTTTTAGTGGTGAAAAAATATTTTAAAAAATCGTTCGGGAAATGAGTTCACTCACAGGGTACTTTCTTTGTATACATTCGACTATACGGGCCAAGCCCGGGATTTACGGGAAATCAGGGGATTTCATTTGCCGGTGATTAAACCTCTTTCATTAAGCGTCCCATCAAAAATGAAAACATTTTTGAAAACTACAATTCTCATGCGTTGTAGTGGTGAAAAAACAATTTAAAAAATCGTTCGGAAAATGAGTTTACTCCCTGGGTACTTTCTCTGTATACTTTTGACTATACAGGCCAAGCCCGGGATTTACGGGAAATCGCGGGTTTTCGTTTGCCGGCGATTAAACTTCTTTTATTCAGCGTCTCATCAAAAATGAAAACATTTTTGAGAACTACAAGTCTCATGCGTTGTAGTGGTGAAAAAATTATTTAAAAAATCGTTCGGAAAATGAGTTTACTCCCTGGGTACTTTCTTTGTATACTTTTGACTATTCAGGCCGAGTCCGGGGTTTACGGGAAATCGCGGGATTTCGTTTGCTGGCGATTAAACCTCTTTCATTAAGCGTCTCATCAAAAATGAAAACATTTCTGAAAACTACAAGTCTCATGCGTTTTAGTGGTGAAAAAATAATTTAAAAAATCGTTCGGGAAATGAGTTTACTCCCTGGGTACTCTCTTTGTATACTTTTGACTATACATGCCAAGCCCAGGATTTTTGGGAAATCGCGGGTTTTCGTTTGCCAGCGATTATACCTCTTTCATTAAGCGTCCCATCAAAAATGAAAACATTTTTGAAAACTACAAGTCTCATGCGTTGTAGTGGTGAAAAAACAATTTAAAAAATCGTTCGGAAAATGAGTTTACTCCCTGGGTACTTTCTCTGTATACTTTTGACTATACGGGCCGAGTCCGGCGTTTACGGGAAATGGTCTCATCAAAAATGAAAACATTTTTGAAAACTACAAGTCTCATGCGTTTTAGTGGTGAAAAATAATTTAAAAATCGTTCGGGAAATAAGTTTACTCCCTGGGTACTTTCTTTGTATACTTTTGACTATACGGGCCGAGTCCGGGGTTTACGGGAAATGGCGGGTTTTCGTTTGCCGGCGATTAAACTTCTTTTATTCAGCGTCTCATCAAAAATGAAAACATTTTTGAAAACTACAAGTCTCCTGCGTTTTAGTGGTGAAAAGATAATTTAAAAAATCGTTTTGGAAATGAGTTTACACCCCGGGTACTTTCTTTGTATACATTCGACTATACAGGCCAAGCCCGGGATTTACGGGAAATCGCGGGTTTTCGTTTGCCAGCGATTATACCACTTTCATTAAGCGTCTCATCAAAAATGAAAACATTTCTGAAAACTACAAGTCTCATGCGTTGTAGTGGTGAAAAAATTATTTGAAAAATCGTTCGGAAAATGAGTTTACTCCCTGGGTACTTTCTTTGTATACTTTTGACTATACGGGCCGAGTCCGGGGTTTACGGGAAATCGCGGGATATCGTTTGCCGGCGATTAAACCTCTTTCATTAAGCGTCTCATCAAAAATGAAAACATTTCTGAAAACTACAAGTCTCATGCGTTTTAGTGGTGAAAAAATAATTTAAAAAATCGTTCGGGAAACGAGTTTACTCCCTGGGTACTCTCTTTGTATACTTTTGACTATACAGGCCAAGCCCGGGATTTACGGGAAATCGCGGGTTTTCGTTTGCCGGCGATTAAACTTCTTTTATTCAGCGTCTCATCAAAAATGAAAACATTTTTGAAAACTACAAGTCTCATGCGTTTTAGTGGTGAAAAAAAATATTAAAAAATCGTTGGGGAAATGAGTTTACTGCCTGGGTACTTTCTTTGTATACATTCGACTATACCGGCCAAGCCCGGGATTTACGGGAAATCAGGGGATTTCGTTTGCCGGTGATTAAACCTCTTTCATTAAGCGTCTCATCAAAAATGAAAACATTTTTGAAAACTACAAGTCTCATGCGTTGTAGTGGTGAAAAAATAATTTAAAAAATCGTTCGGAAGATGAGTTTACTCCCTGGGTACTTTCTTTGTATACTTTTGAATATACGGGCCGAGTCCGGGGTTTACGGGAAATCGCGGGATTTCGTTTGCCGGCGATTAAACCTCTTTCATTAAGCGTCTCATCAAAAATGAAAACATTTCGGAAAACTACAAGTCTCATGCGTTGTAGTGGTGAAAAAATAATTTAAAAAATCGTTCGGGAAACGAGTTTACTCCCTGGATACTCTCTTTGTATACTTTTGACTATACAGGCCAAGCCCGGGATTTACGGGAAATCGCGGGTTTTCGTTTGCCGGCGATTAAACTTCTTTTATTCAGCGTCTCATCAAAAATGAAAAAATTTTTGAAAACTACAAGTCTCATGCGTTTTAGTGGTGAAAAAAAATATTAAAAAATCGTTGGGGAAATGAGTTTACTGCATGGGTACTTTCTTTGCATACATTTGACTATACCGGCCAAGCCCGGGATTTACGGGAAATCAGGGGATTTCGTTTGCCGGTGATTAAACCTCTTTCATTAAACGTCTCATCAAAAATGAAAACATTTTTGAAAACTACAAGTCTCATGCGTTGTAGTGGTGAAAAAATAATTTAAAAAATCGTTCGGAAGATGAATTTACTCCCTGGGTGCTTTCTTTGTATACTTTAGACTACACGGGCCGAGTCCTGGGTTTACGGGAAATGGCGGTTTTTCGTTTGCCGGCGATTAAACTTCTTTTATTCACCGTCTCATCAAAAATGAAAACATTTTTGAAAACTACAAGTCTCATGCGTTTTAGTGGTGAAAAGATAATTTAAAAAATCGTTCGGGAAATGAGTTTACTGCCTGGGTACTTTCTTTGTATACATTCGACTATACGGGCCAAGCCCGGGATTTACGGGAAATCAGGGGATTTCGTTTGCCGGTGATTAAACCTCTTTCATTAAGCGTCTCATCAAAAATGAAAACATTTTTGAAAACTACAAGTCTCATGCGTTGTAGTGGTGAAAAAATAATTTAAAAAATCGTTCGGAAGATGAGTTTACTCCCTGGGTACTTTCTTTGTTTCCTTTTGACTATACGGGCCGAGTCCGGGGTTTACGGGAAATGGCGGGTTTTCGTTTGCCGGCGATTAAACTTCTTTTATTCAGCGTCTCATCAAAAATGAAAACATTTTTGAAAACTACAAGTCTTATGCGTTTTAGTGGTGAAAAGATAATTTAAAAAATCGTTCGGGAAATGAGTTTACTGCCTGGGTACTTTCTTTGTATACATTCGACTATACGGGCCAAGCCCGGGATTTACGGGAAATCAGGGGATTTCGTTTGCCGGTGATTAAACCTCTTTCATTAAGCGTCTCATCAAAAATGAAAACATTTTTGAAAACTACAAGTCTCATGCGTTGTAGTGGTGAAAAAATAATTTAAAAAATCGTTCGGAAGATGAGTTTACTCCCTGGGTACTTTCTTTGTTTACTTTTGACTATACGGGCCGAGTCCGGGGTTTACGGGAAATGGCGGGTTTTCGTTTGCCGGCGATTAAACTTCTTTTATTCAGCGTCTCATCAAAAATGAAAACATTATTGAAAAATACAAGTCTCATGCGTTTTAGTGGTGAAAAAAAATATTAAAAAATCGCTCGGGAAATGAGTTTACTGCCTGGGTACTTTCTTTGTATACATTCGACAATACGGGCCAAGCCCGGGATTTGCGGAAAATCAGGGGATTTCGTTTGCCGGTGATTAAACCCCTTTCATTAAGCGTCTCATCAAAAATGAAAACATTTTTGGAAACTACAGTCTCATGCGTTTTAGTGGTGAAACAATAATTTAAAAAATCGTTCGGAAAATGAGTTTACTCCCTGGGTACTTTCTTTGTATACTTTTGACTATACGGGCCGAGTCCGGCGTTTACGGGAAATCGCGAATTTTCGTTTGAGGGCGATTACACTTCTTTTATTCAGTGTCTCATCAAAAATGAAAACATTTTTGAAAACTACAAGTCTCATGCGTTGTGGTGGTGAAAAAAAAATTTAAAAAATTGTTCGGAAGATGAGTTTACTCCCTGGGTACTTTCTTTGTATACTTTTGACTATACGGGCCGAGTCCGGGGTTTACAGGAAATGGCGGATTTTCGTTTCCCGGCGATTAAACTTCTTTTATTCAGCGTCTCATCAAAAATGAAAACATTTTTGAAAACTACAAGTCTCATGCGTTTTAGTGGTGAAAAGATAATTTAAAAAATCGTTTTGGAAATGAGTTTACACCCCGGGTACTTTCTTTGTATACTTTTGACTATACAAGCCAAGCCCGGGATTTACGGGAAATCGCGGGTTTTCGTTTGCCGGCGATTAAACTTCTTTTATTCAGCGTCTCATCAAAAATGAAAACATTTTTGAGAACTACAAGTCTCATGCGTTGTAGTGGTGAAAAAATTATTTAAAAAATCGTTCGGAAAATGAGTTTACTCACTAGGTACTTTCTTTGTATACTTTTGACTATACGGGCCGAGTCGGGGGTTTACGGGAAATCGCGGGATTTCGTTTGCCGGCGATTAAACTTCTTTCATTAAGCGTCTCATCAAAAATGAAAACATTTTTGAGAACTACAAGTCTCATGCGTTGTAGTGGTGAAAAAATTATTTAAAAATCGTTCGGGAGATAAGTTTACTCCCTGGGTACTTTCTTTGTCTACTTTTGACTATACGGGCCGAGTCTGGGATTTACGGGAAATCGCGGATTTTCGTTTGAGGGCGATTAAACTTCTTTTATTCAGCGTCTCATCAAAAATGAAAACATTTTTGAAAACTGCAAGTCTCATGCGTTTTAGTGGTGAAAAGATAATTTAAAAAATCGTTTTGGAAATGAGTTTACACCCCGGGCACTTTCTTTGTATACATTGGACTATACAGGCCAAGCCCGGGATTTACGGGAAATCGCGGGTTTTCGTTTGCCAGCGATTATACCTCTTTCATTAAGCGTCCCATCAAAAATGAAAACATTTTTGAAAACTACAAGTCTCATGCGTTTTAGTGGTGAAAAATAATTTAAAAATCGTTCGGAAAATAAGTTTACTCCCTGGGTACTTTCTTTGTATACTTTTGACTTTACGGGCCGAGTCCGGGATTTACGGGAAATCGCTGATTTTCGTTTGAGGGCGATTAAACTTCTTTTATTCAGTGTCTCATCAAAAATGAAAACATTTTTGAAAACTACAAGTCTCATGCGTTGTAGTGGTGAAAAAATAATTTAAAAAATCGTTCGGAAGATGAGTTTACTCCCTGGGTACTTTCTTTGTATACTTTTGACTATACGGGCCGAGTCCGGGGTTTACGGGAAATGGCGGGTTTTCGTTTGCCGGCGATTAAACTTCTTTTATTCAGCGTCTCATCAAAAAATGAAAACATTTTTGAAAACTACAAGTCTCATGCGTTTTAGTGGTGAAAAGATAATTTAAAAAATCGTTTTGGAAATGAGTTTACACCCCGGATACTTTCTTTGTATACATTCGACTATACAGGCCAAGCCCGGGATTTACGGGAAATCGCGGGTTTTCGTTTGCCAGCGATTATACCACTTTCATTAAGCGTCTCATCAAAAATGAAAACATTTCTGCAAACTACAAGTCTCATGCGTTGTAGTGGTGAAAAAATTATTTGAAAAATCGTTCGGAAAATGAGTTTACTCCCTGGGTACTTTCTTTGTATACTTTTGACTATACGGGCCGAGTCCGGGGTTTACGGGAAATCGCGGGATTTCGTTTGCCGGCGATTAAACCTCTTTCATTAAGCGTCTCATCAAAAATGAAAACATTTCTGAAAACTACAAGTCTCATGCGTTTTAGTGGTGAAAAAATAATTTAAAAAATCGTTCGGGAAACGAGTTTACTCCCTGGGTACTCTCTTTGTATACTTTTGACTATACAGGCCAAGCCCGGGATTTACGGGAAATCGCGGGTTTTCGTTTGCCGGCGATTAAACTTCTTTTATTCAGCGTCTCATCAAAAATGAAAACATTTCTGAAAACTACAAGTCTCATGCGTTGTAGTGGTGAAAAAATAATTTAAAAAATCGTTCGGAAAATGAGTTTACTCCCTGGGTACTTTCTTTGTATACTTTTGACTATACGGGCCGAGTCCGGCGTTTACGGGAAATCGCGAATTTTCGTTTGAGGGCGATTAAACTTCTTTTATTCAGTGTCTCATCAAAAATGAAAACATTTTTGAAAACTACAAGTCTCATGCGTTGTAGTGGTGAAAAAAAAATTTAAAAAATCGTTCGGAAGATAAGTTTACTCCCTGGATACTTTCTTTGTATACTTTTGACTATACGGGCCGAGTCCGGGGTTTACAGGAAATGGCGGATTTTCGTTTGCCGGCGATTAAACTTCTTTTATTCAGCGTCTCATCAAAAATGAAAATATTTTTGAAAACTACAAGTCTCATGCGTTTTAGTGGTGAAAAGATAATTTAAAAAATCGTTTTGGAAATGAGTTTACACCCCGGGTACTTTCTTTGTATACATTCGACTATACGGGCCGAGTCCGGGGTTTACGGGAAATCGCGGGATTTCGTTTGCCGGCGATTAAACCTCTTTCATTAAGCGTCTCATCAAAAATGAAAACATTTCTGAAAACTACAAGTCTCATGCGTTTTAGTGGTGAAAAAATAATTTAAAAAATCGTTCGGGAAACGAGTTTACTCCCTGGGTACTCTCTTTGTATACTTTTGACTATACAGGCCAAGCCCGGGATTTACGGGAAATCGCGGGTTTTCGTTTGCCGGCGATTAAACTTCTTTTATTCAGCATCTCATCCAAAATGAAAACATTTCTGAAAACTACAAGTCTCATGCGTTGTAGTGGTGAAAAAATAATTTAAAAAATCGTTCGGAAAATGAGTTTACTCCCTGGGTACTTTCTTTGTATACTTTTGACTATACAGGCCAAGCCCGGGATTTACGGGAAATCGCGGGTTTTCGTTTGCCGGCGATTAAACTTCTTTATTCAGCATCTCATCAAAAATGAAAACATTTCTGAAAACTACAAGTCTCATGCGTTGTAGTGGTGAAAAAATAATTTAAAAAATCGTTCGGAAAATGAGTTTACTCCCTGGGTACTTTCTTTGTATACTTTTGACTATACGGGCCGAGTCCGGGGTTTACGGGAAATCGCGGGATTTCGTTTGCCGGCGATTAAACCTCTTTCATTAAGCGTCTCATCAAAAATGAAAACATTTCTGAAAACTACAAGTCTCATGCGTTGTAGTGGTGAAAAAAAAATTTAAAAAATCGTTCGGAAGATGAGTTTACTCCCTGGGTACTTTCTTTGTATACTTTTGACTATACGGGCCGAGTCCGGGGTTTACAGGAAATGGCGGATTTTCGTTTGCCGGCGATTAAACTTCTTTTATTCAGCGTCTCATCAAAAATGAAAATATTTTTGAAAACTACAAGTCTCATGCGTTTTAGTGGTGAAAAGATAATTTAAAAAATCGTTTTGGAAATGAGTTTACACCCCAGGGTACTTTCTTTGTATACTTTTGACTATACAAGCCAAGCCCGGGATTTACGGGAAATCGCGGGTTTTCGTTTGCCGGCGATTAAACTTTTTTTATTCAGCGTCTCATCAAAAATGAAAACATTTTTGAGAACTACAAGTCTCATGCGTTGTAGTGGTGAAAAAATTATTTAAAAAATTGTTCGGAAAATGAGTTTACTCCCTAGGTACTTTCGTTGTATACTTTTGACTATACGGGCCGAGTCGGGGGTTTACGGGAAATCGCGGGATTTCGTTTGCCGGCGAATAAACTTCTTTCATAAAGCGTCTCATCAAAAAGGAAAACATTTTTGAGAACTACAAGTCTCATGCGTTGTAGTGGTGAAAAAATTATTTAAAAATCGTTCGGGAGATAAGTTTACTCCCTGGGTACTTTCTTTGTCTACTTTTGACTATACGGGCCGAGTCCGGGATTTACAGGAAATCTCGGATTTTCGTTTGAGGGCGATTAAACTTCTTTTATTCAGCGTCCCATCACAAATGAAAACATTTTTGAAAACTACAAGTCTCATGCGTTGTAGTGGTGAAAAAAAAATTTAAAAAATCGTTCGGAAGATGAGTTTACTCCCTGTGTACTTTCTTTGTATACCTTTGACTATACGGGCCGAGTCCGGGGTTTACGGGAAATGGCGGGTTTTTGTTTGCCGGCGATTAAACTTCTTTTATGCAGCGTCTCGTCAAAAATGAAAACATTTTTGAAAACTGCAAGTCTCTTGCGTTTTAGTGGTGAAAAGACAATTTAAAAAATCGTTTTGGAAATGAGTTTACACCCCGGGTACTTTCTTTGTGTACTTTTGACTATACGGTTCGAGTCCGGGATTTACGGGAAATCGCGGGTTTTCGTTTGCCGGCGATTAAACTTCTTTTATTCAGCGTCTCATCAAAAATGAAAACATTTTTGAAAACTACAAGTCTCATGCGTTTTAGTGGTGAAAAGATAATTTAAAAAATCGTTTTGAAAATGAGTTTACACCCCGGGTACTTTCTTTGTATACATTCGACTATACAGGCCAAGCCCGGGATTTACGGGAAATCGGGGGTTTTCGTTTGCCAGCGATTATACCACTTTCATTAAGCGTCTCATCAAAAATGAAAACATTTCTGAAAACTACAAGTCTCATGCGTTGTAGTGGTGAAAAAATTATTTGAAAAATCGTTCGGAAAATGAGTTTACTCCCTGGGTACTTTCTTTGTATACTTTTGACTATACAGGCCAAGCCCGGGATTTACGGGAAATCGCGGGTTTTCGTTTGCCGGCGATTAAACTTCTTTTATTCAGCGTCTCATCAAAAATGAAAACATTTCTGAAAACTACAAGTCTCATGCGTTGTAGTGGTGAAAAAATAATTTAAAAAATCGTTCGGAAAATAAGTTTACTCCCTGGGTACTTTCTTTGTATACTTTTGACTATACGGGCCGAGTCCGGAGTTTACGGGAAATCGCGAATTTTCGTTTGAGGGCGATTAAACTTCTTTTATTCAGTGTCTCATCAAAAATAAAAACATTTTTGAAAACTACAAGTCTCATGCGTTGTAGTGGTGAAAAAATAATTTAAAAAATCGTTCGGAAAATGAGTTTACTCCCTGGTTACTTTCTTTGTATACTTTTGACTATACGGGCCGAGTCCGGCGTTTACGGAAATCGCGAATTTTCGTTTGAGGGCGATTAAACTTCTTTTATTCAGCGTCTCATCAAAAATGAAAACATTTCTGAAAACTACAAGTCTCATGCGTTGTAGTGGTGAAAAAATTATTTGAAAAATCGTTCGGAAAATGAGTTTACTCCCTGGGTACTTTCTTTGTATACTTTTGACTATACAGGCCAAGCCCGGGATTTACGGGAAATCGCGGGTTTTCGTTTGCCGGCGATTAAACTTCTTTTATTCAGCGTCTCATCAAAAATGAAAACATTTCTGAAAACTACAAGTCTCATGCGTTGTAGTGGTGAAAAAATAATTTAAAAAATCGTTCGGAAAATGAGTTTACTCCCTGGGTACTTTCTTTGTATACTTTTGACTATACGGGCCGAGTCCGGCGTTTACGGGAAATCGCGAATTTTCGTTTGAGGGCGATTAAACTTCTTTTATTCAGTGTCTCATCAAAAATGAAAAACATTTTTGAAAACTACAAGTCTCATGCGTTGTAGTGGTGAAAAAATAATTTAAAAAATCGTTCGGAAAATGAGTTTACTCCCTGGGTACTTTCTTTGTATACTTTTGACTATACAGGCCGAGTCCGGCGTTTACGGGAAATCGCGAATTTTTGTTTGAGGGCGATTAAACTTCTTTTATTCAGTGTCTCATCAAAAATGAAAACATTTTTGAAAACTACAAGTCTCATGCGTTGTAGTGGTGAAAAAAAAATTTAAAAAATCGTTCGGAAGATGAGTTTACTCCCTGGGTACTTTCTTTGTATACTTTTGACTATACGGGCCGAGTCCGGGGTTTACAGGAAATGGCGGATTTTCGTTTGCCGGCGATTAAACTTCTTTTATTCAGCGTCTCATCAAAAATGAAAACATTTTTGAAAACTGCAAGTCTCTTGCGTTTTAGTGGTGAAAAGACAATTTAAAAAATCGTTTTGGAAATGAGTTTACACCCCGGGTACTTTCTTTGTGTACTTTTGACTATACGGTTCGAGTCCGGGATTTACGGGAAATCGCGGGTTTTCGTTTGCCGGCGATTAAACTTCTTTTATTCAGCGTCTCATCAAAAATGAAAACATTTTTGAAAACTACAAGTCTCATGCGTTTTAGTGGTGAAAAGATAATTTAAAAAATCGTTTTGGAAATGAGTTTACACCCCGGGTACTTTCTTTGTATACATTCGACTATACAGGCCAAGCCCGGGATTTACGGGAAATCGCGGGTTTTCGTTTGCCAGCGATTATACCACTTTCATTAAGCGTCTCATCAAAAATGAAAACATTTCTGAAAACTACAAGTCTCATGCGTTGTAGTGGTGAAAAAATTATTTGAAAAATCGTTCGGAAAATGAGTTTACTCCCTGGGTACTTTCTTTTTATACTTTTGACTATACAGGCCAAGCCCGGGATTTACGGGAAATCGCGGGTTTTCGTTTGCCGGCGATTAAACTTCTTTTATTCAGCGTCTCATCAAAAATGAAAACATTTCTGAAAACTACAAGTCTCATGCGTTGTAGTGGTGAAAAAATAATTTAAAAAATCGTTCGGAAAATGAGTTTACTCCCTGGGTACTTTCTTTGTATACTTTTGACTATACGGGCCGAGTCCGGCGTTTACGGGAAATCGCGAATTTTCGTTTGAGGGCGATTAAACTTCTTTTATTCAGTGTCTCATCAAAAATGAAAACATTTTTGAAAACTACAAGTCTCATGCGTTGTAGTGGTGAAAAGATAATTTAAAAAATCGTTTTGGAAATGAGTTTACACCCCGGGTACTTTCTTTGTATACATTCGACTATACAGGCCAAGCCCGGGATTTACGGGAAATCGCGGGTTTTCGTTTGCCAGCGATTATACCACTTTCATTAGGCGTCTCATCAAAAATGAAAACATTTCTGAAAACTACAAGTCTCATGCGTTTTAGTGGTGAAAAAATAATTTAAAAAATCGTTCGGGAAACGAGTTTACTCCCTGGGTACTCTCTTTGTATACTTTTGACTATACAGGCCAAGCCCGGGATTTACGGGAAATCGCGGGTTTTCGTTTGCCGGCGATTAAACTTCTTTTATTCAGCGTCTCATCAAAAATGAAAACATTTCTGAAAACTACAAGTCTCATGCGTTGTAGTGGTGAAAAAATAATTTAAAAAATCGTTCGGAAAATGAGTTTACTCCCTGGGTACTTTCTTTGTATACTTTTGACTATACGGGCCGAGTCCGGCGTTTACGGGAAATCGCGAATTTTAGTTTGAGGGCGATTAAACTTCTTTTATTCAGTGTCTCATCAAAAATGAAAACATTTTTGAAAACTACAAGTCTCATGCGTTGTAGTGGTGAAAAAAAAAATTTAAAAAATCGTTCGGAAGATGAGTTTACTCCCTGGGTACTTTCTTTGTATACTTTTGACTATACGGGCCGAGTCCGGGGTTTACAGGAAATGGCGGATTTTCGTTTGCCGGCGATTAAACTTCTTTTATTCAGCGTCTCATCAAAAATGAAAACATTTTTGAAAAGTACAAGTCTCATGCGTTTTAGTGGTGAAAAGATAATTTAAAAAATCGTTTAGGAAATGAGTTTACACCCCGGGTACTTTCTTTGTATACTTTTGACTATACAAACCAAGCCCGGGATTTACGGGAAATCGCGGGTTTTCGTTTGCCGGCGATTAAACTTTTTTTATTCAGCGTCTCATCAAAAATGAAAACATTTTTGAGAACTACAAGTCTCATGCGTTGTAGTGGTGAAAAAATTATTTAAAAAATCGTTCGGAAAATGAGTTTACTCCCTAGGTACTTTCTTTGTATACTTTTGACTATACGGGCCGAGTCGGGGGTTTACGGGAAATCGCGGGATTTCGTTTGCCGGCGATTAAACTTCTTTCATTAAGCGTCTCATCAAAAATGAAAACATTTTTGAGAACTACAAGTCTCATGCGTTGTAGTGGTGAAAAAATTATTTAAAAATCGTCCGGGAGATAAGTTTACTCCCTGGGTACTTTCTTTGTCTACTTTTGACTATACGGGCCGAGTACGGGATTTACGGGAAATCTCGGATTTTCGTTTGAGGGCGATTAAACTTCTTTTATTCAGCGTCCCATCAAAAATGAAAACATTTTTGAAAACTACAAGTCTCATGCGTTGTAGTGGTGAAAAAATCATTTAAAAAATCGTTCGGAAGATGAGTTTACTCCCTGGGTACTTTCTTTGTATACCTTTGACTATACGGGCCGAGTCCGGGGTTTACGGGAAATGGCGGGTTTTTGTTTGCCGGCGATTAAACTTCTTTTATGCAGCGTCTCGTCAAAAATGAAAACATTTTTGAAAACTGCAAGTCTCTTGCGTTTTAGTGGTGAAAAGACAATTTATAAAATCGTTTTGGAAATGAGTTTACACCCCGGGTACTTTCTTTGTGTACTTTTGACTATACGGTTCGAGTCCGGGATTTACGGGAAATCGCGGGTTTTCGTTTGCCGGCGATTAAACTTCTTTTATTCAGCGTCTCATCAAAAATGAAAACATTTTTGAGAACTACAAGTCTCATGCGTTTTAGTGGTGAAAAAATAATTTAAAAAATCGTTCGGAAGATGAGTTTACTCCCTGGGTACTTTCTTTGTATACTTTTGACTATACTGGCCGAGTCCGGGGTTTACGTGAAATGGCGGGTTTTTGTTTGCCGGCGATTAAACTTCTTTTATGCAGCGTCTCGTCAAAAATGAAAACATTTTTGAAAACTGCAATTCTCTTGCGTTTTAGTGGTGAAAAGATAATTTAAAAAATCGTTTAGGAAATGAGTTTACACCCCGGGTACTTTCTTTGTATACTTTTGACTATACAAGCCAAGCCCGGGATTTACGGGAAATCGCGGGTTTTCGTTTGCCGGCGATTAAACTTTTTTTATTCAGCGTCTCATCAAAAATGAAAACATTTTTGAGAACTACAAGTCTCATGCGTTGTAGTGGTGAAAAAATTATTTAAAAAATCGTTCGGAAAATGAGTTTACTCCCTAGGTACTTTCTTTGTATACTTTTGACTATACGGGCCGAGTCGGGGGTTTACGGGAAATCGCGGGATTTCGTTTGCCGGCGATTAAACTTCTTTCATTAAGCGTCTCATCAAAAATGAAAACATTTTTGAGAACTACAAGTCTCATGCGTTGTAGTGGTGAAAAAATTATTTAAAAATCGTTCGGGAGATAAGTTTACTCCCTGGGTACTTTCTTTGTCTACTTTTGACTATACGGGCCGAGTCCGGGATTTACGGGAAATCTCGGATTTTCGTTTGAGGGCGATTAAACTTCTTTTATTCAGCGTCCCATCAAAAATGAAAACATTTTTGAAAACTACAAGTCTCATGCGTTGTAGTGGTGAAAAAATCATTTAAAAAATCGTTCGGAAGATGGGTTTACTCCCTGGGTACTTTCTTTGTATACCTTTGACTATACGGGCCGAGTCCGGGGTTTACGGGAAATGGCGGGTTTTTGTTTGCCGGCGATTAAACTTCTTTTATGCAGCGTCTCGTCAAAAATGAAAACATTTTTGAAAACTGCAAGTCTCTTGCGTTTTAGTGGTGAAAAGACAATTTATAAAATCGTTTTGGAAATGAGTTTACACCCCGGGTACTTTCTTTGTGTACTTTTGACTATACGGTTCGAGTCCGGGATTTACGGGAAATCGCGGGTTTTCGTTTGCCGGCGATTAAACTTCTTTTATTCAGCGTCTCATCAAAAATGAAAACATTTTTGAGAACTACAAGTCTCATGCGTTTTAGTGGTGAAAAAATAATTTAAAAAATCGTTCGGAAGATGAGTTTACTCCCTGGGTACTTTCTTTGTATACTTTTGACTATACTGGCCGAGTCCGGGGTTTACGGGAAATGGCGGGTTTTTGTTTGCCGGCGATTAAACTTCTTTTATGCAGCGTCTCGTCAAAAATGAAAACATTTTTGAAAACTGCAAGTCTCTTGCGTTTTAGTGGTGAAAAGACAATTTATAAAATCGTTTTGGAAATGAGTTTACACCCCGGGTACTTTCTTTGTGTACTCTTGACTATACGGTTCGAGTCCGGGATTTACGGGAAATCGCGGGTTTTCGTTTGCCGGCGATTAAACTTCTTTTATTCAGCGTCTCATCAAAAATGAAAACATTTTTGAAAACTACAAGTCTCATGCGTTTTAGTGGTGAAAAGATAATTTAAAAAATCGTTTTGGAAATGAGTTTACACCCCGGGCACTTTCTTTGTATACATTCGACTATACAGGCCAAGCCCGGGATTTACGGGAAATCGCGGGTTTTCGTTTGCCAGCGATTATACCTCTTTCATTAAGCGTCCCATCAAAAATGAAAACATTTTTGAAAACTACAAGTCTCATGCGTTGTAGTGGTGAAAAAACAATTTAAAAAATCGTTCGGAAAATGAGTTTACTCCCTGGGTACTTTCTCTGTATACTTTTGACTATACGGGCCGAGTCCGGCGTTTACGGGAAATGGTGGTCTCATCAAAAATGAAAACATTTTTGAAAACTACAAGTCTCATGCGTTTTAGTGGTGAAAAATAATTTAAAAATCGTTCGGGAAATAAGTTTACTCCCTGGGTACTTTCTTTGTATACTTTTGACTATACGGGCCGAGTCCGGGATTTACGGGAAATCGCGGATTTTCGTTTGAGGGCGATTAAACTTCTTTTATTCAGTGTCTCATCAAAAATGAAAACATTTTTGAAAACTACAAGTCTCATGCGTTGTAGTGGTGATAAAATAATTTAAAAAATCGTTCGGAAGATGAGTTTACTCCCTGGGTACTTTCTTTGTATACTTTTGACTATACGGGCCGAGTCCGGGGTTTACGGGAAATGGCGGGTTTTCGTTTGCCGGCGATTAAACTTCTTTTATTCAGCGTCTCATCAAAATTGAAAACATTTTTGAAAACTACAAGTCTCATGCGTTTTAGTGGTGAAAAGATAATTTAAAAAATCGTTTTGGAAATGAGTTTACACCCCGGGTACTTTCTTTGTATACATTCGACTATACAGGCCAAGCCCGGGATTTACGGGAAATCGCGGGTTTTCGTTTGCCAGCGATTATACCATTTTCATTAAGCGTCTCATCAAAAATGAAAACATTTCTGAAAACTACAAGTCTCATGCGTTGTAGTGGTGAAAAAATTATTTGAAAAATCGTTCGGAAAATGAGTTTACTCCCTGGGTACTTTCTTTGTATACTTTTGACTATACGGGCCGAGTCCGGGGTTTACGGGAAATCGCGGGATTTCGTTTGCCGGCGATTAAACCTCTTTCATTAAGCGTCCCATCAAAAATGAAAACATTTTTGAAAACTACAAGTCTCATGCGTTGTAGTGGTGAAAAAACAACTTAAAAAATCGTTCGGAAAATGAGTTTACTCCCTGGGTAATTTCTCTGTATACTTTTGACTATACGGGCCGAGTCCGGCGTTTACGGGAAATGGTGGTCTCATCAAAAATGAAAACATTTTTGAAAACTACAAGTCTCATGCGTTTTAGTGGTGAGAAAAAATATTAAAAAATCGTTGGGGAAATGAGTTTACTGCCTGGGTACTTTCTTTGTATACATTCGACTATACCGGCCAAGCCAGGGATTTACGGGAAATCAGGGGATTTCGTTTGCCGGTGATTAAACCTCTTTCATTAAGCGTCTCATCAAAAATGAAAACATTTTTGAAAACTACAAGTCTCATGCGTTGTAGTGGTGAAAAAATAATTTAAAAAATCGTTCGGGAAACGAGTTTACTCCCTTGGTACTCTCTTTGTATACTTTTGACTATACAGGCCAAGCCCGGGATTTACGGGAAATCGCGGGTTTTCGTTTGCCGGCGATTAAACTTCTTTTATTCAGCGTCTTATCAAAAATGAAAAAATTTTTGAAAACTACAAGTCTCATGCGTTTTAGTGGTGAAAAAAAATATTAAAAAATCGTTGGGGAAATGAGTTTACTGCATGGGTACTTTCTTTGCATACATTCCACTATACCGGCCAAGCCCAGGATTTACGGGAAATCAGGGGATTTCGTTTGCCGGTGATTAAACCTCTTTCATTAAGCGTCTCATCAAAAATGAAAACATTTTTGAAAACTACAAGTCTCATGCGTTGTAGTGGTGAAAAAATAATTTAAAAAATCGTTCGGAAGATGAGTTTACTCCCTGGGTGCTTTCTTTGTATACTTTTGACTATACGGGCCGAGTCCGGGGTTTACGGGAAATGGCGGGTTTTCGTTTGCCGGCGATTAAACTTCTTTTATTCAGCCTCTCATCAAAAATGAAAACATTTTTGAAAACTACAAGTCTCATGCGTTTTAGTGGTGAAAAGATAATTTAAAAAATCGTTCGGGAAATGAGTTTACTGCCTGGGTACTTTCTTTGTATACATTCGACTATACGGGCCAAGCCCGGGATTTACGGGAAATCAGGGGATTTCGTTTGCCGGTGATTAAACCTCTTTCATTAAGCGTCTCATCAAAAATGAAAACATTTTTGAAAACTACAAGTCTCATGCGTTGTAGTGGTGAAAAAATAATTTAAAAAATCGTTCGGAAGATGAGTTTACTCCCTGGGTACTTTCTTTGTTTACTTTTGACTATACGGGCCGAGTCCGGGGTTTACGGGAAATGGCGGGTTTTCGTTTGCCGGCGATTAAACTTCTTTTATTCAGCGTCTCATCAAAAATGAAAACATTTTTGAAAACTACAAGTCTCATGCGTTTTAGTGGTGAAAAAATAATTTAAAAAATCGTTCGGGAAATGAGTTTACTGCCTGGGTACTTTCTTTGTATACATTCGACAATACGGGCCAAGCCCAGGATTTGCGGAAAATCAGGGGATTTCGTTTGCCGGTGATTAAACCCCTTTCATTAAGCGTCTCATCAAAAATGAAAACATTTTTGAAAACTACAAGTCTCATGCGTTGTAGTGGTGAAAAAATAATTTAAAAAATCGTTCGGAAAATGAGTTTACTCCCTGGGTACTTTCTTTGTATACTTTTGACTATACGGGCCGAGTCCGGCGTTTACGGGAAATCGCGAATTTTCGTTTGAGGGCGATTAAACTTCTTTTATTCAGTGTCTCATCAACAATGAAAACATTTTTGAAAACTACAAGTCTCATGCGTTGTAGTGGTGAAAAAATAATTTAAAAAATCGTTCGGAAGATGAGTTTACTCTCTGGTTACTTTCTTTGTCTACTTTTGACTATACGGGCCGAGTCCGGGATTTACGGGAAATCGCGGATTTTCGTTTGAGGGCGATTAAACTTCTTTCATTCAGCGTCCCATCAAAAATGAAAACATTTTTGAAAACTACAAGTCTCATGCGTTGTAGTGGTGAAAAAATAATTAAAAAAATCGTTCGGAAGATGAGTTTACTCCCTGGGTACTTTCTTCGCATACCTTTGACTATACGGGCCGAGTCCGGGGTTTACGGGAAATGGCGGGTTTTCGTTTGCCGGCGATTAAACTTCTTTTATGCAGCGTCTCGTCAAAAATGAAAACATTTTTGAAAACTGCAAGTCTCTATCGTTTTAGTGGTGAAAAGACAATTTAAAAAATCGTTTTGAAAATGAGTTTACAACCCGGGTACTTTCTTTGTGCACTTTTGACTATACGGTTCGAGTCCGGGATTTACGGGAAATCGCGGGTTTTCGTTTGCCGGCGATTAAACTTCTTTTATTCAGCGTCTCATCAAAAATGAAAACATTTTTGAGAACTACAAGTCTCATGCGTTGTAGTGGTGAAAAAATTATTTAAAAATCGTTCGGGAGATAAGTTTACTCCCTGGGTACTTTCTTTGTCTACTTTTGACTATACGGGCCGAGTCCGGGATTTACGGGAAATCGCGGATTTTCGTTTGAGGGCGATTAAACTTCTTTTATTCAGCGTCCCATCAAAAATGAAAACATTTTTGAAAACTCCAAGTCTCATGCGTTGTAGTGGTGAAAAAATAATTTAAAAAATCGTTTGGAAGATGAGTTTACTCCCTGGGTACTTTCTTTGTATACCTTTGACTATACGGGCTGAGTCCGGGGTTTACGGGAAATGGCGGGTTTTCGTTTGCCGGCGATTAAACTTCTTTTACGCAGCGTCTCGTCAAAAATGAAAACATTTTTGAAAACTGCAAGTCTCTTGCGTTTTAGTGGTGAAAAGACAATTTAAAAAATCGTTTTGGAAATGAGTTTACACCCCGGGTTCTTTCTTTGTGTACTTTTGACTATACGGTTCGAGTCCGGGATTTACGGGAAATCGCGGGTTTTCGTTTGCCGGCGATTAAACTTCTTTTATTCAGCGTCTCATCAAAAATGAAAACATTTTTGAGAACTACAAGTCTCATGCGTTTTAGTGGTGAAAAAGAAATTTAAAAATCGTTCGGGAAATAAGTTTACTCCCTGGGTACTTTCTTTGTATACTTTTGACTATACGGGCGGAGTCCGGGGTTTACGGGAAATCGCAGTATTTCCTTTGCCGGAAATTAAACTTTTTTCATTAAGCGTCTCATCAAAAATGAAAACATTTTTCAAAACTACAAGTCTCATGCGTTTTAGTGGTGAAAAATTAATTTAAAAATCGTTCGGGAAATAAGTTTAATCCCTGGGTACTTTCTTTGTACACTTTTGACTATACGGGCCGAGTCCGGGATTTACGGGAAATGGCGGGTTTTCGTTTGCCGGCGATTAAACTTCTTTTATGCAGCGTCTCATCAAAAATGAAAACATTTTTGAAAACTACAACTGTCATGCGTTTTAGTGGTTAAAAAATAATTTAAAAAATCGTTTTGGAAATGAGTTTACACCCCGGGTACTTTCTTTGTATACTTTTGACTATACGATTCGAGTCCGGGATTTGCGGGAAATCGCGGGTTTTCGTTTGCCGGCGATTAAACTTCTTTTATTCAGCGTCTCATCAAAAATGAAAACATTTTTGAGAACTACAAGTCTCATGCGTTGTAGTGGTGAAAAGACAATTTAAAAAATCGTTCGGAAAATGAGTTTACTCCCTGGGTACTTTCTTTGTATACTTTTGACTATACGGGCGGAGTCCGGGGTTTACGGGAAATCGCGGGATTTCCTTTGCCGGCAATTAAACCTCTTTCATTAAGCGTCTCATCGAAAATGAAAACATTTTTGAAAACTACAAGTCTCATGCGTTTTAGTGGTGAAAAAAAAATTTAAAAATCGTTCGGGAAATAAGTTTACTCCCTGGGTACTTTCTTTGTATACTTTTGACTATACGGGCCGAGTCCGGGATTTACGGGAAATCGCGGATTTTCGTTTGAGGGCGATTAAACTTCTTTTATTCAGCGTCCCATCAAGATGAAAACATTTTTGAAAACTACAAGTCTCATGCGTTGTAGTGGTGAAAAAATAATATAAAAAATCGTTCGGAAGATGAGTTTACTCCCTGGGTACTTTCTTTGTATACCTTTGACTATACGGGCCGAGTCCGGGGTTTACGGGAAATGGCGGGTTTTCGTTTGCCGGCGATTAAACTTCTTTTATGCAGCGTCTCGTCAAAAATGAAAACATTTTTGAAAACTGCAAGTCTCTTGCGTTTTAGTGGTGAAAAGACAATTTAAAAAATCGTTTTGGAAATGAGTTTACACCCCGGGTACTTTCTTTGTGTACTTTTGACTATACGGTTCGAGTCCGGGATTTACGGGAAATCGCGGGTTTTCGTTTGCCGGCGATTAGACTTCTTTTATTCAGCGTCTCATCAAAAATGAAAACATTTTTGAGAACTACAAGTCTCATGCGTTTTAGTGGTGAAAAAGAAATTTAAAAATCGTTCGGGAAATAAGTTTACTCCCTGGGTACTTTCTTTGTATACTTTTGACTATACGGGCGGAGTCCGGGGTTTACGGGAAATCGCAGTATTTCCTTTGCCGGAAATTAAACTTTTTTCATTAAGCGTCTCATCAAAAATGAAAACATTTTTCAAAACTACAAGTCTCATGCGTTTTAGTGGTGAAAAATTAATTTAAAAATCGTTCGGGAAATAAGTTTAATCCCTGGGTACTTTCTTTGTACACTTTTGACTATACGGGCCGAGTCCGGGATTTACGGGAAATGGCGGGTTTTCGTTTGCCGGCGATTAAACTTCTTTTATGCAGCGTCTTATCAAAAATGAAAACATTTTTGAAAACTACAACTCTCATGCGTTTTAGTGGTTAAAAAATAATTTAAAAAATCGTTTTGGAAATGAGTTTACACCCCGGGTACTTTCTTTGTATACTTTTGACTATACGATTCGAGTCCGGGATTTGCGGGAAATCGCGGGTTTTCGTTTGCCGGCGATTAAACTTCTTTTATTCAGCGTCTCATCAAAAATGAAAACATTTTTGAGAACTACAAGTCTCATGCGTTGTAGTGGTGAAAAAATTATTTAAAAAATCGTTCGGAAAATGAGTTTACTCCCTGTGTACTTTCTTTGTATACTTTTGACTATACGGGCGGAGTCCGGGGTTTACGGGAAATCGCGGGATTTCCTTTGCCGGCAATTAAACCTCTTTCATTAAGCGTCTCATCGAAAATGAAAACATTTTTGAAAACTACAAGTCTCATGCGTTTTAGTTGTGAAAAAAAAATTTAAAAATCGTTCGGGAAATAAGTTTACTCCCTGGGTACTTTCTTTGTATACTTTTGACTATACGGGCCGAGTCCGGGATTTACGGGAAATCGCGGATTTTCGTTTGAGGGCGATTAAACTTCTTTTATTCAGCGTCCCATCAAAAATGAAAACATTTTTGAAAACTACAAGTCTCATGCGTTGTAGTGGTGAAAAAATAATTTAAAAATTCGTTCGGAAGATGAGTTTACTCCCTGGGTACTTTCTTTGTATACTTTTGACTATACGGGCCGAGTCCGGGGTTTACGGGAAATGGCGGGTTTTCGTTTCCCGGCGATTAAACTTCTTTTATGCAGCGTCTCATCAAAAATGAAAACATTTTTGAAAACTACAAGTCTCATGCGTTTTAGTGGTAAAAAGACAATTTAAAAAATCGTTTTGGAAATGAGTTTACACCCCGGGTACTTTCTTTGTATACTTTTGACTATACGGTTCGAGTCCGGGATTTACGGGAAATCGCGGGTTTTCGTTTGCCGGCGATTAAACTTCTTTTATTCAGCGTCTCATCAAAAATGAAAACATTTTTGAAAACTACAAGTCTCATGCGTTTTAGTGGTGAAAAAATAATTTAAAAATCGTTCGGGAAATAAGTTTAATCCCTGGGTACTTTCTTTGTATACTTTTGACTATATGGGCTGAGTCCGGGATTTACGGGAAATTGCGGATTTTCGTTTGAGGGCGATTAAACTTCTTTTATTCAGCGTCCCATCAAAAATGAAAACATTTTTGAAAACTACAAGTCTCATGCGTTTTAGTGGTGAAAAAAAAATTTAAAAAATCGTTCGGGAAATGAGTTTACACCCTGGGTACTTTCTTTGTATACATTCGACTATACGGGCCAAGCCTGGATTTACATGAAATCGCGGGTTTTCGTTTGCCGGCGATTAAACGTCTTTCATTAAGCGTCTCATCAAAAATGAAAACATTTTTGAAAGCTACAAGTCTCAAGCGTTTTAGTGGTGAAAAAATAATTTCAAAAATCGTTCTGGAAATGAGTTTACTCACAGGGTACTTTCTTTGTATACATTCGACTATACGGGCAAAGTCCGGGATTTACGGGAAATCGCGGGTTTTCGTGTGCCGACGATTAAACTTCTTTTATTCAGCGTCCCATCAAAAATGAAAACATTTTTAAAAACTACAAGTCTCATGCGTTTTAGTGGTGAAAAAATAAAATAAAAAATCGTTCGGGAAATGAGTTTACTCCCTGGGTACTTTCTTCGTATACTTTTGACTATACGGGACGAGTCCGGGGTTTACGGGAAATGGCGGGTTTTCGTTTGCCGGCGATTAAACTTCTTTTATTCAGCGTCTCATCAAAAATGAAAACATTTTTGAAAACTACAAGTCTCATGCGTTTTTGTGGTGAAAAAATAATATAAAAAATCGTTCGGGAAATGAGTTTACTCCCTGGGTACTTTCTTCGTATACTTTTGACTATACGGGCCGAGTCCCGGGTTTACGGGAAATGGCGGGTTTTCGTTTGCCGGCGATTAAACTTCTTTTATTCAGCGTCTCATCAAAAATAAAAACATTTTTGAAAACTACAAGTCTCATGCGTTTTAGTGGTGAAAAGATAGTTTAAAAAATCGTTTTGGAAATGAGTTTACTCACAGGGTACTTTCTTTGTATACATTCGACTATACGGGCCAAGCCTGGGATTTACAGGAAATCGCGGGTTTTCGTTTGCCGGCTATTAAACCACATTCATTAAGCGTCTCATCAAAAATGAAAACATTTCTGAAAACTACAAGTCTCATGGGCTTTAGTGGTGAAATAATAATTTAAAAAATCGTTCGGGAAATGAGTTTACACCCTGGGTACTTTTTTTGTATACATTCGACTATATGGGCCAAGCCCGGGATTTACGTGAAATCGCGTGTTTTCGTTTGCCGGCGATTAAACCTCTTTCATTAAGCGTCTCATCAAAAATGAAAACATTTTTGAAAACTACAAGTCTCGTGCGTTTTAGTGGTGAAAAAAAATATTAAAAAATCGTTCGGGAAATGAGTTTACACCCTGGGTACTTTCTTTGTATACATTCGACTATACGGGCCAAGCCCGGGATTTACGTGAAATCGCGGGTTTTCGTTTGCCGGCGATTAAACCTCTTTCATTAAGCGTCTCATCAAAAATGAAAACATTTTTGAAAGCTACAAGTCTCATGCGTTTTAGTGGTGAAAAAATAATTTAAAAAATCGTTCGGGAAATGAGTTTACTTTCTGGGTACTTTCTTTGTATACTTTTGACTATACGGGCCCAGTCCGGGATTTACGGGAAATCGCGGGTTTTCGTGTGCCGGCGATTAAACTTCTTTTATTCAACGTCTCATCAAAAATAAAAACATTTTTGAAAACTACAAGTCTCATGCGTTTTAGTGGTGAAAAAATAAAATAAAAAATCGTTCGGGAAATGAGTTTACTCCCTGGGTACTTTCTTCGTATACTTTTGACTATACGGGACGAGTCCGGGGTTTACGGGAAATGGCGGGTTTTCGTTTGCCGGCGATTAAACTTCTTTTATTCAGCGTCTCATCAAAAATGAAAACATTTTTGAAAACTACAAGTCTCATGCGTTTTAGTGGTGAAAAAATAATATAAAAAATCGTTCGGGAAATGAGTTTACTCCCTGGGTACTTTCTTTGTATACTTTTGACTATACGGGCCGAGTCCCGGGTTTACGGGAAATGGCGGGTTTTCGTTTGCCGGCGATTAAACTTCTTTTATTCAGCGTCTCATCAAAAATGAAAACATTTTTGAAAACTACAAGTCTCATGCGTTTTAGTGGTGAAAAGATAGTTTAAAAAATCGTTTTGGAAATGAGTTTACTCACAGGGTACTTTCTTTGTATACATTCGACTATACGGGCCAAGCCTGGATTTACATGAAATCGCGGGTTTTCGTTTGCCGGCGATTAAACGTCTTTCATTAAGCGTCTCATCAAAAATGAAAACATTTTTGAAAGCTACAAGTCTCAAGCGTTTTAGTGGTGAAAAAATAATTTCAAAAATCGTTCTGGAAATGAGTTTACTCACAGGGTACTTTCTTTGTATACATTCGACTATACGGGCAAAGTCCGGGATTTACGGGAAATCGCGGGTTTTCGTGTGCCGACGATTAAACTTCTTTTATTCAGCGTCCCATCAAAAATGAAAACATTTTTAAAAACTACAAGTCTCATGCGTTTTAGTGGTGAAAAAATAAAATAAAAAATCGTTCGGGAAATGAGTTTACTCCCTGGGTACTTTCTTCGTATACTTTTGACTATACGGGACGAGTCCGGGGTTTACGGGAAATGGCGGGTTTTCGTTTGCCGGCGATTAAACTTCTTTTATTCAGCGTCTCATCAAAAATGAAAACATTTTTGAAAACTACAAGTCTCATGCGTTTTTGTGGTGAAAAAATAATATAAAAAATCGTTCGGGAAATGAGTTTACTCCCTGGGTACTTTCTTCGTATACTTTTGACTATACGGGCCGAGTCCCGGGTTTACGGGAAATGGCGGGTTTTCGTTTGCCGGCGATTAAACTTCTTTTATTCAGCGTCTCATCAAAAATAAAAACATTTTTGAAAACTACAAGTCTCATGCGTTTTAGTGGTGAAAAGATAGTTTAAAAAATCGTTTTGGAAATGAGTTTACTCACAGGGTACTTTCTTTGTATACATTCGACTATACGGGCCAAGCCTGGGATTTACAGGAAATCGCGGGTTTTCGTTTGCCGGCTATTAAACCACATTCATTAAGCGTCTCATCAAAAATGAAAACATTTCTGAAAACTACAAGTCTCATGGGCTTTAGTGGTGAAATAATAATTTAAAAAATCGTTCGGGAAATGAGTTTACACCCTGGGTACTTTTTTTGTATACATTCGACTATATGGGCCAAGCCCGGGATTTACGTGAAATCGCGTGTTTTCGTTTGCCGGCGATTAAACCTCTTTCATTAAGCGTCTCATCAAAAATGAAAACATTTTTGAAAACTACAAGTCTCGTGCGTTTTAGTGGTGAAAAAAAATATTAAAAAATCGTTCGGGAAATGAGTTTACACCCTGGGTACTTTCTTTGTATACATTCGACTATACGGGCCAAGCCCGGGATTTACGTGAAATCGCGGGTTTTCGTTTGCCGGCGATTAAACCTCTTTCATTAAGCGTCTCATCAAAAATGAAAACATTTTTGAAAGCTACAAGTCTCATGCGTTTTAGTGGTGAAAAAATAATTTAAAAAATCGTTCGGGAAATGAGTTTACTTTCTGGGTACTTCCTTTGTATACTTTTGACTATACGGGCCCAGTCCGGGATTTACGGGAAATCGCGGGTTTTCGTGTGCCGGCGATTAAACTTCTTTTATTCAACGTCTCATCAAAAATAAAAACATTTTTGAAAACTACAAGTCTCATGCGTTTTTGTGGTGAAAAAATAATATAAAAAATCGTTCGGGAAATGAGTTTACTCCCTGGGTACTTTCTTCGTATACTTTTGACTATACGGGCCGAGTCCCGGGTTTACGGGAAATGGCGGGTTTTCGTTTGCCGGCGATTAAACTTCTTTTATTCAGCGTCTCATCAAAAATAAAAACATTTTTGAAAACTACAAGTCTCATGCGTTTTAGTGGTGAAAAGATAGTTTAAAAAATCGTTTTGGAAATGAGTTTACTCACAGGGTACTTTCTTTGTATACATTCGACTATACGGGCCAAGCCTGGGATTTACAGGAAATCGCGGGTTTTCGTTTGCCGGCTATTAAACCACATTCATTAAGCGTCTCATCAAAAATGAAAACATTTCTGAAAACTACAAGTCTCATGGGCTTTAGTGGTGAAATAATAATTTAAAAAATCGTTCGGGAAATGAGTTTACACCCTGGGTACTTTTTTTGTATACATTCGACTATATGGGCCAAGCCCGGGATTTACGTGAAATCGCGTGTTTTCGTTTGCCGGCGATTAAACCTCTTTCATTAAGCGTCTCATCAAAAATGAAAACATTTTTGAAAACTACAAGTCTCGTGCGTTTTAGTGGTGAAAAAAAATATTAAAAAATCGTTCGGGAAATGAGTTTACACCCTGGGTACTTTCTTTGTATACATTCGACTATACGGGCCAAGCCCGGGATTTACGTGAAATCGCGGGTTTTCGTTTGCCGGCGATTAAACCTCTTTCATTAAGCGTCTCATCAAAAATGAAAACATTTTTGAAAGCTACAAGTCTCATGCGTTTTAGTGGTGAAAAAATAATTTAAAAAATCGTTCGGGAAATGAGTTTACTTTCTGGGTACTTCCTTTGTATACTTTTGACTATACGGGCCCAGTCCGGGATTTACGGGAAATCGCGGGTTTTCGTGTGCCGGCGATTAAACTTCTTTTATTCAACGTCTCATCAAAAATAAAAACATTTTTGAAAACTACAAGTCTCATGCGTTTTAGTGGTGAAAAAATAAAATAAAAAATCGTTCGGGAAATGAGTTTACTCCCTGGGTACTTTCTTCGTATACTTTTGACTATACGGGACGAGTCCGGGGTTTACGGGAAATGGCGGGTTTTCGTTTGCCGGCGATTAAACTTCTTTTATTCAGCGTCTCATCAAAAATGAAAACATTTTTGAAAACTACAAGTCTCATGCGTTTTAGTGGTGAAAAAATAATATAAAAAATCGTTCGGGAAATGAGTTTACTCCCTGGGTACTTTCTTTGTATACTTTTGACTATACGGGCCGAGTCCCGGGTTTACGGGAAATGGCGGGTTTTCGTTTGCCGGCGATTAAACTTCTTTTATTCAGCGTCTCATCAAAAATGAAAACATTTTTGAAAACTACAAGTCTCATGCGTTTTAGTGGTGAAAAGATAGTTTAAAAAATCGTTTTGGAAATGAGTTTACTCACAGGGTACTTTCTTTGTATACATTCGACTATACGGGCCAAGCCTGGGATTTACAGGAAATCGCGGGTTTTCGTTTGCCGGCTAATAAACCACATTCATTAAGCGTCTCATCAAAAATGAAAACATTTCTGAAAACTACAAGTCTCATGGGCTTTAGTGGTGAAATAATAATTTAAAAAATCGTTCGGGAAATAAGTTTACACCCTGGGTACTTTCTTTGTATACATTCGACTATATGGGCCAAGCCCGGGATTTACTTGAAATCGCGTGTTTTCGTTTGCCGGCGATTAAACCTCTTTCATTAAGCGTCTCATCAAAAATGAAAACATTTTTGAAAACTACAAGTCTCGTGCGTTTTAGTGGTGAAAAAAAAAATTAAAAAATCGTTCGGGAAATGAGTTTACACCCTGGGTACTTTCTTTGTATACATTCGACTATACGGGCCAAGCCCGGGATTTACGTGAAATCGCGGGTTTTCGTTTGCCGGCGATTAAACCTCTTTCATTAAGCGTCTCATCAAAAATGAAAACATTTTTGAAAGCTACAAGTCTCACGCGTTTTAGTGGTGAAAAAATAATTTAAAAAATCGTTCGGGAAATGAGTTTACTTTCTGGGTACTTTCTTTGTATACTTTTGACTATACGGGCCCAGTCCGGGATTTACAGGAAATCGCGGGTTTTCGTGTGCCGGCGATTAAACTTCTTTTATTCAACGTCTCATCAAAAATAAAAACATTTTTGAAACCTACAAGTCTCATGCGTTTTAGTGGTGAAAAGATAGTTTAAAAAATCGTTTTGGAAATGAGTTTACTCACAGGGTACTTTCTTTGTATACATTCGACTATACGGGCCAAGCCCGGGATTTACAGGAAATCGCGGGTTTTCGTTTGCCGGCTATTAAACCACATTCATTAAGCGTCTCATCAAAAATAAAAACATTTTTGAAAACTACAAGTCTCATGCGTTTTAGTGGTGAAAAAATAATTTAAAAAATCGTTCGGAAAATGAGTTTACTCCCTGGGTACTTTCTTTGTATACTTTTGACTATACGGGCAAAGTCCGGGATTTACGGGAAATCGCGGGTTTTCGTGTGCCGACGATTAAACTTCTTTTATTCAGTGTCCCATCAAAAATGAAAACATTTTTGAAAACTACAAGTCTCATGCGTTTTAGTGGTGAAAAATTAATATAAAAAATCGTTCGGGAAATGAGTTTACTCCCTGGGTACTTTCTTCGTATACTTTTGACTATACGGGCCGAGTCCGGGGTTTACGGAAAATGGCGGGTTTTCGTTTGCCGGCGATTAAACTTCTTTTATTCAGCGTCTCATCAAAAATGAAAATATTTTTGAAAACTACAAGTCTCATGCGTTTTAGTGGTAAAAAAATAATATAAAAAATCGTTCGGGAAATGAGTTTACTCCCTGGGTACTTTCTTCGTATACTTTTGACTATACGGTCCGAGTCCGGGGTTTACGGGAAATGGCGGGTTTTCGTTTGCCGGCGATTAAACTTCTTTTATTCAGAGTCTCATCAAAAATAAAAACATTTTTGAAAACTACAAGTCTCATGCGTTTTAGTGGTGAAAAGATAGTTTAAAAAATCGTTTTGGAAATGCGTTTACTCACAGGGTACTTTCTTTGTATACATTCGACTATACGGGCCAAGCCTGGGATTTACAGGAAATCGCGGGTTTTCGTTTGCCGGCTATTAAACCACATTCATTAAGCGTCTCATCAAAAATGAAAACATTTCTGAAAACTACAAATCTCATGGGCTTTAGTGGTGAAATAATAGTTTAAAAAATCGTTCGGGAAATGAGTTTACACCCTGGGTACTTTCTTTGTATACATTCGACTATATGGGCCAAGCCCGGGATTTACGTGAAATCGCGGGTTTTCGTTTGCCGGCGATTAAACCTCTTTCATTTAGCGTCTCATCAAAAATGAAAACATTTTTGAAAACTACAAGTCTCATGCGTTTTAGTGGTGAAAAAATAATTTAAAAAATCGTTCGGGAAATGAGTTTACTCCCTGGGTACTTTCTTTGTATACTTTTGACTATACGGGCAAAGTCCGGGATTTACGGGAAATCGCGGGTTTTCGTGTGCCGACGATTAAACTTCTTTTATTCAGCGTCCCATCAAAAATGAAAACATTTTTGAAAACTACAAGTCTCATGCGTTTTAGTGGTGAAAAAATAATATAAAAAATCGTTCGGGAAATGAGTTTACTCCCTGGGTACTTTCTTCGTATACTTTTGACGATACGGGCCGAGTCCAGGGTTTACGGGAAATGGCGGGTTTTCGTTTGCCGGCGATTAAACTTCTTTTATTCAGCGTCTCATCAAAAATGAAAACATTTTTAAAAACTACAAGTCTCATGGGCTTTAGTGGTGAAATAATAATTTAAAAAATCGTTCGGGAAATGAGTTTACTTCCTGGGTACTTTTTTTGTATACTTTTGATTTACAGGCCGAGTCCGGGATTTACGGGAAATCGCAGGTTTTCGTTTGCCGGCGATTGAACTCCTTTTATTCAACGTCTCATCAAGAATGAAAACATTTTTGAAAACTACAAGTCTCATGCGTTTTAGTGGTGAAAAGATAATTTAAAAAATCGTTCTGGAAATGAGTTTACTCCCTGGGTACTTTCTTCGTATACTTTTGACTATACGGGCCGAGTCCGGGGTTTAAGGGAAATGGCGGGTTTTCGTTTGCCGGCGATTAAACTTCTTTTATTCAGCGTCTCATCAAAAATGAAAACATTTTTAAAAACTACAAGTCTCATGGGCTTTAGTGGTGAAATAATAATTTAAAAAATCGTTCGGGAAATGAGTTTACTCCCTGGGTACTTTCTTTGTATACTTTTGACTATACGGGCCGAGTCCGGGATTTACGGGAAATCACAGGTTTTCGTTTGCCGGCGATTAATCTCCTTTTATTTAGCGTCTCATCAAGAATGAAAACATTTTTGAAAACTACAAGTCTTATGCGTTTTAGTGGTGAAAAGATAATTTAAAAAATCGTTCTGGAAATGAGTTTACTCACAGGGTACTTTCTTTGTAAACATTCGACTATACGGGACAAGCCCGGGATTTAAGGAAATCGTGGTATTTCGTTTGCCGGCGATTAAACCTCTTTCATTAAGCGTCTCATTAAAAATAAAAACATTTTTTGAAACTACAAGTCTCATTCGTTCTAGTGGTGCAGAAATAACTTGAAAAATCGTTCGGGAAATCAGTTTACTCCCTGGGTACTTTCTTTTTTATACATTCAACTATACGGGCCAAGCCCGGGATTTACGGGAAATCGCGGGTTTTCGTTTGCGGCAATTAAACCTCTTTCATTAAGCTTCTCATTAAAAATGAAAACATTTTTGAAAACTACAAGTCTCAGCCGTTTTAGTGGTGAAAAAATAATTAAAAAAATCGTTCGGGAAATGAGTTTACTCCATGGGTACTTTCTTTGTACACTTTTGACTATACGGGCAAAGTCCGTGATTTAAGGGAAATCGCGGGTTTTCGTGTGCCGGCGATTAAACTTCTTTTATTCAACGTCTCATCAAAAATGAAAACATTTCTGAAAACTAAAAGTCTCATGCGTTTTAGTGGTGAAAAAATAATTTAAAAAATCGTTCGGGAAATGAGTTTACACCCTGGGAACTTTCTTTGTATACTTTTGACTATACGGGCCGAGTCCGGGAGTTACGGAAGTCGTGAGTTTTCGTTTGCCGGCGACTAAACTTCTTTTATTCAGCGTCTCATCAAAAATGAAAACATTTTTAAAAACTACAAGTCTCATGGGCTTTAGTGGTGAAATAATAATTTAAAAAATCGCTCGGGAAATGAGTTTACTTCCTGGGTACTTTTTTGTATACTTTTGACTTTACAGGCCGAGTCCGGGATTTACGGGAAATCGCAGGTTTTTGTTTACCGGCGATTAAACTTCTTTTATGCAGCGTCCCATCAAAAATGAAATCATTTTTGAAAACTACAAGTCTCATGCGTTTTAGTGGTGAAAAAATAATATAAAAAATCGTTCGGGAAATGAGTTTACTTCCTGGGTACTTTCTTCGTATACTTTTGACTATACGGGCCGAGTCCGGGATTTACGGGAAATCGCAGGTTTTCGTTTGCCGGCGATTAAACTCCTTTTATTCAGCGTCCCATCAAGAATGAAAACATTTTTGAAAACTACAAGTCTCATTCGTTTTAGTGGTGAAAAGATAATTTAAAAAATCGTTCTGGAAATGAGTTTACTCACAGGGGACTTTCTTCGTATACTTTTGACTATACGGGTCGAGTACGGGGTTTACGGGAAATGGCGGGTTTTCGTTTGCCGGCGATTAAACTTCTTTTATTCAGCGTCTCATCAAAAATGAAAACATTTTTAAAAACTACAAGTCTCATGGGCTTTAGTGGTGAAATAATAATTTAAAAAATCGTTCGAGAAATGAGTTTACTCCCTGGGTACTTTTTTTGTATACTTTTGACTATACGGGCCTAGTCTGGGATTAACGGGAAATCACAGGTTTTCGTTTGCCGGCGATTAACCTCCTTTTATTCAGCGTCTCATCAAGAATGAAAACATTTTTGAAAACTACAAGTCTCATGCGTTTTAGTGGTGAAAAGATAATTTAAAAAATCGTTCTGGAAATGAGTTTACTCACAGGGTACTTTCCTTGTAAACATTCGACTATACGGGACAAGCCCGGGATTTAGGGAAATCGTGGTATTTCGTTTGCAGGCGATTAAACCTCTTTTATTAAGCGTCTCATTAAAAATAAAAACATTTTTGGAAACTACAAGTCCCATTCGTTCTAGTTGTGCAGAAATAACTTGAAAAATCGTTCGGGAAATCAGTTTACTCCCTGGGTACTTTCTTTTTTATACATTCAACTATACGGGCCAAGCCCGGGATTTACGGGAAATCGCGGGTTTTCGTTTGCGGCGATTAAACCTCTTTCATTAAGCGTCTCATCAAAAATGAAAACATTTTTGAAAACTACAAGTCTCAGGCGTTTTAGTGGTGAAAAAATAATTTAAAAAATCGTTCGGGAAATGAGTTTACTCCATGGGTACTTTCTTTGTACACTTTTGACTATACGGGCAAAGTCCGTGATTTAAGGGAAATCGCGGGTTTTCCTGTGCCGGCGATTAAACTTCTTTTATTCAACGTCTCATCAAAAATGAAAACATTTCTGAAAACTAAAAGTCTCATGCGTTTTAGTGGTGAAAAAATAATTTAAAAAATCGTTCGGGAAATGAGTTTACACCCTGGGAACTTTCTTTGTATACTTTTGACTATACGGGCCGAGTCCGGGAGTTACGGAAGTCGTGAGTTTTCGTTTGCCGGCGACTAAACTTCTTTTATTCAGCGTCTCATCAAAAATGAAAACATTTTTAAAAACTACAAGTCTCATGGGCTTTAGTGGTGAAATAATAATTTAAAAAATCGCTCGGGAAATGAGTTTACTTCCTGGGTACTTTTTTGTATACTTTTGACTTTACAGGCCGAGTCCGGGATTTACGGAATATCGCAGGTTTTTGTTTACCGGCGATTAAACTTCTTTTATGCAGCGTCCCATCAAAAATGAAAACATTTTTGAAAACTACAAGTCTCATGCGTTTTAGTGGTGAAAAAATAATATAAAAAATCGTTCGGGAAATGAGTTTACTTCCTGGGTACTTTCTTCGTATACTTTTGACTATACCGGCCGAGTCCGGGATTTACGGGAAATCGCAGGTTTTCGTTTGCCGGCGATTAAACTCCTTTTATTCAGCGTCCCATCAAGAATGAAAACATTTTTGAAAACTACAAGTCTCATTCGTTTTAGTGGTGAAAAGATAATTTAAAAAATCGTTCTGGAAATGAGTTTACTCACAGGGTACTTTCTTCGTATACTTTTGACTATACGGGTCGAGTCCGGGGTTTACGGGAAATGGCGGGTTTTCGTTTGCCGGCGATTAAACTTCTTTTATTCAGCGTCTCATCAAAAATGAAAACATTTTTAAAAACTACAAGTCTCATGGGCTTTAGTGGTGAAATAATAATTTAAAAAATCGTTCGGGAAATGAGTTTACTCCCTGGGTACTTTTTTTGTATACTTTTGACTATACGGGCCTAGTCCGGGATTAACGGGAAATCACAGGTTTTCGTTTGCCGGCGATTAACCTCCTTTTATTCAGCGTCTCATCAAGAATGAAAACATTTTTGAAAACTACAAGTCTCATGCGTTTTAGTGGTGAAAAGATAATTTAAAAAATCGTTCTGGAAATGAGTTTACTCACAGGGTACTTTCCTTGTAAACATTCGACTATACGGGACAAGCCCGGGATTTAGGGAAATCGTGGTATTTCGTTTGCCGGCGATTAAACCTCTTTTATTAAGCGTCTCATTAAAAATAAAAACATTTTTGGAAACTACAAGTCCCATTCGTTCTAGTGGTGCAGAAATAACTTGAAAAATCGTTCGGGAAATCAGTTTACTCCCTGGGTACTTTCTTTTTTATACATTCAACTATACGGGCCAAGCCCGGGATTTACGGGAAATCGCGGGTTTTCGTTTGCGGCGATTAAACCTCTTTCATTAAGCGTCTCATCAAAAATGAAAACATTTTTGAAAACTACAAGTCTCAGGCGTTTTAGTGGTGAAAAAATAATTTAAAAAATCGTTCGGGAAATGAGTTTACTCCCTGGGTACTTTCTTTGTATACTATTGACTATACGGGCAAAGTCCGTGATTTACGGGAAATCGCGGGTTTTCGTGTGCCGGCGATTAAACTTCTTTTATTCAACGTCTCATGATAAATGTAAACATTTCTGAAAACTACAAGTCTCATGCGTTTTAGTGGTGAAAAAATAATTTAAAAAATCGTTCGGGAAATGACTTTACTCCCTGGGAACTTTCTTTGTATACTTTCGACTATACGGGCCGAGTCCGAGAGTTACGGAAGTCGTGAGTTTTCGTTTGCCGGCGATTAAACTTCTTTTATTCAGCGTCTCATCAAAAATGAAAACATTTTTAAAAACTACAAGTCTCATGGGCTTTAGTGGTGAAATAATAATTTAAAAAATCGTTCGGGAAATGAGTTTACTCCCTAGGTACTTTCTTTGTAGACTTTTGACTATACGGGCCGCGTCCGGGATTTACGGGAAATAGCGGGTTTTCGTTTGCCAGTGATTAAACTTCTTTTATTCAGTGTCTCATCAAAAATGAAAACATTTTTGAAAACTACAAGTCTCATGCGTTTTAGTGGCGGAAAAATAATTTAAAAAATCGTTCGGGAAATGTGTTTACTCCCTGGGTACTTTCTTTGTATACTTTTGACTATACGGGCAAAGTCCGTGATTTAAGGGAAATCGCGGGTTTTCGTGTGCCGGCGATTAAACTTCTTTTATTCAACGTCTCATCAAAAATGAAAACATTTCTGAAAACTAAAAGTCTCATGCGTTTTAGTGGTGAAAAAATAATTTAAAAAATCGTTCGGGAAATGAGTTTACACCCTGGGAACTTTCTTTGTATACTTTTGACTATACGGGCCGAGTCCGGGAGTTACGGAAGTCGTGAGTTTTCGTTTGCCGGCGACTAAACTTCTTTTATTCAGAGTCTCATCAAAAATAAAAACATTTTTGAAAACTACAAGTCTCATGCGTTTTAGTGGTGAAAAGATAGTTTAAAAAATCGTTTTGGAAATGCGTTTACTCACAGGGTACTTTCTTTGTATACATTCGACTATACGGGCCAAGCCTGGGATTTACAGGAAATCGCGGGTTTTCGTTTGCCGGCTATTAAACCACATTCATTAAGCGTCTCATCAAAAATGAAAACATTTCTGAAAACTACAAGTCTCATGGGCTTTAGTGGTGAAATAATAGTTTAAAAAATCGTTCGGGAAATGAGTTTACACCCTGGGTACTTTCTTTGTATACATTCGACTATATGGGCCAAGCCCGGGATTTACGTGAAATCGCGGGTTTTCGTTTGCCGGCGATTAAACCTCTTTCATTTAGCGTCTCATCAAAAATGAAAACATTTTTGAAAACTACAAGTCTCATGCGTTTTAGTGGTGAAAAAATAATTTAAAAAATCGTTCGGGAAATGAGTTTACTCCCTGGGTACTTTCTTTGTATACTTTTGACTATACGGGCAAAGTCCGGGATTTACGGGAAATCGCGGGTTTTCGTGTGCCGACGATTAAACTTCTTTTATTCAGCGTCCCATCAAAAATGAAAACATTTTTAAAAACTACAAGTCTCATGCGTTTTAGTGGTGAAAAAATAATATAAAAAATCGTTCGGGAAATGAGTTTACTCCCTGGGTACTTTCTTCGTATACTTTTGACGATACGGGCCGAGTCTAGGGTTTACGGGAAGTGGCGGGTTTTCGTTTGCCGGCGATTAAACTTCTTTTATTCAGCGTCTCATCAAAAATGAAAACATTTTTAAAAACTACAAGTCTCATGGGCTTTAGTGGTGAAATAATAATTTAAAAAATCGTTCGGGAAATGAGTTTACTTCCTGGGTACTTTTTTTGTATACTTTTGATTTACAGGCCGAGTCCGGGATTTACGGGAAATCGCAGGTTTTCGTTTGCCGGCGATTGAACTCCTTTTATTCAACGTCTCATCAAGAATGAAAACATTTTTGAAAACTACAAGTCTCATGCGTTTTAGTGGTGAAAAGATAATTTAAAAAATCGTTCTGGAAATGAGTTTACTCCCTGGGTACTTTCTTCGTATACTTTTGACTATACGGGCCGAGTCCGGGGTTTAAGGGAAATGGCGGGTTTTCGTTTGCCGGCGATTAAACTTCTTTTATTCAGCGTCTCATCAAAAATGAAAACATTTTTAAAAACTACAAGTCTCATGGGCTTTAGTGGTGAAATAATAATTTAAAAAATCGTTCGGGAAATGAGTTTACTCCCTGGGTACTTTCTTTGTATACTTTTGACTATACGGGCCGAGTCCGGGATTTACGGGAAATCACAGGTTTTCGTTTGCCGGCGATTAATCTCCTTTTATTTAGCGTCTCATCAAGAATGAAAACATTTTTGAAAACTACAAGTCTTATGCGTTTTAGAGGTGAAAAGATAATTTAAAAAATCGTTCTGGAAATGAGTTTACTCACAGGGTACTTTCTTTGTAAACATTCGGCTATACGGGACAAGCCCGGGATTTAAGGAAATCGTGGTATTTCGTTTGCCGGCGATTAAACCTCTTTCATTAAGCGTCTCATTAAAAATAAAAACATTTTTGGAAACTACAAGTCTCATTCGTTCTAGTGGTGCAGAAATAACTTGAAAAATCGTTCGGGAAATCAGTTTACTCCCTGGGTACTTTCTTTTTTATACATTCAACTATACGGGCCAAGCCCGGGATTTACGGGAAATCGCGGGTTTTCGTTTGCGGCAATTAAACCTCTTTCATTAAGCTTCTCATCAAAAATGAAAACATTTTTGAAAACTGCAAGTCTCAGCCGTTTTAGTGGTGAAAAAATAATTAAAAAAATCGTTCGGGAAATGAGTTTACTCCATGGGTACTTTCTTTGTACACTTTTGACTATACGGGCAAAGTCCGTGATTTAAGGGAAATCGCGGGTTTTCGTGTGCCGGCGATTAAACTTCTTTTATTCAACGTCTCATCAAAAATGAAAACATTTCTGAAAACTTAAAGTCTCATGCGTTTTAGTGGTGAAAAAATAATTTAAAAAATCGTTCGGGAAATGAGTTTACACCCTGGGAACTTTCTTTGTATACTTTTGACTATACGGGCCGAGTCCGGGAGTTACGGAAGTCGTGAGTTTTCGTTTGCCGGCGACTAAACTTCTTTTATTCAGCGTCTCATCAAAAATGAAAACATTTTTAAAAACTACAAGTCTCATGGGCTTTAGTGGTGAAATAATAATTTAAAAAATCGCTCGGGAAATGAGTTTACTTCCTGGGTACTTTTTTGTATACTTTTGACTTTACAGGCCGAGTCCGGGATTTACGGGAAATCGCAGGTTTTTGTTTACCGGCGATTAAACTTCTTTTATGCAGCGTCCCATCAAAAATGAAATCATTTTTGAAAACTACAAGTCTCATGCGTTTTAGTGGTGAAAAAATAATATAAAAAATCGTTCGGGAAATGAGTTTACTTCCTGGGTACTTTCTTCGTATACTTTTGACTATACGGGCCGAGTCCGGGATTTACGGGAAATCGCAGGTTTTCGTTTGCCGGCGATTAAACTCCTTTTATTCAGCGTCCCATCAAGAATGAAAACATTTTTGAAAACTACAAGTCTCATTCGTTTTAGTGGTGAAAAGATAATTTAAAAAATCGTTCTGGAAATGAGTTTACTCACAGGGTACTTTCTTCGTATACTTTTGACTATACGGGTCGAGTCCGGGGTTTACGGGAAATGGCGGGTTTTCGTTTGCCGGCGATTAAACTTCTTTTATTCAGCGTCTCATCAAAAATGAAAACATTTTTAAAAACTACAAGTCTCATGGGCTTTAGTGGTGAAATAATAATTTAAAAAATCGTTCGGGAAATGAGTTTACTCCCTGGGTACTTTTTTTGTATACTTTTGACTATACGGGCCTAGTCCGGGATTAACGGGAAATCACAGGTTTTCGTTTGCCGGCGATTAACCTCCTTTTATTCAGCGTCTCATCAAGAATGAAAACATTTTTGAAAACTACAAGTCTCATGCGTTTTAGTGGTGAAAAGATAATTTAAAAAATCGTTCTGGAAATGAGTTTACTCACAGGGTACTTTCCTTGTAAACATTCGACTATACGGGACAAGCCCGGGATTTAGGGAAATCGTGGTATTTCGTTTGCCGGCGATTAAACCTCTTTTATTAAGCGTCTCATTAAAAATAAAAACATTTTTGGAAACTACAAGTCCCATTCGTTCTAGTGGTGCAGAAATAACTTGAAAAATCGTTCGGGAAATCAGTTTACTCCCTGGGTACTTTCTTTTTTATACATTCAACTATACGGGCCAAGCCCGGGATTTACGGGAAATCGCGGGTTTTCGTTTGCGGCGATTAAACCTCTTTCATTAAGCGTCTCATCAAAAATGAAAACATTTTTGAAAACTACAAGTCTCAGGCGTTTTAGTGGTGAAAAAATAATTTAAAAAATCGTTCGGGAAATGAGTTTACTTCCTGGGTACTTTTTTGTATACTTTTGACTTTACAGGCCGAGTCCGGGATTTACGGGAAATCGCAGGTTTTTGTTTACCGGCGATTAAACTTCTTTTATGCAGCGTCCCATCAAAAATGAAAACATTTTTGAAAACTACAAGTCTCATGCGTTTTAGTGGTGAAAAAATAATATAAAAAATCGTTCGGGAAATGAGTTTACTTCCTGGGTACTTTCTTCGTATACTTTTGACTATACGGGCCGAGTCCGGGATTTACGGGAAATCGCAGGTTTTCGTTTGCCGGCGATTAAACTCCTTTTATTCAGCGTCCCATCAAGAATGAAAACATTTTTGAAAACTACAAGTCTCATTCGTTTTAGTGGTGAAAAGATAATTTAAAAAATCGTTCTGGAAATGAGTTTACTCACAGGGTACTTTCTTCGTATACTTTTGACTATACGGGTCGAGTCCGGGGTTTACGGGAAATGGCGGGTTTTCGTTTGCCGGCGATTAAACTTCTTTTATTCAGCGTCTCATCAAAAATGAAAACATTTTTAAAAACTACAAGTCTCATGGGCTTTAGTGGTGAAATAATAATTTAAAAAATCGTTCGGGAAATGAGTTTACTCCCTGGGTACTTTTTTTGTATACTTTTGACTATACGGGCCTAGTCCGGGATTAACGGGAAATCACAGGTTTTCGTTTGCCGGCGATTAACCTCCTTTTATTCAGCGTCTCATCAAGAATGAAAACATTTTTGAAAACTACAAGTCTCATGCGTTTTAGTGGTGAAAAGATAATTTAAAAAATCGTTCTGGAAATGAGTTTACTCACAGGGTACTTTCCTTGTAAACATTCGACTATACGGGACAAGCCCGGGATTTAGGGAAATCGTGGTATTTCGTTTGCCGGCGATTAAACCTCTTTTATTAAGCGTCTCATTAAAAATAAAAACATTTTTGGAAACTACAAGTCCCATTCGTTCTAGTGGTGCAGAAATAACTTGAAAAATCGTTCGGGAAATCAGTTTACTCCCTGGGTACTTTCTTTTTTATACATTCAACTATACGGGCCAAGCCCGGGATTTACGGGAAATCGCGGGTTTTCGTTTGCGGCGATTAAACCTCTTTCATTAAGCGTCTCATCAAAAATGAAAACATTTTTGAAAACTACAAGTCTCAGGCGTTTTAGTGGTGAAAAAATAATTTAAAAAATCGTTCGGGAAATGAGTTTACTCCCTGGGTACTTTCTTTGTATACTATTGACTATACGGGCAAAGTCCGTGATTTACGGGAAATCGCGGGTTTTCGTGTGCCGGCGATTAAACTTCTTTTATTCAACGTCTCATGATAAATGTAAACATTTCTGAAAACTACAAGTCTCATGCGTTTTAGTGGTGAAAAAATAATTTAAAAAATCGTTCGGGAAATGACTTTACTCCCTGGGAACTTTCTTTGTATACTTTCGACTATACGGGCCGAGTCCGAGAGTTACGGAAGTCGTGAGGTTTCGTTTGCCGGCGATTAAACTTCTTTTATTCAGCGTCTCATCAAAAATGAAAACATTTTTAAAAACTACAAGTCTCATGGGCTTTAGTGGTGAAATAATAATTTAAAAAATCGTTCGGGAAATAAGTTTACTCCCTAGGTACTTTCTTTGTATACTTTTGACTATACGGGCCGAGTCCGGGATTTACGGAAATGGCGGGTTTTCGTTTGCCAGTGATTAAACTTCTTTTATTCAGTGTCTCATCAAAAATGAAAACATTTTTGAAAACTACAAGTCTCATGCGTTTTAGTGGCGGAAAAATAATTTAAAAAATCGTTCGGGAAATGTGTTTACTCCCTGGGTACTTTCTTTGTATACTTTTGACTATACGGGCCAAGTCCTGGATTTACGGGAAATCGCAGGTTTTCGTTTGCCGGCGATTAGACTGCTTTTATTCAGCGTCTCATCAAGAATGAAAACATTTTTGAAAACTACAAGTCTCATGCGTTTTAGTGGTGAAAAAATAATTTAAAAAATCGTTTTGGAAATGAGTTTACTCACAGGGTACTTTCTTTGTATACATTCGACTATACGGGCCAAGCCCAGGATTTACGGGAAATCGCGGGTTTTCGTTTGCCGACTATTAAACCACATTCATTAAGCGTCTCATCAAAAATGAAAACATTTTTGAAAACTACAAGTCTCATGCCTTTTAGTGGTGAAAAAATAATTCAAAAAATCGTTCGGGAAATGGGTTTACACCCTGGGTACTTTCTTTGCATACATTCGACTATATGGGCCAAGCCCGGGATTTACGTGAAATCGCGGGTTTTCGTTTGCAGGCGATTAAACCTCTTTCATTTAGCGTCTCATCAAAAATGAAAACATTTTTGAAAACTACAAGTCTCATGCGTTTTAGTGGTGAAAAAATAATTTTAAAAATCGTTCGGGAAATAAGTTTACTCCCTGGGTACTTTCTTTGTATACTTTTTTCTATACGGGCAAAGTCCGGGATTTACGGGAAATCGCGGGTTTTCGTGTGCCGACGATTAAACTTCTTTTATTCAGCGTCCCATCAAAAATGAAAACACTTTTGAAAACTACAAGTCTCATGCGTTTTAGTGGTGAAAAAATAATATAAAAAATCGTTCGGGAAATGAGTTTACTCCCTGGGTACTTTTTTCGTATACTTTTGACTATACGGGCCGAGTCCAGGGTTTACGGGAAATGGCGGGTTTTCGTTTGCGGCGATTAAACCTCTTTCATTAAGCGTCTCATCAAAAATGAAAACATTTTTGAAAACTACAGGTCTCATGCGTTTTAGTGGTGAAAAAATAATTTAAAAAATCGTTCGGGAAATGAGTTTACTCCCTGGGTACTTTCTTTGTATACTATTGACTATACGGGCAAAGTCCGTGATTTACGGGAAATCGCGGGTTTTCGTGTGCCGGCGATTAAACTTCTTTTATTCAACGTCTCATGAAAAATGAAAACATTTCTGAAAACTACAAGTCTCATGCGTTTTAGTGGTGAAAAAATAATTTAAAAAATCGTTCGGGAAATGACTTTACTCCCTGGGAACTTTCTTTGTATACTTTTGACTATGCGGGCCGAGTCCGAGAGTTACGGAAGTCGTGAGTTTTCGTTTGCCGGCGATTAAACTTCTTTTATTCAGCGTCTCATCAAAAATGAAAACATTTTTAAAAACTACAAGTCTCATGGGCTTTAGTGGTGAAATAATAATTTAAAAAATCGTTCCGGAAATGAGTTTACTCCCTAGGTACTTTCTTTGTATACTTTTGACTATACGGGCCGAGTCCGGGATTTACGGGAAATGGCGGGTTTTCGTTTGCCAGTGATTAAACTTCTTTTATTCAGTGTCTCATCAAAAATGAAAACATTTTTGAAAACTACAAGTCTCATGCGTTTTAGTGGCGGAAAAATAATTTAAAAAATCGTTCAAGAAATGAGTTTACTCCCTGGGTACTTTCTTTGTATACTTTTGACTATACGGGCCGAGTGTGGGATTTACGGGAAATCGCAGGTTTTCGTTTGCCGGCGATTAAACTGCTTTTATTCAGCGTCTCATCAAGAATGAAAACATTTTTGAAAACTACAAGTCTCATTCGTTTTAGTGGTGGAAAGATAATTTAAAAAATCGTTCTGGAAATGAGTTTACTCACAGGGTACTTTCTTTGTAAACATTGGACTATACGGGCCAAGCCCAGGATTTAGGGAAATCGTGGTATTTCGTTTGCCGGCGATTAAACCTCTTTCATTAAGCGTCTCATCAAAAATAAAAACATTTTTGAAAACTACAAGTCTCATGCGTTTTAGTGGTGAAAAAATAATTTAAAAAATCGTTTTGGAAATGAGTCTACTCACAGGGTACTTTCTTTGTATACATTCGACTATACGGGCCAAGCCCAGGATTTACGGGAAATCGCGGGTTTTCGTTTGCCGGCTATTAAACCACATTCATTAAGCGTCTCATCAAAAATGAAAACATTTTTGAAAACTACAAGTCTCATGCCTTTTAGTGGTGAAAAAATAATTTAAAAAATCGTTCTGGAAATGGGTTTACACCCTGGGTACTTTCTTTGCATACATTCGACTATATGGGCCAAGCCCGGGATTTACGTGAAATCGCGGGTTTTCGTTTGCCGGCGATTAAACCTCTTTCATTTAGCGTCTCATCAAAATGAAAACATTTTTGAAAACTACAAGTCTCATGCGTTTTAGTGGTGAAAAAATAATTTAAAAAATCGTTCGGGAAATGAGTTTACTCCCTGGGTACTTTCTTTGTATACTTTTGACTATGCGGGCCGAGTCCGGGATTTACGGGAAATCGCGGGTTTTCGTTTGCTGGCGATTAAACTTCTTTTATTCAGCGTCTCATCAAAAATGAAAACATTTTTAAAAACTACAAGTCTCATGGGCTTTAGTGGTGAAATAATAATTTAAAAAATCGTTCGGGAAATGAGTTTACTCCCTGGGTACTTTCCTTGTATACTTTTGACTATACGGGCCGAGTCCGGGATTTACGGGAAATCGCAGAATTTCGTTTGCCGGCGATTAAACTGCTTTTATTCAGCGTCTCATCAAGAATGAAAACATTTTTGAAAACTACAAGTCTCATTCGTTTTAGTGGTGAAAAGATAATTTAAAAAATCGTTCTGGAAATGAGTTTACTCACAGGGTACTTTCTTTGTAAACATTCGACTATACGGGCCAAGCCCGGGATTTAGGGAAATCGTGGTATTTCGTTTGCCGGCGATTAAACCTCTTTCATTAAGCGTCTCATCAAAAATAAAAACATTTTTGAAAACTACAAGTCTCATGCGTTTTAGTGGTGAAAAAATAATTTAAAAAATCGTTCGGGAAATGGGTTTACACCCTGGGTACTTTCTTTGCATACATTCGACTATATGGGCCAAGCCCGGGATTTACGTGAAATCGCGGGTTTTGGTTTGCCGGCGATTAAACCTCTTTCATTTATCGTCTCATCAAAAATGAAAACATTTTTGAAAACTACAAGTCTCATGCGTTTTAGTGGTGCAAAAAAAATAATTTAAAAAATCGTTCGGGAAATGAGTTTACTCCCTGGGTACTTTCTTTTTATACTTTTGACTATACGGGCAAAGTCCGGGATTTACGGGAAATCGCGGGTTTTCGTGTGCCGACGATTAAACTTCTTTTATTCAGCGTCCCATCAAAAATGAAAACATTTTTGAAAACTACAAGTCTCATGCGTTTTAGTGGTGAAAAAATAATATAAAAAATCGTTCGGGAAATGAGTTTACTCCCTGGGTACTTTCTTCGTATACTTTTGGCTATACGGGCCGAGTCCAGGGTTTACGGGAAATGGCGGGTTTTCGTTTGCCGGCGATTAAACTTCTTTTATTCAGCGTCTCATCAAAAATGAAAACATTTTTAAAAACTAAAAGTCTCATGGGCTTTAGTGGTGAAATAATAATTTAAAAAATCGTTCGGGAAATGAGTTTACTTCCTGGGTACTTTTTTTGTATACTTTTGATTTACAGGCCGAGTCCGGGATTTACGGGAAATCGCAGGTTTTCGTTTGCGGCGATTAAACTCCTTTTATTCAGCGTCTCATCAAGAATGAAAACATTTCTGAAAACTACAAGTCTCATGCCTTTTAGTGGTGAAAAGATAATTTAAAAAATCGTTCTGGAAATGAGTTTACTCCCTGGGTACTTTCTTCGTATACTTTTGACTATACGGGCCGAGTCCGGGGTTTAAGGGAAATGGCGGGTTTTCGTTTGCCGGCGATTAAACTTCTTTTATTCAGCGTCTCATCAAAAATGAAAACATTTTTAAAAACTACAAGTCTCATGGGTTTTAGTGGTGAAATAATAATTTAAAAAATCGTTCATGAAATGAGTTTACTCCCTGGGTACTTTTTTTGTATACTTTTGATTTACAGGCCGAGTCCGGGATTTACGGGAAATCGCAGGTTTTCGTTTGCCGGCGATTAAACTCCTTTTATTCAGCGTCTCATCAAGAATGAAAACATTTTTGAAAACTACAAGTCTCATGCGTTTTAGTGGTGAAAAGATAATTTAAAAAATCGTTCTGGAAATGAGTTTACTCCCTGGGTACTTTCTTTGTATACTTTTGACTATACGGGCCGAGTCCGGGATTTACGGGAAATCACAGGTTTTCGTTTGCCGGCGATTAAACTGCTTTTATTCAGCGTCTCATCAAGAATGAAAACATTTTTGAAAACTACAAGTCTCATTCGTTTTAGTGGTGAAAAGATAATTTAAAAAATCGTTCTGGAAATGAGTTTACTCACAGGGTACTTTCTTTGTAAACATTCGACTATACGGGCCAAGCCCGGGATTTAGGGAAATCGTGGTATTTCGTTTGCCGGCGATTAAACCTCTTTCATTAAGCGTCTCATCAAAAATAACAACATTTTTGAAAACTACAAGTCTCATGCGTTTTAGTGGTGAAAAAATAATTTAAAAAATCGTTTTGGAAATGAGTTTACTCACAGGGTACTTTCTTTGTATACATTCGACTATACGGGCCAAGCCCAGGATTTACGGGAAATCGCGGGTTTTCGTTTGCCGGCTATTAAACCACATTCATTAAGCGTCTCATCAAAAATGAAAACATTTTTGAAAACTACAAGTCTCATGCCTTTTAGTGGTGAAAAAATAATTCAAAAAATCGTTCGGGAAATGGGTTTACACCCTGGGTACTTTCTTTGCATACATTCGACTATATGGGCCAAGCCCGGGATTTACGTGAAATCGCGGGTTTTCGTTTGCCGGCGATTAAACCTCTTTCATTTAGCGTCTCATCAAAAATGAAAACATTTTTGAAAACTACAAGTCTCATGCGTTTTAGTGGTGAAAAAATAATTTAAAAAATCGTTCGGAAAATGAGTTTACTCCCTGGGTACTTTCTTTGTATACTTTTGACTATACGGGCAAAGTCCGGGATTTACGGGAAATCGCGGGTTTTCGTGTGCCGACGATTAAACTTCTTTTATTCAGCGTCCCATCAAAAATGAAAATATTTTTGTAAACTACAAGTCTCATGGGCTTTAGTGGTGAAAAAATAATATAAAAAATCGTTCGGGAAATGAGTTTACTCCCTGGGTACTTTCTTCGTATACTTTTGACTATACGGGCCGAGTCCGGGGTTTAAGGGAAATGGCGGGTTTTCGTTTGCCGGCGATTAAACTTCTTTTATTCAGCGTCTCATCAAAAATGAAAACATTTTTAAAAACTACAAGTCTCATGGGTTTTAGTGGTGAAATAATAATTTAAAAAATCGTTCGGGAAATGAGTTTACTCCCTGGGTACTTTTTTTGTATACTTTTGATTTACAGGCCGAGTCCGGGATTAACGGGAAATCGCAGGTTTTCGTTTGCCGGCGATTAAACTCCTTTTATTCAGCGTCTCATCAAGAATGAAAACATTTCTGAAAACTACAAGTCTCATGCGTTTTAGTGGTGAAAAGATAATTTAAAAAATCGTTCTGGAAATGAGTTTACTCCCTGGGTACTTTGTTTGTATACTTTTGACTATACGGGCCGAGTCCGGGGTTTAAGGGAAATGGCGGGTTTTCGTTTGCCGGCGATTAAACTTCTTTTATTCAGCGTCTCATCAAAAATGAAAACATTTTTAAAAACAACAAGTCTCATTCGTTCTAGTGGTGCAGAAATAACTTGAAAAATCGTTCGGGAAATCAGTTTACTCCCTGGGCACTTTCTTTTTTATACATTGAACTATACGGGCCAAGCCCGGGATTTACGGGAAATCGCGGGTTTTCGTTTGCGGCGATTAAACCTCTTTCATTAAGCGTCTCATCAAAAATGAAAACATTTTTGAAAACTACAAGTCTCAGGCGTTTTAGTGGTGAAAAAATAATTTAAAAAATCGTTAGGGAAATGAGTTTACTCCCTGGGTACTTTCTTTGAATACTTTTGACTATACGGGCAAAGTCCGTGATTTAAAGGAAATCGCGGGTTTTCGTGTGCCGGCGATTAAACTTCTTTTATTCAACGTCTCATCAAAAATGAAAACATTTCTGAAAACTAAAAGTCTCATGCGTTTTAGTGGTGAAAAAATAATTTAAAAAATCGTTCGGGAAATGAGTTTACACCCTGGGAACTTTCTTTGTATTCTTTTGACTATACGGGCCGAGTCCGGGAGTTACGGAAGTCGTGAGTTTTCGTTTGCCGGCGATTAAACTTCTTTTATTCAGCGTCTCATCAAAAATGAAAACATTTTTAAAAACTACAAGTCTCATGGGCTTTAGTGGTGAAAAGATAATTTAAAAAATCGTTCTGGAAATGAGTTTACTCCCTGGGTACTTTCTTCGTATACTTTTGACTATACGGGCCGAGTCCGGGGTTTAAGGGAAATGGCGGGTTTTCGGTTGCCGGCGATTAAACTTCTTTTATTCAGCGTCTCATCAAAAATGAAAACATTTTTAAAAACTACAACTCTCATGGGTTTTAGTGGTGAAATAATAATTTAAAAAATCGTTCGGGAAATGAGTTTACTGCCTGGGTACTTTTTTTGTATACTTTTGATTTACAGGCCGAGTCCGGGATTTACGGGAAATCGCAGGTTTTCGTTTGCCGGCGATTAAACTCCTTTTATTCAGCGTCTCATCAAGAATGAAAACATTTTTGAAAACTACAAGTCTCATGCGTTTTAGTGGTGAAAAGATAATTTAAAAAATCGTTCTGGAAATGAGTTTACTCCCTGGGTACTTTCTTCGTATACTTTTGACTATACGGGCCGAGTCCGGGGTTTAAGGGAAATGGCGGGTTTTCGTTTGCGGCGATTAAACCTCTTTCATTAGAGGTCTCATCAAAAATGAAAACATTTTTGAAAACTACAAGTCTCAGGCGTTTTAGTGGTGACAAAATAATTTAAAAAATCGTTAGGGAAATGAGTTTACTCCTTGGGTACTTTCTTTGTATACTTTTGACTATACGGGCAAAGTCCGTGATTTAAGGGAAATCGCGGGTTTTCGTGTGCCGGCGATTAAACTTCTTTTATTCAACGTCTCATCAAAAATGAAAACATTTCTGAAAACTAAAAGTCTCATGCGTTTTAGTGGTGAAAAAATAATTTAAAAAATCGTTCGGGAAATGAGTTTACACCCTGGGAACTTTCTTTGTATTCTTTTGACTATACGGGCCGAGTCCGGGAGTTACGGAAGTCGTGAGTTTTCGTTTGCCGGCGATTAAACTTCTTTTATTCAGCGTCTCATCAAAAATGAAAACATTTTTAAAAACTACAAGTCTCATGGGCTTTAGTGGTGAAAAGATAATTTAAAAAATCGTTCTGGAAATGAGTTTACTCCCTGGGTACTTTCTTCGTATACTTTTGACTATACGGGCCGAGTCCGGGGTTTAAGGGAAATGGCGGGTTTTCGTTTGCCGGCGATTAAACTTCTTTTATTCAGCGTCTCATCAAAAATGAAAACATTTTTAAAAACTACAAGTCTCATGGGTTTTAGTGGTGAAATAATAATTTAAAAAATCGTTCGGGAAATGAGTTTACTCCCTGGGTACTTTTTTTGTATACTTTTGATTTACAGGCCGAGTCCGGGATTTACGGGAAATCGCAGGTTTTCGTTTGCCGGCGATTAAACTCCTTTTATTCAGCGTCTCATCAAGAATAAAAACATTTTTGAAAACTACAAGTCTCATGCGTTTTAGTGGTGAAAAGATAATTTAAAAAATCGTTCTGGAAATGAGTTTACTCCCTGGGTACTTTCTTCGTATACTTTTGACTATACGGGCCGAGTCTGGGGTTTAAGGGAAATGGCGGGTTTTCGTTTGCCGGCGATTAAACTTCTTTTATTCAGCGTCTCATCAAAAATGAAAACATTTTTAAAAACTACAAGTCTCATGGGCTTTAGTGGTGAAAAGATAATTTAAAAAATCGTTCCGGAAATGAGTTTACTCCCTGGGTACTTTCTTCGTATACTTTTGACTATACGGGCCGAGTCCGGGGTTTAAGGGAAATGGCGGGTTTTCGTTTGCCGGCGATTAAACTTCTTTTATTCAGCGTCTCATCAAAAATGAAAACATTTTTAAAAACTACAAGTCTCATGGGTTTTAGTGGTGAAATAATAATTTAAAAAATCGTTCGGGAAATGAGTTTACTCCCTGGGTACTTTTTTTGTATACTTTTGATTTACAGGCCGAGTCCGGGATTTACGGGAAATCGCAGGTTTTCGTTTGCCGGCGATTAAACTCCTTTTATTCAGCGTCTCATCAAGAATGAAAACATTTTTGAAAACTACAAGTCTCATGCGTTTTAGTGGTGAAAAGATAATTTAAAAAATCGTTCTGGAAATGAGTTTACTCCCTGGGTACTTTCTTCGTATACTTTTGACTATACGGGCCGAGTCCGGGGTTTAAGGGAAATGGCGGGTTTTCGTTTGCCGGCGATTAAACTTCTTTTATTCAGCGTCTCATCAAAAATGAAAACATTTTTAAAAACTACAAGTCTCATGGGCTTTAGTGGTGAAATAATAATTTAAAAAATCGTTCGGGAAATGAGTTTACTCCCTGGGTACTTTCTTTGTATACTTTTGACTATACGGGCCGAGTCCGGGATTTATGGGAAATCACAGGTTTTCGTTTGCCGGCGATTAAACTCCTTTTATTCAGCGTCTCATCAAGAATGAAAACATTTGTGAAAACTCCAAGTCTCATGCGTTTTAGTGGTGAAAAGATAATTTAAAAAATCGTTCTGGAAATGAGTTTACTCACAGGGTACTTTCTTTGTAAACATTCGACTATACGGGACAAGCCCGGGATTTAGGGAAATCGTGGTATTTCGTTTGCCGGCGATTAAACCTCTTTCATTAAGCGTCTCATTAAAAATAAAAACATTTTTGGAAACTACAAGTCTCATTCGTTCTAGTGGTGCAGAAATAACTTGAAAAATCGTTCGGGAAATCAGTTTACTCCCTGGGTACTTTCTTTTTTATACATTGAACTATACGGGCCAAGCCCGGGATTTACGGGAAATCGCGGGTTTTCGTTTGCGGCGATTAAACCTCTTTCATTAAGCGTCTCATCAAAAATGAAAACATTTTTGAAAACTACAAGTCTCAGGCGTTTTAGTGGTGAAAAAATAATTTAAAAAATCGTTAGGGAAATGAGTTTACTCCCTGGGTACTTTCTTTGTATACTTTTGACTATACGGGCAAAGTCCGTGATTTAAGGGAAATCGCGGGTTTTCGTGTGCCGGCGATTAAACTTCTTTTATTCAACGTCTCATCAAAAATGAAAACATTTCTGAAAACTAAAAGTCTCATGCGTTTTAGTGGTGAAAAAATAATTTAAAAAATCGTTCGGGAAATGAGTTTACAGCCTGGGAACTTTATTTGTATACTTTTGACCATACGGGCCGAGTCCGGGATTTACAGGAAATCGCAGGTTTTCGTTTGCCGGCGATTAAACTCCTTTTATTCAGCGTCTCATCAAGAATGAAAACATTTTTGAAAACTACAAGTCTCATTCGTTTTAGTGGTGAAAAGATAATTTAAAAAATCGTTCTGGAAATGAGTTTACTCACAGGGTACTTTCTTCGTATACTTTTGACTATATGGGCCGAGTACGGGGTTTACGGGAAATGGCGGGTTTTCGTTTGCCGGCGATTAAACTTCTTTTATTCAGCGTCTCATCAAAAATGAAAACATTTTTAAAACTACAAGTCTCATGGGTTTTAGTGGTGAAATAATAATTTAAAAAATCGTTCGGGAAATGAGTTTACTCCCTGGGTACTTTCTTTGTATACTTTTGACTATACGGGCCGAGTCCGGTATTTACGGGAAATCACAGGTTTTCGTTTGCCGGCGATTAACCTCCTTTTATTCAGCGTCTCATCAAGAATGAAAACATTTTTGAAAACTACAAGTCTCATGCGTTTTAGTGGTGAAAAGATAATTTAAAAAATCGTTCTGGAAATGAGTTTACTCACAGGGTACTTTCTTTGTAAACATTCGACTATACGGGACAAGCCCGGGATTTAGGGAAATCGTGGTATTTCGTTTGACGGCGATTAAACCTCTTTTATTAAGCGTCCCATTAAAAATAAAAACATTTTTGGAAACTACTCATTCGTTCTAGTGGTGCAGAAATAACTTGAAAAATCCTTCGGGAAATCAGTTTACTCCCTGGGTACTTTCTTTTTTATACATTCAACTAAACGGGCCAAGCCCGGGATTTACGGGAAAGCGCGGGTTTTCGTTTGCGGCGATTAAACCTCTTTCATTAAGCGTCTCATCAAAAATGAAAACATTTTTGAAAACTACAAGTCTCAGGCGTTTTAGTGGTGAAAAAATAATTTAAGAAATCGTTCGGGAAATGAGTTTTCTCCCTGGGTACTTTCTTTGTATACTTTTGACTATACGGGCAAAGTCCGTGATTTACGGGAAATCGCGGGTTTTCGTGTGCCAGCGATTAAACTTCTTTTATTCAACGTCTCATCAAAAATGAAAACATTTCTGAAAACTACAAGTCTCATGCGTTTTAGTGGTGAAAAAATAATTTAAAAAATCGTTCGGGAAATGACTTTACTCCCTGGGAACTTTCTTTGTATACTTTTGACTATACGGGCCGAGTCCGAGAGTTACGGAAGTCGTGAGTTTTCGTTTGCCGGCGATTAAACTTCTTTTATTCAGCGTCTCATCAAAAATGAAAACATTTTTAAAAACTACAAGTCTCATGGGCTTTAGTGGTGAAATAATAATTTAAAAAATCGTTCGGGAAATGAGTTTACTTCCTGGGTACTTTTTTTATATACTTTTGACTTTACAGGCCGAGTCCAGGATTTACGGGAAATCGCAGGTTTTCGTTTGCCGGCGATTAAACTTCTTTTATTCAGCGTCTCATCAAAAATGAAAATATTTTTGAAAACTACAAGTCTCATGCGTTTTAGTGGTGAAAAAATAATTTAAAAAATCGTTCGGGAAATGAGTTTACTCCCTAGGTACTTTCTTTGTATACTTTTGACTATACGGGCCGAGTCTGGGATTTACGGGAAATGGCGGGTTTTCGTTTGCCAGTGATTAAACTTCTTTTATTCAGTGTCTCATCAAAAATGAAAACATTTTTGAAAACTACAAGTCTCATGCGTTTTAGTGATGGAAAAATAATTTAAAAAATCGTTCGGGAAATGAGTTTACTCCCTGGGTACTTTCTTTGTATACTTTTGACTATACGGGCCGAGTCCGGGATTTACGGGAAATCGCAGGTTTTCGTTTGCCGGCGATTAAACTGCTTTTATTCAGCGTCTCATCAAGAATGAAAACATTTTTGAAAACTACAAGTCTCATTCGTTTTAGTGGTGAAAAGATAATTTAAAAAATCGTTCTGGAAATGAGTTTACTCACAGGGTACTTTCTTTGTAAACATTCGACTATACGGGCCAAGCCCGGGATTTAGGGAAATCGTGGTATTTCGTTTGCCGGCGATTAAACCTCTTTCATTAAGCGTCTCATCAAAAATAGAAACATTTTTGAAAACTACAAGTCTCATGCGTTTTAGTGGTGAAAAAATAATTTAAAAAATCGTTTTGGAAATGAGTTTACTCACAGGGTACTTTCTTTGTATACATTCGACTATACGGGCCAAGCCCAGGATTTACGGGAAATCGCGGGTTTTAGTTTGCCGGCGATTAAACCTCTTTCATTAAGCGTCTCATTAAAAATAAAAACATTTTTGGAAACTACAAGTCTCATTCGTTCTAGTGGTGCAGAAATAATTTGAAAAATCGTTCGGGAAATCAGTTTACTCCCTGGGTACTTTCTTCATATACATTCAACTATACGGCCAAGCCCGGGATTTACGGGAAATCGCGGGTTTTCGTTTGCCGGCGATTAAACCTCTTTCATTAAGCGTCTCATCAAAAATGAAAACATTTTTGAAAACTACATGTCTCATGCGTTTTAGTGGTGAAAAAATAATTTAAAAAATCGTTCGGGAAATGAGTTTACTCCCTGGGTACTTTCTTTGTATACTTTTGACTATACGGGCAAAGTCCGGGATTTACGGGAAATCGCGGGTTTTCGTGTGCCGGCGATTAAACTTCTGTTATTCAGCGTCCCATCAAAAATGAAAACATTTTTGAAAACTACAAGTCTCATGCGTTTTAGTGGTAAAAAAATAATATAAAAAATCGTTCGGGAAATGAGTTTACTCCCGGGGTACTTTCTTCGTATACTTTTGACTATACGGGCCGAGTCCGGGGTTTACGGGAAATGGCGGGTTTTCGTTTGCCGGCGATTAAACTTCTTTTAATCAGCGTTTCATCAAAAATGAAAACATTTTTGAAAACTACAAGTCTCATGGGCTTTAGTGGTGAAATAATAATTTAAAAAATCGTTCGGGAAATGAGTTTACTTCCTGGGTACTTTTTTTGTATACTTTTGACTTTACAGGCCGAGTCCGGGATTTACGGGAAATCGTGGTATTTCGTTTGCCGGCTATTAAAGCTCTTTCATTAAGCGTCTCATTAAAAATAAAAACATTTTTGAAAACTACAAGTCTCATTCGTTCTAGCGGTGCAGAAATAATTTGAAAAATCGTTCGGGAAATCAGTTTACTCCCTGGGTACTTTCTTTATATACATTCAACTATACGGGCCAAGCCCGGGATTTACGGGAAATCGCGGGTTTTCGTTTGCCGGCGATTAAACTTCTGTTATTCAGCGTCCCATCAAAAATGAAAACATTTTTGAAAACTACAAGTCTCATGCGTTTTAGTGGTAAAAAAATAATATAAAAAATCGTTCGGGAAATGAGTTTACTCCCTGGGTACTTTCTTCGTATACTTTTGACTATACGGGCCGAGTCCGGGGTTTACGGGAAATGGCGGGTTTTCGTTTGCCGGCGATTAAACTTCTTTTAATCAGCGTTTCATCAAAAATGAAAACATTTTTGAAAACTACAAGTCTCATGGGCTTTAGTGGTGAAATAATAATTTAAAAAATCGTTCGGGAAATGAGTTTACTTCCTGGGTACTTTTTTTGTATACTTTTGACTTTACAGGCCGAGTCCGGGATTTACGGGAAATCGCAGGTTTTCGTTTGCCGGCGATTAAACTCCTTTTATTCAGCGTCTCATCAAGAATGAAAACATTTTTGAAAACTACAAGTCTCATGCGTTTTAGTGGTGAAAAGATAATTTAAAAAATCGTTCTGGAAATGAGTTTACTCACAGGGTACTTTCTTTGTAAACATTCGACTATACGGGACAAGCCCGGGATTTAGGGAAATCGTGGTATTTCGTTTGCCGGCTATTAAAACTCTTTCATTAAGCGTCTCATTAAAAATAAAAACATTTTTGAAAACTACAAGTCTCATTCGTTCTAGCGGTGCAGAAATAATTTGAAAAATCGTTCGGGAAATCAGTTTACTCACTGGGTACTTTCTTTATATACATTCAACTATACGGGCCGAGTCCGGGATTTACGGGAAATCGCAGGTTTTCGTTTGCCGGCGATTAAACTGATTTTATTCAGCGTCTCATCAAGAATGAAAACATTTTTGAAAACTACAAGTCTCATTCGTTTTAGTGGTGAAAAGATAATTTAAAAAATCGTTCTGGAAATGAGTTTACTCACAGGGTACTTTCTTTGTAAACATTCGACTATACGGGCCAAGCCCGGGATTTAGGGAAATCGTGGTATTTCGTTTGCCGGCGATTAAACCTCTTTCATTAAGCGTCTCATCAAAAATAGAAACATTTTTGAAAACTACAAGTCTCATGCGTTTTAGTGGTGAAAAAATAATTTAAAAAATCGTTTTGGAAATGAGTTTACTCACAGGGTACTTTCTTTGTATACATTCGACTATACGGGCCAAGCCCAGGATTTACGGGAAATCGCGGGTTTTAGTTTGCCGGCGATTAAACCTCTTTCATTAAGCGTCTCATTAAAAATAAAAACATTTTTGGAAACTACAAGTCTCATTCGTTCTAGTGGTGCAGAAATAATTTGAAAAATCGTTCGGGAAATCAGTTTACTCCCTGGGTACTTTCTTCATATACATTCAACTATACGGCCAAGCCCGGGATTTACGGGAAATCGCGGGTTTTCGTTTGCCGGCGATTAAACCTCTTTCATTAAGCGTCTCATCAAAAATGAAAACATTTTTGAAAACTACATGTCTCATGCGTTTTAGTGGTGAAAAAATAATTTAAAAAATCGTTCGGGAAATGAGTTTACTCCCTGGGTACTTTCTTTGTATACTTTTGACTATACGGGCAAAGTCCGGGATTTACGGGAAATCGCGGGTTTTCGTGTGCCGGCGATTAAACTTCTGTTATCCAGCGTCCCATCAAAAATGAAAACATTTTTGAAAACTACAAGTCTCATGCGTTTTAGTGGTAAAAAAATAATATAAAAAATCGTTCGGGAAATGAGTTCACTCCCTGGGTACTTTCTTCGTATACTTTTGACTATACGGGCCGAGTCCGGGGTTTACGGGAAATGGCGGGTTTTCGTTTGCCGGCGATTAAACTTCTTTTAATCAGCGTTTCATCAAAAATGAAAACATTTTTGAAAACTACAAGTCTCATGGGCTTTAGTGGTGAAATAATAATTTAAAAAATCGTTCGGGAAATGTGTTTACTTCCTGGGTACTTTTTTTGTATACTTTTGACTTTACAGGCCGAGTCCGGGATTTACGGGAAATCGCAGGTTTTCGTTTGCCGGCGATTAAACTCCTTTTATTCAGCGTCTCATCAAGAATGAAAACATTTTTGAAAACTACAAGTCTCATGCGTTTTAGTGGTGAAAAGATAATTTAAAAAATCGTTCTGGAAATGAGTTTACTCACAGGGTACTTTCTTTGTAAACATTCGACTATACGGGACAAGCCGGGATTTAGGGAAATCGTGGTATTTCGTTTGCCGGCTATTAAAGCTCTTTCATTAAGCGTCTCATTAAAAATAAAAACATTTTTGAAAACTACAAGTCTCATTCGTTCTAGCGGCGCAGAAATAATTTGAAAAATCGTTCGGGAAATCAGTTTACTCCCTGGGTACTTTCTTTATATACATTCAACTATACGGGCCAAGCCCGGGATTTACGGGAAATCGCGGGTTTTCGTTTGCCGGCGATTAAACTTCTGTTATTCAGCGTCCCATCAAAAATGAAAACATTTTTGAAAACTACAAGTCTCATGCGTTTTAGTGGTAAAAAAATAATATAAAAAATCGTTCGGGAAATGAGTTTACTCCCTGGGTACTTTCTTCGTATACTTTTGACTATACGGGCCGAGTCCGGGGTTTACGGGAAATGGCGGGTTTTCGTTTGCCGGCGATTAAACTTCTTTTAATAAGCGTTTCATCAAAAATGAAAACATTTTTGAAAACTACAAGTCTAATGGGCTTTAGTGGTGAAATAATAATTTAAAAAATCGTTCGGGAAATGAGTTTACTTCCTGGGTACTTTTTTTGTATACTTTTGACTTTACAGGCCGAGTCCGGGATTTACGGGAAATCGCAGGTTTTCGTTTGCCGGCGATTAAACTCCTTTTATTCAGCGTCTCATCAAGAATGAAAACATTTTTGAAAACTACAAGTCTCATGCGTTTTAGTGGTGAAAAGATAATTTAAAAAATCGTTCTGGAAATGAGTTTACTCACAGGGTACTTTCTTTGTAAACATTCGACTATACGGGACAAGCCCGGGATTTAGGGAAATCGTGGTATTTCGTTTGTCGGCTATTAAAGCTCTTTCATTAAGCGTCTCATTAAAAATAAAAACATTTTTGAAAACTACAAGTCTCATTCGTTCTAGCGGTGCAGAAATAATTTGAAAAATCGTTCGGGAAATCAGTTTACTCCCTGGGTACTTTCTTTATATACATTCAACTATACGGGCCAAGCCCGGGATTTACGGGAAATCGCGGGTTTTCGTTTGCCGGCGATTAAACTTCTTTTATTCAGCGTCTCATCAAAAATGAAAACACTTTTGAAAACTACAAGTCTCACGCGTTTTAGTGGTGAAAAAATAATTTAAAAAATCGTTCTGGAAATGAGTTTACTCACAGGGTACTTTCTTTGTAAACATTCAACTATACGGGCCAAGCCCGGGATTTACGGGAAATCGCGGGTTTTCGTTTGCCGGCGATTAAACCTCTTTCATTAAGCGTCTCATCAAAAATGAAAACATTTTTGAAAACTACATGTCTCATGCGTTTTAGTGATAAAAAAATAATATAAAAAATCGTTCGGGAAATGAGTTTACTTCCTGGGTACTTTCTTCGTATACTTTTGACTATACGGGCCGAGTCCGGGATTTACGGGAAATCGCAGGTTTTCGTTTGCCGGCGATTAAACTCCTTTTATTCAGCGTCTCATCAGGAATGAAAACATTTTTGAAAACTACAAGTCTCATGCGTTTTAGTGGTGAAAAGATAATTTAAAAAATCGTTCTGGAAATGAGTTTACTCACAGGGTACTTTCTTTGTAAACATTCGACTATACGGGACAAGCCCGGGATTTAGGGAAATCGTGGTATTTCGTTTGCCGGCGATTAAACCTCTTTCATTAAACGTCTCATTAAAAATAAAAACATTTTTGAAAACTACAAGTCTCATTCGTTCTAGCGCTGCAGAAATAATTTGAAAAATCGTTCGGGAAATCAGTTTACTCCCTGGTTACTTTCTTTATATACATTCAACTATACGGGCCAAGCCCGGGATTTACGGGAAATCGCGGGTTTTCGTTTGCCGGCGATTAAACTTCTCTTATTCAGCGTCTCATCAAAAATGAAAACACTTTTAAAAACTACAAGTCTCACGCGTTTTAGTGGTGAAAAGATAATTTAAAAAATCGTTCTGGAAATGAGTTTACTCACAGGGTACTTTCTTTGTAAACATTCGACTATACGGGACAAACCCGGGATTTAGGGAAATCGTGGTATTTCGTTTGCCGGCGATTAAACCTCTTTCATTAAGCGTCTCATTAAAAATGAAAACATTTTTGGAAACTACAAGTCTCATTCGTTCTAGTGGTGCAGAAATAATTTGAAAAATCGTTCGGGAAATCAGTTTACTCCCTGGCTACTTTCTTTATATACATTCAACTATACGGGCCAAGCCCGGGATCTACGGGAAATCGCGGGTTTTCGTTTGCCGGCGATTAAACTTCTTTTATTCAGCGTCTCATCAAAAATGAAAACACTTTTGAAAGCTACAAGTCTCACGCGTTTTAGTGGTGAAAAAATAATTTAAAAAATCGTTCTGGAAATGAGTTTACTCACAGGGTACTTTCTTTGCATACATTCGACTATACGGGCCAAGCCCGGGATTTACAGGAAATCGCGGGTTTTTGTTTGCCGGCTATTAAACCACATTCACTAAGCGTCTCATCAAAAATGAAAACATTTTTAAAAACTACAAGTCTCATGGGCTTTAGTGGTGAAATAATAATTTAAAAAATCGTTCGGGAAATGAGTTTACTCCCTGGGTACTTTCTTTGTATACTTTTGACTATACGGGCCGAGTCCGGGATTTACGGGAAATCGCAGGTTTTCGTTTGCCGGCGATTAAACTCCTTTTATTCAGCGTCTCATCAAGAATGAAAACATTTTTGAAAACTACAAGTCTCATGCGTTTTAGTGGTGAAAAGATAATTTAAAAAATCGTTCTGGAAATGAGTTTACTCACAGGGTACTTTCTTTGTAAACATTCGACTATAAGGGACAAGCCCGGGATTTAGGGAAATCGTGGTATTTCGTTTGCCGGCGATTAAACCTCTTTCATTAAGCGTCTCATTAAAAATAAAAACATTTTTGAAAACTACAAGTCTCATGCGTTTTAGTGGTGAAAAGATAATTTAAAAAATCGTTCTGGAAATGAGTTTACTCACAGGGTACTTTCTTTGTAAACATTCGACTATACGGGACAAGCCCGGGATTTAGGGAAATCGTGGTATTTCGTTTGCCGGCGATTAAACCTCTTTCATTAAACGTCTCATTAAAAATAAAAACATTTTTGAAACCTACAAGTCTCATTCGTTCTAGCGGTGCAGAAATAATTTGAAAAATCGTTCGGGAAATCAGTTTACTCCCTGGGTACTTTCTTTATATACATTCAACTATACGGGCCAAGCCCGGGATTTACGGGAAATCGCGGGTTTTCGTTTGCCGGCGATTAAACTTCTCTTATTCAGCGTCTCATCAAAAATGAAAACACTTTTAAAAACTACAAGTCTCACGCGTTTTAGTGGTGAAAAGATAATTTAAAAAATCGTTCTGGAAATGAGTTTACTCACAGGGTACTTTCTTTGTAAACATTCGACTATACGGGACAAACCCGGGATTTAGGGAAATCGTGGTATTTCGTTTGCCGGCGATTAAACCTCTTTCATTAAGCGTCTCATTAAAAATGAAAACATTTTTGGAAACTACAAGTCTCATTCGTTCTAGTGGTGCAGAAATAATTTGAAAAATCGTTCGGGAAATCAGTTTACTCCCTGGCTACTTTCTTTATATACATTCAACTATACGGGCCAAGCCCGGGATTTACGGGAAATCGCGGGTTTTCGTTTGCCGGCGATTAAACTTCTTTTATTCAGCTTCTCATCAAAAATGAAAACACTTTTGAACTACAAGTCTCACGCGTTTTAGTGGTGAAAAAATAATTTAAAAAATCGTTCTGGAAATGAGTTTACTCACAGGGTACTTTCTTTGCATACATTCGACTATACGGGCCAAGCCCGGGATTTACAGGAAATCGCGGGTTTTCGTTTGCCGGCTATTAAACCACATTCACTAAGCGTCTCATCAAAAATGAAAACATTTTTAAAAACTACAAGTCTCATGGGCTTTAGTGGTGAAATAATAATTTAAAAAATCGTTCGGGAAATGAGTTTACTCCCTGGGTACTTTCTTTGTATACTTTTGACTATACGGGCCGAGTCCGGGATTTACGGGAAATCGCAGGTTTTCGTTTGCCGGCGATTAAACTCCTTTTATTCAGCGTCTCATCAAGAATGAAAACATTTTTGAAAACTACAAGTCTCATGCGTTTTAGTGGTGAAAAGATAATTTAAAAAATCGTTCTGGAAATGAGTTTACTCACAGGGTACTTTCTTTGTAAACATTCGACTATAAGGGACAAGCCCGGGATTTAGGGAAATCGTGGTATTTCGTTTGCCGGCGATTAAACCTCTTTCATTAAGCGTCTCATTAAAAATAAAAACATTTTTGAAAACTACAAGTCTCATTCGTTCTAGCGGTGCAGAAATAATTTGAAAAATCGTTCGGGAAATCAGTTTACTCCCTGGGTACTTTCTTTATATACATTCAACTATACGGGCCAAGCCCGGGATTTACGGGAAATCGCGGGTTTTCGTTTGCCGGCGATTAAACTTCTTTTATTCAGCGTCTCATCAAAAATGAAAACACTTTTGAAAACTACAAGTCTCATGCGTTTTAGTGGTGAAAAAATAATTTAAAAAATCGTTCTGGAAATGAGTTTACTCACAGGGTACTTTCTTTGCATACATTCGACAATACGGGCCAAGCCCGGGATTTACAGGAAATCGCGGGTTTTCGTTTGCCGGCTATTAAACCACATTCACTAAGCGTCTCATCAAAAATGAAAACATTTCTGAAAACTACAAGTCTCATGGGCTTTAGTGGTGAAATAATAACTTAAAAAATCGTTCGGTAAATGAGTTTACTCCTTGGGTACTTTCTTTGTATACTTTTGACTATACGGGCCGAGTCCGGGTTTACGGGAAATCGCAGGTTTTCGTTTGCCGGCGATTAAACTCCTTTTATTCAGCGTCTCATCAAAAATGAAAACATTTTTGAAAACTACAAGTCTCATACGTTTCAGTGGTGAAAAGATAATTTAAAAAATCGTTCTGGAAATGAGTTTACTCACAGGGTACTTTCTTTGTAAACATTCGACTATACGGGACAAGCCCGGGATTTAGGGAAATCGTGGTATTTCGTTTGCCGGCGATTAAACCTCTTTCATTAAACGTCTCATTAAAAATAAAAACATTTTTGAAAACTACAAGTCTCATTCGTTCTCGCGGTGCAGAAATAATTTGAAAAATCGTTCGGGAAATCAGTTTACTCCCTGGGTACTTTCTTTATATACATTCAACTATACGGGCCAAGCCCGGGATTTACGGGAAATCGCGGGTTTTCGTTTGCCGGCGATTAAACTTCTCTTATTCAGCGTCTCATCAAAAATGAAAACACTTTTAAAAACTACAAGTCTCACGCGTTTTAGTGGTGAAAAGATAATTTAAAAAATCGTTCTGGAAATGAGTTTACTCACAGGGTACTTTCTTTGTAAACATTCGACTATACGGGACAAACCCGGGATTTAGGGAAATCGTGGTATTTCGTTTGCCGGCGATTAAACCTCTTTCATTAAGCGTCTCATTAAAAATGAAAACATTTTTGGAAACTACAAGTCTCATTCGTTCTAGTGGTGCAGAAATAATTTGAAAAATCGTTCGGGAAATCAGTTTACTCCCTGGCTACTTTCTTTATATACATTCAACTATACGGGCCAAGCCCGGGATTTACGGGAAATCGCGGGTTTTCGTTTGCCGGCGATTAAACTTCTTTTATTCAGCTTCTCATCAAAAATGAAAACACTTTTGAACTACAAGTCTCACGCGTTTTAGTGGTGAAAAAATAATTTAAAAAATCGTTCTGGAAATGAGTTTACTCACAGGGTACTTTCTTTGCATACATTCGACTATACGGGCCAAGCCCGGGATTTACAGGAAATCGCGGATTTTCGTTTGCCGGCTATTAAACCACATTCACTAAGCGTCTCATCAAAAATGAAAACATTTTTAAAAACTACAAGTCTCATGGGCTTTAGTGGTGAAATAATAATTTAAAAAATCGTTCGGGAAATGAGTTTACTCCCTGGGTACTTTCTTTGTATACTTTTGACTATACGGGCCGAGTCCGGGATTTACGGGAAATCGCAGGTTTTCGTTTGCCGGCGATTAAACTCCTTTTATTCAGCGTCTCATCAAGAATGAAAACATTTTTGAAAACTACAAGTCTCATGCGTTTTAGTGGTGAAAAGATAATTTAAAAAATCGTTCTGGAAATGAGTTTACTCACAGGGTACTTTCTTTGTAAACATTCGACTATAAGGGACAAGCCCGGGATTTAGGGAAATCGTGGTATTTCGTTTGCCGGCGATTAAACCTCTTTCATTAAGCGTCTCATTAAAAATAAAAACATTTTTGAAAACTACAAGTCTCATTCGTTCTAGCGGTGCAGAAATAATTTGAAAAATCGTTCGGGAAATCAGTTTACTCCCTGGGTACTTTCTTTATATACATTCAACTATACGGGCCAAGCCCGGGATTTACGGGAAATCGCGGGTTTTCGTTTGCCGGCGATTAAACTTCTTTTATTCAGCGTCTCATCAAAAATGAAAACACTTTTGAAAACTACAAGTCTCATGCGTTTTAGTGGTGAAAAAATAATTTAAAAAATCGTTCTGGAAATGAGTTTACTCACAGGGTACTTTCTTTGCATACATTCGACAATACGGGCCAAGCCCGGGATTTACAGGAAATCGCGGGTTTTCGTTTGCCGGCTATTAAACCACATTCACTAAGCGTCTCATCAAAAATGAAAACATTTCTGAAAACTACAAGTCTCATGGGCTTTAGTGGTGAAATAATAACTTAAAAAATCGTTCGGTAAATGAGTTTACTCCTTGGGTACTTTCTTTGTATACTTTTGACTATACGGGCCGAGTCCGGGTTTACGGGAAATCGCAGGTTTTCGTTTGCCGGCGATTAAACTCCTTTTATTCAGCGTCTCATCAAAAATGAAAACATTTTTGAAAACTACAAGTCTCATACGTTTCAGTGGTGAAAAGATAATTTAAAAAATCGTTCTGGAAATGAGTTTACTCACAGGGTACTTTCTTTGTAAACATTCGACTATACGGGACAAGCCCGGGATTTAGGGAAATCGTGGTATTTCGTTTGCCGGCGATTAAACCTCTTTCATTAAACGTCTCATTAAAAATAAAAACATTTTTGAAAACTACAAGTCTCATTCGTTCTCGCGGTGCAGAAATAATTTGAAAAATCGTTCGGGAAATCAGTTTACTCCCTGGGTACTTTCTTTATATACATTCAACTATACGGGCCAAGCCCGGGATTTACGGGAAATCGCGGGTTTTCGTTTGCCGGCGATTAAACTTCTCTTATTCAGCGTCTCATCAAAAATGAAAACACTTTTAAAAACTACAAGTCTCACGCGTTTTAGTGGTGAAAAGATAATTTAAAAAATCGTTCTGGAAATGAGTTTACTCACAGGGTACTTTCTTTGTAAACATTCGACTATACGGGACAAACCCGGGATTTAAGGAAATCGTGGTATTTCGTTTGCCGGCGATTAAACCTCTTTCATTAAGCGTCTCATTAAAAATGAAAACATTTTTGGAAACTACAAGTCTCATTCGTTCTAGTGGTGCAGAAATAATTTGAAAAATCGTTCGGGAAATCAGTTTACTCCCTGGCTACTTTCTTTATATACATTCAACTATACGGGCCAAGCCCGGGATTTACGGGAAATCGCGGGTTTTCGTTTGCCGGCGATTAAACTTCTTTTATTCAGCGTCTCATCAAAAATGAAAACACTTTTGAAAGCTACAAGTCTCACGCGTTTTAGTGGTGAAAAAATAATTTAAAAAATCGTTCTGGAAATGAGTTTACTCACAGGGTACTTTCTTTGCATACATTCGACTATACGGGCCAAGCCCGGGATTTACAGGAAATCGCGGGTTTTCGTTTGCCGGCTATTAAACCACATTCACTAAGCGTCTCATCAAAAATGAAAACATTTTTAAAAACTACAAGTCTCATGGGCTTTAGTGGTGAAATAATAATTTAAAAAATCGTTCGGGAAATGAGTTTACTCCCTGGGTACTTTCTTTGTATACTTTTGACTATACGGGCCGAGTCCGGGATTTACGGGAAATCGCAGGTTTTCGTTTGCCGGCGATTAAACTCCTTTTATTCAGCGTCTCATCAAGAATGAAAACATTTTTGAAAACTACAAGTCTCATGCGTTTTAGTGGTGAAAAGATAATTTAAAAAATCGTTCTGGAAATGAGTTTACTCACAGGGTACTTTCTTTGTAAACATTCGACTATAAGGGACAAGCCCGGGATTTAGGGAAATCGTGGTATTTCGTTTGCCGGCGATTAAACCTCTTTCATTAAGCGTCTCATTAAAAATAAAAACATTTTTGAAAACTACAAGTCTCATTCGTTCTAGCGGTGCAGAAATAATTTGAAAAATCGTTCGGGAAATCAGTTTACTCCCTGGGTACTTTCTTTATATACATTCAACTATACGGGCCAAGCCCGGGATTTACGGGAAATCGCGGGTTTTCGTTTGCCGGCGATTAAACTTCTTTTATTCAGCGTCTCATCAAAAATGAAAACACTTTTGAAAACTACAAGTCTCATGCGTTTTAGTGGTGAAAAAATAATTTAAAAAATCGTTCTGGAAATGAGTTTACTCACAGGGTACTTTCTTTGCATACATTCGACAATACGGGCCAAGCCCGGGATTTACAGGAAATCGCGGGTTTTCGTTTGCCGGCTATTAAACCACATTCACTAAGCGTCTCATCAAAAATGAAAACATTTCTGAAAACTACAAGTCTCATGGGCTTTAGTGGTGAAATAATAACTTAAAAAATCGTTCGGTAAATGAGTTTACTCCTTGGGTACTTTCTTTGTATACTTTTGACTATACGGGCCGAGTCCGGGTTTACGGGAAATCGCAGGTTTTCGTTTGCCGGCGATTAAACTCCTTTTATTCAGCGTCTCATCAAAAATGAAAACATTTTTGAAAACTACAAGTCTCATACGTTTCAGTGGTGAAAAGATAATTTAAAAAATCGTTTTAGAAATGAGTTTACTCCCAGGGTACTTTCTTTGTATACATTCGACTAAACGGGCCAAACCCGGGATTTACGGGAAATCGCGGGTTTTCGTTTGCCGGCGATTAAACCACTTTCACTAAGCGTCTCATCAAAAATGAAAACATTTCTGAAAACTACAAGTCTCATGCGTTTTAGTGGTAAAAATATAATTTAAAAAATCGTTCGGGAAATGATTTTACTCCCTGGGTACTTTCTCTGTATACTTTTGACTATACGGGCCGAGTCCGGGATTTACGGGAAATCGCGCGGTTTCGTTTGCCGGCGATTAAACTCCTTTTATTTAGAGTCTCATCAAAAATGAAAACATTTTTGAAAACTACAAGTCTCATGCGTTTTAGTGGTGAAAAGATAATTTAAAAAATCGTTCTGGAAATGAGTTTACTCACAGGGTACTTTCTTTGTAAACATTCGACTATACGGGACAAACCCGGGATTTAGGGAAATCGTGGTATTTCGTTTGCCGGCGATTAAACCTCTTTCATTAAGCGTCTCATTAAAAATGAAAACATTTTTGGAAACTACAAGTCTCATTCGTTCTAGTGGTGCAGAAATAATTTGAAAAATCGTTCGGGAAATCAGTTTACTCCCTGGGTACTTTCTTTATATACATTCAACTATACGGGCCAAGCCCGGGATTTACGGGAGATCGCGGGTTTTCGTTTGCCGGCGATTAAACTTCTTTTATTCAGCGTCTCATCAAAAATGAAAACACTTTTGAAAGCTACAAGTCTCACGCGTTTTAGTGGTGAAAAAATAATTTAAAAAATCTTTCTGGAAATGAGTTTACTCACAGGGTACTTTCTTTGCATACATTCGACTATACGGGCCAAGCCCGAGATTTACAGGAAATCGCGGGTTTTCGTTTGCCGGCTATTAAACCACATTCACTAAGCGTCTCATCAAAAATGAAAACATTTCTGAAAACTACAAGTCTCATGGGCTTTAGTGGTGAAATAATAATTTAAAAAATCGTTCGGGAAATGAGTTTACTCCTTGGGTACTTTCTTTGTATACTTTGGACTATACGGGCCGAGTCCGGGTTTACGGGAAATCGCAGGTTTTCGTTTGCCGGCGATTAAACTCCTTTTATTCAGCGTCTCATCAAAAATGAAAACATTTTTGAAAACTACAAGTCTCATGCGTTTTAGTGGTGAAAAGATTGTTTAAAAAATTGTTTTGGAAATGAGTTTACTCCCAGGGTACTTTCTTTGTATACATTCGACTAAACGGGCCAAACCCGGGATTTACGGGAAATCGCGGGTTTTCGTTTGCCGGCGATTAAACCACTTTCACTAAGTGTCTCATCAAAAATGAAAACATTTCTGAAAACTACAAGTCTCATGCGTTTTAGTGGTGAAAAGATAATTTAAAAAATCGTTCTGGAAATGAGTTTACTCACAGGGTACTTTCTTTGTAAACATTCGACTATACGGGACAAACCCGGGACTTAGGGAAATCGTGGTATTTCGTTTGACGGCGATTAAACCTCTTTCATTAAGCGTCTCATTAAAAATGAAAACATTTTTGGAAACTACAAGTCTCATTCGTTCTAGTGGTGCAGAAATAATTTGAAAAATCGTTCGGGAAATCAGTTTACTCCCTGGGTACTTTCTTTATATACATTCAACTATACGGGCCAAGCCCGGGATTTACGGGAAATCGCGGGTTTTCGTTTGCCGGCGATTAAACTTCTTTTATTCAGCGTCTCATCAAAAATGAAAACACTTTTGAAAACTACAAGTCTCACGCGTTTTAGTGGTGAAAAAATAATTTAAAAAATCGTTCGGGAAATGAGTTTACTCCTTGGGTACTTTCTTTGTATACTTTTGACTATACGGGCCGAGTCCGGGTTTACGGGAAATCGCAGATTTTCGTTTGCCGGCGATTAAACTCCTTTTATTCAGCGTCTCATCAAAAATGAAAACATTTTTGAAAACTACAAGTCTCATACGTTTTAGTGGTGAAAAGATTGTTTAAAAAATCGTTTTGGAAATGAGTTTACTCCCAGGGTACTTTCTTTGTATACATTCGACTAAACGGGCCAAACCCGGGATTTACGGGAAATCGCAGGTTTTCGTTTGCCGGCGATTAAACTTCTTTTATTCAGCGTCTCATCAAAAATGAAAACACTTTTGAAAACTACAAGTCTCACGCGTTTTAGTGGTGAAAAAATAATTTAAAAAATCGTTCTGGAAATGAGTTTACTCACAGGGTACTTTCTTTGTAAACATTCAACTATACGGGCCAAGCCCGGGATTTACGGGAAATCGCGGGTTTTCGTTTGCCGGCGATTAAACCTCTTTCATTAAGCGTCTCATCAAAAATGAAAACATTTTTGAAAACTACATGTCTCATGCGTTTTAGTGATAAAAAAATAATATAAAAAATCGTTCAGGAAATGAGTTTACTTCCTGGGTACTTTCTTCGTATACTTTTGACTATACGGGCCGAGTCCGGGATTTACGGGAAATCGCAGGTTTTCGTTTGCCGGCGATTAAACTCCTTTTATTCAGCGTCTCATCAGGAATGAAAACATTTTTGAAAACTACAAGTCTCATGCGTTTTAGTGGTGAAAAGATAATTTAAAAAATCGTTCTGGAAATGAGTTTACTCACAGGGTACTTTCTTTGTAAACATTCGACTATACGGGACAAGCCCGGGATTTAGGGAAATCGTGGTATTTCGTTTGCCGGCGATTAAACCTCTTTCATTAAACGTCTCATTAAAAATAAAAACATTTTTGAAAACTACAAGTCTCATTCGTTCTAGCGCTGCAGAAATAATTTGAAAAATCGTTCGGGAAATCAGTTTACTCCCTGGGTACTTTCTTTATATACATTCAACTATACGGGCCAAGCCCGGGATTTACGGGAAATCGCGGGTTTTCGTTTGCCGGCGATTAAACTTCTCTTATTCAGCGTCTCATCAAAAATGAAAACACTTTTAAAAACTACAAGTCTCACGCGTTTTAGTGGTGAAAAGATAATTTAAAAAATCGTTCTGGAAATGAGTTTACTCACAGGGTACTTTCTTTGTAAACATTCGACTATACGGGACAAACCCGGGATTTAGGGAAATCGTGGTATTTCGTTTGCCGGCGATTAAACCTCTTTCATTAAGCGTCTCATTAAAAATGAAAACATTTTTGGAAACTACAAGTCTCATTCGTTCTAGTGGTGCAGAAATAATTTGAAAAATCGTTCGGGAAATCAGTTTACTCCCTGGCTACTTTCTTTATATACATTCAACTATACGGGCCAAGCCCGGGATCTACGGGAAATCGCGGGTTTTCGTTTGCCGGCGATTAAACTTCTTTTATTCAGCGTCTCATCAAAAATGAAAACACTTTTGAAAGCTACAAGTCTCACGCGTTTTAGTGGTGAAAAAATAATTTAAAAAATCGTTCTGGAAATGAGTTTACTCACAGGGTACTTTCTTTGCATACATTCGACTATACGGGCCAAGCCCGGGATTTACAGGAAATCGCGGGTTTTTGTTTGCCGGCTATTAAACCACATTCACTAAGCGTCTCATCAAAAATGAAAACATTTTTAAAAACTACAAGTCTCATGGGCTTTAGTGGTGAAATAATAATTTAAAAAATCGTTCGGGAAATGAGTTTACTCCCTGGGTACTTTCTTTGTATACTTTTGACTATACGGGCCGAGTCCGGGATTTACGGGAAATCGCAGGTTTTCGTTTGCAGGCGATTAAACTCCTTTTATTCAGCGTCTCATCAAGAATGAAAACATTTTTGAAAACTACAAGTCTCATGCGTTTTAGTGGTGAAAAGATAATTTAAAAAATCGTTCTGGAAATGAGTTTACTCACAGGGTACTTTCTTTGTAAACATTCGACTATAAGGGACAAGCCCGGGATTTAGGGAAATCGTGGTATTTCGTTTGCCGGCGATTAAACTTCTTTCATTAAGCGTCTCATTAAAAATAAAAACATTTTTGAAAACTACAAGTCTCATGCGTTTTAGTGGTGAAAAGATAATTTAAAAAATCGTTCTGGAAATGAGTTTACTCACAGGGTACTTTCTTTGTAAACATTCGACTATACGGGACAAGCCCGGGATTTAGGGAAATCGTGGTATTTCGTTTGCCGGCGATTAAACCTCTTTCATTAAACGTCTCATTAAAAATAAAAACATTTTTGAAAACTACAAGTCTCATTCGTTCTAGCGGTGCAGAAATAATTTGAAAAATCGTTCGGGAAATCAGTTTACTCCCTGGGTACTTTCTTTATATACATTCAACTATACGGGCCAAGCCCGAGATTTACGGGAAATCGCGGGTTTTCGTTTGCCGGCGATTAAACTTCTCTTATTCAGCGTCTCATCAAAAATGAAAACACTTTTAAAAACTACAAGTCTAACGCGTTTTAGTGGTGAAAAGATAATTTAAAAAATCGTTCTGGAAATGAGTTTACTCACAGGGTACTTTCTTTGTAAACATTCGACTATACGGGACAAACCCGGGATTTAGGGAAATCGTGGTATTTCGTTTGCCGGCGATTAAACCTCTTTCATTAAGCGTCTCATTAAAAATGAAAACATTTTTGGAAACTACAAGTCTCATTCGTTCTAGTGGTGCAGAAATAATTTGAAAAATCGTTCGGGAAATCAGTTTACTCCCTGGCTACTTTCTTTATATACATTCAACTATACGGGCCAAGCCCGGGATTTACGGGAAATCGCGGGTTTTCGTTTGCCGGCGATTAAACTTCTTTTATTCAGCGTCTCATCAAAAATGAAAACACTTTTGAAAGCTACAAGTCTCACGCGTTTTAGTGGTGAAAAAATAATTTAAAAATTTGTTCTGGAAATGAGTTTACTCACAGGGTACTTTCTTTGCATACATTCGACTATACGGGCCAAGCCCGGGATTTACAGGAAATCGCGGGTTTTCGTTTGCCGGCTATTAAACCACATTCACTAAGCGTCTCATCAAAAATGAAAACATTTTTAAAAACTACAAGTCTCATGGGCTTTAGTGGTGAAATAATAATTTAAAAAATCGTTCGGGAAATGAGTTTACTCCCTGGGTACTTTCTTTGTATACTTTTGACTATACGGGCCGAGTCCGGGATTTACGGGAAATCGCAGGTTTTCGTTTGCCGGCGATTAAACTCCTTTTATTCAGCGTCTCATCAAGAATGAAAACATTTTTGAAAACTACAAGTCTCATGCGTTTTAGTGGTGCAAAGATAATTTAAAAAATCGTTCTGGAAATGAGTTTACTCACAGGGTACTTTCTTTGTAAACATTCGACTATAAGGGACAAGCACGGGATTTAGGGAAATCGTGGTATTTCGTTTGCCGGCGATTAAACCTCTTTCATTAAGCGTCTCATTAAAAATAAAAACATTTTTGAAAACTACAAGTCTCATTCGTTCTAGCGGTGCAGAAATAATTTGAAAAATCGTTCGGGAAATCAGTTTACTCCCTGGGTACTTTCTTTATATACATTCAACTATACGGGCCAAGCCCGGGATTTACGGGAAATCGCGGGTTTTCGTTTGCCGGCGATTAAACTTCTTTTATTCAGCGTCTCATCAAAAATGAAAACACTTTTGAAAACTACAAGCCTCATGCGTTTTAGTGGTGAAAAAATAATTTAAAAAATCGTTCTGGAAATGAGTTTACTCACAGGGTACTTTCTTTGCATACATTCGACAATACGGGCCAAGCCCGGGATTTACAGGAAATCGCGGGTTTTCGTTTGCCGGCTATTAAACCACATTCACTAAGCGTCTCATCAAAAATGAAAACATTTCTGAAAACTACAAGTCTCATGGGCTTTAGTGGTGAAATAATAACTTAAAAAATCGTTCGGTAAATGAGTTTACTCCTTGGGTACTTTCTTTGTATACTTTTGACTATACGGGCCGAGTCCGGGTTTACGGGAAATCGCAGGTTTTCGTTTGCCGGCGATTAAACTCCTTTTATTCAGCGTCTCATCAAAAATGAAAACTTTTTTGAAAACTACAAGTCTCATACGTTTCAGTGGTGAAAAGATTATTTAAAAAATCGTTTTAGAAATGAGTTTACTCCCAGGGTACTTTCTTTGTATACATTCGACTAAACGGGCCAAACCCGGGATTTACGGGAAATCGCGGGTTTTCGTTTGCCGGCGATTAAACTACTTTCACTAAGCGTCTCATCAAAAATGAAAACATTTCTGGAAACTACAAGTCTCATGCGTTTTAGTGGTAAAAATATAATTTAAAAAATCGTTCGGGAAATGATTTTACTTCTGGGTACTTTCTCTGTATACTTTTGACTATACGGGCCGAGTCCGGGATTTACGGGAAATCGCGCGGTTTCGTTTGCCGGCGATTAAACTCCTTTTATTTAGAGTCTCATCAAAAATGAAAACATTTTTGAAAACTACAAGTCTCATGCGTTTTAGTGGTGAAAAGATAATTTAAAAAATCGTTCTGGAAATGAGTTTACTCACAGGGTACTTTCTTTGTAAACATTCGACTATACGGGACAAACCCGGGATTTAGGGAAATCGTGGTATTTCGTTTGCCGGCGATTAAACCTCTTTCATTAAGCGTCTCATTAAAAATGAAAACATTTTTGGAAACTACAAGTCTCATTCGTTCTAGTGGTGCAGAAATAATTTGAAAAATCGTTCGGGAAATCAGTTTACTCCCTGGGTACTTTCTTTATATACATTCAACTATACGGGCCAAGCCCGGGATTTACGGGAGATCGCGGGTTTTCGTTTGCCGGCGATTAAACTTCTTTTATTCAGCGTCTCATCAAAAATGAAAACACTTTTGAAAGCTACAAGTCTCACGCGTTTTAGTGGTGAAAAAATAATTTAAAAAATCTTTCTGGAAATGAGTTTACTCACAGGGTACTTTCTTTGCATACATTCGACTATACGGGCCAAGCCCGAGATTTACAGGAAATCGCGGGTTTTCGTTTGCCGGCTATTAAACCACATTCACTAAGCGTCTCATCAAAAATGAAAACATTTCTGAAAACTACAAGTCTCATGGGCTTTAGTGGTGAAATAATAATTTAAAAAATCGTTCGGGAAATGAGTTTACTCCTTGGGTACTTTCTTTGTATACTTTTGACTATACGGGCCGACTCCGGGTTTACGGGAAATCGCAGGTTTTCGTTTGCCGGCGATTAAACTCCTTTTATTCAGCGTCTCATCAAAAATGAAAACATTTTTGAAAACTACAAGTCTCATACGTTTTAGTGGTGAAAAGATTGTTTAAAAAATCGTTTTGGAAATGAGTTTACTCCCAGGGTACTTTCTTTGTATACATTCGACTAAACGGGCCAAACCCGGGATTTACGGGAAATCGCGGGTTTTCGTTTGCCGGCGATTAAACCACTTTCACTAAGTGTCTCATCAAAAATGAAAACATTTCTGAAAACTACAAGTCTCATGCGTTTTAGTGGTGAAAAGATAATTTAAAAATTCGTTCTGGAAATGAGTTTACTCACAGGGTACTTTCTTTGTAAACATTCGACTATACGGGACAAACCCGGGATTTAGGGAAATCGTGGTATTTCGTTTGCCGGCGATTAAACCTCTTTCATTAAGCGTCTCATTAAAAATGAAAACATTTTTGGAAACTACAAGTCTCATTCGTTCTAGTGGTGCAGAAATAATTTGAAAAATCGTTCGGGAAATCAGTTTACTCCCTGGGTACTTTCTTTATATACATTCAACTATACGGGCCAAGCCCGGGATTTACGGGAAATCGCGGGTTTTCGTTTGCCGGCGATTAAACTTCTTTTATTCAGCGTCTCATCAAAAATGAAAACATTTTTGAAAACTACAAGTCTCATACGTTTTAGTGGTGAAAAGATTGTTTAAAAAATCGTTTTGGAAATGAGTTTACTCCCAGGGTACTTTCTTTGTATACATTCGACTAAACGGGCCAAACCCGGGATTTACGGGAAATCGCGGGTTTTCGTTTGCCGGCGATTAAACCACTTTCACTAAGTGTCTCATCAAAAATGAAAACATTTCTGAAAACTACAAGTCTCATGCGTTTTAGTGGTGAAAAGATAATTTAAAAAATCGTTCTGGAAATGAGTTTACTCACAGGGTACTTTCTTTGTAAACATTCGACTATACGGGACAAACCCGGGATTTAGGGAAATCGTGGTATTTCGTTTGCCGGCGATTAAACCTCTTTCATTAAGCGTCTCATTAAAAATGAAAACATTTTTGGAAACTACAAGTCTCATTCGTTCTAGTGGTGCAGAAATAATTTGAAAAATCGTTCGGGAAATCAGTTTACTCCCTGGGTACTTTCTTTATATACATTCAACTATACGGGCCAAGCCCGGGATTTACGGGAAATCGCGGGTTTTCGTTTGCCGGCGATTAAACTTCTTTTATTCAGCGTCTCATCAAAAATGAAAACACTTTTGAAAACTACAAGTCTCACGCGTTTTAGTGGTGAAAAAATAATTTAAAAAATCGTTCGGGAAATGAGTTTACTCCTTGGGTACTTTCTTTGTATACTTTTGACTATACGGGCCGAGTCCGGGTTTACGGGAAATCGCAGGTTTTCGTTTGCCGGCGATTAAACTCCTTTTATTCAGCGTCTCATCAAAAATGAAAACATTTTTGAAAACTACAAGTCTCATACGTTTTAGTGGTGAAAAGATTGTTTAAAAAATCGTTTTGGAAATGAGTTTACTCCCAGGGTACTTTCTTTGTATACATTCGACTAAACGGGCCAAACCCGGGATTTACGGGAAATCGCGGGTTTTCGTTTGCCGGCGATTAAACCACTTTCACTAAGCGTCTCATCAAAAATGAAAACATTTCTGAAAACTACAAGTCTCATGCGTTTTAGTGGTGAAAAGATAATTTAAAAAATCGTTCTGGAAATGAGTTTACTCACAGGGTACTTTCTTTGTAAACATTCGACTATACGGGACAAACCCGGGATTTAGGGAAATCGTGGTATTTCGTTTGCCGGCGATTAAACCTCTTTCATTAAGCGTCTCATTAAAAATGAAAACATTTTTGGAAACTACAAGTCTCATTCGTTCTAGTGGTGCAGAAATAATTTGAAAAATCGTTCGGGAAATCAGTTTACTCCCTGGGTACTTTCTTTATATACATTCAACTATACGGACCAAACCCGGGATTTACGGGAAATCGCGGGTTTTCGTATGCCGGCGATTAAACTTCTTTTATTCAGCGTCTCATCAAAAATGAAAACACTTTTGAAAACTACAAGTCTCACGCGTTTTAGTGGTGAAAAAATAATTTAAAAAATCGTTCGGGAAATGAGTTTACTCCTTGGGTACTTTCTTTGTATACTTTTGACTATACGGGCCGAGTCCGGGTTTACGGGAAATCGCAGGTTTTCGTTTGCCGGCGATTAAACTCCTTTTATTCAGCGTCTCATCAAAAATGAAAACATTTTTGAAAACTACAAGTCTCATACGTTTTAGTGGTGAAAAGATTATTTAAAAAATCGTTTTGGAAATGAGTTTACTCCCAGGGTACTTTCTTTGTATACATTCGACTAAACGGGCCAAACCCGGGATTTACGGGAAATCGTGGGTTTTCGTTTGCCGGCGATTAAACCACTTTCACTAAGCGTCTCATCAAAAATGAAAACATTTCTGAAAACTACAAGTCTCATGCGTTTTAGTGGTAAAAATATAATTTAAAAAATCGTTCGGGAAATGATTTTACTCCCTGGGTACTTTCTTTGTATACTTTTGACTATACGGGCCGAGTCCGGGTTTACGGGAAATAGCAGGTTTTTGTTTGCCGGCGATTAAACTCCTTTTATTCAGCGTCTCATCACAAATGAAAACATTTTTGAAAATTACAAGTCTCATACGTTTTAGTGGTGAAAAGATTATTTAAAAAATCGTTTTGGAAATGAGTTTACTCCCAGGGTACTTTCTTTGTATACATTCGACTAAACGGGCCAAACCCGGGATTTACGGGAAATCGCGGGTTTTCGTTTGCCGGCGATTAAACCACTTTCACTAAGCGTCTCATCAAAAATGAAAACATTTCTGAAAACTACAAGTCTCATGCATTTTAGTGGTAAAAATATAATTTAAAAAATCGTTCGGGAAATGATTTTACTCCCTGGGTACTTTCTTTGTATACTTTTGACTATACGGGCAGAGTCCGGGATTTACGGGAAATCGCGCGGTTTCGTTTGCCGGCGATTAAACTCCTTTTATTTAGAGTCTCATCAAAAATGAAAACATTTTTGAAAACTACAAGTCTCATGCGTTTTAGTGGTGAAAAGATAATTTAAAAAATCGTTCTGGAAATGAGTTTACTCACAGGGTACTTTCTTTGTAAACATTCGACTATACGGGACAAACCCGGGATTTAGGGAAATCGTGGTATTTCGTTTGCCGGCGATTAAACCTCCTTCATTAAGCGTCTCATTAAAAATGAAAACATTTTTGGAAACTACAAGTCTCATTCGTTCTAGTGGTGCAGAAATAATTTAAAAAATCGTTCGGGAAATCAGTTTACTCCCTGGGTACTTTCTTTATATACATTCAACTATACGGGCCAAGCCCGGGATTGACGGGAAATCGCGGGTTTTCGTTTGCCGGCGATTAAACTTCTTTTATTCAGCGTCTCATCAAAAATGAAAACACTTTTGAAAACTACAAGTCTCACGCGTTTTAGTGGTGAAAAAATAATTTAAAAAATCGTTCGGGAAATGAGTTTACTCCTTGGGTACTTTCTTTGTATACTTTTGACTATACGGGCCGAGTCCGGGTTTACGGGAAATCGCAGGTTTTCGTTTGCCGGCGATTAAACTCCTTTTATTCAGCGTCTCATCAAAAATGAAAACATTTTTGAAAACTACAAGTCTCATACGTTTTAGTGGTGAAAAGATTATTTAAAAAATCGTTTTGGAAATGAGTTTACTCCCAGGGTACTTTCTTTGTATACATTCGACTAAACGGGCCAAACCCGGGATTTACGGGAAATCGTGGGTTTTCGTTTGCCGGCGATTAAACCACTTTCACTAAGCGTCTCATCAAAAATGAAAACATTTCTGAAAACTACAAGTCTCATGCGTTTTAGTGGTAAAAATATAATTTAAAAAATCGTTCGGGAAATGATTTTACTTCCTGGGTACTTTCTTTGTATACTTTTGACTATACGGGCCGAGTCCGGGTTTACGGGAAATCGCAGGTTTTCGTTTGCCGGCGATTAAACTCCTTTTATTCAGCGTCTCATCAAAAATGAAAACATTTTTGAAAACTACAAGTCTCATACGTTTTAGTGGTGAAAAGATTATTTAAAAAATTTTTTTGGAAATGAGTTTACTCCCAGGGTACTTTCTTTGTATACATTCGACTAAACGGGCCAAACCCGGGATTTACGGGAAATCGCGGGTTTTCGTTTGCCGGCGATTAAACCACTTTCACTAAGCGTCTCATCAAAAATGAAAACATTTCTGAAAACTACAAGTCTCATGCGTTTTAGTGGTAAAAATATAATTTAAAAAATCGTTCGGGAAATGATTTTACTCCCTGGGTAATTTCTTTGTATACTTTTGACTATACGGGCAGAGTCCGGGATTTACGGGAAATCGCGCGGTTTCGTTTGCCGGCGATTAAACTCCTTTTATTTAGAGTCTCATCAAAAATGAAAACATTTTTGAAAACTACAAGTCTCATGCGTTTTAGTGGTGAAAAGATAATTTAAAAAATCGTTCTGGAAATGAGTTTACTCACAGGGTACTTTCTTTGTAAACATTCGACTATACGGGACAAACCCGGGATTTAGGGAAATCGTGGTATTTTGTTTGCCGGCGATTAAACCTCTTTCATTAAGCGTCTCATTAAAAATGAAAACATTTTTGGAAACTACAAGTCTCATTCGTTCTAGTGGTGCAGAAATAATTTGAAAAATCGTTCGGGAAATCAGTTTACTCCCTGGGTACTTTCTTTATATGCATTCAACTATACGGGCCAAGCCCAGAATTTACGGGAAATCGCGGGTTTTCGTTTGCCGGCGATTAAACTTCTTTTATTCAGCGTCTCATCAAAAGTGAAAACACTTTTGAAAACTACAAGTCTCACGCGTCTTAGTGGTGAAAAAAAAATTCAAAAAATCGTTCGGGAAATGCGTTTACACCCTGTGTACTTTCTTTGTATACATTCGACTATACGCGCCAAGCCCGGGGTTTACGGGAAATCGCGGGTTTTCGTTTGCCGGCGAATAAACTTCTTTTATTCAGTGTCTCATCAAAAATGAAAACCTTTTTGAAAACTACAAGTCTCATGGGCTTTAGTGGTGAAATAATAATTTAAAAAATCGTTTTGGAAATGAGTTTACTCCCAGGGTACTTTCTTTGTATACATTCGACTAAACGGGATAAACCCGGGATTTACGGGAAATTGCGGGTTTTCGTTTGCCGGCGATTAAACCACTTTCACTATGCGTCTCATCAAAAATGAAAACATTTCTGAAAACTACAAGTCTCATGCGTTTTAGTGGTAAAAATATAATTTAAAAAATCGTTCGGGAAATGATTTTACTCCCTGGGTACTTTCTTTGTATACTTTTGACTATACGGGCTGAGTCCGGGATTTACGGGAAATCGCGCGTTTTCGTTTGCCGGCGATTAAACTCCTTTTATTTAGAGGCTCATCAAAAATGAAAACATTTTTGAAAACTACAAGTCTCATGCGTTTTAGTGGTGAAAAGATAAATTAAAAAATCGTTCTGGAAATGAGTTTACTCACAGGGTACTTTCTTTGTAAACATTGGACTATACGGGACAAACCCGGGATTTAGGGAAATCGTGGTATTTCGTTTGCCGGCGATTAAACCTCTTTCATTAAGCGTCTCATTAAAAATGAAAACATTTTTGAAAACTACAAGTCTCATGCGTTTTAGTGGTGAAAAGATAAATTAAAAAATCGTTCTGGAAATGAGTTTACTCACAGGGTACTTTCTTTGTAAACATTGGACTATACGGGACAAACCCGGGATTTAGGGAAATCGTGGTATTTCGTTTGCCGGCGATTAAACCTCTTTCATTAAGCGTCTCATTAAAAATGAAAACATTTTTGGAAACTACAAGTCTCATTCGTTTTAGTGGTGCAAAAATAATTTGAAAAATTGTTCGGGAAATCAGTTTACTCCCTGGGTACTTTCTTTATATTCATTCAACTATACGGGCCAAGCCCAGAATTTACGGGAAATCGCGGGTTTTCGTTTGCCGGCGATTAAACTTCTTTTATTCAGCGTCTCATCAAAAGTGAAAACACTTTTGAAAACTACAAGTCTCACGCGTCTTAGTGGTGAAAAAAAAATTCAAAAAATCGTTCGGGAAATGCGTTTACACCCTGGGTACTTTCTTTGTATACATTCGACTATACGGGCCAAGCCCTGGGTTTACGGGAAATCGCAGGTTTTCGTTTGCCGGCGATTAAACTCCTTTTATTCAGCGTCTCATCAAAAATGAAAACATTTTTGAAAACTACAAGTCTCATACGTTTTAGTGGTGAAAAGATTATTTAAAAAATTTTTTTGGAAATGAGTTTACTCCCAGGGTACTTTCTTTGTATACATTCGACTAAACGGGCCAAACCCGGGATTTACGGGAAATCGCGGGTTTTCGTTTGCCGGCGATTAAACCACTTTCACTAAGCGTCTCATCAAAAATGAAAACATTTCTGAAAACTACAAGTCTCATGCGTTTTAGTGGTAAAAATATAATTTAAAAAATCGTTCGGGAAATGATTTTACTCCCTGGGTAATTTCTTTGTATACTTTTGACTATACGGGCAGAGTCCGGGATTTACGGGAAATCGCGCGGTTTCGTTTGCCGGCGATTAAACTCCTTTTATTTAGAGTCTCATCAAAAATGAAAACATTTTTGAAAACTACAAGTCTCATGCGTTTTAGTGGTGAAAAGATAATTTAAAAAATCGTTCTGGAAATGAGTTTACTCACAGGGTACTTTCTTTGTAAACATTCGACTATACGGGACAAACCCGGGATTTAGGGAAATCGTGGTATTTTGTTTGCCGGCGATTAAACCTCTTTCATTAAGCGTCTCATTAAAAATGAAAACATTTTTGGAAACTACAAGTCTCATTCGTTCTAGTGGTGCAGAAATAATTTGAAAAATCGTTCGGGAAATCAGTTTACTCCCTGGGTACTTTCTTTATATGCATTCAACTATACGGGCCAAGCCCAGAATTTACGGGAAATCGCGGGTTTTCGTTTGCCGGCGATTAAACTTCTTTTATTCAGCGTCTCATCAAAAGTGAAAACACTTTTGAAAACTACAAGTCTCACGCGTCTTAGTGGTGAAAAAAAAATTCAAAAAATCGTTCGGGAAATGCGTTTACACCCTGTGTACTTTCTTTGTATACATTCGACTATACGCGCCAAGCCCGGGGTTTACGGGAAATCGCGGGTTTTCGTTTGCCGGCGAATAAACTTCTTTTATTCAGTGTCTCATCAAAAATGAAAACCTTTTTGAAAACTACAAGTCTCATGGGCTTTAGTGGTGAAATAATAATTTAAAAAATCGTTTTGGAAATGAGTTTACTCCCAGGGTACTTTCTTTGTATACATTCGACTAAACGGGATAAACCCGGGATTTACGGGAAATTGCGGGTTTTCGTTTGCCGGCGATTAAACCACTTTCACTATGCGTCTCATCAAAAATGAAAACATTTCTGAAAACTACAAGTCTCATGCGTTTTAGTGGTAAAAATATAATTTAAAAAATCGTTCGGGAAATGATTTTACTCCCTGGGTACTTTCTTTGTATACTTTTGACTATACGGGCTGAGTCCGGGATTTACGGGAAATCGCGCGGTTTCGTTTGCCGGCGATTAAACTCCTTTTATTTAGAGGCTCATCAAAAATGAAAACATTTTTGAAAACTACAAGTCTCATGCGTTTTAGTGGTGAAAAGATAAATTAAAAAATCGTTCTGGAAATGAGTTTACTCACAGGGTACTTTCTTTGTAAACATTGGACTATACGGGACAAACCCGGGATTTAGGGAAATCGTGGTATTTCGTTTGCCGGCGATTAAACCTCTTTCATTAAGCGTCTCATTAAAAATGAAAACATTTTTGAAAACTACAAGTCTCATGCGTTTTAGTGGTGAAAAGATAAATTAAAAAATCGTTCTGGAAATGAGTTTACTCACAGGGTACTTTCTTTGTAAACATTGGACTATACGGGACAAACCTGGGATTTAGGGAAATCGTGGTATTTCGTTTGCCGGCGATTAAACCTCTTTCATTAAGCGTCTCATTAAAAATGAAAACATTTTTGGAAACTACAAGTCTCATTCGTTTTAGTGGTGCAAAAATAATTTGAAAAATTGTTCGGGAAATCAGTTTACTCCCTGGGTACTTTCTTTATATTCATTCAACTATACGGGCCAAGCCCAGAATTTACGGGAAATCGCGGGTTTTCGTTTGCCGGCGATTAAACTTCTTTTATTCAGCGTCTCATCAAAAGTGAAAACACTTTTGAAAACTACAAGTCTCACGCGTCTTAGTGGTGAAAAAAAAATTCAAAAAATCGTTCGGGAAATGCGTTTACACCCTGGGTACTTTCTTTGTATACATTCGACTATACGGGCCAAGCCCGGGGTTTACGGGAAATCGCGGGTTTTCGTTTGCCGGCGAATAAACTTCTTTTATTCAGTGTCTCATCAAAAATGAAAACATTTTTGAAAACTACAAGTCTCATGCGTTTTAGTGGTGAAAAGATAAATTAAAAAATCGTTCTGGAAATGAGTTTACTCACAGGGTACTTTCTTTGTAAACATTGGACTATACGGGACAAACCCGGGATTTAGGGAAATCGTGGTATTTCGTTTGCCGGCGATTAAACCTCTTTCATTAAGCGTCTCATTAAAAATGAAAACATTTTTGAAAACTACAAGTCTCATGCGTTTTAGTGGTGAAAAGATAAATTAAAAAATCGTTCTGGAAATGAGTTTACTCACAGGGTACTTTCTTTGTAAACATTGGACTATACGGGACAAACCCGGGATTTAGGGAAATCGTGGTATTTCGTTTGCCGGCGATTAAACCTCTTTCATTAAGCGTCTCATTAAAAATGAAAACATTTTTGGAAACTACAAGTCTCATTCGTTTTAGTGGTGCAAAAATAATTTGAAAAATTGTTCGGGAAATCAGTTTACTCCCTGGGTACTTTCTTTATATTCATTCAACTATACGGGCCAAGCCCAGAATTTACGGGAAATCGCGGGTTTTCGTTTGCCGGCGATTAAACTTCTTTTATTCAGCGTCTCATCAAAAGTGAAAACACTTTTGAAAACTACAAGTCTCACGCGTCTTAGTGGTGAAAAAAAAATTCAAAAAATCGTTCGGGAAATGCGTTTACACCCTGGGTACTTTCTTTGTATACATTCGACTATACGGGCCAAGCCCGGGGTTTACGGGAAATCGCGGGTTTTCGTTTGCCGGCGAATAAACTTCTTTTATTCAGTGTGTCATCAAAAATGAAAACATTTTTGAAAACTACAAGTCTCATGCGTTTTAGTGGTGAAAAAATAATTTAAAAAATCGTTCGGGAAATGAGATTACTCCCTGGGTACTTTCTTTGTATACTTTTGACTATACGGGCCGAGTCCGGGATTTACGGGAAATCGCAGGTTTTCGTTTGCCGGCGATTGAACTCCTTTTATTCAGCGTCTCATCAAAAATGAAAACATTTTTGAAAACTACAAGTCTCATGCGATTTAGTGGTGAAAAGATAATTTAAAAAATCGTTCTGGAAATGAGTTTACTCACAGGGTACTTTCTTTGTAAACATTCGACTATACGGGACAAGCCCGGGATTTAGGGAAATCGTGGTATTTCGTTTGCCGGTGATTAAACCTCTTTCATTAAGCGTCTCATTAAAAATAAAAACATTTTTGAAAACTACAAGTCTCATTCGTTCTAGTGGTGCAGAAATAATTTGAAAAATCGTTCGGGAAATCAGTTTACTCCCTGGGTACTTTCTTCATATACATTCAACTATACGGGCCAAGCCCAGAATTTACGGGAAATCGCGGGTTTTCGTTTGCCAGCGATTAAACTTCTTTTATTCAGCGTCTCATCAAAAGTGAAAACACTTTTGAAAACTACAAGTCTCACGCGTCTTAGTGGTGAAAAAAAAATTCAAAAAATCGTTCGGGAAATGCGTTTACACCCTGGGTACTTTCTTTGTATACATTCGACTATACGGGCCAAGCCCGGGGTTTACGGGAAATCGCGGGTTTTCGTTTGCCGGCGAATAAACTTCTTTTATTCAGTGTCTCATCAAAAATGAAAACATTTTTGAAAACTACAAGTCTCATGCGTTTTAGTGGTGAAAAAATAATTTAAAAAATCGTTCGGGAAATAAGATTACTCCCTGGGTACTTTCTTTGTATACTTTTGACTATACGGGCCGAGTCCGGGATTTACGGGAAATCGCAGGTGTTCGTTTGCCGGCGATTGAACTCCTTTTATTCAGCGTCTCATCAAGAATGAAAACATTTTTGAAAACTACAAGTCTCATGCGATTTAGTGGTGAAAAGATAATTTAAAAAATCGTTCTGGAAATGAGTTTACTCACAGGGTACTTTCTTTGTAAACATTCGACTAAACGGGATAAACCCGGGATTTACGGGAAATTGCGGGTTTTCGTTTACCGGCGATTAAACCACTTTCACTAAGCGTCTCATCAAAAATGAAAACATTTCTGAAAACTACAAGTCTCATGCGTTTTAGTGGTAAAAATATAATTTAAAAAATCGTTCGGGAAATGATTTTACTCCCTGGGTACTTTCTTTGTATACTTTTGACTATACGGGCTGAGTCCGGGATTTACGGGAAATCGCGCGGTTTCGTTTGCCGGCGATTAAACTCCTTTTATTTAGAGGCTCATCAAAAATGAAAACATTTTTGAAAACTACAAGTCTCATGCGTTTTAGTGGTGAAAAGATAAATTAAAAAATCGTTCTGGAAATGAGTTTACTCACAGGGTACTTTCTTTGTAAACATTGGACTATACGGGACAAACCCGGGATTTAGGGAAATCGTGGTATTTCGTTTGCCGGCGATTAAACCTCTTTCATTAAGCGTCTCATTAAAAATGAAAACATTTTTGAAAACTACAAGTCTCATGCGTTTTAGTGGTGAAAAGATAAATTAAAAAATCGTTCTGGAAATGAGTTTACTCACAGGGTACTTTCTTTGTAAACATTGGACTATACGGGACAAACCCGGGATTTAGGGAAATCGTGGTATTTCGTTTGCCGGCGATTAAACCTCTTTCATTAAGCGTCTCATTAAAAATGAAAACATTTTTGGAAACTACAAGTCTCATTCGTTTTAGTGGTGCAAAAATAATTTGAAAAATTGTTCGGGAAATCAGTTTACTCCCTGGGTACTTTCTTTATATTCATTCAACTATACGGGCCAAGCCCAGAATTTACGGGAAATCGCGGGTTTTCGTTTGCCGGCGATTAAACTTCTTTTATTCAGCGTCTCATCAAAAGTGAAAACACTTTTGAAAACTACAAGTCTCACGCGTCTTAGTGGTGAAAAAAAAATTCAAAAAATCGTTCGGGAAATGCGTTTACACCCTGGGTACTTTCTTTGTATACATTCGACTATACGGGCCAAGCCCGGGGTTTACGGGAAATCGCGCGTTTTCGTTTGCCGGCGAATAAACTTCTTTTATTCAGTGTCTCATCAAAAATGAAAACATTTTTGAAAACTACAAGTCTCATGCGTTTTAGTGGTGAAAAAATAATTTAAAAAATCGTTCGGGAAATGAGATTACTCCCTGGGTACTTTCTTTGTATACTTTTGACTATACGGGCCGAGTCCGGGATTTACGGGAAATCGCAGGTTTTCGTTTGCCGGCGATTGAACTCCTTTTATTCAGCGTCTCATCAAGAATGAAAACATTTTTGAAAACTACAAGTCTCATGCGATTTAGTGGTGAAAAGATAATTTAAAAAATCGTTCTGGAAATGAGTTTACTCACAGGGTACTTTCTTTGTAAACATTCGACTATACGGGACAAGCCCGGGATTTAGGGAAATCGTGGTATTTCGTTTGCCGGTGATTATACCTCTTTCATTAAGCGTCTCATTAAAAATAAAAACATTTTTGAAAACTACAAGTCTCATTCGTTCTAGTGGTGCAGAAATAATTTGAAAAATCGTTCGGGAAATCAGTTTACTCCCTGGGTACTTTCTTCATATACATTCAACTATACGGGCCAAGCCCAGAATTTACGGGAAATCGCGGGTTTTCGTTTGCCGGCGATTAAACTTCTTTTATTCAGCGTCTCATCAAAAGTGAAAACACTTTTGAAAACTACAAGTCTCACGCGTCTTAGTGGTGAAAAAAAAATTCAAAAAATCGTTCGGGAAATGCGTTTACACCCTGGGTACTTTCTTTGTATACATTCGACTATACGGGCCAAGCCCGGGGTTTACGGGAAATCGCGGGTTTTCGTTTGCCGGCGAATAAACTTCTTTTATTCAGTGTCTCATCAAAAATGAAAACATTTTTGAAAACTACAAGTCTCATGCGTTTTAGTGGTGAAAAAATAATTTAAAAAATCGTTCGGGAAATGAGATTACTCCCTGGGTACTTTCTTTGTATACTTTTGACTATACGGGCCGAGTCCGGGATTTACGGGAAATCGCAGGTGTTCGTTTGCCGGCGATTGAACTCCTTTTATTCAGCGTCTCATCAAGAATGAAAACATTTTTGAAAACTACAAGTCTCATGCGATTTAGTGGTGAAAAGATAATTTAAAAAATCGTTCTGGAAATGAGTTTACTCACAGGGTACTTTCTTTGTAAACATTCGAATATACGGGACAAGCCCGGGATTTAGGGAAATCGTGGTATTTCGTTTGCCGGTGATTAAACCTCTTTCATTAAGCGTCTCATTAAAAATAAAAACATTTTTAAAAACTACAAGTCTCATTCGTTCTAGTGGTGCAGAAATAATTTGAAAAATCGTTCGGGAAATCAGTTTACTCCCTGGGTACTTTCTTCATATACATTCAACTATACGGGCCAAGCCCGGGATTTATGGGAAATCGCGGATTTTCGTTTGCCGGCGATTAAACCTCTTTCATTAAGCGTCTCATCAAAAATGAAAACATTTTTGAAAACAACATATCTCATGCGTTTTAGTGGTGAAAAAATAATTTAAAAAATCGTTCGGGAAATGAGTTTACTCCCTGGGTACTTTCTTTGTATACTTTTGACTAAACGGGCGAAGTCCGGGATTTACGGGAAATCGCGGGTTTTCGTGTGCCGGCGATTAAACTTCTTTTATTCAGCGTCCCATCAAAAATAAAAACATTTTTAAAAACTACAAGACTCATGCGTTTTAGTGGTGAAAAAATAATTTAAAAAATCGTTCGGGAAATGAGTTTACTCCCTGGGTACTTTCTTTGTATACTTTTGACTATACGGGCCGAGTCCGGGATTTACGGGAATTCGCAGGTTTTCGTTTGCCGGCGATTAAACTCCTTTTATTCAGCGTCTCATCAAGAATGAAAACATTTTTGAAAACTACAAGTCTCATGCGTTTTAGTGGTAAAAAGATAATTTAAAAAATCGTTCTGGAAATGAGTTTACTCACAGGGTACTTTCTTTGTAAACATTCGACTATACGGGACAAGCCCGGGATTTTGGGAAATCGTGGTATTTCGTTTGCCGGCGATTAAACCTCTTTCATTAAGCGTCTCATTAAAAATAAAAACATTTTTGAAAACTACAAGTCGCATTCGTTCTTGTGGTGCAGAAATAATTTAAAAAATCGTTCTGGAAATGAGTTTACTCACAGGTTACTTTCTTTGCATACATTCGACTATACGGGCCAAGCCCGGGATTTACAGAAAATCGCGGGTTTTCGTTTGCCGGCTATTAAACCACATTCATTAAGCGTCTTATTAAAAATGAAAACATTTTTGGAAACTACAAGTCTCACGCGTTTTAGTGGTGAAAAAATAATTTAAAAAATCGTTCAGGAAATGAGTTTACTCACTGGGTACTTTCTTTGTATACTTTTGACTATACGGGCCAAGCCCGGGGTTTACGGGAAATCGCGGGTTTTCGTTTGCCGGCGAATAAACTTCTTTTATTCAGTGTCTCATCAAAAATGAAAACATTTTTGAAAACTACAAGTCTCATGCGTTTTGGTGGTGAAAAAAAAATTCAAAAAATCGTTCGGGAAATGAGTTTACACCCTGGGTACTTTCTTTGTATACATTCGACTATACGGGCCAAGCCCGGGATTTACGTGAAATCGCGGGTTTTCGTTTGCCGGCGATTAAACATCTTTCATTAAGCGTCTCATCAAAAATGAAAATATTTTTGAAAACTACAAGTCTCATGCGTTTTAGTGGTGAAAAAATAATTTAAAAAATCGTTCGGGAAATGAGTTTACTCCCTGGGTACTTTCTTTGTATACTTTTGACTATATGGGCCGAGTCCGGGGTTTACGGGAAATGGCGGGTTTTCGTTTGCCGGCGATTAAACTTCTTTTAATCAGGGTCTCATCAAAAATGAAAACATTTTTGAAAACTACAAGTCTCATGCGTTTTGGTGGTGAAAAAAAAATTCAAAAAATCGTTCGGGAAATGAGTTTACACCCTGGGTACTTTCTTTGTATACTTTTGACTATACGGGCCGAGTCCGGGAGTTACGGGAAGTCGTGGGTTTTCGTTTGCCGGCGATTAAACTTCTTTTATTCAGCGTCTCATCAAAAATGAAAACATTTTTAAAAACTACAAGTCTCATGGGCTTTAGTGGTGAAAAAAAAATCCAAAAATCGTTCAGGAAATGAGTTTACTCCCTGGGTACTTTCTTTGTATACTTTTGACTATACGGGCCAAGCCCGGGGTTTACGGGAAATCGCAGGTTTTCGTTTGCCGGCGAATAAACTTCTTTTATTCAGTGTCTCATCAAAAATGAAAACATTTTTGAAAACTACAAGTCTCATGCGTTTTGGTGGTGAAAAAAAAATTCAAAAAATCGTTCGGGAAATGAGTTTACACCCTGGGTACTTTCTTTGTATACATTCGACTATACGGGCCAAGCCCGGGATTTACGTGAAATCGCGGGTTTTCGTTTGCCAGCGATTAAACTCGTTTTATTCAGCGTCTCATCAAAAATGAAAACATTTTTGAAAACTACAAGTCTCATGCGTTTTAGTGGTGAAAAGATATTTTAAAAAATCGTTCTGGAAATGAGTTTACTCACAGGGTACTTTCTTTGTAAACATTCGACTATACGGGAGAAGCCCGGGATTTAGGGAAATCGTGGTATTTCGTTTGCCGGCGATTAAACCTCTTTCATTAACCGTCTTATTAAAAATGAAAACATTTTTGGAAACTACAAGTCTCACGCGTTTTAGTGGTGAAAAAATAATTTAAAAAATCGTTCAGGAAATGAGTTTACTCACTGGGTACTTTCTTTGTATATTTTTGACTATACGGGCCAAGCCCGGGGTTTACGGGAAATCGCGGGATTTCGTTTGACGGCGAATAAACTTCTTTTATTCAGTGTCTCATCAAAAATGAAAACATTTTTGAAAACTACAAGTCTCATGCGTTTTGGTGGTGAAAAAAAAATTCAAAAAATCGTTCCGGAAATGAGTTTACACCCTGGGTACTTTCTTTGTATACTTTTGACTATACGGGCCAAGCCCGGGGTTTACGGGAAATCGCAGGTTTTCGTTTGCCGGCGAATAAACTTCTTTTATTCAGTGTCTCATCAAAAATGAAAACATTTTTGAAAACTACAAGTCTCATGCGTTTTGGTGGTGAAAAAAAAATTCAAAAAATCGTTCGGGAAATGAGTTTACACCCTGGGTACTTTCTTTGTATACATTCGACTATACGGGCCAAGCCCGGGATTTACGTGAAATCGCGGGTTTTCGTTTGCCGGCGATTAAACATCTTTCATTAAGCGTCTCATCAAAAATGAAAATATTTTTGAAAACTACAAGTCTTATGCGTTTTAGTGGTGAAAAAAAAATTCAAAAAATCGTTCGGGAAATGAGTTTACACCCTGGGTACTTTCTTTGTATACTTTTGACTATACGGGCCAAGTCCGGGGTTTACGGGAAATGGCGGGTTTTCGTTTGCCGGCGAATAAACTTCTTTTAATCAGAGTCTCATCAAAAATGAAAACATTTTTGAAAACTACAAGTCTCATGCGTTTTGGTGGTGAAAAAAAAATTCAAAAAATCGTTCGGGAAATGAGTTTACACCCTGGGTACTTTCTTTGTATACTTTTGACTATACGGGCCAAGCCCGGGGTTTACGGGAAATCGCAGGTTTTCGTTTGCCGGCGAATAAACTTCTTTTATTCAGTGTCTCATCAAAAATGAAAACATTTTTGAAAACTACAAGTCTCATGCGTTTTGGTGGTGAAAAAAAAATTCAAAAAATCGTTCGGGAAATGAGTTTACACCCTGGGTACTTTCTTTGTATACATTCGACTATACGGGCCAAGCCCGGGATTTACGTGAAATCGCGGGTTTTCGTTTGCCGGCGATTAAACATCTTTCATTAAGCGTCTCATCAAAAATGAAAATATTTTTGAAAACTACAAGTCTTATGCGTTTTAGTGGTGAAAAAAAAATTCAAAAAATCGTTCGGGAAATGAGTTTACACCCTGGGTACTTTCTTTGTATACTTTTGACTATACGGGCCAAGCCCGGGGTTTACGGGAAATCGCAGGTTTTCGTTTGCCGGCGAATAAACTTCTTTTATTCAGTGTCTCCTCAAAAATGAAAACATTTTTGAAAACTACAAGTCTCATGCGTTTTGGTGGTGAAAAAAAAATTCAAAAAATCGTTCGGGAAATGAGTTTACACCCTGGGTACTTTCTTTGTATACATTCGACTATACGGGCCAAGCCCGGGATTTACGTGAAATCGCGGGTTTTCGTTTGCCGGCGATTAAACATCTTTCATTAAGCGTCTCATCAAAAATGAAAATATTTTTGAAAACTACAAGTCTTATGCGTTTTAGTGGTGAAAAAATAATTTAAAAAATCGTTCGGGAAATGAGTTTACTCCCTGGGTACTTTCTTTGTATACTTTTGACTATATGGGCCGAGTCCGGGGTTTACGGGAAATGGCGGGTTTTCGTTTGCCGGCGATTAAACTTCTTTTAATCAGAGTCTCATCAAAAATGAAAACATTTTTGAAAACTACAAGTCTCATGCGTTTTAGTGGTAAAAAGATAATTTAAAAATTCGTTTGGAAATGAGTTTACTCACATGGTACTTTCTTTGTATACATTCGACTATACGGGCCAAGCCCGGGATTTAGGGAAATCGTGGTATTTCGTTTGCGGCGATTAAACCTCTTTCATTAAGCGTCTCATCAAAAATGAAAACATTTTTGAAAACTACAAGTCTCATGCGTTTTGGTGGTGAAAAAAAAATTCAAAAAATCGTTCGGGAAATGAGTTTACACCCTGGGTACTTTCTTTGTATACTTTTGACTATACGGGCCGAGTCCGGGAGTTACGGGAAGTCGTGGGTTTTCGTTTGCCGGCGATTAAACTTCTTTTATTCAGCGTCTCATCAAAAATGAAAACATTTTTAAAAACTACAAGTCTCATGGGCTTTAGTGGTGAAAAAAAAATTCAAAAAATCGTTCGGGAAATGAGTTTACACCCTGGGTACTTTCTTTGTATACATTCGACTATACGGGCCAAGCCCGGGATTTACGTGAAATTGCGGGTTTTCGTTTGCCGGCGATTAAACATCTTTCATTAAGCGTCTCATCAAAAATGAAATTATTTTTGAAAACTACAAGTCTCATGCGTTTTAGTGGTGAAAAAATAATTTAAAAAATCGTTCGGGAAATGAGTTTACTCCCTGGGTACTTTCTTTGTATACTTTTGACTATATGGGCCGAGTCCGGGGTTTACGGGAAATGGCGGGTTTTCGTTTGCCGGCGATTAAACTTCTTTTAATCAGAGTCTCATCAAAAATGAAAACATTTTTGAAAACTACAAGTCTCATGCGTTTTGGTGGTGAAAAAAAAATTCAAAAAATCGTTCGGGAAATGAGTTTACACCCTGGGTACTTTCTTTGTATACATTCGACTATACGGGCCAAGCCCGGGATTTACGTGAAATCGCGGGTTTTCGTTTGCCGGCGATTAAACATCTTTCATTAAGCGTCTCATCAAAAATGAAAATATTTTTGAAAACTACAAGTCTTATGCGTTTTAGTGGTGAAAAAAAAATTCAAAAAATCGTTCGGGAAATGAGTTTACACCCTGGGTACTTTCTTTGTATACTTTTGACTATACGGGCCGAGTCCGGGGTTTACGGGAAATCGCAGGTTTTCGTTTGCCGGCGAATAAACTTCTTTTATTCAGTGTCTCCTCAAAAATGAAAACATTTTTGAAAACTACAAGTCTCATGCGTTTTGGTGGTGAAAAAAAAATTCAAAAAATCGTTCGGGAAATGAGTTTACACCCTGGGTACTTTCTTTGTATACATTCGACTATACGGGCCAAGCCCGGGATTTACGTGAAATCGCGGGTTTTCGTTTGCCGGCGATTAAACATCTTTCATTAAGCGTCTCATCAAAAATGAAAATATTTTTGAAAACTACAAGTCTTATGCGTTTTAGTGGTGAAAAAATAATTTAAAAAATCGTTCGGGAAATGAGTTTACTCCCTGGGTACTTTCTTTGTATACTTTTGACTATATGGGCCGAGTCCGGGGTTTACGGGAAATGGCGGGTTTTCGTTTGCCGGCGATTAAACTTCTTTTAATCAGAGTCTCATCAAAAATGAAAACATTTTTGAAAACTACAAGTCTCATGCGTTTTAGTGGTAAAAAGATAATTTAAAAATTCGTTTGGAAATGAGTTTACTCACATGGTACTTTCTTTGTATACAATCGACTATACGGGCCAAGCCCGGGATTTAGGGAAATCGTGGTATTTCGTTTGCGGCGATTAAACCTCTTTCATTAAGCGTCTCATCAAAAATGAAAACATTTTTGAAAACTACAAGTCTCATGCGTTTTGGTGGTGAAAAAAAAATTCAAAAAATCGTTCGGGAAATGAGTTTACACCCTGGGTACTTTCTTTGTATACATTCGACTATACGGGCCAAGCCCGGGATTTACGTGAAATCGCGGGTTTTCGTTTGCCGGCGATTAAACATCTTTCATTAAGCGTCTCATCAAAAATGAAAATATTTTTGAAAACTACAAGTCTTATGCGTTTTAGTGGTGAAAAAAAAATTCAAAAAATCGTTCGGGAAATGAGTTTACACCCTGGGTACTTTCTTTGTATACTTTTGATTATACGGGCCGAGTCCGGGGTTTACGGGAAATCGCAGGTTTTCGTTTGCCGGCGAATAAACTTCTTTTATTCAGTGTCTCCTCAAAAATGAAAACATTTTTGAAAACTACAAGTCTCATGCGTTTTGGTGGTGAAAAAAAAATTCAAAAAATCGTTCGGGAAATGAGTTTACACCCTGGGTACTTTCTTTGTATACATTCGACTATACGGGCCAAGCCCGGGATTTACGTGAAATCGCGGGTTTTCGTTTGCCGGCGATTAAACATCTTTCATTAAGCGTCTCATCAAAAATGAAAATATTTTTGAAAACTACAAGTCTTATGCGTTTTAGTGGTGAAAAAATAATTTAAAAAATCGTTCGGGAAATGAGTTTACTCCCTGGGTACTTTCTTTGTATACTTTTGACTATATGGGCCGAGTCCGGGGTTTACGGGAAATGGCGGGTTTTCGTTTGCCGGCGATTAAACTTCTTTTAATCAGAGTCTCATCAAAAATGAAAACATTTTTGAAAACTACAAGTCTCATGCGTTTTAGTGGTAAAAAGATAATTTAAAAATTCGTTTGGAAATGAGTTTACTCACATGGTACTTTCTTTGTATACATTCGACTATACGGGCCAAGCCCGGGATTTAGGGAAATCGTGGTATTTCGTTTGCGGCGATTAAACCTCTTTCATTAAGCGTCTCATCAAAAATGAAAACATTTTTGAAAACTACAAGTCTCATGCGTTTTGGTGGTGAAAAAAAAATTCAAAAAATCGTTCGGGAAATGAGTTTACACCCTGGGTACTTTCTTTGTATACTTTTGACTATACGGGCCGAGTCCGGGAGTTACGGGAAGTCGTGGGTTTTCGTTTGCCGGCGATTAAACTTCTTTTATTCAGCGTCTCATCAAAAATGAAAACATTTTTAAAAACTACAAGTCTCATGGGCTTTAGTGGTGAAAAAATAATTTAAAAAATCGTTCGGGAAATGAGTTTACTCCCTGGGTACTTTCTTTGTGTACTTTTGACTATATGGGCCGAGTCTGGGGTTTACGGGAAATGGCGGGTTTTCGTTTGCCGGCGATTAAACTTCTTTTAATCAGAGTCTCATCAAAAATGAAAACATTTTTGAGAACTACAAGTCTCATGCGTTTTAGTGGTAAAAAGATAATTTAAAAATTCGTTTGGAAATGAGTTTACCCACATGGTACTTTCTGTGTATACATTCGACTATACGGGCCAAGCCCGGGATTTACGTGAAATCGCGGGTTTTCGTTTGCCGGCGATTAAACATCTTTCATTAAGCGTCTCATCAAAAATGAAAATATTTTTGAAAACTACAAGTCTTATGCGTTTTAGTGGTGAAAAAAAAATTCAAAAAATCGTTCGGGAAATGAGTTTACACCCTGGGTACTTTCTTTGTATACTTTTGACTATACGGGCCGAGTCCGGGGTTTACGGGAAATCGCAGGTTTTCGTTTGCCGGCGAATAAACTTCTTTTATTCAGTGTCTCCTCAAAAATGAAAACATTTTTGAAAACTACAAGTCTCATGCGTTTTGGTGGTGAAAAAAAAATTCAAAAAATCGTTCGGGAAATGAGTTTACACCCTGGGTACTTTCTTTGTATACATTCGACTATACGGGCCAAGCCCGGGATTTACGTGAAATCGCGGGTTTTCGTTTGCCGGCGATTAAACATCTTTCATTAAGCGTCTCATCAAAAATGAAAATATTTTTGAAAACTACAAGTCTTATGCGTTTTAGTGGTGAAAAAATAATTTAAAAAATCGTTCGGGAAATGAGTTTACTCACATGGTACTTTCTTTGTATACATTCGACTATACGGGCCAAGCCCGGGATTTAGGGAAATCGTGGTATTTCGTTTGCGGCGATTAAACCTCTTTCATTAAGCGTCTCATCAAAAATGAAAACATTTTTGAAAACTACAAGTCTCATGCGTTTTGGTGGTGAAAAAAAAATTCAAAAAATCGTTCGGGAAATGAGTTTACACCCTGGGTACTTTCTTTGTATACATTCGACTATACGGGCCAAGCCCGGGATTTACGTGAAATCGCGGGTTTTCGTTTGCCGGCGATTAAACATCTTTCATTAAGCGTCTCATCAATAATGAAAATATTTTTGAAAACTACAAGTCTTATGCGTTTTAGTGGTAAAAAAAAAAATTCAAAAAATCGTTCGGGAAATGAGTTTACACCCTGGGTACTTTCTTTGTATACTTTTGACTATACGGGCCGAGTCCGGGGTTTAGGGGGAAATCGCAGGTTTTCGTTTGCCGGCGAATAAACTTCTTTTATTCAGTGTCTCCTCAAAAATGAAAACATTTTTGAAAACTACAAGTCTCATGCGTTTTGGTGGTGAAAAAAAAATTCAAAAAATCGTTCGGGAAATGAGTTTACACCCTGGGTACTTTCTTTGTATACATTCGACTATACGGGCCAAGCCCGGGATTTACGTGAAATCGCGGGTTTTCGTTTGCCGGCGATTAAACATCTTTCATTAAGCGTCTCATCAAAAATGAAAATATTTTTGAAAACTACAAGTCTTATGCGTTTTAGTGGTGAAAAAATAATTTAAAAAATCGTTCGGGAAATGAGTTTACTCCCTGGGTACTTTCTTTGTATACTTTTGACTATATGGGCCGAGTCCGGGGTTTACGGGAAATGGCGGGTTTTCGTTTGCCGGCGATTAAACTTCTTTTAATCAGAGTCTCATCAAAAATGAAAACATTTTTGAAAACTACAAGTCTCATGCGTTTTGGTGGTGAAAAAAAAATTCAAAAAATCGTTCGGGAAATGAGTTTACACCCTGGGTACTTTCTTTGTATACTTTTGACTATACGGGCCGAGTCCGGGAGTTACGGGAAGTCGTGGGTTTTCGTTTGCCGGCGATTAAACTTCTTTTATTCAGCGTCTCATCAAAAATGAAAACATTTTTAAAAACTACAAGTCTCATGGGCTTTAGTGGTGAAAAAATAATTTAAAAAATCGTTCGGGAAATGAGTTTACTCCCTGGGTACTTTCTTTGTGTACTTTTGACTATATGGGCCGAGTCCGGGGTTTACGGGAAATGGCGGGTTTTCGTTTGCCGGCGATTAAACTTCTTTTAATCAGAGTCTCATCAAAAATGAAAACATTTTTGAAAACTACAAGTCTCATGCGTTTTAGTGGTAAAAAGATAATTTAAAAATTCGTTTGGAAATGAGTTTACCCACATGGTACTTTCTGTGTATACATTCGACTATACGGGCCAAGCCCGGGATTTAGGGAAATCGTGGTATTTCGTTTGCCGCGATTAAACCTCTTTCATTAAGCGTCTCATCAAAAATGAAAACATTTTTGAAAACTACAAGTCTCATGCGTTTTGGTGGTGAAAAAAAAATTCAAAAAATCGTTCGGGAAATGAGTTTACACCCTGGGTACTTTCTTTGTATACTTTTGACTATACGGGCCGAGTCCGGGAGTTACGGGAAGTCGTGGGTTTTCGTTTGCCGGCGATTAAACTTCTTTTATTCAGCGTCTCATCAAAAATGAAAACATTTTTAAAAACTACAAGTCTCATGGGCTTTAGTGGTGAAATAATAATTTAAAAAATCGTTCGGGAAATGAGTTTACTTCCTGGGTACTTTTTTTGTATACTTTTGACTTTACAGGCCGAGTCCGGGATTTACAGGAAATCGCAGTTTTTCGTTTGCCGGCGATTAAACTTCTTTTATTCAGCGTCTCATCAATAATGAAACCATTTTTAAAAACTACAAGTTTCATGCGTTTTAGTGGTGAAAAGATAATTTAAAAAATCGTTCTGGAAATGAGTTTACTCACAGGGTACTTTCTTTGTAAACATTCGACTATACGGGACAAGCCCGGGATTTAGGGAAATCGTGGTATTTCGTTTGCCGGCGATTAAACCTCTTTCATTAAGCGTCTCATTAAAAATAAAAACATTTTGAAAACTACAAGTCTCATTCGTTCTAGCGGTGCAGAATTAATTTGAAAAATCGTTCGGGAAATCAGTTTACTCCCTGGGTACTTTCTTTATATACATTCAACTATACGGGCCAAGCCCGGGATTTACGGGAAATCGCGGGTTTTCGTTTGTTGGCGATTAAACTTCTTTTATTCAGCGTCTCATCAAAAATGAAAACACTTTTGAAAACTACAAGTCTCACGCGTTTTAGTGGTGAAAAAATAATTTTAAAAATCGTTCTGGAAATGAGTTTACTCACAGGGTACTTTCTTTGCATACATTCGACAATACGGGCCAAGCCCGGGATTTACAGGAAATCGCGGGTTTTCGTTTGCCGGCTATTAAACCACATTCACTAAGCGTCTCATCAAAAATGAAAACATTTCTGAAAACTACAAGTCTCATGGGCTTTAGTGGTGAAATAATAATTTAAAAAGTCGTTCGGGAAATGAGTTTACTCCTTGGGTACTTTTTTTGTATACTTTTGACTATACGGGCCGAGTCCGGGTTTACGGGAAATCGCAGGTTTTCGTTTGCCGGCGAGTAAACTCCTTTTATTCAGCGTCTCATCAAAAATGAAAACATTTTTGAAAACTACAAGTCTCATACGTTTTAGTGGTGAAAAGATTTTTTAAAAAATCGTTTTGGAAATGAGTTTACTCCCAGGGTACTTTCTTTGTATACATTCGACTAAACGGGCCAAACCCGGGATTTACGGGAAATCGCGGGTTTTCGTTTGCCGGCGATTAAACCACTTTCACTAAGCGTCTCATCAAAAATGAAAACATTTCTGAAAACTACAAGTCTCATGCGTTTTAGTGGTAAAAATATAATTTAAAAAATCGTTCGGGAAATGATTTTACTTCCTGGGTACTTTCTTTGTATACTTTTGACTTTACAGGCCGAGTCCGGGATTTACAGGAAATCGCAGTTTTTCGTTTGCCGGCGATTAAACTTCTTTTATTCAGCGTCTCATCAATAATGAAACCATTTTTAAAAACTACAAGTTTCATGCGTTTTAGTGGTGAAAAGATAATTTAAAAAATCGTTCTGGAAATGAGTTTACTCACAGGGTACTTTCTTTGTAAACATTCGACTATACGGGACAAGCCCGGGATTTAGGGAAATCGTGGTATTTCGTTTGCCGCGATTAAACCTCTTTCATTAACCCTGGGTACTTTCTTTGTATACTTTTGACTATACGGGCCGAGTCCGGGAGTTACGGGAAGTCGTGGGTTTTCGTTTGCCGGCGATTAAACTTCTTTTATTCAGCGTCTCATCAAAAATGAAAACATTTTTAAAAACTACAAGTCTCATGGGCTTTAGTGGTGAAATAATAATTTAAAAAATCGTTCGGGAAATGAGTTTACTTCCTGGGTACTTTTTTTGTATACTTTTGACTTTACAGGCCGAGTCCGGGATTTACAGGAAATCGCAGTTTTTCGTTTGCCGGCGATTAAACTTCTTTTATTCAGCGTCTCATCAATAATGAAACCATTTTTAAAAACTACAAGTTTCATGCGTTTTAGTGGTGAAAAGATAATTTAAAAAATCGTTCTGGAAATGAGTTTACCCACATGGTACTTTCTGTGTATACATTCGACTATACGGGCCAAGCCCGGGATTTACGTGAAATCGCGGGTTTTCGTTTGCCGGCGATTAAACATCTTTCATTAAGCGTCTCATCAAAAATGAAAATATTTTTGAAAACTACAAGTCTTATGCGTTTTAGTGGTGAAAAAAAAATTCAAAAAATCGTTCGGGAAATGAGTTTACACCCTGGGTACTTTCTTTGTATACTTTTGACTATACGGGCCGAGTCCGGGGTTTACGGGAAATCGCAGGTTTTCGTTTGCCGGCGAATAAACTTCTTTTATTCAGTGTCTCCTCAAAAATGAAAACATTTTTGAAAACTACAAGTCTCATGCGTTTTGGTGGTGAAAAAAAAATTCAAAAAATCGTTCGGGAAATGAGTTTACACCCTGGGTACTTTCTTTGTATACATTCGACTATACGGGCCAAGCCCGGGATTTACGTGAAATCGCGGGTTTTCGTTTGCCGGCGATTAAACATCTTTCATTAAGCGTCTCATCAAAAATGAAAATATTTTTGAAAACTACAAGTCTTATGCGTTTTAGTGGTGAAAAAATAATTTAAAAAATCGTTCGGGAAATGAGTTTACTCACATGGTACTTTCTTTGTATACATTCGACTATACGGGCCAAGCCCGGGATTTAGGGAAATCGTGGTATTTCGTTTGCGGCGATTAAACCTCTTTCATTAAGCGTCTCATCAAAAATGAAAACATTTTTGAAAACTACAAGTCTCATGCGTTTTGGTGGTGAAAAAAAAATTCAAAAAATCGTTCGGGAAATGAGTTTACACCCTGGGTACTTTCTTTGTATACATTCGACTATACGGGCCAAGCCCGGGATTTACGTGAAATCGCGGGTTTTCGTTTGCCGGCGATTAAACATCTTTCATTAAGCGTCTCATCAATAATGAAAATATTTTTGAAAACTACAAGTCTTATGCGTTTTAGTGGTAAAAAAAAAAATTCAAAAAATCGTTCGGGAAATGAGTTTACACCCTGGGTACTTTCTTTGTATACTTTTGACTATACGGGCCGAGTCCGGGGTTTAGGGGGAAATCGCAGGTTTTCGTTTGCCGGCGAATAAACTTCTTTTATTCAGTGTCTCCTCAAAAATGAAAACATTTTTGAAAACTACAAGTCTCATGCGTTTTGGTGGTGAAAAAAAAATTCAAAAAATCGTTCGGGAAATGAGTTTACACCCTGGGTACTTTCTTTGTATACATTCGACTATACGGGCCAAGCCCGGGATTTACGTGAAATCGCGGGTTTTCGTTTGCCGGCGATTAAACATCTTTCATTAAGCGTCTCATCAAAAATGAAAATATTTTTGAAAACTACAAGTCTTATGCGTTTTAGTGGTGAAAAAATAATTTAAAAAATCGTTCGGGAAATGAGTTTACTCCCTGGGTACTTTCTTTGTATACTTTTGACTATATGGGCCGAGTCCGGGGTTTACGGGAAATGGCGGGTTTTCGTTTGCCGGCGATTAAACTTCTTTTAATCAGAGTCTCATCAAAAATGAAAACATTTTTGAAAACTACAAGTCTCATGCGTTTTGGTGGTGAAAAAAAAATTCAAAAAATCGTTCGGGAAATGAGTTTACACCCTGGGTACTTTCTTTGTATACTTTTGACTATACGGGCCGAGTCCGGGAGTTACGGGAAGTCGTGGGTTTTCGTTTGCCGGCGATTAAACTTCTTTTATTCAGCGTCTCATCAAAAATGAAAACATTTTTAAAAACTACAAGTCTCATGGGCTTTAGTGGTGAAAAAATAATTTAAAAAATCGTTCGGGAAATGAGTTTACTCCCTGGGTACTTTCTTTGTGTACTTTTGACTATATGGGCCGAGTCCGGGGTTTACGGGAAATGGCGGGTTTTCGTTTGCCGGCGATTAAACTTCTTTTAATCAGAGTCTCATCAAAAATGAAAACATTTTTGAAAACTACAAGTCTCATGCGTTTTAGTGGTAAAAAGATAATTTAAAAATTCGTTTGGAAATGAGTTTACCCACATGGTACTTTCTGTGTATACATTCGACTATACGGGCCAAGCCCGGGATTTAGGGAAATCGTGGTATTTCGTTTGCCGCGATTAAACCTCTTTCATTAAGCGTCTCATCAAAAATGAAAACATTTTTGAAAACTACAAGTCTCATGCGTTTTGGTGGTGAAAAAAAAATTCAAAAAATCGTTCGGGAAATGAGTTTACACCCTGGGTACTTTCTTTGTATACTTTTGACTATACGGGCCGAGTCCGGGAGTTACGGGAAGTCGTGGGTTTTCGTTTGCCGGCGATTAAACTTCTTTTATTCAGCGTCTCATCAAAAATGAAAACATTTTTAAAAACTACAAGTCTCATGGGCTTTAGTGGTGAAATAATAATTTAAAAAATCGTTCGGGAAATGAGTTTACTTCCTGGGTACTTTTTTTGTATACTTTTGACTTTACAGGCCGAGTCCGGGATTTACAGGAAATCGCAGTTTTTCGTTTGCCGGCGATTAAACTTCTTTTATTCAGCGTCTCATCAATAATGAAACCATTTTTAAAAACTACAAGTTTCATGCGTTTTAGTGGTGAAAAGATAATTTAAAAAATCGTTCTGGAAATGAGTTTACTCACAGGGTACTTTCTTTGTAAACATTCGACTATACGGGACAAGCCCGGGATTTAGGGAAATCGTGGTATTTCGTTTGCCGGCGATTAAACCTCTTTCATTAAGCGTCTCATTAAAAATAAAAACATTTTGAAAACTACAAGTCTCATTCGTTCTAGCGGTGCAGAATTAATTTGAAAAATCGTTCGGGAAATCAGTTTACTCCCTGGGTACTTTCTTTATATACATTCAACTATACGGGCCAAGCCCGGGATTTACGGGAAATCGCGGGTTTTCGTTTGTTGGCGATTAAACTTCTTTTATTCAGCGTCTCATCAAAAATGAAAACACTTTTGAAAACTACAAGTCTCACGCGTTTTAGTGGTGAAAAAATAATTTTAAAAATCGTTCTGGAAATGAGTTTACTCACAGGGTACTTTCTTTGCATACATTCGACAATACGGGCCAAGCCCGGGATTTACAGGAAATCGCGGGTTTTCGTTTGCCGGCTATTAAACCACATTCACTAAGCGTCTCATCAAAAATGAAAACATTTCTGAAAACTACAAGTCTCATGGGCTTTAGTGGTGAAATAATAATTTAAAAAGTCGTTCGGGAAATGAGTTTACTCCTTGGGTACTTTTTTTGTATACTTTTGACTATACGGGCCGAGTCCGGGTTTACGGGAAATCGCAGGTTTTCGTTTGCCGGCGAGTAAACTCCTTTTATTCAGCGTCTCATCAAAAATGAAAACATTTTTGAAAACTACAAGTCTCATACGTTTTAGTGGTGAAAAGATTTTTTAAAAAATCGTTTTGGAAATGAGTTTACTCCCAGGGTACTTTCTTTGTATACATTCGACTAAACGGGCCAAACCCGGGATTTACGGGAAATCGCGGGTTTTCGTTTGCCGGCGATTAAACCACTTTCACTAAGCGTCTCATCAAAAATGAAAACATTTCTGAAAACTACAAGTCTCATGCGTTTTAGTGGTAAAAATATAATTTAAAAAATCGTTCGGGAAATGATTTTACTTCCTGGGTACTTTCTTTGTATACTTTTGACTTTACAGGCCGAGTCCGGGATTTACAGGAAATCGCAGTTTTTCGTTTGCCGGCGATTAAACTTCTTTTATTCAGCGTCTCATCAATAATGAAACCATTTTTAAAAACTACAAGTTTCATGCGTTTTAGTGGTGAAAAGATAATTTAAAAAATCGTTCTGGAAATGAGTTTACTCACAGGGTACTTTCTTTGTAAACATTCGACTATACGGGACAAGCCCGGGATTTAGGGAAATCGTGGTATTTCGTTTGCCGCGATTAAACCTCTTTCATTAAGCGTCTCATCAAAAATGAAAACATTTTTGAAAACTACAAGTCTCATGCGTTTTGGTGGTGAAAAAAAAATTCAAAAAATCGTTCGGGAAATGAGTTTACACCCTGGGTACTTTCTTTGTATACTTTTGACTATACGGGCCGAGTCCGGGAGTTACGGGAAGTCGTGGGTTTTCGTTTGCCGGCGATTAAACTTCTTTTATTCAGCGTCTCATCAAAAATGAAAACATTTTTAAAAACTACAAGTCTCATGGGCTTTAGTGGTGAAATAATAATTTAAAAAATCGTTCGGGAAATGAGTTTACTTCCTGGGTACTTTTTTTGTATACTTTTGACTTTACAGGCCGAGTCCGGGATTTACAGGAAATCGCAGTTTTTCGTTTGCCGGCGATTAAACTTCTTTTATTCAGCGTCTCATCAATAATGAAACCATTTTTAAAAACTACAAGTTTCATGCGTTTTAGTGGTGAAAAGATAATTTAAAAAATCGTTCTGGAAATGAGTTTACTCACAGGGTACTTTCTTTGTAAACATTCGACTATACGGGACAAGCCCGGGATTTAGGGAAATCGTGGTATTTCGTTTGCCGGCGATTAAACCTCTTTCATTAAGCGTCTCATTAAAAATAAAAACATTTTGAAAACTACAAGTCTCATTCGTTCTAGCGGTGCAGAATTAATTTGAAAAATCGTTCGGGAAATCAGTTTACTCCCTGGGTACTTTCTTTATATACATTCAACTATACGGGCCAAGCCCGGGATTTACGGGAAATCGCGGGTTTTCGTTTGTTGGCGATTAAACTTCTTTTATTCAGCGTCTCATCAAAAATGAAAACACTTTTGAAAACTACAAGTCTCACGCGTTTTAGTGGTGAAAAAATAATTTTAAAAATCGTTCTGGAAATGAGTTTACTCACAGGGTACTTTCTTTGCATACATTCGACAATACGGGCCAAGCCCGGGATTTACAGGAAATCGCGGGTTTTCGTTTGCCGGCTATTAAACCACATTCACTAAGCGTCTCATCAAAAATGAAAACATTTCTGAAAACTACAAGTCTCATGGGCTTTAGTGGTGAAATAATAATTTAAAAAGTCGTTCGGGAAATGAGTTTACTCCTTGGGTACTTTTTTTGTATACTTTTGACTATACGGGCCGAGTCCGGGTTTACGGGAAATCGCAGGTTTTCGTTTGCCGGCGAGTAAACTCCTTTTATTCAGCGTCTCATCAAAAATGAAAACATTTTTGAAAACTACAAGTCTCATACGTTTTAGTGGTGAAAAGATTTTTTAAAAAATCGTTTTGGAAATGAGTTTACTCCCAGGGTACTTTCTTTGTATACATTCGACTAAACGGGCCAAACCCGGGATTTACGGGAAATCGCGGGTTTTCGTTTGCCGGCGATTAAACCACTTTCACTAAGCGTCTCATCAAAAATGAAAACATTTCTGAAAACTACAAGTCTCATGCGTTTTAGTGGTAAAAATATAATTTAAAAAATCGTTCGGGAAATGATTTTACTTCCTGGGTACTTTCTTTGTATACTTTTGACTTTACAGGCCGAGTCCGGGATTTACAGGAAATCGCAGTTTTTCGTTTGCCGGCGATTAAACTTCTTTTATTCAGCGTCTCATCAAAAATGAAACCATTTTTAAAAACTACAAGTTTCATGCGTTTTAGTGGTGAAAAGATAATTTAAAAAATCGTTCTGGAAATGAGTTTACTCACAGGGTACTTTCTTTGTAAACATTCGACTATACGGGACAAGCCCGGGATTTAGGGAAATCGTGGTATTTCGTTTGCCGGCGATTAAACCTCTTTCATTAAGCGTCTCATTAAAAATAAAAACATTTTGAAAACTACAAGTCTCATTCGTTCTAGCGGTGCAGAATTAATTTGAAAAATCGTTCGGGAAATCAGTTTACTCCCTGGGTACTTTCTTTATATACATTCAACTATACGGGCCAAGCCCGGGATTTACGGGAAATCGCGGGTTTTCGTTTGTTGGCGATTAAACTTCTTTTATTCAGCGTCTCATCAAAAATGAAAACACTTTTGAAAACTACAAGTCTCACGCGTTTTAGTGGTGAAAAAATAATTTTAAAAATCGTTCTGGAAATGAGTTTACTCACAGGGTACTTTCTTTGCATACATTCGACAATACGGGCCAAGCCCGGGATTTACAGGAAATCGCGGGTTTTCGTTTGCCGGCTATTAAACCACATTCACTAAGCGTCTCATCAAAAATGAAAACATTTCTGAAAACTACAAGTCTCATGGGCTTTAGTGGTGAAATAATAATTTAAAAAGTCGTTCGGGAAATGAGTTTACTCCTTGGGTACTTTTTTTGTATACTTTTGACTATACGGGCCGAGTCCGGGTTTACGGGAAATCGCAGGTTTTCGTTTGCCGGCGAGTAAACTCCTTTTATTCAGCGTCTCATCAAAAATGAAAACATTTTTGAAAACTACAAGTCTCATACGTTTTAGTGGTGAAAAGATTTTTTAAAAAATCGTTTTGGAAATGAGTTTACTCCCAGGGTACTTTCTTTGTATACATTCGACTAAACGGGCCAAACCCGGGATTTACGGGAAATCGCGGGTTTTCGTTTGCCGGCGATTAAACCACTTTCACTAAGCGTCTCATCAAAAATGAAAACATTTCTGAAAACTACAAGTCTCATGCGTTTTAGTGGTAAAAATATAATTTAAAAAATCGTTCGGGAAATGATTTTACTTCCTGGGTACTTTCTTTGTATACTTTTGACTATACGGGCCGAGTCCGGGATTTACGGGAAATCGCGCGGTTTCGTTTGCCGGCCATTAAACTCCTTTTATTTAGAGTCTCATCAAAAATGAAAACATTTTTGAAAACTACAAGTCTCATGCGTTTTAGTGGTGAAAAGATAATTTAAAAAATCGTTCTGGGAATGAGTTTACTCACAGGGTACTTTCTTTGTAAACATTCGACTATACGGGACAAACCCGGGATTTAGGGAAATCGTGGTATTTCGTTTGCCGGCGATTAAACCTCTTTCATTAAGCGTCTCATTAAAAATGAAAACATTTTTGGAAACTACAAGTCTCATTCGTTCTAGTGGTGCAGAAATAATTTAAAAAATCGTTCGGGAAATGATTTTACTCCCTGGGTACTTTCTTTGTATACTTTTGACTATACGGGCCGAGTCCGGGATTTACGGGAAATCGCGCGGTTTCGTTTGCCGGCGATTAAACTCCTTTTATTTAGAGTCTCATCAAAAATGAAAACATTTTTGAAAACTACAAGTCTCATGGGCTTTAGTGGTGAAATAATAATTTAAAAAATCGTTCGGGAAATGAGTTTACTTCCTGGGTACTTTTTTTGTATACTTTTGACTTTACAGGCCGAGTCCGGGATTTACAGGAAATCGCAGGTTTTCGTTTGCCGGCGATTAAACTTCTTTTATTCAGCGTCTCATCAAAAATGAAAATATTTTTAAAAACTACAAGTCTCATGCGTTTTAGTGGTGAAAAAATAATTTAAAAAATCGTTCGGGAAATGAGTTTACTCCCTGGGTACTTTCTTTGTATACTTTTGACTATACGGGCCGAGTACGGGATTTACGGGAAATCGTGGTCTTTCGTTTGCCGGCGATTAAACCTCTTTCATTAAGCGTCTCATTAAAAATAAAAACATTTTTGAAAACTACAAGTCTCATTCGTTCTAGCGGTGCAGAAATAATTTGAAAAATCGTTCGGGAAATCAGTTTACTCCCTGGGTACTTTCTTTATACACATTCAACTATACGGGCCAAGCCCGGGATTTACGGGAAATCGCGGGTTTTGGTTTGTTGGCGATTAAACTTCTTTTATTCAGCGTCTCATCAAAAATGAAAACACTTTTGAAAACTACAAGTCTCACGCGTTTTAGTGGTGAAAAAATAATTTAAAAAATCGTTCTGGAAATGAGTTTACTCACAGGGTACTTTCTTTGCATACATTCGACAATACGGGCCAAGCCCGGGATTTACAGGAAATCGCGGGTTTTCGTTTGCCGGCTATTAAACCACATTCACTAAGCGTCTCATCAAAAATGAAAGCATTTCTGAAAACTACAAGTCTCATGGGCTTTAGTGGTGAAATAATAATTTAAAAAGTCGTTCGGGAAATGAGTTTACTCCTTGGGTACTTTTTTTGTATACTTTTGACTATACGGGCCGAGTCCGGGTTTACGGGAAATCGCAGGTTTTCGTTTGCCGGCGATTAAACTCCTTTTATTCAGCGTCTCATCAAAAATGAAAACATTTTTGAAAACTACAAGTCTCATACGTTTTAGTGGTGAAAAGATTTTTTAAAAAATCGTTTTGGAAATGAGTTTACTCCCAGGGTACTTTCTTTGTATACATTCGAGTAAACGGGCCAAACCCGGGATTTACGGGAAATCGCGGGTTTTCGTTTGCCGGCGATTAAACCACTTTCACTAAGCGTCTCATCAAAAATGAAAACATTTCTGAAAACTACAAGTCTCATACGTTTTAGTGGTGAAAAGATTTTTTAAAAAATCGTTTTGGAAATGATTTTACTTCCTGGGTACTTTCTTTGTATACTTTTGACTATACGGGCCGAGTCCGGGATTTACGGGAAATCGCGCGGTTTCGTTTGCCGGCGATTAAACTCCTTTTATTCAGCGTCTCATCAAAAATGAAAACATTTTTGAAAACTACAAGTCTCATACGTTTTAGTGGTGAAAAGATTTTTTAAAAAATCGTTTTGGAAATGATTTTACTTCCTGGGTACTTTCTTTGTATACTTTTGACTATACGGGCCGAGTCCGGGATTTACGGGAAATCGCGCGGTTTCGTTTGCCGGCGATTAAACTCTTTTTATTTAGAGTCTCATCAAAAATGAAAACATTTTTGAAAACTACAAGTCTCATGCGTTTTAGTGGTGAAAAGATAATTTAAAAAATCGTTCTGGGAATGAGTTTACTCACAGGGTACTTTCTTTGTAAACATTCGACTATACGGGACAAACCCGGGATTTAGGGAAATCGTGGTATTTCGTTTGCCGGCGATTAAACCTCTTTCATTAAGCGTCTCATTAAAAATGAAAACATTTTTGGAAACTACAAGTCTCATTCGTTCTAGTGGTGCAGAAATAATTTAAAAAATCGTTCGGGAAATGATTTTACTCCCTGGGTACTTTCTTTGTATACTTTTGACTATACGGGCCGAGTCCGGGATTTACGGGAAATCGCGCGGTTTCGTTTGCCGGCGATTAAACTCCTTTTATTTAGAGTCTCATCAAAAATGAAAACATTTTTGAAACCTACAAGTCTCATGCGTTTTAGTGGTAAAAAGATAATTTAAAAATTCGTTTGGAAATGAGTTTACTCACATGGTACTTTCTTTGTATACATTCGACTATACGGGCCAAGCCCGGGATTTAGGGAAATCGTGGTATTTCGTTTGCGGCGATTAAACCTCTTTTATTAAGCGTCTCATCAAAAATGAAAACATTTTTGAAAACTACAAGTCTCATGCGTTTTGGTGGTGAAAAAAAAATTCAAAAAATCGTTCGGGAAATGAGTTTACACCCTGGGTACTTTCTTTGTATACTTTTGACTACACGGGCCGAGCCTGGGAGTTGCGGGAAGTCGTGGGTTTTCGTTTGCCGGCGATTAAACTTCTTTTATTCAGCGTCTCATCAAAAATGAAAACATTTTTAAAAACTACAAGTCTCATGGCCTTTAGTGGTGAAAAAAAAATTCAAAAAATCGTTCAGGAAATGAGTTTACTCCCTGGGTACTTTCTTTGTATACTTTTGACTATACGGGCCAAGCCCGGTGTTTACGGGAAATCGCTGGTTTTCGTTTGCCGGCGAATAAACTTCTTTTATTCAGTGTCTCATCAAAAATGAAAACGTTTTTGAAAACTACAAGTCTCATGCATTTTGGTGGTGAAAAAAAAATTCAAAAAATCGTTCGGGAAATGAGTTTACACCCTGGGTACTTTCTTTGTATACATTCGACTATACGGGCAAAGCCCGGGATTTACGTGAAATCGCGGGTTTTCGTTTGCCGGCGATTAAACATCTTTCATTAAGCGTCTCATCAAAAATGAAAATATTTTTGAAAACTACAAGTCTCATGCGTTTTAGTGGTGAAAAAATAATTTAAAAAATCGTTCGGGAAATGAGTTTACTCCCTGGGTACTTTCTTTGTATACTTTTGACTATATGGGCCGAGTCCGGGGTTTACGGGAAATGGCGGGTTTTCGTTTGCCGGCGATTAAACTTTTTTTAATCAGAGTCTCATCAAAAATGAAAACATTTTTGAAAACTACAAGTCTCATGCGTTTTAGTGGTAAAAAGATAATTTAAAAATTCGTTTGAAAATGAGTTTACTCACATGGTACTTTCTTTGTATACATTCGACTATACGGGCCAAGCCTGGGATTTAGGGAAATCGTGGTAATTCGTTTGCGGCGATTAAACCTCTTTCATTAAGCGTCTCATCAAAAATGAAAACATTTTTGAAAACTACAAGTCTCATGCGTTTTGGTGGTGAAAAAAAAATTCAAAAAATCGTTCGGGAAATGAGTTTACACCCTGGGTACTTTCTTTGTATACTTTTGACTATACGGGCCGAGTCCGGGAGTTACGGGAAGTCGTGGGTTTTCGTTTGCCGGCGATTAAACTTCTTTTATTCAGCGTCTCATCAAAAATGAAAACATTTTTAAAAACTACAAGTCTCATGGGCTTTAGTGGTGAAAAAAAAATTCAAAAAATCGTTCGGGAAATGAGTTTACACCCTGGGTACTTTCTTTGTATACATTCGACTATACGGGCCAAGCCCGGGATTTACGTGAAATCGCGGGTTTTCGTTTGCCGGCGATTAAACATCTTTCATTAAGCGTCTCATCAAAAATGAAAACATTTTTGAAAACTACAAGTCTCATGCGTTTTGGTGGTGAAAAAAAAATTCAAAAAATCGTTCGGAAAATGAGTTTACACCCTGGGTACTTTCTTTGTATACTTTTGACTATACGGGCCGAGTCCGGGAGTTACGGGAAGTCGTGGGTTTTTGTTTGCCGGCGATTAAACTTCTTTTATTCAGCGTCTCATCAAAAATGAAAACATTTTTAAAAACTACAAGTCTCATGGGCTTTAGTGGTGAAAAAAAAATTCAAAAAATCGTTCAGGAAATGAGTTTACTCCCTGGGTACTTTCTTTGTATACTTTTGACTATACGGGCCAAGCCCGGGGTTTACGGGAAATCGCGGGTTTTCGTTTGCCGGCGAATAAACTTCTTTTATTCAGTGTCTCATCAAAAATGAAAACGTTTTTGAAAACTACAAGTCTCATGCGTTTTGGTGGTGAAAAAAAAATTCAAAAAATCGTTCGGGAAATGAGTTTACACCCTGGGTACTTTCTTTGTATACATTCGACTATACGGGCCAAGCCCGGGATTTACGTGAAATCGCGGGTTTTCGTTTGCCGGCGATTAAACATCTTTCATTAAGCGTCTCATCAAAAATGAAAATATTTTTGAAAACTACAAGTCTCATGCGTTTTAGTGGTGAAAAAATAATTTAAAAAATCGTTCGGGAAATGAGTTTACTCCCTGGGTACTTTCTTTGTATACTTTTGACTATATGGGCCGAGTCCGGGGTTTACGGGAAATGGCGGGTTTTCGTTTGCCGGCGATTAAACTTTTTTTAATCAGAGTCTCATCAAAAATGAAAACATTTTTGAAAACTACAAGTCTCATGCGTTTTAGTGGTAAAAAGATAATTTAAAAATTCGTTTGGAAATGAGTTTACTCACATGGTACTTTCTTTGTATACATTCGACTATACGGGCCAAGCCTGGGATTTAGGGAAATCGTGGTAATTCGTTTGCGGCGATTAAACCTCTTTCATTAAGCGTCTCATCAAAAATGAAAACATTTTTGAAAACTACAAGTCTCATGCGTTTTGGTGGTGAAAAAAAAATTCAAAAAATCGTTCGGGAAATGAGTTTACACCCTGGGTACTTTCTTTGTATACTTTTGACTATACGGGCCGAGTCCGGGAGTTACGGGAAGTCGTGGGTTTTCGTTTGCCGGCGATTAAACTTCTTTTATTCAGCGTCTCATCAAAAATGAAAACATTTTTAAAAACTACAAGTCTCATGGGCTTTAGTGGTGAAAAAGAAATTCAAAAAATCGTTCGGGAAATGAGTTTACACCCTGGGTACTTTCTTTGTATACATTCGACTATACGGGCCAAGCCCGGGATTTACGTGAAATCGCGGGTTTTCGTTTTCCGGCGATTAAACATCTTTCATTAAGCGTCTCATCAAAAATGAAAACATTTTTGAAAACTACAAGTCTCATGCGTTTTGGTGGTGAAAAAAAAATTCAAAAAATCGTTCGGAAAATGAGTTTACACCCTGGGTACTTTCTTTGTATACTTTTGACTATACGGGCCGAGTCCGGGAGTTACGGGAAGTCGTGGGTTTTTGTTTGCCGGCGATTAAACTTCTTTTATTCAGCGTCTCATCAAAAATGAAAACATTTTTAAAAACTACAAGTCTCATGGGCTTTAGTGGTGAAAAAAAAATTCAAAAAATCGTTCAGGAAATGAGTTTACTCCCTGGGTACTTTCTTTGTATACTTTTGACTATACGGGCCAAGCCCGGGGTTTACGGGAAATCGCGGGTTTTCGTTTGCCGGCGAATAAACTTCTTTTATTCAGTGTCTCATCAAAAATGAAAACGTTTTTGAAAACTACAAGTCTCATGCGTTTTGGTGGTGAAAAAAAAATTCAAAAAATCGTTCGGGAAATGAGTTTACACCCTGGGTACTTTCTTTGTATACATTCGACTATACGGGCCAAGCCCGGTATTTACGTGAAATCGCGGGTTTTCGTTTGCCGGCGATTAAACATCTTTCATTAAGCGTCTCATCAAAAATGAAAATATTTTTGAAAACTACAAGTCTCATGCGTTTTAGTGGTGAAAAAATAATTTAAAAAATCGTTCGGGAAATGAGTTTACTCCCTGGGTACTTTCTTTGTATACTTTTGACTATATGGGCCGAGTCCGGGGTTTACGGGAAATGGCGGGTTTTCGTTTGCCGGCGATTAAACTTTTTTTAATCAGAGTCTCATCAAAAATGAAAACATTTTTGAAAACTACAAGTCTCATGCGTTTTAGTGGTAAAAAGATAATTTAAAAATTCGTTTGGAAATGAGTTTACTCACATGGTACTTTCTTTGTATACATTCGACTATACGGGCCAAGCCTGGGATTTAGGGAAATCGTGGTAATTCGTTTGCGGCGATTAAACCTCTTTCATTAAGCGTCTCATCAAAAATGAAAACATTTTTGAAAACTACAAGTCTCATGCGTTTTGGTGGTGAAAAAAAAATTCAAAAAATCGTTCGGGAAATGAGTTTACACCCTGGGTACTTTCTTTGTATACTTTTGACTATACGGGCCGAGTCCGGGAGTTACGGGAAGTCGTGGGTTTTCGTTTGCCGGCGATTAAACTTCTTTTATTCAGCGTCTCATCAAAAATGAAAACATTTTTAAAAACTACAAGTCTCATGGGCTTTAGTGGTGAAAAAAAAATTCAAAAAATCGTTCGGGAAATGAGTTTACACCCTGGGTACTTTCTTTGTATACATTCGACTATACGGGCCAAGCCCGGGATTTACGTGAAATCGCGGGTTTTCGTTTTCCGGCGATTAAACATCTTTCATTAAGCGTCTCATCAAAAATGAAAATATTTTTGAAAACTACAAGTCTCATGCGTTTTTGTGGTGAAAAAATAATTTAAAAAATCGTTCGGGAAATGAGTTTACTCCCTGGGTATTTTCTTTGTATACTTTTGACTATATGGGCCGAGTCCGGCGTTTACGGGAAATGGCGGGTTTTCGTTTGCCGGCGATTAAACTTCTTTTAATCAGAGTCTCATCAAAAATGAAAACATTTTTGAAAACTACAAGTCTCATGCGTTTTAGTGGTAAAAAGATAATTTAAAAATTCGTTTGGAAATGAGTTTACCCACATGGTACTTTCTTTGTATACATTCGACTATACGGGCCAAGCCCGGGATTTAGGGAAATCGTGGTATTTCGTTTGCGGCGATTAAACCTCTTTCATTAAGCGTCTCATCAAAAATGAAAACATTTTTGAAAACTACAAGTCTCATGCGTTTTAGTGGTAAAAAGATAATTTAAAAATTCGTTTGGAAATAAGTTTACCCACATGGTACTTTCTTTGTATACATTCGACTATACGGGCCAAGCCCGGGATTTAGGGAAATCGTGGTATTTCGTTTGCGGCGATTAAACCTCTTTCATTAAGCGTCTCATCAAAAATGAAAACATTTTTGAAAACTACAAGTCTCATGCGTTTTGGTGGTGAAAAAAAAATTCAAAAAATCGTTCGGAAAATGAGTTTACACCCTGGGTACTTTCTTTGTATACTTTTGACTATACGGGCCGAGTCCGGGAGTTACGGGAAGTCGTGGGTTTTCGTTTGCCGGCGATTAAACTTCTTTTATTCAGCGTCTCATCAAAAATGAAAACATTTTTAAAAACTACAAGTCTCATGGGCTTTAGTGGTGAAATAATAATTTAAAAAATCGTTCGGGAAATGAGTTTACTTCCTGGGTACTTTTTTTGTATACTTTTGACTTTACAGGCCGAGTCCGGGATTTACGGGAAATCGCAGGTTTTCGTTTGCCGGCGATTAAACTTCTTTTATTCAGCGTCTCATCAAAAATGAAAACATTTTTGAAAACTACAAGTCTCATGCGTTTTAGTGGTGAAAAAATAATTTAAAAAATCGTTCGGGAAATGAGTTTACTCCCTGGGTACTTTCTTTGTATACTTTTAACTATACGGGCCGATTCCGGGATTTACAGGAAATTGCAGGTTTTCGTTTGCCGGCGATTAAACTCCTTTTATTCAGCGTCTCATCAAGAATGAAAACATTTTTGAAAACTACAAGTCTCATGCGTTTTAGTGGTGAAAAGATAATTTAAAAAATCGTTCTGGAAATGAGTTTACTCACAGGGTACTTTCTTTGTAAACATTCGACTATACGGGACAAGCCCGGGATTTAGGGAAATCGTGGTATTTCGTTTGCCGGCGATTAAACCTCTTTCATTAAGCGTCTCATTAAAAATAAAAACATTTTTGAAAACTACAAGTCTCATTCGTTCTAGCGGTGCAGAAATAATTTGAAAAATCGTTCGGGAAATCAGTTTACACCCTGGGTACTTTCTTTATATACATTCAACTATACGGGCCAAGCCCGGGATTTACGGGAAATCGCGAGTTTTCGTTTGCCGGCGATTAAACTTCTTTTATTCAGCGTCTCATCAAAAATGAAAACACTTTTGAAAACTACAAGTCTCACGCGTTTTAGTGGTGAAAAAATAATTTAAAAAATCGTTCTGGAAATGAGTTTACTCACAGGGTACTTTCTTTGCATACATTCGACAATACGGGCCAAGCCTGGGATTTACAGGAAATCGCGGGTTTTCGTTTGCCGGCTATTAAACCACATTCACTAAGCGTCTCATCAAAAATGAAAACATTTCTGAAAACTACAAGTCTCATGGGCTTTAGTGGTGAAAAGATTATTTAAAAAATCGTTTTGGAAATGAGTTTACTCCCAGGGTACTTTCTTTGTATACATTCGACTAAACGGGCCAAACCCGGGATTTACGGGAAATCGCGGGTTTTCGTTTGCCGGCGATTAAACCACTTTCACTAAGCGTCTCATCAAAAATGAAAACATTTCTGAAAACTACAAGTCTCATGCGTTTTAGTGGTAAAAATATAATTTAAAAAATCGTTCGGGAAATGATTTTACTCCCTGGGTACTTTGTTTGTATACTTTTGACTATACGGGCCGAGTCCGGGATTTACGGGAAATCGCGCGGTTTCGTTTGCCGGCGATTAAACTCCTTTTATTTAGAGTCTCATCAAAAATGAAAACATTTTTGAAAACTACAAGTCTCTTGCGTTTTAGTGGTGAAAAGATAATTTAAAAAATCGTTCTGGAAATGAGTTTACTCACAGGGTACTTTCTTTGTAAACATTCGACTATACGGGACAAACCCGGGATTTAGGGAAATCGTGGTATTTCGTTTGCCGGCAAATAAACCTCTTCCATTAAGCGTCTCATTAAAAATGAAAACATTTTTGGAAACTACAAGTCTCATTCGTTCTAGTGGTGCAGAAATAATTTGAAAAATCGTTCGGGAAATCAGTTTACTCCCTGGGTACTTTCTTTATATACATTCAACTATACGGGCCAAGCCCGGGATTTATGCGAAATCGCGGGTTTTCGTTTGCCGGCGATTAAACTTCTTTTATTGAGCGTCTCATCAAAAATGAAAACAATTTTGAAAACTACAAGTCTCACGCGTTTTAGTGGTGAAAAAATAATTTAAAAAATCGTTCTGGAAATGAGTTTACTCACAGGGTACTTTCTTTGCATACATTCGACTATACGGGCCAAGCCCGGGATTTACAGGAAATCGCGGGTTTTCGTTTGCCGGCTATTAAACCACATTCACTAAGCGTCTCATCAAAAATGAAAACATTTCTGAAAACTACAAGTCTCATGCGTTTTAGTGGTAAAAATATAATTTAAAAAATCGTTCGGGAAATGATTTTACTCCCTGGGTACTTTCTTTGTATACTTTTGACTATACGGGCCGAGTCCGGGATTTACGGGAAATCGCGCAGTTTCGTTTGCCGGCGATTAAACTCCTTTTATTTAGAGTCTCATCAAAAATGAAAACATTTTTGAAAACTACAAGTCTCATGCGTTTTAGTGGTGAAAAGATAATTTAAAAAATCGTTCTGGAAATGAGTTTACTCACAGGGTACTTTCTTTGTAAACATTCGACTATACGGGACAAACCCGGGATTTAGGGAAATCGTGGTATTTCGTTTGCCGGCGATTAAACCTCTTTCATTAAGCGTCTCATTAAAAATGAAAACATTTTTGGAAACTACAAGTCTCATTCGTTCTAGTGGTGCAGAAATAATTTGAAAAATTGTTCGGGAAATCAGTTTACTCCCTGGGTACTTTCTTTAAATGCATTCAACTATACGGGCCAAGCCCAGAATTTACGGGAAATCGCGGGTTTTCGTTTGCCGGCGATTAAACTTCTTTTATTCAGCGTCTCATCAAAAGTGAAAACACTTTTGAAAACTACAAGTCTCACGCGTCTTAGTGGTGAAAAAAAAATTCAAAAAATCGTTCGGGAAATGCGTTTACACCCTGGGTACTTTCTTTGTATACATTCGACTATACGGGCCAAGCCCGGGGTTTACGGGAAATCGCGGGTTTTCGTTTGCCGGCGAATAAACTTCTTTTATTCATGGTCTCATCAAAAATGAAAACATTTTTGAAAACTACAAGTCTCATGCGTTTTAGTGGTGAAAAAATAATTTAAAAAATCGTTCGGGAAATGAGATTATTCCCTGGGTACTTTCTTTGTATACTTTTGACTATACGGGCCGAGTCCGGGATTTACGGGAATTCGCAGGTTTTCGTTTGCCGGCGATTGAACTCCTTTTATTCAGCGTCTCATCAAGAATGAAAACATTTTTGAAAACTACAAGTCTCATGCGATTTAGTGGTGAAAAGATAATTTAAAAAATCGCTCTGGAAATGAGTTTACTCACAGGGTACTTTCTTTGTAAACATTCGACTATACGGGACAAGCCCGGGATTTAGGGAAATCGTGGTATTTCGTTTGCCGGTGATTAAACCTCTTTCATTAAGCGTCTCATTAAAAATAAAAACATTTTTGAAAACTACAAGTCTCATTCGTTCTAGTGGTGCAGAAATAATTTGAAAAATCGTTCGGGAAATCAGTTTACTCCCTGGGTACTTTCTTCATATACATTCAACTATACGGGCCAAGCCCGTGATTTATGGGAAATCGCGGATTTTTGTTTGCCGGCGATTAAACCTCTTTCATTAAGGGTCTCATCAAAAATGAAAACATTTTTGAAAACAACATATCTCATGCGTTTTAGTGATGAAAAAATAATTTAAAAAATCGTTCGGGAAATGAGTTTACTCCCTGGGTACTTTCTTTGTATACTTTTGACTATACGGGCAAAGTCCGGGATTTACGGGAAATCGCGGGTTTTCGTGTGCCGGCGATTAAACTTCTTTTATTCAGCGTCCCATCAAAAATAAAAACATTTTTGAAAACTACAAGTCTCATGCGTTTTAGTGGTGAAAAAAAAATTAAAAAAATCGTTCGGGAAATGAGTTTACTCCCTGGGTACTTTCTTTGTATACTTTTGACTATACGGGCCGAGTCCGGGATTTACAGGAATTCGCAGGTTTTCGTTTGCCGGCGATTAAACTGCTTTTATTCAGCGTCTCATCAAGAATTAAAACATTTTTAAAAACTACAAGTCTCATGCGTTTTAGTGGTGAAAAGATGATTTAAAAAATCGTTCTGGAAATGAGTTTACTCACAAGGTACTTTCTTTGTAAACATTCGACTATACGGGACAAGCCCGGGATTTTGGGAAATCGTGGTATTTCGTTTGCCGGCGATTAAACCTCTTTCATTAAGCGTCTCATTAAAAATAAAAACATTTTTGAAAACTACAAGTCGCATTCGTTCTTGTGGTGCAGAAATAATTTAAAAAATCGTTCTGGAAATGAGTTTACTCACAGGGTACTTTCTTTGCATACATTTGACTATACGGGCCAAGCCCGGGATTTACAGAAAATCGCGGGTTTTCGTTTGCCGGCTATTAAACCACATTCATTAAGCGTCTCATCAAAAATGAAAACATTTCTGAAAACTACAAGTCTCATGGGCTTTAGTGGTGAAATAATAATTTAAAAAGTCGTTCGGGAAATGACTTTACTCCCTTGGTACTTTCTTTGTATACTTTTGACTATACGGGCCGAGTCCGGGTTTACGGGAAATCGCAGGTTTTCGTTTGCCGGCGATTAAACTCCTTTTATTAAGCGTCTCATCAAGAATGAAAACATTTTTGAAAACTACAAGTCTCATGCGATTTAGTGGTGAAAAGATAATTTAAAAAATCGTTCTGGAAATGAGTTTACACACAGGGTACTTTCTTTGTAAACATTCGACTATACGAGACAAGCCCGGGATTTAGGGAAATCGTGGTATTTCGTTTGCCGGCGATTAAACCTCTTTCATTAAGCGTCTCATTAAAAATAAAAACATTTTTGAAAACTACAAGTCTCATTCCTTCTAGTGGTGCAGAAATAATTTGAAAAATCGTTCGGGAAATCAGTTTACTCCCTGGGTACTTTCTTCATATACATTCAACTATACGGGCCAAGCCCGGGATTTATGGGAAATCGAGGATTTTCGTTTGCCGGCGATTAAACCTCTTTCATTAAGCGTCTCATCAAAAATGAAAACATTTTTGAAAACAACATATCTCATGCGTTTTAGTGGTGAAAAAATAATTTAAAAAATCGTTCGGGAAATGAGTTTACTCCCTGGGTACTTTCTTTGTATACATTCGACTATACGGGCCAAGCCCGGGGTTTACGGGAAATCGCCGGTTTTCGTTTGCCGGCGAATAAACTTCTTTTATTCAGTGTCTCATCAAAAATGAAAACATTTTCGTAAACTACAAGTCTCATGCGTTTTAGTGGTGAAAAGGTAATTTAAAAAATCGTTCTGGAAATGAGTTTACTCACAGGGTACTTTCTTTGTAAACATTCGACTATACGGGACAAACCCGGGATTTAGGGAAATCGTGGTATTTCGTTTGCCGGCGATTAAACCTCTTTCATTAAGCGTCTCATTAAAAATGAAAACATTTTGGAAACTACAAGTCTCATTCGTTCTAGTGGTGCAGAAATAATTTGAAAAATTGTTCGGGAAATCAGTTTACTCCCTGGGTACTTTCTTTAAATGCATTCAACTATACGGGCCAAGCCCAGGATTTACGAGAAATCGCGGGTTTTCGTTTGCCGGCGATTAAACTTCTTTTATTCAGCGTCTCATCAAAAGTGAAAACACTTTTGAAAACTACAAGTCTCACGCGTCTTAGTGGTGAAAAAAAAATTCAAAAAATCGTTCGAGAAATGCGTTTACACCCTGGGTACTTTCTTTGTATACATTCGACTATACGGGCCGAGTCCGGGATTTACGGGAATTCGCAGGTTTTCGTTTGCCGGCGATTGAACTCCTTTTATTCAGCGTCTCATCAAGAATGAAAACATTTTTGAAAACTACAAGTCTCATGCGATTTAGTGGTGAAAAGATAATTTAAAAAATCGTTCTGGAAATGAGTTTACTCACAGGGTACTTTCTTTGCAAACATTCGACTATACGGGACAAGCCCGGGATTTAGGGAAATCGTGGTATTTCGTTTGCCGGTGATTAAACCTCTTTCATTAAGCGTCTCATTAAAAATAAAAACATTTTTGAAAATTACAAGTCTCATTCGTTCTAGTGGTGCAGAAATAATTTAAAAAATCGTTCGGGAAATCAGTTTACTCCCTGGGTACTTTCTTCATATACATTCAACTATACGGGCCAAGCCCGGGATTTATGGGAAATCGCGGATTTTCGTTTGCCGGCGATTAAACCTCTTTTATTAAGTGTCTCATCAAAAATGAAAACATTTTTGAAAACAACATATCTCATGCGTTTTAGTGGTGAAAAAATAATTTAAAAAATCGTTCGGGAAATGAGTTTACTCCCTGGGTACTTTCTTTGTATACTTTTGACTATACGGGCAAAGTCCGGGATTTACGGGAAATCGCGGGTTTTCGTGTGCCGGCGATTAAACTTCTTTTATTCAGCGTCCCATCAAAAATAAAAACATTTTTGAAAACTACAAGTCTCATGCGTTTTAGTGGTGAAAAAATAATTTAAAAAATCGTTCGGGAAATGAGTTTACTCCCTGGGTACTTTCTTTGTATACTTTTGACTATACGGGCAAAGTCCGGGATTTACGGGAAATCGCGGGTTTTCGTGTGCCGGCGATTAAACTTCTTTTATTCAGCGTCCCATCAAAAATAAAAACATTTTTGAAAACTACAAGTCTCATGCGTTTTAGTGGTGAAAAAATAATTTAAAAAATCGTTCGGGAAATGAGTTTACTCCCTGGGTACTTTCTTTGTATACTTTTGACTATACGGGCCGAGTCCGGGATTTACGGGAATTCGCAGGTTTTCGTTTGCCGGCGATTGAACTCCTTTTATTCAGCGTCTCATCAAGAATGAAAACATTTTTGAAAACTACAAGTCTCATGCGATTTAGTGGTGAAAAGATAATTTAAAAAATCGTTCTGGAAATGAGTTTACTCACAGGGTACTTTCTTTGTAAACATTCGACTATACGGGACAAGCCCGGGATTTAGGGAAATCGTGGTATTTCGTTTGCCGGTGATTAAACCTCTTTCATTAAGCGTCTCATTAAAAATAAAAACATTTTTGAAAACTACAAGTCTCATTCGTTCTAGTGGTGCAGAAATAATTTAAAAAATCGTTCGGGAAATCAGTTTACTCCCTGGGTACTTTCTTCATATACATTCAACTATACGGGCCAAGCCCGGGATTTATGGGAAATCGCGGATTTTCGTTTGCCGGCGATTAAACCTCTTTTATTAAGCGTCTCATCAAAAATGAAAACATTTTTGAAAACAACATATCTCATGCGTTTTAGTGGTGAAAAAATAATTTAAAAAATCGTTCGGGAAATGAGTTTACTCCCTGGGTACTTTCTTTGTATACTTTTGACTATACGGGCAAAGTCCGGGATTTACGGGAAATCGCGGGTTTTCGTGTGCCGGCGATTAAACTTCTTTTATTCAGCGTCTCATCAAGAATGAAAACATTTTTGAAAACTACAAGTCTCATGCGTTTTAGTGGTGAAAAGATAATTTAAAAAATCGTTCTGGAAATGAGTTTACTCACAGGGTACTTTCTTTGTAAACATTCGACTATACGGGACAAGCCCGGGATTTTGGGAAATCGTGGTATTTCGTTTGCCGGCGATTAAACCTCTTTCATTAAGCGTCTCATTAAAAATAAAAACCTTTTTGAAAACTACAAGTCGCATTCGTTCTTGTGGTGCAGAAATAATTTAAAAAATCGTTCTGAAAATGAGTTTACTCACAGGGTACTTTCTTTGCATTCATTCGACTATACGGGCCAAGCCCGGGATTTACAGAAAATCACGGGTTTTCGTTTGCCGGCTATTAAACCACATTCATTAAGCGTCTTATCAAAAATGAAAACATTTCTGAAAACTACAAGTCTCATGGGCTTTAGTGGGGAAATAATAATTTAAAAAGTCGTTCGGGAAATGAGTTTACTCACAGGGTACTTTCTTCATATACATTCAACTATACGGGCCAAGCCCGGGATTTATGGGAAATCGCGGATTTTCGTTTGCTGGCGATTAAACCTCTTTCATTAAGCGTCTCATCAAAAATGAAAACATTTTTGAAAACAACATATCTCATGCGTTTTAGTGGTGAAAAAATAATTTAAAAAATCGTTCGGGAAATGAGTTTACTCCCTGGGTACTTTCTTTGTATACTTTTGACTATACGGGCAAAGTCCGGGATTTACGGGAAATCGCGTGTTTTCGTGTGCCGGCGATTAAACTTCTTTTATTCAGCGTCCCATCAAAAATAAAAACATTTTTGAAAACTACAAGTCTCATGCGTTTTAGTGGTGAAAAAATAATTTAAAAAATCGTTCGGGAAATGAGTTTACTCCCTGGGTACTTTCTTTGTATACTTTTGACTATACGGGCCGAGTCCGGGATTTACGGGAATTCGCAGGTTTTCGTTTGCCGGCGATTAAACTCCTTTTATTCAGCGTCTCATCAAGAATGAAAACATTTTTGAAAACCACAAGTCTCATGCGTGTTAGTGGTGAAAATATAATTTATAAAATCGTTCTGGGAATGAGTTTACTCACAGGGTACTTTCTTTGTAAACAATCGACTATACGGGACAAGCCCGGGATTTTGGGAAATCGTGGTATTTCGTTTGCCGGCGATTAAACCTCTTTCATTAAGCGTCTCATTAAAAATAAAAACATTTTTGAAAACTACAAGGCGCATTCGTTCTTGTGGTGCAGAAATAATTTAAAAAATCGTTCTGGAAATGAGTTTACTCACAGGGTACTTTCTTTGCATACATTCGACTATACGGGCCAAGACCGGGATTTACAGAAAATCGCGGGTTTTCGTTTGCCGGCTATTAAACCACATTCATTAAGCGTCTCATCAAAAATGAAAACATTTCTGAAAACTACAAGTCTCATGGGCTTTAGTGGTGAAATAATAATTTAAGAAGTCGTTTGGGAAATGAGTTTAGTCCCTGGGTACTTTCTTTGTATACTTTTGACTATACGGGCCGAGTCCGGGTTTACGGGAAATCGCAGGTTTTCGTTTGCCGGCGATTAAACTTCTTTTATTAAGCGTCCATCAAAAATGAAAACATTTTTGAAAACTACAAGTCTCATGGGCTTTAGTGGGGAAATAATAATTTAAAAAGTCGTTCGGGAAATGAGTTTACTCACAGGGTACTTTCTTCATATACATTCAACTATACGGGCCAAGCCCGGGATTTATGGGAAATCGCGGATTTTCGTTTGCTGGCGATTAAACCTCTTTCATTAAGCGTCTCATCAAAAATGAAAACATTTTTGAAAACAACATATCTCATGCGTTTTAGTGGTGAAAAAATAATTTAAAAAATCGTTCGGGAAATGAGTTTACTTCCTGGGTACTTTCTTTGTATACTTTTGACTATACGGGCAAAGTCCGGGATTTACGGGAAATCGCGGGTTTTCATGTGCCGGCGATTAAACTTCTTTTATTCAGCGTCCCATCAAAAATAAAAACATTTTTGAAAACTACAAGTCTCATGCGTTTTAGTGGTGAAAAAACAATTTAAAAAATCGTTCGGGAAATGAGTTTACTCCCAGGGTACTTTCTTTGTATACTTTTGACTATACGGGCCGAGTCCGGGATTTACGGGAATTCGCAGGTTTTCGTTTGCCGGCGATTAAACTCCTTTTATTCAGCGTCTCATCAAGAATGAAAACATTTTTGAAAACCACAAGTCTCATGCGTGTTAGTGGTGAAAAGATAATTTATAAAATCGTTCTGGGAATGAGTTTACTCACAGGGTACTTTCTTTGTAAACATTCGACTATACGGGACAAGCCCGGGATTTTGGGAAATCGTGGTATTTCGTTTGCCGGCGATTAAACCTCTTTCATTAAGCGTCTCATTAAAAATAAAAACATTTTTGAAAACTACAAGTCGCATTCGTTCTTGTGGTGCAGAAATAATTTAAAAAATCGTTCTGGAAATGAGTTTACTCACAGGGTACTTTCTTTGCATACATTCGACTATACGGGCCAAGCCCGGGATTTACAGAAAATCGCGGGTTTTCATTTGCCGGCTATTAAACCACATTCATTAAGCGTCTCATCAAAAATGAAAACATTTCTGAAAACTACAAGTCTCATGGGCTTTAGTGGTGAAATAATAATTTAAAAAGTCGTTCGGGAAATGAGTTTAGTCCCTGGGTACTTTCTTTGTATACTTTTGACTATACGGGCCGAGTCCGGGTTTTTATTGAAATCGCAGGTTTTCGTTTGCCGGCGATTAAACTTCTTTTATTAAGCGTCCATCAAAAATGAAAACATTTTTGAAAACTACAAGTCTCATACGTTTTAGTGGTGAAAAGATTAATTAAAAAATCGTTTTGGAAATGAGTTTACTCACAGGGTACTTTCTTTGTAAACATTCGACTATACGGGACAAGTCCGGGGTTTACGGCAAATCGCGGGTTTTCGTTTGCCGGCGAATAAACTTCTTTTATTCAGTGTCTCATCAAAAATGAAAACATTTTTGAAAACTACAAGTCTCATGCGTTTTGGTGGTGAAAAAATAATTTAAAAAATCGTTCGGGAAATGAGTTTACTCCCTGGGTACTTTCTTCGTTTTTTTTTGACTATATGGGCCGAGTCCGGGGTTTACGGGAAATGGCGGGTTTTCGTTTTCCGGCGATTAAACTTCTTTTAATCAGAGTCTCATCAAAAATGAAAACATTTTTGAAAACTACAAGTCTCATGCGTTTTGGTGGTGAAAAAAAAATTCAAAAAATCGTTCTGGAAATGAGTTTACTCACAGGGTACTTTCTTTGTAAACATTCGACTATACGGGACAAGCCCGGGATTTAGGGAAATCGTGGTATTTCGTTTGCCGGCGATTAAACCTCTTTCATTAAGCGTCTTATTAAAAATGAAAACATTTTTGGAAACTACAAGTCTCATTCGTTCTAATGGTGCAGAAATAATTTGAAAAATCGTTCGGGAAATCAGTTTACTCCCTGGGTACTTCCTTTATATGCATTCAACTATACGGGCCAAGTCCGGGATTTACTGGAAATCGCGGGTTTTCGTTTGCCGGCGATTAAACTTCTTTTATTCAGCGTCTCATCAAAAATGAAAACACTTTTGAAAACTACAAGTCTCACGTGTTTCAGTGGTGAAAAAATAATTCAAAAAATCGTTCGGGAAATGAGTTTACTCCCTGGGTACTTTCTTTGTATACTTTTGACTATACGGGCCAAGCGCGGGGTTTACGGGAAATCGCGGGTTTTCGTTTGCCGGCGATTAAACCTCTTTCATTAAGCGTCTCATCAAAAATGAAAACATTTTTGAAAACTACAAGTCTCATGCGTTTTGGTGGTGAAAAAAAATTCAAAAAATCGTTCGGGAAATGAGTTTACACCCTGGGTACTTTCTTTGTATACATTTGACTATACGGGCCAAGCCTGGGATTTACGTGAAATCGCGGGTTTTCGTTTGCCGGCGATTAAACCTCTTTCATTAAGCGTCTCATCAAAAATGAAAATATTTTTGAAAACTACAAGTCTCATGCGTTTTAGTGGTGAAAAAATAATTTAAAAAATCGTTCGGGAAAGGAGTTTACTCCCTGGGTACTTTCTTCGTATACTTTTGACTATATGGGCCGAGTCCGGGGTTTACGGGAAATGCCGGGTTTTCGTTTGCCGGCGATTAAACTTCTTTTAATCAGAGTCTCATCAAAAATGAAAACATTTTTGAAAACTACAAGTCTCATGCGTTTTAGTGGTGAAAAAATAATTTAAAAAATCGTTCGGGAAATGAGTTTACTCCCTGGGTACTTTCTTTGTATACTTTTGACTATACGGGTCGAGTCCGGGATTTACGGGAAATCGCGCGTTTTTGTTTGCCGGCGATTAAACTCCTTTTATTCAGCGTCTCATCAAAAATGAAAACATTTTTGAAAACAAAAAGTCTCATGCGTTTTAGTGGTGAAAAGATAATTTAAAAAATCGTTCTGGAAATGAGTTTACTCACAGGGTACTTTCTTTGTAAACATTCGACTATACGGGACAAGCCCGGGATTTAGGGAAATCGTGGTATTTCGTTTGCCGGCGATTAAACCTCTTTCATTAAGCGTCTTATTAAAAATGAAAACATTTTTGGAAACTACAGGTCTCATTAGTTCTAATGGTGCAGAAATAATTTGAAAAATCGTTCGGGAAATCAGTTTACTCCCTGGGTACTTCCTTTATATGCATTCAACTATACGGGCCAAGTCCGGGATTTACTGGAAATCGCGGATTTTCGTTTGCCGGCGATTAAACTTATTTTATTCAGCGTCTCATCAAAAATGAAAACACTTTTGAAAACTACAAGTCTCACGTGTTTCAGTGGTGAAAAAAAAATTCAAAAAATCGTTCGGGAAATGAGTTTACACCCTGGGTACTTTCTTTGTATACATTCGACTATACGGGCCAAGCCCGGGATTTACGTGAAATCGCGGGTTTTCGTTTGCCGGCGATTAAACCTCTTTCATTAAGCGTCTCATCAAAAATGAAAACATTTTTGAAAACTACAAGTCTCATGCGTTTTGGTGGTGAAAAAATAATTTAAAAAATCGTTCGGGAAATGAGTTTACTCTCTGGGTACTTTCTTCGTATACTTTTGACTATATGGGCCGATTCCGGGGTTTACGGGAAATAGCGGGTTTTTGTTTGCCGGCGATTAAACTTCTTTTAATCAGAGTCTCATCAAAAATGAAAACATTTTTGATAACTACAAGTCTCATGCGTTTTAGTGGTAAAAAGATAATTTAAAAATTCGTTTGGAAATGAGTTTACTCACAGGGTACTTTCTTTGTATACATTCGACTATACGGGTCGAGTCCGGGATTTACGGGAAATCGCGCGTTTTTGTTTGCCGGCGATTAAACTCCTTTTATTCAGCGTCTCATCAAAAATGAAAACATTTTTGAAAACAAAAAGTCTCATGCGTTTTAGTGGTGAAAAGATAATTTAATAAATCGTTCTGGAAATGAGTTTACTCACAGGGTACTTTCTTTGTAAACATTCGACTATACGGGACAAGCCCGGGATTTAGGGAAATCGTGGTATTTCGTTTGCCGGCGATTAAACCTCTTTCATTAAGCGTCTTATTAAAAATGAAAACATTTTTGGAAACTACAGGTCTCATTCGTTCTAATGGTGCAGAAATAATTTGAAAAATCGTTCGGGAAATCAGTTTACTCCCTGGGTACTTCCTTTATATGCATTCAACTATACGGGCCAAGTCCGGGATTTACTGGAAATCGCGGATTTTCGTTTGCCGGCGATTAAACTTATTTTATTCAGCGTCTCATCAAAAATGAAAACACTTTTGAAAACTACAAGTCTCACGTGTTTCAGTGGTGAAAAAAAAATTCAAAAAATCGTTCGGGAAATGAGTTTACACCCTGGGTACTTTCTTTGTATACATTCGACTATACGGGCCAAGCCCGGGATTTACGTGAAATCGCGGGTTTTCGTTTGCCGGCGATTAAACCTCTTTCATTAAGCGTCTCATCAAAAATGAAAACATTTTTGAAAACTACAAGTCTCATGCGTTTTGGTGGTGAAAAAATAATTTAAAAAATCGTTCGGGAAATGAGTTTACTCTCTGGGTACTTTCTTCGTATACTTTTGACTATATGGGCCGATTCCGGGGTTTACGGGAAATAGCGGGTTTTTGTTTGCCGGCGATTAAACTTCTTTTAATCAGAGTCTCATCAAAAATGAAAACATTTTTGATAACTACAAGTCTCATGCGTTTTAGTGGTAAAAAGATAATTTAAAAATTCGTTTGGAAATGAGTTTACTCACAGGGTACTTTCTTTGTATACATTCGACTATACGGGCCAAGCCCGGGATTTAGGGAAATCGTGGTATTTCGTTTGCCGGCGATTAAACCTCTTTCATTAAGCGTCTCATTAAAAATAAAAACATTTTTGGAAACTACAAGTCTCATTCGTTCTAGTGGTGCAGAAATAATTTGAAAAATCGTTTGGGAAATCAGTTTACTCCCTGGGTACTTTTTTTATATACATTCAACTATACGGGCCAAGCCCGGGATTTACGGGAAATCGCGGGTTTTCGTTTGCCAGCGATTAAACCTCTTTCATTAAGCGTCTCATCAAAAATGAAAACATTTTTGAAAACCACAAGTCTCATGCGTTTTAGTGGTGAAAAAATAATTTAAAAAATTGTTCGGGAAATGAGTTTACTCTCTGGGTACTTTCTTCGTATACTTTTGACTATATGGGCCGATTCCGGGGTTTACGGGAAATAGCGGGTTTTTGTTTGCCGGCGATTAAACTTCTTTTAATCAGAGTCTCATCAAAAATGAAAACATTTTTGATAACTACAAGTCTCATGCGTTTTAGTGGTAAAAAGATAATTTAAAAATTCGTTTGGAAATGAGTTTACTCACAGGGTACTTTCTTTGTATACATTCGACTATACGGGCCAAGCCCGGGATTTAGGGAAATCGTGGTATTTCGTTTGCCGGCGATTAAACCTCTTTCATTAAGCGTCTCATTAAAAATAAAAACATTTTTGGAAACTACAAGTCTCATTCGTTCTAGTGGTGCAGAAATAATTTGAAAAATCGTTTGGGAAATCAGTTTACTCCCTGGGTACTTTTTTTATATACATTCAACTATACGGGCCAAGCCCGGGATTTACGGGAAATCGCGGGTTTTCGTTTGCCAGCGATTAAACCTCTTTCATTAAGCGTCTCATCAAAAATGAAAACATTTTTGAAAACCACAAGTCTCATGCGTTTTAGTGGTGAAAAAATAATTTAAAAAATTGTTCGGGAAATGAGTTTACTCCCTGGGTACTTTCTTTGTATCCTTTTGACTATACGGGCAAAGTCCGGGATTTACGGGTAATCGCGGGTTTTCGTGTGCCTGCGATTAAACTTCTTTTATTCAGCGTCCCATCAAAAATGAAAACATTTTTGAAAACTACAAGTCTCATGCGTTTTAGTGGTAAAAAGATAATTTAAAAATTCGATTGGAAATGAGTTTACTCACAGGGTACTTTCTTTGTATACATTCGACTATACGGGCCAAGCCCGGGATTTAGGAAAATCGTGGTATTTCGTTTGCCGGCGATTAAACCTCTTTCATTAGGCGTCTCATTAAAAAAGAAAACATTTTTGGAAACTACAAGTCTCATTCGTTCTAATGGTGCAGAAATATTTTGAAAAATCGTTCGGGAAATCAGTTTACTCCCTGGGTACTTTCTTTATATGCATTCAACTATACGGCCAAGCCCGGGATTTACTGGAAATCGCGGGTTTTCGTTTGCCGGCGATTAAACCTCTTTCATTAAGCGTCTCATCAAAAATGAAAACATTTTTGAAAACTACATGTCTCATGCGTTTTAGTGGTGAAAAAATAATTTAAAAAATCGTTCGGGAAATGAGTTTACTCCCTGGGTACTTTCTTTGTATACTTTTGACTATACGGGCAAAGTCCGGGATTTACGGGAACTCGCGGTTTTTCGTGTGCCGGCGATTAAACGTCTTTTATTCAGCGTCCCATCAAAAATGAAAACATTTTTGAAAACTACAAGTCTCATGCGTTTTAGTGGTGAAAAAATAATATAAAAAATCGTTCGGGAAATGAGTTTACTCCATGGGTACTTTCTTCGTATACTTTTGACTATACGGGCCGAGTCCGGGGTTTACGGGAAATTGCGGGTTTTCGTTTGCCGGCGATTAAACTTCTTTTAATCAGGGTCTCATCAAAAATGAAAACATTTTTGAAAACTACAAGTCTCATGCGTTTTAGTGGTAAAAAGATAATTTAAAAAATCGTTCTGGAAATGAGTTTACTCACAGGGTACTTTCTTTGTAAACATTCGACTATACGGGACAAGCCCGGGATTTAGGGAAATCGTGGTAGTTCGTTTGTCGGCGATTAAACCTCTTTCATTAAGCGTCTCATTAAAAATGAAAACATTTTTGGTAACTACAAGTCTCATTCGTTCTAGTGGTGCAGAAATAATTTGAAAAATCGTTCGGGAAATCAGTTTACTCCCTGGGTACTTTCTTTGTATACTTTTGACTATACGGGCCAAGCCCGGGGTTTACGGAAATTCGCGGCTTTTCGTTTGCGGGCGAATAAACTTCTTTTATTCAGTGTCTCATCAAAAGTGAAAACATTTTTGAAAACTACAAGTCTCATGCGTTTTGGTGGTGAAAAAAAAATTCAAAAAATCGTTCGGGAAATGAGTTTACACCCTGGGTACTTTCTTTGTATACATTCGACTATACGGGCCAAGCCCGGGATTTACGTGAAATCGCGGGTTTTCGTTTGCCGGCGATTAAACCTCTCTCATTAAGCGTCTCATCAAAAATGAAAACCTTTTTGAAAACTACTAGTCTCATGCGTTTTAGTGGTGAAAAAATACTTTTAAAAATCGTTCGGGAAATGAGTTTACTCCCTGGGTACTTTCTTTGTATACATTCGACTATACGGGCCAAGCCCGGGATTTACGTGAAATCGCGGGTTTTCGTTTGCCGGTGATTAAACCTCTCTCATTAAGCGTCTCATCAAAAATGAAAACCTTTTTGAAAACTACAAGTCTCATGCGTTTTAGTGGTGAAAAAATACTTTTAAAAATCGTTCGGGAAATGAGTTTACTCCCTGGGTACTTTCTTTGTATACTTTTGACTATACGGGCAAAGTCCGGGATTTACGGGATATCGCTGGTTTTTGTGTGCCGGCGATTAAACTTCTTTTATTCAGCGTCCCATCAAAAATGAAAACATTTTTGAAAACTACAAGTCTCATGCGTTTTAGTGGTGAAAAAACAATATAAAAAATCGTTCGGGAAATGAGTTTACTCCCTGGGTACTTTCTTCGTATACTTTTGACTATACGGGCCAAGTCCGAGGTTTACGGGAAATGGCGGGTTTTCGTTTGCCGGCGATTAAACTTCTTTTAATCAGCGTCTCATTAAAAATGAAAACATTTTTGAAAACTACAAGTCTCGTGCGTTTTAGTAGTAAAAAGATATTTTAAAAATTCGTTTGGAAATGAGTTTACTCACAGGGTACTTTCTTTGTATACATTCGACTATACGGGCCAAGCCCAGGATTTAGGGAAATCGTGGTATTTCGTTTGCCGGCGATTAAACCTCTTTCATTAAGGGTCTTATTAAAAATGAAAACATTTTTGGAAAATACAAGTCTCATTCGTTCTAATGGTGCAGAAATAATTTGAAAAATCGTTCGGGAAATCAGTTTACTCCCTGGGTACTTCCTTTATATGCATTCAACTATACGGGCCAAGTCCGGGATTTACTGGAAATCGCGGGTTTTCGTTTGCCGGCGATTAAACTTCTTTTATTTAGCGTCTCATCAAAAATGAAAACACTTTTGAAAACTACAAGTCCCACGTGTTTCAGTGGTGAAAAAATAATTCAAAAAATCGTTCGGGAAATGAGTTTACTCCCTGGGTACTTTCTTTGTATACTTTTGACTATACGGGCCAAGCGCGGGGTTTACGGGAAATCGCGGGTTTTCGTTTGCCGGCGATTAAACCTCTTTCATTAAGCGTCTCATCAAAAATGAAAACATTTTTGAAAACTACAAGTCTCATGCGTTTTGGTGGTGAAAAAAAAATTCAAAAAATCGTTCGGGAAATGAGTTTACACCCTGGGTACTTTCTTTGTATACATTCGACTATACGGGCCAAGCCCGGGATTTACGTGAAATCGCGGGTTTTCGTTTGCCGGCGATTAAACCTCTTTCATTAAGCGTCTCATCAAAAATGAAAACATTTTTGAAAACTACAAGTCTCATGCGTTTTGGTGGTGAAAAAATAATTTAAAAAATCGTTCGGGAAATGAGTTTACTCTCTGGGTACTTTCTTCGTATACTTTTGACTATATGGGCCGATTCCGGGGTTTACGGGAAATAGCGGGTTTTCGTTTGCCGGCGATTAAACTTCTTTTAATCAGAGTCTCATCAAAAATGAAAACATTTTTGATAACTACAAGTCTCATGCGTTTTAGTGGTAAAAAGATAATTTAAAAATTCGTTTAGAAATGAGTTTACTCACAGGGTACTTTCTTTGTATACATTCGACTATACGGGCCAAGCCCGGGATTTAGGGAAATCGTGGTATTTCGTTTGCCGGCGATTAAACCTCTTTCATTAAGCGTCTCATTAAAAATAAAAACATTTTTGAAAACTACAAGTCTCATTCGTTCTAGTGGTGCAGAAATAATTTGGAAAATCGTTTGGGAAATCAGTTTACTCCCTGGGTACTTTCTTTATATACATTCAACTATACGGGCCAAGCCCGGGATTTACGGGAAATCGCGGGTTTTCGTTTGCCAGCGATTAAACCTCTTTCATTAAGCGTCTCATCAAAAATGAAAACATTTTTGAAAACCACAAGTCTCATGCGTTTTAGTGGTGAAAAAATAATTTAAAAAATTGTTCGGGAAATGAGTTTACTCCCTGGGTACTTTCTTTGTATCCTTTTGACTATACGGGCAAAGTCCGGGATTTACGGGTAATCGCGGGTTTTCGTGTGCCAGCGATTAAACTTCTTTTATTCAGCGTCCCATCAAAAATGAAAACATTTTTGAAAACTACAAGTCTCATGCGTTTTAGTGGTGAAAAGAAAATTTAAAAATCGTTCTGGAAATGAGTTTACTCACAGGGTACTTTCTTTGTAAACATTCGACTATACGGGACAAGCCCGGGATTTAGGGAAATCGTGGTATTTCGTTTGCCGGCGATTAAACCTCTTTCATTAAGCGTCTCATTAAAAAAGAAAACATTTTTGGAAACTACAAGTCTCATTCGTTCTAATGGTGCAGAAATATTTTGAAAAATCGTTCGGGAAATCAGTTTACTCCCTGGGTACTTTCTTTATATGCATTCAACTATACGGGCCAAGCCCGGGATTTACTGGAAATCGCGGGTTTTCGTTTGCCGGCGATTAAACCTCTTTCATTAAGCGTCTCATCAAAAATGAAAACATTTTTAAAAACTACATGTCTCATGCGTTTTAGTGGTGAAAAAATAATTTAAAAAATCGTTCGGGAAATGAGTTTACTCCCTGGGTACTTTCTTTGTATACTTTTGACTATACGGGCAAAGTCCGGGATTTACGGGAACTCGCGGTTTTTCGTGTGCCGGCGATTAAACGTCTTTTATTCAGCGTCCCATCAAAAATGAAAACATTTTTGAAAACTACAAGTCTCATGCGTTTTAGTGGTGAAAAAATAATATAAAAAATCGTTCGAGAAATGAGTTTACTCCATGGGTACTTTCTTCGTATACTTTTGACTATACGGGCCGAGTCCGGGGTTTACGGGAATTTGCGGGTTTTCGTTTGCCGGCGATTAAACTTCTTTTAATCAGCGTCTCATCAAAAATGAAAACCTTTTTGAAAACTACAAGTCTCATGCGTTTTAGTGGTAAAAAGATAATTTAAAAAATCGTTTTGGAAATGAGTTTACTCACAGGGTACTTTCTTTGTATACATTCGACTATACGGGCCTAGCCCGTAATTTACGGGAAATCGCGGGTTTTCGTTTGCCGGCGATTAAACCACTTTCATTAAGCGTCTCATCCAAAATGAAAACAGTTCTGAAAACTACAAGTCTCATGCGTTTTAGTGGTGAAAAAATAATTTAAAAAATCGTTCGGGAAATGAGTTTACTACCTGGGAACTTTTTTGTATACTTTTGACTTTACAGGCCGAGTCCGGGATTTACGGGAAATCGCAGGTTTTCGTTTGCCGGCGATTAAACTTCTTTTATTCAGCGTCTCATCAAAAATGAAAACATTTTTGAAAACTACAAGACTCATACGTTTTAGTGGTGAAAAGATAATTTAAAAAATCGTTCTGGAAATGAGTTTACTCACAGGGTACTTTCTTTGTAAACATTCGACTATACGGGACAAGCCCGGGATTTAGGGAAATCGTGGTAGTTCGTTTGTCGGCGATTAAACCTCTTTCATTAAGCGTCTCATTAAAAATGAAAACATTTTTGGAAACTACAAGTCTCATTCGTTCTAGTGGTGCAGAAATAATTTGAAAAATCGTTCGGGAAATGAGTTTACACCCTGGGTACTTTCTTTATATACATTCGACTATACGGGCCAAGCCCGGGATTTACGTGAAATCGCGGGTTTTCGTTTGCCGGCGATTAAACCTCTCTCATTAAGCGTCTCATCAAAAATGAAAACCTTTTTGAAAACTACAAGTCTCATGCGTTTTAGTGGTGAAAAAATACTTTTAAAAATCGTTCGGGAAATGAGTTTACTCCCTGGGTACTTTCTTTGTATACATTCGACTATACGGGCCAAGCCCGGGATTTACGTGAAATCGCGGGTTTTCGTTTGCCGGCGATTAAACCTCTCTCATTAAGCGTCTCATCAAAAATGAAAACCTTTTTGAAAACTACAAGTCTCATGCGTTTTAGTGGTGAAAAAACAATATAAAAAATCGTTCGGGAAATGAGTTTACTCCCTGGGTACTTTCTTCGTATACTTTTGACTATACGGGCCAAGTCCGAGGTTTACGGGAAATGGCGGGTTTTCGTTTGCCGGCGATTAAACTTCTTTTAATCAGCGTCTCATCAAAAATGAAAACATTTTTGAAAACTACAAGTCTCATTCGTTCTAGTGGTGCAGAAATAATTTGAAAAATCGTTCGGGAAATGAGTTTACACCCTGGGTACTTTCTTTATATACATTCGACTATACGGGCCAAGCCCGGGATTTACGTGAAATCGCGGGTTTTCGTTTGCCGGCGATTAAACCTCTCTCATTAAGCGTCTCATCAAAAATGAAAACCTTTTTGAAAACTACAAGTCTCATGCGTTTTAGTGGTGAAAAAATACTTTTAAAAATCGTTCGGGAAATGAGTTTACTCCCTGGGTACTTTCTTTGTATACATTCGACTATACGGGCCAAGCCCGGGATTTACGTGAAATCGCGGGTTTTCGTTTGCCGGCGATTAAACCTCTCTCATTAAGCGTCTCATCAAAAATGAAAACCTTTTTGAAAACTACAAGTCTCATGCGTTTTAGTGGTGAAAAAACAATATAAAAAATCGTTCGGGAAATGAGTTTACTCCCTGGGTACTTTCTTCGTATACTTTTGACTATACGGGCCAAGTCCGAGGTTTACGGGAAATGGCGGGTTTTCGTTTGCCGGCGATTAAACTTCTTTTAATCAGCGTCTCATCAAAAATGAAAACATTTTTGAAAACTACAAGTCTCATGCGTTTTAGTGGTAAAAAGATAATTTAAAAAATCGTTTTGGAAATGAGTTTACTCACAGGGTACTTTCTTTGTATACATTCGACTATACGGGCCTAGCCCGTGATTTACGGGAAATCGCAGGTTTTCGTTTGCCGGCGATTAAACCACTTTCATTAAGCGTCTCATCCAAAATGAAAACATTTCTGAAAACTACAAGTCTCATGGGTTTTAGTGGTGAAAACATAATTTAAAAAATCGTTCGGGAAATGAGTTTACTCCCTGGGAACTTTTTTGTATACTTTTGACTTTACAGGCCGAGTCCGGGATTTACGGAAAATCGCAGGTTTTCGTTTGCCGGCGATTAAACTTCTTTTATTCAGCGTCTCATCAAAAATGAAAACATTTTTGAAAACTACAAGACTCATGCGTTTTAGTGGTGAAAAGATAATTTAAAAAATCGTTCTGGAAATGAGTTTACTCACAGGGTACTTTCTTTGTAAACATTCGACTATACGGGACAACCCCGGGATTTAGGGAAATCGTGGTAGTTCGTTTGTCGGCGAATAAACCTCTTTCATTAAGCGTCTCATTAAAAATGAAAACATTTTTGGAAACTACAAGTCTCATTCGTTCTAGTGGTGCAGAAATAATTTGAAAAATCGTTCGGGAAATCAGTTTACTCCCTGGGTACTTTCTTTATATGCATTCAACTATACGGGCCAAGCCCGGGATTTACGGGAAATCGCGGGTTTTCGTTTGCCGGCGATTAAACTTCTTTTATTCAGCGTCTCATCAAAAATGAAAGCATTTTTGAAAACTACAAGTCTCACGCGTTTTAGTGGTGAAAAAATAATTTAAAAAATCGTTCGGGAAATGAGTTTACTCCCTGGGTACTTTCTTCGTATACTTTTGACTATACGGGCCAAGTCCGAGGTTTACGGGAAATGGCGGGTTTTCGTTTGCCGGCGATTAAACTTTTTTTAATCAGCGTCTCATCAAAAATGAAAACATTTTTGAAAACTACAAGTCTCGTGCGTTTTAGTAGTAAAAAGATAATTTAAAAATTCGTTTGGAAATGAGTTTACTCACAGGGTACTTTCTTTGTATACATTCGACTATACGGGCCAAGCCCAGGATTTAGGGAAATCGTGGTATTTCGTTTGCCGGCGATTAAACCTCTTTCATTAAGCGTCTCCTTAAAAATAAAAACATTTTTGGAAACTACAAGTCTCATTCGTTCTAGTGGTGCAGAAATAATTTGAAAAATCGCTCGGGAAATCAGTTTACTCCCTGGGTACTTTCTTTATATACATTCAACTATACGGGCCAAGCCCGGGATTTACGGGAAATCGCGGGTTTTCGTTTGCCGGCGATTAAACCTCTTTCATTAAGCGTCTCATCAAAAAATGAAAACATTTTTGAAAACTACAAGTCTCATGCGTTTTAGTGGTGAAAAAGTAATTTAAAAAATTGTTCGGGAAATGAGTTTACTCCTTGGGTACTTTCTTTGTATACTTTTGACTATACGGGCAAAGTCCGGGATTTACGGGAAATCGCGGGTTTTCGTGTGCCGGCGATTAAACTTCTTTTATTCAGCGTCTCATCAAAAATGAAAACATTTTTGAAAACTACAAGTTTCATGCGTTTTAGTGGTGAAAAAATAATTTCAAAATTCGTTCGGGAAATGAGTTTACTTCCTGGGTACTTTCTTTGTATACTTTTGACTATACGGGCCCAGTCCGGAATTTACGGGAAATAGCGGGTTTTCGTGTGCTGGTGATTAAACTTCTTTTATTCAACGTCTCATCAAAAATAAAAACATTTTTGAAAACTACAAGTCTCATGTGTTTTAGTGGTGAAAAAATAGTTTAAAAAATCGTTTTGGAAATGAGTTTACTCACAGGGTACCTTCTTTGTATACATTCGACTATACGGCCAAGCCCAGGATTTACGGGAAATCGCGGGTTTTCGTTTGCCGGCTATTAAACCACATTCATTAAGCGTCTCATCAAAAATGAAAACATTTCTGAAAACTACAAGTCTCATGCGTTGTAGTGGTGAAAAAATACTTTAAAAAATCGTTCGGGAAATGAGTTTACTCCCTGGGTACTTTCTTTGTATACTTTTGACTATACGGGCAAAGTCCGGGATTTACGGGAAATCGCGGGTTTTCGTGTGCCGCCGATTAAACTTCTTTTATTCAGAGTCCCATCAAAAATGAAAACATTTTTGAAAACTACAAGTCTCATGCGTTTTAGTGGTGAAAAAATAATTTAAAAAATCGTTCGGGAAAAGAGTTTACTCCCTGGGTACTTTCTTTGTATACTTTTGACTATACGGGCCCAGTCCGGGATTTACGGGAAATAGCGGGTTTTCGTGTGCCGGTGATTAAACTTCTTTTATTCAACGTCTCATCAAAAATAAAAATATTTTTGAAAACTACAAGTCTCATGCGTTTTATTGGTGAAAAGATAGTTTAAAAAATCGTTTTGGAAATGAGTTTACTCACAGGGTACTTTCTTTGTATACATTCGACTATACGGGCCGAGTCCGGGATTTACGGGAAATCGCAGGTTTTCGTTTGCCGGCGATTAAACTCCTTTTATTCAGCGTCTCATCAAGAATGAAAACATTTTTGAAAACTACAAGTCTCATGCGTTTTAGTGGTGAAAAGATAATTTAAAAAATCGTTCGTGAAATGAGTTTACTCCCTGGGTACTTTCTTTGTATACTTTTGACTATACGGGCAAAGTCCGGGATTTACGGGAAATCGCTGGTTTTCGTGTGCCGGCGATTAAACTTCTTTTAATCAGCGTCCCATCAAAAATTAAAACATTTTTGAAAACTACAAGTCTCATGCGTTTTAGTGGTGAAAAAACAATATAAAAAATCGTTCGGGAAATGAGTTTACTCCCTGGGTACTTTCTTCGTATACTTTTGACTATACGGACCCAGTCCGGAATTTACGGGAAATAGCGGGTTTTCGTGTGCTGGTGATTAAACTTCTTTTATTCAACGTCTCATCAAAAATAAAAACATTTTTGAAAACTACAAGTCTCATGTGTTTTAGTGGTGAAAAAATAGTTTAAAAAATCGTTTTGGAAATGAGTTTACTCACAGGGTACTTTCTTTGTATACATTCGACTATACGGCCAAGCCCAGGATTTACGGGAAATCGCGGGTTTTCGTTTGCCGGCTATTAAACCACATTCATTAAGCGTCTCATCAAAAATGAAAACATTTATGAAAACTACAAGTCTGATGCGTTTTAGTGGTGAAAAAATAATTTAAAAAATCGTTCGGGAAATGAGTTTACTCCCTGGGAACTTTTTTGTATACTTTTGACTATACGGGCCGAGTCCGGGAGTTACAGGAAGTCGTGGGTTTTCGTTTGACGGCGATGAAACTTCTTTTACCCAGCGTCTCATCAAAAATGAAAACATTTTTAAAAACTACAAGTCTCATGGGCTTTAGTGGTGAAGTAATAATTTAAAAAATCGTTCGGGAAATGAGTTTACTTCCTGGGTACTTTTTTTGTATACTTTTGACTTTACAGGCCGAGTCCGGGATTTACGGGAAATCGCAGGTTTTCGTTTGCCGTCGAATAAACTTCTTTTATGCAGCGTCTCATCAAAAATGAAAACATTTTTGAAAACTACAAGTCTCATGCGTTTTAGTGGTGAAAAAACAATATAAAAAATCGTTCGGGAAATGAGTTTACTCCCTGGGTACTTTCTTCGTATACTTTTGACTATACGGGCCCAGTCCGGAATTTACGGGAAATAGCGGGTTTTCGTGTGCTGGTGATTAAACTTCTTTTATTCAACGTCTCATCAAAAATAAAAACATTTTTGAAAACTACAAGTCTCATGTGTTTTAGTGGTGAAAAAATAGTTTAAAAAATCGTTTTGGAAATGAGTTTACTCACAGGGTACTTTCTTTGTATACATTCGACTATACGGCCAAGCCCAGGATTTACGGGAAATCGCGGGTTTTCGTTTGCCGGCTATTAAACCACATTCATTAAGCGTCTCATCAAAAATGAAAACATTTATGAAAACTACAAGTCTGATGCGTTTTAGTGGTGAAAAAATAATTTAAAAAATCGTTCGGGAAATGAGTTTACTCCCTGGGAACTTTTTTGTATACTTTTGACTATACGGGCCGAGTCCGGGAGTTACAGGAAGTCGTGGGTTTTCGTTTGACGGCGATGAAACTTCTTTTACCCAGCGTCTCATCAAAAATGAAAACATTTTTAAAAACTACAAGTCTCATGGGCTTTAGTGGTGAAGTAATAATTTAAAAAATCGTTCGGGAAATGAGTTTACTTCCTGGGTACTTTTTTTGTATACTTTTGACTTTACAGGCCGAGTCCGGGATTTACGGGAAATCGCAGGTTTTCGTTTGCCGTCGAATAAACTTCTTTTATGCAGCGTCTCATCAAAAATGAAAACATTTTTGAAAACTACAAGTCTCATGCGTTTTAGTGGTGAAAAAATAATTTAAAAAATTGTTCGGGAAATGAGTTTACTCCCTGGGTACTTTCTCTGTATACTTTTGACTATACGGGCCGAGTCCGGGATTTACGGGAAATCGCAGGTTTTCGTTTGCCGGCGATTAAACTCCTTTTATTCAGCGTCTCATCAAGAATGAAAACATTTTTGAAAACTACAAGTCTCATGCGTTTTAGTGGTGAAAAGATAATTTAAAAAATCGTTCTGGAAATGAGTTTACTCACAGGGTACTTTTTTTGTAAACATTCGACTATACGGGAGAAGCCTGGGATTTAGGGAAATCGTGGTATTGCGTTTGCCGGCGATTAAACCTCTTTCATTAAGCGTCTCATTAAAAATAATAACATTTTTGAAAACTACAAGTCTCATGCGTTTTAGTGGTGAAAAGATAATTTAAAAAATCGTTCGTGAAATGAGTTTACTCCCTGGGTACTTTCTTTGTATACTTTTGACTATACGGGCAAAGTCCGGGATTTACGGGAAATCGCTGGTTTTCGTGTGCCGGCGATTAAACTTCTTTTAATCAGCGTCCCATCAAAAATTAAAACATTTTTGAAAACTACAAGTCTCATGCGTTTTAGTGGTGAAAAAACAATATAAAAAATCGTTCGGGAAATGAGTTTACTCCCTGGGTACTTTCTTCGTATACTTTTGACTATACGGGCCCAGTCCGGAATTTACGGGAAATAGCGGGTTTTCGTGTGCTGGTGATTAAACTTTTTTTATTCAACGTCTCATCAAAAATAAAAACATTTTTGAAAACTACAAGTCTCATGTGTTTTAGTGGTGAAAAAATAGTTTAAAAAATCGTTTTGGAAATGAGTTTACTCACAGGGTACTTTCTTTGTATACATTCGACTATACGGCCAAGCCCAGGATTTACGGGAAATCGCGGGTTTTCGTTTGCCGGCTATTAAACCACATTCATTAAACGTCTCATCAAAAATGAAAACATTTCTGAAAACTACAAGTCTCATGCGTTGTAGTGGTGAAAAAATACTTTAAAAAATCGTTCGGGAAATGAGTTTACTCTCTGGGTACTTTCTTTGTATACTTTTGACTATACGGGCAAAGTCCGGGATTTACTGGAAATCGCGGGTTTTCGTGTGCCGCCGATTAAACTTCTTTTATTCAGAGTCCCATCAAAAATGAAAACATTTTTGAAAACTACAAGTCTCATGCGTTTTAGTGGTGAAAAAATAATTTAAAAAATCGTTCGGGAAATGAGTTTACTCCCTGGGTACTTTCTTTGTATACTTTTGACTATACGGGCCCAGTCCAGGATTTACGGGAAATAGCGGGTTTTCGTGTGCCGGTGATTAAACTTCTTTTATTCAACGTCTCATCAAAAATAAAAATATTTTTGAAAACTACAAGTCTCATGCGTTTTAGTGGTGAAAAGATAGTTTAAAAAATCGTTTTGGAAATGAGTTTACTCACAGGGTACTTTCTTTGTATACATTCGACTATACGGGCCAAGCCCAGGATTTACGGGAAATCGCGGGTTTTCGTTTGCCGGCTATTAAACCACATTCATTAAGCGTCTCATCAAAAATGAAAACATTTATGAAAACTACAAGTCTGATGCGTTTTAGTGGTGAAAAAATAATTTAAAAAATCGTTCGGGAAATGAGTTTACTCCCTGGGAACTTTTTTGTATACTTTTGACTATACGGGCCGAGTCCGGGAGTTACGGGAAGTCGTGGGTTTTCGTTTGACGGCGATGAAACTTCTTTTACCCAGCGTCTCATCAAAAATGAAAACATTTTTAAAAACTACAAGTCTCATGGGCTTTAGTGGTGAAGTAATAATTTAAAAAATCGTTCGGGAAATGAGTTTACTTCCTGGGTACTTTTTTTGTATACTTTTGACTTTACAGGCCGAGTCCGGGATTTACGGGAAATCGCAGGTTTTCGTTTGCCGTCGAATAAACTTCTTTTATTCAGCGTCTCATCAAAAATGAAAACATTTTTAAAAACTACAAGTCTCATGCGTTTTAGTGGTGAAAAAATAATTTAAAAAATTGTTCGGGAAATGAGTTTACTCCCTGGGTACTTTCTCTGTATACTTTTGACTATACGGGCCGAGTCCGGGATTTACGGGAAATCGCAGGTTTTCGTTTGCCGGCGATTAAACTCCTTTTATTCAGCGTCTCATCAAGAATGAAAACATTTTTGAAAACTACAAGTCTCATGCGTTTTAGTGGTGAAAAAACAATATAAAAAATCGTTCGGGAAATGAGTTTACACCCCGGATACTTTCTTTGTATACATTTGACTATACGGGCCCAGTCCGGAATTTACGGGAAATAGCGGGTTTTCGTGTGCTGGTGATTAAACTTTTTTTATTCAACGTCTCATCAAAAATAAAAACATTTTTGAAAACTACAAGTCTCATGTGTTTTAGTGGTGAAAAAATAGTTTAAAAAGTCGTTTTGGAAATGAGTTTAATCACAGGGTACTTTCTTTGTATACATTCGACTATACGGCCAAGCCCAGGATTTACGGGAAATCGCGGGTTTTCGTTTGCCGGCTATTAAACCACATTCATTAAACGTCTCATCAAAAATGAAAACATTTCTGAAAACTACAAGTCTCATGCGTTGTAGTGGTGAAAAAATACTTTAAAAAATCGTTCGGGAAATGAGTTTACTCTCTGGGTACTTTCTTTGTATACTTTTGACTATACGGGCAAAGTCCGGGATTTACTGGAAATCGCGGGTTTTCGTGTGCCGCCGATTAAACTTCTTTTATTCAGAGTCCCATCAAAAATGAAAACATTTTTGAAAACTACAAGTCTCATGCGTTTTAGTGGTGAAAAAATAATTTAAAAAATCGTTCGGGAAATGAGTTTACTCCCTGGGTACTTTCTTTGTATACTTTTGACTATACGGGCCCAGTCCAGGATTTACGGGAAATAGCGGGTTTTCGTGTGCCGGTGATTAAACTTCTTTTATTCATCGTCTCATCAAAAATAAAAATATTTTTGAAAACTACAAGTCTCATGCGTTTTAGTGGTGAAAAGATAGTTTAAAAAATCGTTTTGGAAATGAGTTTACTCACAGGGTACTTTCTTTGTATACATTCGACTATACGGGCCAAGCCCAGGATTTACGGGAAATCGCGGGTTTTCGTTTGCCGGCTATTAAACCACATTCATTAAGCGTCTCATCAAAAATGAAAACATTTATGAAAACTACAAGTCTGATGCGTTTTAGTGGTGAAAAAATAATTTAAAAAATCGTTCGGGAAATGAGTTTACTCCCTGGGAACTTTTTTGTATACTTTTGACTATACGGGCCGAGTCCGGGAGTTACGGGAAGTCGTGGGTTTTCGTTTGACGGCGATGAAACTTCTTTTACCCAGCGTCTCATCAAAAATGAAAACATTTTTAAAAACTACAAGTCTCATGGGCTTTAGTGGTGAAGTAATAATTTAAAAAATCGTTCGGGAAATGAGTTTACTTCCTGGGTACTTTTTTTGTATACTTTTGACTTTACAGGCCGAGTCCGGGATTTACGGGAAATCGCAGGTTTTCGTTTGCCGTCGAATAAACTTCTTTTATTCAGCGTCTCATCAAAAATGAAAACATTTTTAAAAACTACAAGTCTCATGCGTTTTAGTGGTGAAAAAATAATTTAAAAAATTGTTCGGGAAATGAGTTTACTCCCTGGGTACTTTCTCTGTATACTTTTGACTATACGGGCCGAGTCCGGGATTTACGGGAAATCGCAGGTTTTCGTTTGCCGGCGATTAAACTCCTTTTATTCAGCGTCTCATCAAGAATGAAAACATTTTTGAAAACTACAAGTCTCATGCGTTTTAGTGGTGAAAAAACAATATAAAAAATCGTTCGGGAAATGAGTTTACTCCCTGGGTACTTTCTTCGTATACTTTTGACTATACGGGCCCAGTCCGGAATTTACGGGAAATAGCGGGTTTTCGTGTGCTGGTGATTAAACTTCTTTTATTCAACGTCTCATCAAAAATAAAAACATTTTTGAAAACTACAAGTCTCATGTGTTTTAGTGGTGAAAAAATAGTTTAAAAAATCGTTTTGGAAATGAGTTTACTCACAGGGTACTTTCTTTGTATACATTCGACTATACGGCCAAGCCCAGGATTTACGGGAAATCGCGGGTTTTCGTTTGCCGGCTATTAAACCACAGTCATTAAACGTCTCATCAAAAATGAAAACATTTCTGAAAACTACAAGTCTCATGCGTTGTAGTGGTGAAAAAATACTTTAAAAAATCGTTCGGGAAATGAGTTTACTCTCTGGGTACTTTCTTTGTATACTTTTGACTATACGGGCAAAGTCCGGGATTTACTGGAAATCGCGGGTTTTCGTGTGCCGCCGATTAAACTTCTTTTATTCAGAGTCCCATCAAAAATGAAAACATTTTTGAAAACTACAAGTCTCATGCGTTCTAGTGGTGAAAAAATAATTTAAAAAATCGTTCGGGAAATGAGTTTACTCCCTGGGTACTTTCTTTGTATACTTTTGACTATACGGGCCCAGTCCAGGATTTACGGGAAATAGCGGGTTTTCGTGTGCCGGTGATTAAATTTCTTTTATTCAACGTCTCATCAAAAATAAAAATATTTTTGAAAACTACAAGTCTCATGCGTTTTAGTGGTGAAAAGATAGTTTAAAAAATCGTTTTGGAAATGAGTTTACTCACAGGGTACTTTCTTTGTATACATTCGACTATACGGGCCAAGCCCAGGATTTACGGGAAATCGCGGGTTTTCGTTTGCCGGCTATTAAACCACATTCATTAAGCGTCTCATCAAAAATGAAAACATTTATGAAAACTACAAGTCTGATGCGTTTTAGTGGTGAAAAAATAATTTAAAAAATCGTTCGGGAAATGAGTTTACTCCCTGGGAACTTTTTTGTATACTTTTGACTATACGGGCCGAGTCCGGGAGTTACGGGAAGTCGTGGGTTTTCGTTTGACGGCGATGAAACTTCTTTTACCCAGCGTCTCATCAAAAATGAAAACATTTTTAAAAACTACAAGTCTCATGGGCTTTAGTGGTGAAGTAATAATTTAAAAAATCGTTCGGGAAATGAGTTTACTTCCTGGGTACTTTTTTTGTACACTTTTGACTTTACAGGCCGAGTCCGGGATTTACGGGAAATCGCAGGTTTTCGTTTGCCGTCGAATAAACTTCTTTTATTCAGCGTCTCATCAAAAATGAAAACATTTTTAAAAACTACAAGTCTCATGCGTTTTAGTGGTGAAAAAATAATTTAAAAAATTGTTCGGGAAATGAGTTTACTCCCTGGGTACTTTCTCTGTATACTTTTGACTATACGGGCCGAGTCCGGGATTTACGGGAAATCGCAGGTTTTCGTTTGCCGGCGATTAAACTCCTTTTATTCAGCGTCTCATCAAGAATGAAAACATTTTTGAAAACTACAAGTCTCGTGCGTTTTAGTGGTGAAAAGATAATTTAAAAAATCGTTCTGGAAATGAGTTTACTCACAGGGTACTTTCTTTGTAAACATTCGACTATACGGGAGAAGCCTGGGATTTAGGGAAATCGTGGTATTGTGTTTGCCGGCGATTAAACCTCTTTCATTAAGCGTCTCATTAAAAATAATAACATTTTTGAAAACTACAAGTCTCATGCGTTTTAGTGGTGAAAAGATAATTTAAAAAATCGTTCGTGAAATGAGTTTACTCCCTGGGTACTTTCTTTGTATACTTTTGACTATACGGGCAAAGTCCGGGATTTACGGGAAATCGCTGGTTTTCGTGTGCCGGCGATTAAACTTCTTTTAATCAGCGTCCCATCAAAAATTAAAACATTTTTGAAAATTACTAGTCTCATGCGTTTTAGTGGTGAAAAAACAATATAAAAAATCGTTCGGGAAATGAGTTTACTCCCTGGGTACTTTCTTCGTATACTTTTGACTATACGGGCCGAGTCCGGGAGTTACGGGAAGTCGAGGGTTTTCGTTTGCCGGCGATTAAACTTCTTTTATTCAGCGTTTCATCAAAAATAAAAACATTTTTAAAAACTACAAGTCTCATGGGCTTTAGTGGTGAAGTAATAATTTAAAAAATCGTTCGGGAAATGAGTTTACTTCCTGGGTACTTTTTTTGTATACTTTTGTCTTTACAGGCGGAGTCCGGGATTTACGGGAAATCGTGGTATTGCGTTTGCCGGCGATTAAACCTCTTTCAATAAGCGTCTCATTAAAAATAAAAACATTTTTGAAAACTACATGTCTCATGCGTTTTAGTGATAAAAAAATAATATAAAAAATCGTTCGGGAAATGAGTTTACTTCCTGGGTACTTTCTTCGTATACTTTTGACTATACGGGCCGAGTCCGGGATTTACGGGAAATCGCAGGTTTTCGTTTGCCGGCGATTAAACTCCTTTTATTCAGCGTCTCATCAGGAATGAAAACATTTTTGAAAACTACAAGTCTCATGCGTTTTAGTGGTGAAAAGATAATTTAAAAAATCGTTCTGGAAATGAGTTTACTCACAGGGTACTTTCTTTGTAAACATTCGACTATACGGGAGAAGCCTGGGATTTAGGGAAATCGTGGTATTGTGTTTGCCGGCGATTAAACCTCTTTCATTAAGCGTCTCATTAAAAATAATAACATTTTTGAAAACTACAAGTCTCATGCGTTTTAGTGGTGAAAAGATAATTTAAAAAATCGTTCGTGAAATGAGTTTACTCCCTGGGTACTTTCTTTGTATACTTTTGACTATACGGGCAAAGTCCGGGATTTACGGGAAATCGCTGGTTTTCGTGTGCCGGCGATTAAACTTCTTTTAATCAGCGTCCCATCAAAAATTAAAACATTTTTGAAAATTACTAGTCTCATGCGTTTTAGTGGTGAAAAAACAATATAAAAAATCGTTCGGGAAATGAGTTTACTCCCTGGGTACTTTCTTCGTATACTTTTGACTATACGGGCCGAGTCCGGGAGTTACGGGAAGTCGAGGGTTTTCGTTTGCCGGCGATTAAACTTCTTTTATTCAGCGTTTCATCAAAAATAAAAACATTTTTAAAAACTACAAGTCTCATGGGCTTTAGTGGTGAAGTAATAATTTAAAAAATCGTTCGGGAAATGAGTTTACTTCCTGGGTACTTTTTTTGTATACTTTTGTCTTTACAGGCGGAGTCCGGGATTTACGGGAAATCGTGGTATTGCGTTTGCCGGCGATTAAACCTCTTTCAATAAGCGTCTCATTAAAAATAAAAACATTTTTGAAAACTACAAGTCTCATGCGTTTTAGTGGTGAAAAGTTAATTTAAAAAATCGTTCGGGAAATGAGTTTACTCCCTGGGTACTTTCTTTGTATACTTTTGACTATACGGGCAAAGTCCGAGATTTAAGGGAAATCGCTGGTTTTCGTGTGCCGGCGATTAAACTTCTTTTATTCAGCGTCCCATCAAAAATGAAAACATTTTTGAAAACTACAAGTCCGATGCGTTTTAGTGGTGAAAAAACAATATAAAAAATCGTTCGGGAAATGAGTTTACTCCCTGGGTACTTTCTTCGTATACTTTTGACTACACGGGCCGAGTCCGGGGTTTACGGGAAATGGCGGGTTTTCGTTTGCCGGCGATTAAACTTCTTTTAATCAGCGTCTCATCAAAAATGAAAACATTTTTGAAAACTACAAGTCTCATTCGTTCTAGTGGTGCAGAAATAATTTGAAAAATCGTTCGGGAAATCAGTTTACTCCCTGGGTACTTTCTTCGTATACTTTTGACTATACGGGCCGAGTCCGGGGTTTACGGGAAATGGCGGGTTTTCGTTTGCCGGCGATTAAACTTCTTTTAATCAGCGTCTCATCAAAAATGAAAACACTTTTGAAAACTACAAGTCTCATTCGTTCTAGTGGTGCAGAAATAATTTGAAAAATCGTTCGGGAAATGAGTTTACTCCCTGGGTACTTTCTTTATATACATTCAACTATACGGGCCAAGCCCGGGATTTACAGGAAATCGCGGGTTTTCGTTGGCCGGCTATTAAACCACATTCATTAAGCGTCTCATCAAAAATGAAAACATTTCTGAAAACTGCAAGTCTCATCGGCTTTAGTGGTGAAATAATAATTTAAAAAATCGTTCGGGAAATGAGTTTACTCCCTGGGTACTTTCTTTGTATACTTTTGACTATACGGGCCGAGTCCGGGTTTACGGGAAATCGCAGGTTTTCGTTTGCCGGCGATTAAACTCCTTTTATTCAGCGTCTGATCAAAAATGAAAACATTTTTGAAAAATACAAGTCTCATACGTTTTAGTGGTGAAAAGAGTATTTAAAAAATCGTTTTGGAAATGAGTTTACTCACAGGGTACTTTCTTTGTATACATTCGACTAAACGGGCCGAACCCGGGATTTACGGGAAATTGCGGGTTTTCGTTTGCCGGCGATTAAACCACTTTCACTAAGCGTCTCATCAAAAATGAAAAACATTTCTGAAAACTACAAGTCTTATGCGTTTTAGTGGTAAAAATATAATTTAAAAAATCGTTCGGGAAATGAGTTTACTCCCTGGGTACTTTCTTTGTATACTTTTGACTATACGGGCCGAGTCCTGGATTTACGGGAAATCGCGCGTTTTCGTTTGCCGGCGATTAAACTCCTTTTATTCACCGTCTAATCAAAAATGAAAACATTTTTGAAAACTACAAGTCTCATGCGTTTTAGTGGTGAAAAGATAATTTAAAAAATCGTTCTGGAAATGAGTTTACTCACAGGGTACTTTCTTTGTAAACATTCGACTATACGGAACAAGCCCGGGATTTAGGGAAATCGTGGTATTTCGTTTGCCGGCGATTAAACCTCTTTCATTAAGCGTCTCATTAAAAATGAAAACATTTTTGGAAACTACAAGTGTCAATCGTTCTAGTGGTGCAGAAATAATTTGAAAAATCGTTCGGGAAATCAGTTTACTCCCTGGGTACTTTCTTTATATGCTTTTAACTATACGGGCCAAGCCCGGGATTTACCGGAAATCGCGGGTTTTCGTTTGCCGGCGATTAAACTTCTTTTACTCAGCGTCTCATCAAAAATGAAAACGCTTTTGAAAACTACAAGTCTCACGCGTTTTAGTGGTGAAAAAATAATTTAAAAAATCGTTCGGGAAATGAGTTTACTCCCTGGGTACTTTCTTTGTATACTTTTGACTATCGGGCCAAGCCCGGGGTTTACGGGAAATCGCGGGTTTTTGTTTGCCGGCGAATAAACTTCTTTTATTCAGTGTCTTATCAAAAATGAAAACATTTTTGAAAACTACAAGTCTCATGCGTTTTAGTGGTGAAAAAATAATTTAAAAAATTGTTCGGGAAATGAGTTTACTCCCTGGGTACTTTCTCTGTATACTTTTGACTATACGGGCCGAGTCCGGGATTTACGGGAAATCGCAGGTTTTCGTTTGCCGGCGATTAAACTCCTTTTATTCAGCGTCTCATCAAGAATGAAAACATTTTTGAAAACTACAAGTCTCATGCGTTTTAGTGTTGAAAAGATAATTTAAAAAATCCTTCTGGAAATGAGTTTACTCACAGGGTACTTTCTTTGTAAACATTCGACTATACGGGAGAAGCCTGGGATTTAGGGAAATCGTGGTATTGCGTTTGCCGGCGATTAAACCTCTTTCATTAAGCGTCTCATTAAAAATAAAAACATTTTTGAAAACTACAAGTCTCATGCGTTTTAGTGGTGAAAAGATAATTTAAAAAATCGTTCGTGAAATGAGTTTACTCCCTGGGTACTTTCTTTGTATATTTTTGACTATACGGGCAAAGTCCGGGATTTACGGGAAATCGCTGGTTTTCGTGTGCCGGCGATTAAACTTCTTTTATTCAGCGTCCCATCAAAAGTTAAAACATTTTTGAAAACTACAAGTCTAATGCGTTTTAGTGGTGAAAAAACAATATAAAAAATCGTTCGGGAAATGAGTTTACTCCCTGGGTACTTTCTTCGTATACGTTTGACTATACGGGCCGAGTCCGGGAGTTACGGGAAGTCGTGGGTTTTCGTTTGCCGGCGATTAAACTTCTTTTATTCAGCGTCTCATCAAAAATGAAAACATTTTTGAAAACTACAAGTCTCATTCGTTCTAGTGGTGCAGAAATAATTTGAAAAATCGTTCGGGAAATCAGTTTACTCCCTGGGTACTTTCTTTATATACATTCAACTATACGGGCCAAGCCCGGGATTTACGGGAAGTCGCGGGTTTTCTTTTGCCGGCGATTAAACTTCCTTTATTCAGCGTCTCTTCAAAAATGAAAACACTTTTGAAAACTACAAGTCTCAAGCGTTTTAATGGTGAAAAAATAATTTAAAAAATCGTTCGGGAAATGAGTTTACTCCCTGGGTACTTTCTTTATATACATTCAACTATACGGGCCAAGCCCGGGATTTACAGGAAATCGCGGGTTTTCGTTGGCCGGCTATTAAACCACATTCATTAAGCGTCTCATCAAAAATGAAAACATTTCTGAAAACTACAAGTCTCATCGGCTTTAGTGGTGAAATAATAATTTAAAAAATCGTTCGGGAAATGAGTTTACTCTCTGGGTACTTTCTTTGTATACTTTTGACTATACGGGCCGAGTCCGGGTTTACGGGAAATCGCAGGTTTTCGTTTGCCGGCGATTAAACTCCTTTTATTCAGCGTCTGATCAAAAATGAAAACATTTTTGAAAAATACAAGTCTCAAGCGTTTTAGTGGTGAAAAAATAATTTAAAAAATCGTTCGGGAAATGAGTTTACTCCCTGGGTACTTTCTTTATATACATTCAACTATACGGGCCAAGCCCGGGATTTACAGGAAATCTCGGGTTTTCGTTGGCCGGCTATTAAACCACATTCATTAAGCGTCTCATCAAAAATGAAAACATTTCTGAAAACTACAAGTCTCATCGGCTTTAGTGGTGAAATAATAATTTAAAAAATCGTTCGGGAAATGAGTTTACTCTCTGGGTACTTTCTTTGTATACTTTTGACTATACGGGCCGAGTCCGGGTTTACGGGAAATCGCAGGTTTTCGTTTGCCGGCGATTAAACTCCTTTTATTCAGCGTCTGATCAAAAATGAAAACATTTTTGAAAAATACAAGTCTCATACGTTTTAGTGGTGAAAAGAGTATTTAAAAAATCGTTTTGGAAATGAGTTTACTCACAGGGTACTTTCTTTGTATACATTCGACTAAACGGGCCGAACCCGGGATTTACGGGAAATCGCGGGTTTTCGTTTGCCGGCGAATAAACCACTTTCACTAAGCGTCTCATCAAAAATGAAAAACATTTCTGAAAACTACAAGTCTTATGCGTTTTAGTGGTAAAAATATAATTTAAAAAATCGTTCGGGAAATGAGTTTACTCCCTGGGTACTTTCTTTGTATACTTTTGACTATACGGGCCGAGTCCTGGATTTACGGGAAATCGCGCGTTTTCGTTTGCCGGCGATTAAACTCCTTTTATTCACCGTCTAATCAAAAATGAAAACATTTTTGGAAACTACAAGTGTCAATCGTTCTAGTGGTGGAGAAATAATTTGAAAAATCGTTCGGGAAATCAGTTTACTCCCTGGGTACTTTCTTTATATGCTTTTAACTATACGGGCCAAGCCCGGGATTTACGGGAAATCGCGGGTTTTCGTTTGCCGGCGATTAAACTTCTTTTACTCAGCGTCTCATCAAAAATGAAAACATTTTTGAAAACTACAAGTCTCATGCGTTTTAGTGGTGAAAAAATAATTTAAAAAATCGTTCGGGAAATGAGTTTACTCCCTGGGTACTTTCTTTGTATACTTTTGACTATACGGGCCCAGTCCGGGATTTACGGGAAATAGCGAGTTTTCGTGTGCCGGTGATTAAACTTCTTTTATTCAACGTCTCATCAAAAATAAAAACATTTTTGAAAACTACAAGTCTCATGCGTTTTAGTGGTGAAAAGATAGTTTAAAAAATCGTTCGGGAAATGAGTTTACTCCCTGGGTACTTTCTTTGTATACTTTTGACTATACGGGCTCAGTCCGGGATTTACGGGAAATAGCGAGTTTTCGTGTGCCGGTGATTAAACTTCTTTTATTCAACGTCTCATCAAAAATAAAAACATTTTTGAAAACTACAAGTCTCATGCGTTTTAGTGGTGAAAAGATAGTTTAAAAAATCGTTTTGGAAATGAGTTTACTCACAGGGTACTTTCTTTGTATACATTCGACTATACGGGCCAAGCCCAGGATTTACGGGAAATCGCGGGTTTTCGTTTGCCGGCTATTAAACCACATTCATTAAGCGTCTCATCAAAAATGAAAACATTTTTAAAAACTACAAGTCTCATGCGTTTTAGTGGTGAAAAAATAATTTAAAAAATTGTTCGGGAAATGAGTTTACTCCCTGGGTACTTTCTCTGTATACTTTTGACTATACGGGCCGAGTCCGGGATTTACGGGAAATCGCAGGTTTTCGTTTGCCGGCGATTAAACTCCTTTTATTCAGCGTCTCATCAAGAATGAAAACATTTTTGAAAACTACAAGTCTCATGCGTTTTAGTGGTGAAAAAACAATATAAAAAATCGTTCGGGAAATGAGTTTACTCCCTGGGTACTTTCTTCGTATACTTTTGACTATACGGGCCCAGTCCGGAATTTACGGGAAATAGCGGGTTTTCGTGTGCTGGTGATTAAACTTCTTTTATTCAACGTCTCATCAAAAATAAAAACATTTTTGAAAACTACAAGTCTCATGTGTTTTAGTGGTGAAAAAATAGTTTAAAAAATCGTTTTGGAAATGAGTTTACTCACAAGGTACTTTCTTTGTATACATTCGACTATACGGCCAAGCCCAGGATTTACGGGAAATCGCGGGTTTTCGTTTGCCGGCTATTAAACCACATTCATTAAACGTCTCATCAAAAATGAAAACATTTCTGAAAACTACAAGTCTCATGCGTTGTAGTGGTGAAAAAATACTTTAAAAAATCGTTCGGGAAATGAGTTTACTCTCTGGGTACTTTCTTTGTATACTTTTGACTATACGGGCAAAGTCCGGGATTTACTGGAAATCGCGGGTTTTCGTGTGCCGCCGATTAAACTTCTTTTATTCAGAGTCCCATCAAAAATGAAAACATTTTTGAAAACTACAAGTCTCATGCGTTCTAGTGGCGAAAAAATAATTTAAAAAATCGTTCGGGAAATGAGTTTACTCCCTGGGTACTTTCTTTGTATACTTTTGACTATACGGGCCCAGTCCAGGATTTACGGGAAATAGCGGGTTTTCGTGTGCCGGTGATTAAATTTCTTTTATTCAACGTCTCATCAAAAATAAAAATATTTTTGAAAACTACAAGTCTCATGCGTTTTAGTGGTGAAAAGATAGTTTAAAAAATCGTTTTGGAAATGAGTTTACTCACAGGGTACTTTCTTTGTATACATTCGACTATACGGGCCAAGCCCAGGATTTACGGGAAATCGCGGGTTTTCGTTTGCCGGCTATTAAACCACATTCATTAAGCGTCTCATCAAAAATGAAAACATTTATGAAAACTACAAGTCTGATGCGTTTTAGTGGTGAAAAAATAATTTAAAAAATCGTTCGGGAAATGAGTTTACTCCCTGGGAACTTTTTTGTATACTTTTGACTATACGGGCCGAGTCCGGGAGTTACGGGAAGTCGTGGGTTTTCGTTTGACGGCGATGAAACTTCTTTTACCCAGCGTCTCATCAAAAATGAAAACATTTTTAAAAACTACAAGTCTCATGGGCTTTAGTGGTGAAGTAATAATTTAAAAAATCGTTCGGGAAATGAGTTTACTTCCTGGGTACTTTTTTTGTATACTTTTGACTTTACAGGCCGAGTCCGGGATTTACGGGAAATCGCAGGTTTTCGTTTGCCGTCGAATAAACTTCTTTTATTCAGCGTCTCATCAAAAATGAAAACATTTTTAAAAACTACAAGTCTCATGCGTTTTAGTGGTGAAAAAATAATTTAAAAAATTGTTCGGGAAATGAGTTTACTCCCTGGGTACTTTCTCTGTATACTTTTGACTATACGGGCCGAGTCCGGGATTTACGGGAAATCGCAGGTTTTCGTTTGCCGGCGATTAAACTCCTTTTATTCAGCGTCTCATCAAGAATGAAAACATTTTTGAAAACTACAAGTCTCGTGCGTTTTAGTGGTGAAAAGATAATTTAAAAAATCGTTCTGGAAATGAGTTTACTCACAGGGTACTTTCTTTGTAAACATTCGACTATACGGGAGAAGCCTGGGATTTAGGGAAATCGTGGTATTGTGTTTGCCGGCGATTAAACCTCTTTCATTAAGCGTCTCATTAAAAATAATAACATTTTTGAAAACTACAAGTCTCATGCGTTTTAGTGGTGAAAAGATAATTTAAAAAATCGTTCGTGAAATGAGTTTACTCCCTGGGTACTTTCTTTGTATACTTTTGACTATACGGGCAAAGTCCGGGATTTACGGGAAATCGCTGGTTTTCGTGTGCCGGCGATTAAACTTCTTTTAATCAGCGTCCCATCAAAAATTAAAACATTTTTGAAAATTACTAGTCTCATGCGTTTTAGTGGTGAAAAAACAATATAAAAAATCGTTCGGGAAATGAGTTTACTCCCTGGGTACTTTCTTCGTATACTTTTGACTATACGGGCCGAGTCCGGGAGTTACGGGAAGTCGAGGGTTTTCGTTTGCCGGCGATTAAACTTCTTTTATTCAGCGTTTCATCAAAAATAAAAACATTTTTAAAAACTACAAGTCTCATGGGCTTTAGTGGTGAAGTAATAATTTAAAAAATCGTTCGGGAAATGAGTTTACTTCCTGGGTACTTTTTTTGTATACTTTTGTCTTTACAGGCGGAGTCCGGGATTTACGGGAAATCGTGGTATTGCGTTTGCCGGCGATTAAACCTCTTTCAATAAGCGTCTCATTAAAAATAAAAACATTTTTGAAAACTACAAGTCTCATGCGTTTTAGTGGTGAAAAGTTAATTTAAAAAATCGTTCGGGAAATGAGTTTACTCCCTGGGTACTTTCTTTGTATACTTTTGACTATACGGGCAAAGTCCGAGATTTAAGGGAAATCGCTGGTTTTCGTGTGCCGGCGATTAAACTTCTTTTATTCAGCGTCCCATCAAAAATGAAAACATTTTTGAAAACTACAAGTCCGATGCGTTTTAGTGGTGAAAAAACAATATAAAAAATCGTTCGGGAAATGAGTTTACTCCCTGGGTACTTTCTTCGTATACTTTTGACTACACGGGCCGAGTCCGGGGTTTACGGGAAATGGCGGGTTTTCGTTTGCCGGCGATTAAACTTCTTTTAATCAGCGTCTCATCAAAAATGAAAACATTTTTGAAAACTACAAGTCTCATTCGTTCTAGTGGTGCAGAAATAATTTGAAAAATCGTTCGGGAAATCAGTTTACTCCCTGGGTACTTTCTTCGTATACTTTTGACTATCCGGGCCGAGTCCGGGGTTTACGGGAAATGGCGGGTTTTCGTTTGCCGGCGATTAAACTTCTTTTAATCAGCGTCTCATCAAAAATGAAAACACTTTTGAAAACTACAAGTCTCATTCGTTCTAGTGGTGCAGAAATAATTTGAAAAATCGTTCGGGAAATGAGTTTACTCCCTGGGTACTTTCTTTATATACATTCAACTATACGGGCCAAGCCCGGGATTTACAGGAAATCGCGGGTTTTCGTTGGCCGGCTATTAAACCACATTCATTAAGCGTCTCATCAAAAATGAAAACATTTCTGAAAACTGCAAGTCTCATCGGCTTTAGTGGTGAAATAATAATTTAAAAAATCGTTCGGCAAATGAGTTTACTCCCTGGGTACTTTCTTTGTATACTTTTGACTATACGGGCCGAGTCCGGGTTTACGGGAAATCGCAGGTTTTCGTTTGCCGGCGATTAAACTCCTTTTATTCAGCGTCTGATCAAAAATGAAAACATTTTTGAAAAATACAAGTCTCATACGTTTTAGTGGTGAAAAGAGTATTTAAAAAATCGTTTTGGAAATGAGTTTACTCACAGGGTACTTTCTTTGTATACATTCGACTAAACGGGCCGAACCCGGGATTTACGGGAAATTGCGGGTTTTCGTTTGCCGGCGATTAAACCACTTTCACTAAGCGTCTCATCAAAAATGAAAAACATTTCTGAAAACTACAGGTCTTATGCGTTTTAGTGGTAAAAATATAATTTAAAAAATCGTTCGGGAAATGAGTTTACTCCCTGGGTACTTTCTTTGTATACTTTTGACTATACGGGCCGAGTCCTGGATTTACGGGAAATCGCGCGTTTTCGTTTGCCGGCGATTAAACTCCTTTTATTCACCGTCTAATCAAAAATGAAAACATTTTTGAAAACTACAAGTCTCATGCGTTTTAGTGGTGAAAAGATAATTTAAAAAATCGTTCTGGAAATGAGTTTACTCACAGGGTACTTTCTTTGTAAACATTCGACTATACGGAACAAGCCCGGGATTTAGGGAAATCGTGGTATTTCGTTTGCCGGCGATTAAACCTCTTTCATTAAGCGTCTCATTAAAAATGAAAACATTTTTGAAAACTACAAGTCTCATGCGTTTTAGTGGTGAAAAGATAATTTAAAAAATCCTTCTGGAAATGAGTTTACTCACAGGGTACTTTCTTTGTAAACATTCGACTATACGGGAGAAGCCTGGGATTTAGGGAAATCGTGGTATTGCGTTTGCCGGCGATTAAACCTCTTTCATTAAGCGTCTCATTAAAAATAAAAACATTTTTGAAAACTACAAGTCTCATGCGTTTTAGTGGTGAAAAGATAATTTAAAAAATCGTTCGTGAAATGAGTTTACTCCCTGGGTACTTTCTTTGTATATTTTTGACTATACGGGCAAAGTCCGGGATTTACGGGAAATCGCTGGTTTTCGTGTGCCGGCGATTAAACTTCTTTTATTCAGCGTCCCATCAAAAGTTAAAACATTTTTGAAAACTACAAGTCTAATGCGTTTTAGTGGTGAAAAAACAATATAAAAAATCGTTCGGGAAATGAGTTTACTCCCTGGGTACTTTCTTCGTATACGTTTGACTATACGGGCCGAGTCCGGGAGTTACGGGAAGTCGTGGGTTTTCGTTTGCCGGCGATTAAACTTCTTTTATTCAGCGTCTCATCAAAAATGAAAACATTTTTGAAAACTACAAGTCTCATTCGTTCTAGTGGTGCAGAAATAATTTGAAAAATCGTTCGGGAAATCAGTTTACTCCCTGGGTACTTTCTTTATATACATTCAACTATACGGGCCAAGCCCGGGATTTACGGGAAGTCGCGGGTTTTCTTTTGCCGGCGATTAAACTTCCTTTATTCAGCGTCTCTTCAAAAATGAAAACACTTTTGAAAACTACAAGTCTCAAGCGTTTTAGTGGTGAAAAAATAATTTAAAAAATCGTTCGGGAAATGAGTTTACTCCCTGGGTACTTTCTTTATATACATTCAACTATACGAGCCAAGCCCGGGATTTACAGGAAATTGCGGGTTTTCGTTGGCCGGCTATTAAACCACATTCATTAAGCGTCTCATCAAAAATGAAAACATTTCTGAAAACTACAAGTCTCATCGGCTTTAGTGGTGAAATAATAATTTAAAAAATCGTTCGGGAAATGAGTTTACTCTCTGGGTACTTTCTTTGTATACTTTTGACTATACGGGCCGAGTCTGGGTTTACGGGAAATCGCAGGTTTTCGTTTGCCGGCGATTAAACTCCTTTTATTCAGCGTCTGATCAAAAATGAAAACATTTTTGAAAAATACAAGTCTCAAGCGTTTTAGTGGTGAAAAAATAATTTAAAAAATCGTTCGGGAAATGAGTTTACTCCCTGGGTACTTTCTTTATATACATTCAACTATACGGGCCAAGCCCGGGATTTACAGGAAATCTCGGGTTTTCGTTGGCCGGCTATTAAACCACATTCATTAAGCGTCTCATCAAAAATGAAAACATTTCTGAAAACTACAAGTCTCATCGGCTTTAGTGGTGAAATAATAATTTAAAAAATCGTTCGGGAAATGAGTTTACTCTCTGGGTACTTTCTTTGTATACTTTTGACTATACGGGCCGAGTCCGGGTTTACGGGAAATCGCAGGTTTTCGTTTGCCGGCGATTAAACTCCTTTTATTCAGCGTCTGATCAAAAATGAAAACATTTTTGAAAAATACAAGTCTCATACGTTTTAGTGGTGAAAAGAGTATTTAAAAAATCGTTTTGGAAATGAGTTTACTCACAGGGTACTTTCTTTGTATACATTCGACTAAACGGGCCGAACCCGGGATTTACGGGAAATCGCGGGTTTTCGTTTGCCGGCGAATAAACCACTTTCACTAAGCGTCTCATCAAAAATGAAAAACATTTCTGAAAACTACAAGTCTTATGCGTTTTAGTGGTAAAAATATAATTTAAAAAATCGTTCGGGAAATGAGTTTACTCCCTGGGTACTTTCTTTGTATACTTTTGACTATACGGGCCGAGTCCTGGATTTACGGGAAATCGCGCGTTTTCGTTTGCCGGCGATTAAACTCCTTTTATTCACCGTCTAATCAAAAATGAAAACATTTTTGGAAACTACAAGTGTCAATCGTTCTAGTGGTGGAGAAATAATTTGAAAAATCGTTCGGGAAATCAGTTTACTCCCTGGGTACTTTCTTTATATGCTTTTAACTATACGGGCCAAGCCCGGGATTTACGGGAAATCGCGGGTTTTCGTTTGCCGGCGATTAAACTTCTTTTACTCAGCGTCTCATCAAAAATGAAAACATTTTTGAAAACTACAAGTCTCATGCGTTTTAGTGGTGAAAAAATAATTTAAAAAATCGTTCGGGAAATGAGTTTACTCCCTGGGTACTTTCTTTGTATACTTTTGACTATACGGGCCCAGTCCGGGATTTACGGGAAATAGCGAGTTTTCGTGTGCCGGTGATTAAACTTCTTTTATTCAACGTCTCATCAAAAATAAAAACATTTTTGAAAACTACAAGTCTCATGCGTTTTAGTGGTGAAAAGATAGTTTAAAAAATCGTTCGGGAAATGAGTTTACTCCCTGGGTACTTTCTTTGTATACTTTTGACTATACGGGCTCAGTCCGGGATTTACGGGAAATAGCGAGTTTTCGTGTGCCGGTGATTAAACTTCTTTTATTCAACGTCTCATCAAAAATAAAAACATTTTTGAAAACTACAAGTCTCATGCGTTTTAGTGGTGAAAAGATAGTTTAAAAAATCGTTTTGGAAATGAGTTTACTCACAGGGTACTTTCTTTGTATACATTCGACTATACGGGCCAAGCCCAGGATTTACGGGAAATCGCGGGTTTTCGTTTGCCGGCTATTAAACCACATTCATTAAGCGTCTCATCAAAAATGAGAACATTTTTGAAAACTACAAGTCTCATGCGTTTTAGTGGTGAAAAAATAATTTAAAAAATCGTTCGGGAAATGAGTTTACTCCCTGGGAACTTTTTTGTATACTTTTGACTATACGGGCCGAGTCCGGGAGTTACGGGAAGTCGCGGGTTTTAGTTTGCCGGCGATTAAACTTCTTTTAATCAGCGTCTCCTCAAAAATGAAAACATTTTTAAAAACTACAAGTCTCATGGGCTTTAGTGGTGAAGTAATAATTTAAAAAATCGTTCGGGAAATGAGGTTACTTCCTGGGTACTTTTTTTGTATACTTTTGACTTTACAGGCCGAGTCCGGGATTTACGGGAAATCGCAGGTTTTCGTTTGCCGGCGAATAAACTTCTTTTATTCAGTGTCTCATCAAGAATGAAAACATTTTTGAAAACTACAAGTGTCATGCGTTTTAGTGGAGAAAAGATAATTTAAAAAATCGTTCTGGAAATGAGTTTACTCACAGGGTACTTTCTTTGTAAACATTCGACTATACAGGCCCAGTCCGGGATTTACGGGAAATAGCGGGTTTTCGTGTGCCGGCTATTAAACCACATTCATTAAGCGTCTCATCAAAAATGAAAACATTTTTGAAAACTACAAGTCTCATGCGTTTTAGTGGTGAAAAAATAATTTAAAAAATCGTTCGGGAAATGAGTTTACTCCTTGGGAACTTTTTTGTATACTTTTGACTATACGGGCCGAGTCCGGGAGTTACGGGAAGTCGCGGGTTTTAGTTTGCCGGCGATTAAACTTCTTTTACTCAGCGTCTCATCAAAAATGAAAACGCTTTTGAAAACTACAAGTCTCACGCGTTTTAGTGGTGAAAAAATAATTTAAAAAATCGTTCGGGAAATGAGTTAACTCCCTGGGTACTTTCTTTGTATACTTTTGACTATCGGGCCAAGCCCGGGGTTTACGGGAAATCGCGGGTTTTCGTTTGCCGGCGAATAAACTTCTTTTATTCAGTGTCTTATCAAAAATGAAAACATTTTTGAAAACTACAAGTCTCATGCGTTTTAGTGGTGAAAAAATAATTTAAAAAATCGTTCGGGAAATGAGTTTACTCCCTGGGTACTTTCTTTGTATACTTTTGACTATACGGGCCCAGTCCGGGATTTACGGGAAATAGCGAGTTTTCGTGTGCCGGTGATTAAACTTCTTTAATTCAACGTCTCATCAAAAATAAAAATATTTTTGAAAACTACAAGTCTCATGCGTTTTAGTGGTGAAAAGATAGTTTAAAAAATCGTTTTGGAAATGAGTTTACTCACAGGGTACTTTCTTTGTATACATTCGACTATACGGGCCAAGCCCAGGATTTACGGGAAATCGCGGGTTTTCGTTTGCCGGCTATTAAACCACATTCATTAAGCGTCTCATCAAAAATGAGAACATTTTTGAAAACTACAAGTCTCATGCGTTTTAGTGGTGAAAAAATAATTTAAAAAATCGTTCGGGAAATGAGTTTACTCCCTGGGAACTTTTTTGTATACTTTTGACTATACGAGCCGAGTCCGGGAGTTACGGGAAGTCGCGGGTTTTAGTTTGCCGGCGATTAAACTTCTTTTACTCAGCGTCTCATCAAAAATGAAAACGCTTTTGAAAACTACAAGTCTCACGCGTTTTAGTGGTGAAAAAATAATTTAAAAAATCGTTCGGGAAATGAGTTAACTCCCTGGGTACTTTCTTTGTATACTTTTGACTATCGGGCCAAGCCCGGGGTTTACGGGAAATCGCGGGTTTTCGTTTGCCGGCGAATAAACTTCTTTTATTCAGTGTCTTATCAAAAATGAAAACATTTTTGAAAACTACAAGTCTCATGCGTTTTAGTGGTGAAAAAATAATTTAAAAAATCGTTCGGGAGATGAGTTTACTCCCTGGGTACTTTCTTTGTATACTTTTGACTTTACAGGCCGAGTCCGGGATTTACGGGAAATCGCAGGTTTTCGTTTGCAGGCGAATAAACTTCTTTTATTCAGTGTCTCATCAAGAATGAAAACATTTTTGAAAACTACAAGTCTCATGCGTTTTAGTGGAGAAAAGATAATTTAAAAAATCGTTCTGGAAATGAGTTTACTCACAGGGTACTTTCTTTGTAAACATTCGACTATACGGGCCCAGACCGGGATTTACGGGAAATAGCGGGTTTTTGTGTGCCGGTGATTAAACTTCTTTTATTCAACGTCTCATCAAAAATAAAAACATTTTTGAAAACTACAAGTCTCATGCGTTTTAGTGGTGAAAAGATAGTTTAAAAAATCGTTTTTGAAATGAGTTTACTCACAGGGTACTTTCTTTGTATACATTCGACTATACGGGCCAAGCCCAGGATTTACGGGAAATCGCGGGTTTTCGTTTGCCGGCTATTAAACCACATTCATTAGGCGTCTCATGAAAAATGAAAACATTTTTGAAAACTACAAGTCTTATGCGTTTTAGTGGTGAAAAAATAATTTAAAAAATCGTTCGGGAAATGAGTTTACTTCCTGGGAACTCTTTTGTATACTTTTGACTATACGGGCCGAGTCCGGGAGTTACGGGAAGTCGCGGGTTTTAGTTTGCCGGCGATTAAACTTCTTTTAATCAGCGTCTCATCAAAAATGAAAACATTTTTAAAAACTACAAGTCTCATGGGCTTTAGTGGTGAAGTAATAATTTAAAAAATCGTTCGGGAAATGAGGTTACTTCCTGGGTACTTTTTTTGTATACTTTTGACTTTACAGGCCGAGTCCGGGATTTACGGGAAATCGCAGGTTTTCGTTTGCCGGCGAATAAACTTCTTTTATTCAGTGTCTCATCAAGAATGAAAACATTTTTGAAAACTACAAGTCTCATGCGTTTTAGTGGAGAAAAGATAATTTAAAAAATCGTTCTGGAAATGAGTTTACTCACAGGGTACTTTCTTTGTAAACATTCGACTATACGGGCCCAGACCGGGATTTACGGGAAATAGCGTGTTTTCGTGTGCCGGTGATTAAACTTCTTTTATTCAACGTCTCATCAAAAATAAAAACATTTTAGTGGTGAAAAGATAGTTTAAAAAATCGTTTTTGAAATGAGTTTACTCACAGGGTACTTTCTTTGTATACATTCGACTATACGGGCCAAGCCCAGGATTTACGGGAAATCGCGGGTTTTCGTTTGCCGGCTATTAAACCACATTCATTAGGCGTCTCATGAAAAATGAAAACATTTTTGAAAACTACAAGTCTTATGCGTTTTAGTGGTGAAAAAATAATTTAAAAAATCGTTCGGGAAATGAGTTTACTTCCTGGGAACTCTTTTGTATACTTTTGACTATACGTGCCGAGTCCGGGAGTTACGGGAAGTCGCGGGTTTTAGTTTGCCGGCGATTAAACTTCTTTTAATCAGCGTCTCATCAAAAATGAAAACATTTTTAAAAACTACAAGTCTCATGGGCTTTAGTGGTGAAGTAATAATTTAAAAAATCGTTCGGGAAATGAGGTTACTTCCTGGGTACTTTTTTTGTATACTTTTGACTTTACAGGCCGAGTCCGGGATTTACGGGAAATCGCAGGTTTTCGTTTGCCGGCGAATAAACTTCTTTTATTCAGTGTCTCATCAAGAATGAAAACATTTTTGAAAACTACAAGTCTCATGCGTTTTAGTGGAGAAAAGATAATTTAAAAAATCGTTCTGGAAATGAGTTTACTCACAGGGTACTTTCTTTGTAAACATTCGACTATACGGGCCCAGACCGGGATTTACGGGAAATAGCGGGTTTTCGTGTGCCGGTGATTAAACTTCTTTTATTCAACGTCTCATCAAAAATAAAAACATTTTTGAAAACTACAAGTCTCATGCGTTTTAGTGGTGAAAAGATAGTTTAAAAAATCGTTTTTGAAATGAGTTTACTCACAGGGTACTTTCTTTGTATACATTCGACTATACGGGCCAAGCCCAGGATTTACGGGAAATCGCGGGTTTTCGTTTGCCGGCTATTAAACCACATTCATTAGGCGTCTCATGAAAAATGAAAACATTTTTGAAAACTACAAGTCTTATGCGTTTTAGTGGTGAAAAAATAATTTAAAAAATCGTTCGGGAAATGAGTTTACTTCCTGGGAACTTTTTTGTATACTTTTGACTATACGGGCCGAGTCCGGGAGTTACGGGAAGTCGCGGGTTTCAGTTTGCCGGCGATTAAACTTCTTTTAATCAGCGTCTCATCAAAAATGAAAACATTTTTATAAACTACAAGTCTCATGGGCTTTAGTGGTGAAGTAATAATTTAAAAAATCGTTCGGGAAATGAGGTTACTTCCTGGGTACTTTTTTTGTATACTTTTGACTTTACAGGCCGAGTCCGGGATTTACGGGAAATCGCAGGTTTTCGTTTGCCGGCGAATAAACTTCTTTTATTCAGTGTCTCATCAAGAATGAAAACATTTTTGAAAACTACAAGTCTCATGCGTTTTAGTGGAGAAAAGATAATTTAAAAAATCGTTCTGGAAATGAGTTTACTCACAGGGTACTTTCTTTGTAAACATTCGACTATACGGGCCCAGACCGGGATTTACGGGAAATAGCGGGTTTTCGTGTGCCGGTGATTAAACTTCTTTTATTCAACGTCTCATCAAAAATAAAAACATTTTTGAAAACTACAAGTCTCATGCGTTTTAGTGGTGAAAAGATAGTTTAAAAAATCGTTTTTGAAATGAGTTTACTCACAGGGTACTTTCTTTGTATACATTCGACTATACGGGCCAAGCCCAGGATTTACGGGAAATCGCGGGTTTTCGTTTGCCGGCTATTAAACCACATTCATTAGGCGTCTCATGAAAAATGAAAACATTTTTGAAAACTACAAGTCTTATGCGTTTTAGTGGTGAAAAAATAATTTAAAAAATCGTTCGGGAAATGAGTTTACTTCCTGGGAACTTTTTTGTATACTTTTGACTATACGGGCTGAGTCCGGGAGTTACGGGAAGTCGTGGGTTTCCGTTTGCCGGCGATTAAACTTCTTTTATTCAGCGTCTCATCAAAAATGAAAAAAAAATTTATAAACTACAAGTCTCATGGGCTTTAGTGGTGAAGTAATAATTTAAAAAATCGTTCGGGAAATGAGGTTACTTCCTGGGTACTTTTTTTGTATACTTTTGACTTTACAGGCCGAGTCCGGGATTTACGGGAAATCGCAGGTTTTCGTTTGCCGGCGAATAAACTTCTTTTATTCAGTGTCTCATCAAGAATGAAAACATTTTTGAAAACTACAAGTCTCATGCGTTTTAGTGGAGAAAAGATAATTTAAAAAATCGTTCTGGAAATGAGTTTACTCACAGGGTACTTTCTTTGTAAACATTCGACTATACGGGCCCAGACCGGGATTTACGGGAAATAGCGGGTTTTCGTGTGCCGGTGATTAAACTTCTTTTATTCAACGTCTCATCAAAAATAAAAACATTTTTGAAAACTACAAGTCTCATGCGTTTTAGTGGTGAAAAGATAGTTTAAAAAATCGTTTTTGAAATGAGTTTACTCACAGGGTACTTTCTTTGTATACATTCGACTATACGGGCCAAGCCCAGGATTTACGGGAAATCGCGGGTTTTCGTTTGCCGGCTATTAAACCACATTCATTAGGCGTCTCATGAAAAATGAAAACATTTTTGAAAACTACAAGTCTTATGCGTTTTAGTGGTGAAAAAATAATTTAAAAAATCGTTCGGGAAATGAGTTTACTTCCTGGGAACTTTTTTGTATACTTTTGACTATACGGGCTGAGTCCGGGAGTTACGGGAAGTCGTGGGTTTCCGTTTGCCGGCGATTAAACTTCTTTTATTCAGCGTCTCATCAAAAATGAAAAAAAATTTTAAAAACTACAAGTCTCATGGGCTTTAGTGGTGAAGTAATAATTTAAAAAATCGTTCGGGAAATGAGTTTACTTCCTGGGTACTTTTTTTGTATACTTTTGACTTTACAGGCCGAGTCCGGGATTTACGGGAAATAGCAGGTTTTCGTTTGCCGGCGAATAAACTTCTTTCATTCAGCGTCTCATCAAAAATGAAAACATTTTGGAAAATTACAAGTCTCATGCGTTTTAGTGGTGAAAAAATAATTTAAAAAATCGTTCGGGAAATGAGTTTACTCCCTGGGTACTTTCTCTGTATACTTTTGACTATACGGGCCGAGTCCGGGATTTACGGGAAATCGCAGGTTTTCGTTTGCCGGCGATTAAACTCCTTTTATTCAGCGTCTCATCAAGAATGAAAACATTTTTGAAAACTACAAGCCTTATGCGTTTTAGTGGTGAAAAGATAATTTAAAAAGTCGTTCTGGAAATGAGTTTACTCACAGGGTACTTTCTTTGTAAACATTCGACTATACGGGAGAAGCCCGGGATTTAGGGAAATCGTGGTATCGCGTTTGCCGGCGATTAAACCTCTTTCATTAAGCGTCTCATTAAAAATAAAAACATTTTTGAAAACTACAAGTCTCATTCGTTCTAGTGGTGCAGAAATGATTTGAAAAATCGTTCGGGAAATCAGTTTACTCCCTGGGTACTTTTTTATATACATTCAACTACACGGGCCAAGCCCGGGATTTACGGGAAATCGCGGGTTTTCGTTTGCCGGCGATTAAACTTCTTTTATTCAGCGTCTCAACAAAAATGAAAACACTTTTGAAAACTGCAAGTCTCACGCGTTTTAGTGGTGAAAAAATAATTTAAAAAATCGTTCTGGAAATGAGTTTACTCACAGGGTACTTTCTTTGCATACATTCGACTATACGGGCCAAGCCCGGGATTTACAGGAAATCGCGGGTTTTCGTTGGCCGGCTATTAAACCACATTCATTAAGCGTCTCATCAAAAATGAAAACATTTCTGAAAACTACAAGTCTCATGGGCTTTAGTGGTGAAATAATAATTTAAAAAATCGTTCGGGAAATGAGTTTACTCCCTGGGTACTTTCTTTGTATACTTTTGACTATACGGGCCGAGTCCTGGATTTACGGGAAATCGCGCGTTTTCGTTTGCCGGTGATTAAACTCCTTTTATTCACCGTCTCATCAAAAATGAAAACATTTTTGAAAACTACAAGTCTCATGCGTTTTAGTGGTGAAAAGATAATTTAAAAAATCCTTCTGGAAATGAGTTTACTCACAGGGTACTTTCTTTGTAAACATTCGACTATACGGGACAAGCCCGGGATTTAGGGAAATCTTGGTATTTCGTTTGCCGGCGATTAAACCTCTTTCATTAAGCGTCTCATTAAAAATGAAAACATTTTTGGAAACTACAATTCTCATGCGTTTTAGTGGTAAAAAGATAATTTAAAAATTCGTTTGGAAATGAGTTTACTCGCAGGGTACTTTCTTTGTATACATTCGACTATACGGGCTAAGCCCAGGATTTACGGGAAATCGCGGGTTTTCGTTTGCCGGCGATTAAACCACTTTCATTAAGCGTCTCATCAAAAATTAAAACATTTTTGAAAACTACAAGTCTCATGCGTTTTAGTGGTGAAAAAACAGTATAAAAAATCGTTCGGGAAATGAGTTTACTCCCTGGATACTTTCTTCGTATACTTTTGACTATACGGCAAGAGTCAGGGGTCTACGGGAAATGGCGGGTTTTCGTTTGCCGGCGATTAAACTTCTTTTAATCAGCGTCTCATCAAAAATGAAAACATTTTTGAAAACTACAATTCTCATGCGTTTTAGTGGTAAAAAGATAATTTAAAAATTCGTTTGGAAATGAGTTTACTCAGAGGGTACTTTCTTTGTATACATTCGACTATACGGGAAAAGCCCAGGATTTACGGGAAATCGCGGGTTTTCGTTTGCGGGCGATTAAACCACTTTCATTAAGCGTCTCATCAAAAATGAAAACATTTCTGAAAACTACAAGTCTCGTGCGTTTTAGTGGTGAAGTAATAATTTAAAAAATCGTTCGGGAAATGAGGTTACTTCCTGGGTACTTTTTTTGTATACTTTTGACTATACGGGCCGAGTCCGGGGTTTACGGGAAATGGCGGGTTTTCGTTTGCCGGCGATTAAACTTCTCTTAATCAGCGTCTCATCAAAAATGAAAACATTTTAGAAAACTACAATTCTCATGCGTTTTAGTGGTAAAAAGATAATTTAAAAATTCGTTTGGAAATGAGTTTACTCACAGGGTACTTTCTTTGTATACATTCGACTATACGGGCTAAGCCCAGGATTTACGGGAAATCGCGGGTTTTCGTTTGCCGGCGATTAAACCTCTTTCATTAAGCGTCTCATCAACAATGAAAACATTTCTGAAAACTACAAGTCTCATGCGTTTTAGTGGTGAAAAGATAATTTTAAAAATTGTTCTGGAAATGAGTTTACTCCCTGAGTACTTTCTTTGTATACTTTTGACTATACGAGCCGAGTCCGGGATTTACGGGAAATCGCAAGTTTTCGTTTGCCAGCGATTAAACTTCTTTTATTCCGCGTCTCATCAAAAATGAAAACATTTTTGAAAACTACAAGTATCATGCGTTTTAGTGGTGAAAAGATAAATTAAAAAATCTTTCTGGAAATGAGTTTACTCACAGGGTACTTTCTTTGTATATATTCGACTATACGGGCCAAGCCCGGGATTTACGGGAAATCGCGCGTTTTCGTTTGCCGGCGATTAAACTTCTTTTATTCAGCGTCCCATCAAAAATTAAAACATTTTTGAAAACTACAAGTCTCATGCGTTTTAGTGGTGAAAAAATAATTTAAAAAATCGTTCGGGAAATGAGTTTACTCCCTGGGTAGTTTCTTTGTATACTTTTGACTATACGGGCCGAGTCCGGGATTTACGGGAAATGGCGGGTTTTCGTTTGCCAGCGATTAAACTTCTTTTATTCCGCGTCTCATCAAAAATGAGAACATTTTTGAAAACTATAAGTCTCATGCGTTTTAGTGGTGAAAAGATAAATTAAAAAATCTTTCTGGAAATGAGTTTACTCACAGGGTACTTTCTTTGTATATATTCGACTATACGGGCCAAGCCCGGGATTTACGGGAAATCGCGCGTTTTCGTTTGCCGGCGATTAAACTTCTTTTATTCAGCGTCCCATCAAAAATTAAAACATTTTTGAAAACTACAAGTCTCATGCGTTTTAGTGGTGAAAAAATAATTTAAAAAATCGTTCGGGAAATGAGTTTACTCCCTGGGTAGTTTCTTTGTATACTTTTGACTATACGGGCCGAGTCCGGGATTTACGGGAAATCGCGGGTTTTCGTTTGCCAGCGATTAAACTTCTTTTATTCCGCGTCTCATCAAAAATGAGAACATTTTTGAAAACTACAAGTCTCATGCGTTTTAGTGGTGAAAAGATAATTTAAAAAATCGTTCTGGAAATGAGTTTACTCGCAGGGTACTTTCTTTGTATATATTTGACTATACGGTCCAAGCCCGGGATTTACGGGAAATCGCGCGTTTTCGTTTACCGGCGACTAAACTTCTTTTATTCAGCGTCCCATCAAAAATTAAAACATTTTTAAAAACTACAAGTCTCATGCGCTTTAGTGGTGAAAAGATAATTTAAAAAATCGTTCGGGAAATGAGTTTACTCCCTGGGTATTTTCCTTGTATACTTTTGACTAAACGGGCCGAGTCCCGGATTTACGGGAATCGCGGATTTTCGTTTGCCAGCGATTAAACTTCTTTTATTCAGCGTCTCATCAAAAATGAAAACATTTTTGAAAACTACAAGTCTCATGCGTTTTAGTGGTGAAAAGATAATTTAAAAAATCGTTCAGGAAATGAGTTTACTCCCTAGATACTTTCTTTGTATACTTTTGGCTATACGGGCCGAGTCCGGGATTTAAGGGAATTCGCGGGTTTTCGTTTGCCGGCGATTAAACTTCTTTTATTCAGCGTCTCATCAAAAATGAAAACATTTTTAAAAACTACAGGTCTCATGCGTTTTAGTGGTGAAAAGATAATTTAAAAAAACGTTCTGGAAATGAGTTTACTCGCAGGGTACTTTCTTTGTATATATTCGACTATACGGGTCGAGACCGGGATTTACGGGAAATCGCGGGTTTTCGTTTGCCGGCTATTAAACCACATTCATTAAGCGTCTCATCAAAAATGAGAACATTTTTGAAAACTACAAGTCTCATGCGTTTTAGTGGTGAAAAAATAATTTAAAAAATCGTTCGGGAAATGAGTTTACTCCCTGGGAACTTTTTTGTATACTTTTGACTATACGGGCCGAGTCCGGGAGTTACGGGAAGTCGCGGGTTTTAGTTTGCCGGCGATTAAACTTCTTTTAATCAGCGTCTCATCAAAAATGAAAACATTTTTAAAAACTACAAGTCTCATGGGCTTTAGTGGTGAAGTAATAATTTAAAAAATCGTTCGGGAAATGAGGTTACTTCCTGGGTACTTTTTTTGTATACTTTTGACTTTACAGGCCGAGTCCGGGATTTACGGGAAATCGCAGGTTTTCGTTTGCCGGCGAATAAACTTCTTTTATTCAGTGTCTCATCAAGAATGAAAACATTTTTGAAAACTACAAGTCTCATGCGTTTTAGTGGAGAAAAGATAATTTAAAAAATCGTTCTGGAAATGAGTTTACTCACAGGGTACTTTCTTTGTAAACATTCGACTATACGGGCCCAGTCCGGGATTTACGGGAAATAGCGGGTTTTCGTGTGCCGGCTATTAAACCACATTCATTAAGCGTCTCATCAAAAATGAAAACATTTTTGAAAACTACAAGTCTCATGCGTTTTAGTGGTGAAAAAATAATTTAAAAAATCGTTCGGGAAATGAGTTTACTCCTTGGGAACTTTTTTGTATACTTTTGACTATACGGGCCGAGTCCAGGAGTTACGGGAAGTCGCGGGTTTTAGTTTGCCGGCGATTAAACTTCTTTTACTCAGCGTCTTATCAAAAATGAAAACGCTTTTGAAAACTACAAGTCTCACGCGTTTTAGTGGTGAAAAAATAATTTAAAAAATCGTTCGGGAAATGAGTTAACTCTCTGGGTACTTTCTTTGTATAATTTTGACTATCGGGCCAAGCCCGGGGTTTACGGGAAATCGCGGGTTTTCGTTTGCCGGCGAATAAACTTCTTTTATTCAGTGTCTTATCAAAAATGAAAACATTTTTGAAAACTACAAGTCTCATGCGTTTTAGTGGTGAAAAAATAATTTAAAAAATCGTTCGGGAAATGAGTTTACTCCCTGGGTACTTTCTTTGTATACTTTTGACTATACGGGCCCAGTCCGGGATTTACGGGAAATAGCGAGTTTTCGTGTGCCGGTGATTAAACTTCTTTTATTCAACGTCTCATCAAAAATAAAAACATTTTTGAAAACTACAAGTCTCATGCGTTTTAGTGGTGAAAAGATAGTTTAAAAAATCGTTTTGGAAATGAGTTTACTCACAGGGTACTTTCTTTGTATACATTCGACTATACGGGCCAAGCCCAGGATTTACGGGAAATCGCGGGTTTTCGTTTGCCGGCTATTAAACCACATTCATTAAGCGTCTCATCAAAAATGAGAACATTTTTGAAAACTACAAGTCTCATGCGTTTTAGTGGTGAAAAAATAATTTAAAAAATCGTTCGGGAAATGAGTTTACTCCCTGGGAACTTTTTTGTATACTTTTGACTATACGGGCCGAGTCCGGGAGTTACGGGAAGTCGCGGGTTTTAGTTTGCCGGCGATTAAACTTCTTTTAATCAGCGTCTCATCAAAAATGAAAACATTTTTAAAAACTACAAGTCTCATGGGCTTTAGTGGTGAAGTAATAATTTAAAAAATCGTTCGGGAAATGAGGTTACTTCCTGGGTACTTTTTTTGTATACTTTTGACTTTACAGGCCGAGTCCGGGATTTACGGGAAATCGCAGGTTTTCGTTTGCCGGCGAATAAACTTCTTTTATTCAGTGTCTCATCAAGAATGAAAACATTTTTGAAAACTACAAGTCTCATGCGTTTTAGTGGAGAAAAGATAATTTAAAAAATCGTTCTGGAAATGAGTTTACTCACAGGGTACTTTCTTTGTAAACATTCGACTATACGGGCCCAGTCCGGGATTTACGGGAAATAGCGGGTTTTCGTGTGCCGGTGATTAAACTTCTTTTATTCAACGTCTCATCAAAAATAAAAACATTTTTGAAAACTACAAGTCTCATGCGTTTTAGTGGTGAAAAGATAGTTTAAAAAATCGTTTTTGAAATGAGTTTACTCACAGGGTACTTTCTTTGTATACATTCGACTATACGGGCCAAGCCCAGGATTTACGGGAAATCGCGGGTTTTCGTTTGCCGGCTATTAAACCACATTCATTAGGCGTCTCATGAAAAATGAAAACATTTTTGAAAACTACAAGTCTTATGCGTTTTAGTGGTGAAAAAATAATTTAAAAAATCGTTCGGGAAATGAGTTTACTTCCTGGGAACTTTTTTGTATACTTTTGACTATACGGGCCGAGTCCGGGAGTTACGGGAAGTCGCGGGTTTTAGTTTGCCGGCGATTAAACTTCTTTTAATCAGCGTCTCATCAAAAATGAAAACATTTTTAAAAACTACAAGTCTCATGGGCTTTAGTGGTGAAGTAATAATTTAAAAAATCGTTCGGGAAATGAGGTTACTTCCTGGGTACTTTTTTTGTATACTTTTGACTTTACAGGCCGAGTCCGGGATTTACGGGAAATCGCAGGTTTTCGTTTGCCGGCGAATAAACTTCTTTTATTCAGTGTCTCATCAAGAATGAAAACATTTTTGAAAACTACAAGTCTCATGCGTTTTAGTGGAGAAAAGATAATTTAAAAAATCGTTCTGGAAATGAGTTTACTCACAGGGTACTTTCTTTGTAAACATTCGACTATACGGGCCCAGACCTGGATTTACGGAAATAGCGGGTTTTCGTGTGCCGGTGATTAAACTTCTTTTATTCAACGTCTCATCAAAAAGAAAAACATTTTTGAAAACTACAAGTCTCATGCGTTTTAGTGGTGAAAAGATAGTTTAAAAAATCGTTTTTGAAATGAGTTTACTCACAGGGTACTTTCTTTGTATACATTCCACTATACGGGCCAAGCCCAGGATTTACGGGAAATCGCGGGTTTTCGTTTGCCGGCTATTAAACCACATTCATTAGGCGTCTCATGAAAAATGAAAACATTTTTGAAAACTACAAGTCTTATGCGTTTTAGTGATGAAAAAATAATTTAAAAAATCGTTCGGGAAATGAGTTTACTTCCTGGGAACTTTTTTGTATACTTTTGACTATACGGGCCGAGTCCGGAAGTTACGGGAAGTCGCGGGTTTTAGTTTGCCGGCGATTAAACTTCTTTTAATCAGCGTCTCATCAAAAATGAAAACATTTTAAAAAACTACAAGTCTCATGGGCTTTAGTGGTGAAGTAATAATTTAAAAAATCGTTCGGGAAATGAGGTTACTTCCTGGGTACTTTTTTTGTATACTTTTGACTTTACAGGCCGAGTCCGGGATTTACGGGAAATCGCAGGTTTTCGTTTGCCGGCGAATAAACTTCTTTTATTCAGTGTTTCATCAAGAATGAAAACATTTTTGAAAACTACAAGTCTCATGCGTTTTAGTGGAGAAAAGATAATTTAAAAAATCGTTCTGGAAATGACTTTACTCACAGGGTACTTTCTTTGTAAACATTCGACTATACGGGCCCAGACCGGGATTTACGGGAAATAGCGGGTTTTCGTGTGCCGGTGATTAAACTTCTTTTATTCAACGTCTCATCAAAAATAAAAACATTTTTGAAAACTACAAGTCTCATGCGTTTTAGTGGTGAAAAGATAGTTTAAAAAATCGTTTTTGAAATGAGTTTACTCACAGGGTACTTTCTTTGTATACATTCGACTATACGGGCCAAGCCCAGGATTTACGGGAAATCGCGGGTTTTCGTTTGCCGGCTATTAAACCACATTCATTAGGCGTCTCATGAAAAATGAAAACATTTTTGAAAACTACAAGTCTTATGCGTTTTAGTGGTGAAAAAATAATTTAAAAAATCGTTCGGGAAATGAGTTTACTTCCTGGGAACTTTTTTGTATACTTTTGACTATACGGGCCGAGTCCGGGAGTTACGGGAAGTCGTGGGTTTCCGTTTGCCGGCGATTAAACTTCTTTTATTCAGCGTCTCATCAAAAATGAAAAAAAATTTTAAAAACTACAAGTCTCATGGGCTTTAGTGGTGAAGTAATAATTTAAAAAATCGTTCGGGAAATGAGTTTACTTCCTGGGTACTTTTTTTGTATACTTTTGACTTTACAGGCCGAGTCCGGGATTTACGGGAAATAGCAGGTTTTCGTTTGCCGGCGAATAAACTTCTTTCATTCAGCGTCTCATCAAAAATAAAAACATTTTGGAAAATTACAAGTCTCATGCGTTTTAGTGGTGAAAAAATAATTTAAAAAATCGTTCGGGAAATGAGTTTACTCCCTGGGTACTTTCTCTGTATACTTTTGACTATACGGGCCGAGTCCGGGATTTACAGGAAATCGCAGGTTTTCGTTTGCCGGCGATTAAACTCCTTTTATTCAGCGTCTCATCAAGAATGAAAACATTTTTGAAAACTACAAGCCTTATGCGTTTTAGTGGTGAAAAGATAATTTAAAAAGTCGTTCTGGAAATGAGTTTACTCACAGGGTACTTTCTTTGTAAACATTCGACTATACGGGAGAAGCCCGGGATTTAGGGAAATCGTGGTATCGCGTTTGCCGGCGATTAAACCTCTTTCATTAAGCGTCTCATTAAAAATAAAAACATTTTTGAAAACTACAAGTCTCATTCGTTCTAGTGGTGCAGAAATGATTTGAAAAATCGTTCGGGAAATCAGTTTACTCCCTGGGTACTTTTTTATATACATTCAACTATACGGGCCAAGCCCGGGATTTACGGGAAATCGCGGGTTTTCGTTTGCCGGCGATTAAACTTCTTTTATTCAGCGTCTCATCAAAAAATGAAAACACTTTTGAAAACTACAAGTCTCACGCGTTTTAGTGGTGAAAAAATAATTTAAAAAATCGTTCTGGAAATGAGTTTACTCACAGGGTACTTTCTTTGCATACATTCGACTATACGGGCCAAGCCCGGGATTTACAGGAAATCGCGGGTTTTCGTTGGCCGGCTATTAAACCACATTCATTAAGCGTCTCATCAAAAATGAAAACATTTCTGAAAACTACAAGTCTCATGGGCTTTAGTGGTGAAATAATAATTTAAAAAATCGTTCGGGAAATGAGTTTACTCCCTGGGTACTTTCTTTGTATACTTTTGACTATACGGGCCGAGTCCTGGATTTACGGGAAATCGCGCGTTTTCGTTTGCCGGCGATTAAACTCCTTTTATTCACCGTCTCATCAAAAATGAAAACATTTTTGAAAACTACAAGTCTCATGCGTTTTAGTGGTGAAAAGATAATTTAAAAAATCCTTCTGGAAATGAGTTTACTCACAGGGTACTTTCTTTGTAAACATTCGACTATACGGGACAAGCCCGGGATTTAGGGAAATCTTGGTATTTCGTTTGCCGGCGATTAAACCTCTTTCATTAAGCGTCTCATTAAAAATGAAAACATTTTTGGAAACTACAATTCTCATGCGTTTTAGTGGTAAAAAGATAATTTAAAAATTCGTTTGGAAATGAGTTTACTCGCAGGGTACTTTCTTTGTATACATTCGACTATACGGGCTAAGCCCAGGATTTACGGGAAATCGCGGGTTTTCGTTTGCCGGCGATTAAACCACTTTCATTAAGCGTCTCATCAAAAATTAAAACATTTTTAAAAACTACAAGTCTCATGCGTTTTAGTGGTGAAAAAACAGTATAAAAAATCGTTCGGGAAATGAGTTTACTCCCTGGATACTTTCTTCGTATACTTTTGACTATACGGCCCGAGTCAGGGGTCTACGGGAAATGGCGGGTTTTCGTTTGCCGGCGATTAAACTTCTTTTAATCAGCGTCTCATCAAAAATGAAAACATTTTTGAAAACTACAATTCTCATGCGTTTTAGTGGTAAAAAGATAATTTAAAAATTCGTTTGGAAATGAGTTTACTCAGAGGGTACTTTCTTTGTATACATTCGACTATACGGGAAAAGCCCAGGATTTACGGGAAATCGCGGGTTTTCGTTTGCGGGCGATTAAACCACTTTCATTAAGCGTCTCATCAAAAATGAAAACATTTCTGAAAACTACAAGTCTCGTGCGTTTTAGTGGTGAAAAAATAATTTAAAAAATCGTTCGGGAAATGAGTTTACTCCCTGGGTACTTTCTTTGTATACTTTTCACTATACGGGCCCAGTCCGGGATTTACGGGAAATCGCGGGTTTTCGTGTGCCGGCGATTAAACTTCTTTTATTCAGCGTCCCATCAAAAATGAAAACATTTTTGAAAACTACAAGTCTCATGCGTTTTAGTGGTGAAAAAAACAATATAAAAAATCGTTCGGGAAATAAGTTTACTCCCTGGGTACTTTTTTCGTATACTTTTGACTATACGGGCCGAGTCCGGGGTTTACGGGAAATGGCGGGTTTTCGTTTGCCGGCGATTAAACTTCTCTTAATCAGCGTCTTATCAAAAATGAAAACATTTTTGAAAACTACAATTCTCATGCGTTTTAGTGGTAAAAAGATAATTTAAAAATTCGTTTGGAAATGAGTTTACTCACAGGGTACTTTCTTTGTATACATTCGACTATACGGGCTAAGCCCAGGATTTACGGGAAATCGCGGGTTTTCGTTTGCCGGCGATTAAACCTCTTTCATTAAGCGTCTCATCAACAATGAAAACATTTCTGAAAACTACAAGTCTCGTGCGTTTTAGTGGTGAAAAAATAATTTAAAAAATCGTTCGGGACATGAGTTTACTGCCTGGGAACTTTTTTTGTATACTTTTGACTATACGGGCCGAGTCGGGGAGTTACGGGAAGTCGTGGGTTTTCGTTTGCCGGTGATTAAACCACTTTCATTAAGAGTCTCATCAAAATAGAAAACATTTTTGAAAACTACAAGTCTCATGGGCTTTAGTGGTGAAAAAATAATATAAGAAATCGTTCGGGAAATGAGTTTACTCCCTGGGTACTTTCTTCGTATACTTTTGACTACACGGGCCGAGTCCGGGGTTTACGGGAAATGGCGCGTTTTCGTTTGCCGGCGATTAAACTTCTTTTATTCAGCGTCTCATCAAAAATGAAAACATTTTTGAAAACTACAAGTCTCATGCGTTTTAGTGGTAAAAAGATAATTTAAAAAATCGATTTGGAAATGAGTTTACTCACAGGGTACTTTCTTTGTATACATTCGACTATACGGGCCAAGACCGGGATTTACGGGAAATCGCGGGTTTTCGTTTGCCGGCGATTAAACCACTTTCATTAAGCGTCTCATCCAAAATGAAAACATTTCTGAAAACTACAAGTCTCATGCGTTTTAGTGGTGAAAAAATAATTTAAAAAATCGTTCGGGAAATGAGTTTAGTCCCTGGGAACTTTTTTGCATACTTTTGACTATACGGGCCGAGTCCGGGATTTACGGGAAATCGCGGGTTTTCGTTTGCCGGCGATTAAACCACTTTCATTAAGCGTCTCATGCGAAATGAAAACATTTCTGAAAACTTCAAGTCTCATGCGTTTTAGTGGTAAAAATATAATTTAAAAAATCGTTCGGGAAATGAGTTTACTCCCTGGGTACTTTCTTTGTATACTTTTGACTATATGGGCCGAGTCCTGGATTTACGGGAAATCGCGCGTTTTCGTTTGCCGGCGATTAAACTCCTTTTATTCACCGTCTCATCAAAAATGAAAACATTTTTGAAAACTACAAGTCTCATGCGTTTTAGTGTTGAAAAGATAATTTAAAAAATCGTTCTGGAAATGAGTTTACTCACAGGGTACTTTCTTTGTAAACATTCGACTATACGGGACAAGCCCGGGATTTAGGGAAATCTTGGTATTTCGTTTGCCGGCGATTAAACCTCTTTCATTAAGCGTCTCATTAAAAATGAAAACATTTTTGGAAACTACAATTCTCATGCGTTTTAGTGGTAAAAAGATAATTTAAAAATTCGTTTGGAAATGAGTTTACTCACAGGGTACTTTCTTTGTACACATTCGACTATACGGGCTAAGCCCAGGATTTACGGGAAATCGCGGGTTTTCGTTTGCCGGCGATTAAACCGCTTTCATTAAGTGTCTCATCAAAAATTAAAACATTTTTGAAAACTACAAGTCTCATGCGTTTTAGTGGTGAAAAAACAGTATAAAAAATCGTTCGGGAAATGAGTTTTCTCCCTGGATACTTTCTTCGTATACTTTTGACTATACGGGCCGAGTCAGGGGTTTACGGGAAATGGCGGGTTTTCGTTTGCCGGCGATTAAACCTCTTTTAATCAGCGTCTCATCAAAAATGAAAACATTTTTGAAAACTACAATTCTCGTGCGTTTTAGTGGTAAAAAGATAATTTAAAAATTCGTTTGGAAATGAGTTTACTCACAGGGTACTTTCTTTGTATACATTCGACTATACGGGCTAAGCCCAGGATTTACAAGAAATCGCGGGTTTTCGTTTGCCGGCGATTAAACCACTTTCATTAAGCGTCTCATCCAAAATGAAAACATTTCTGAAAACTACAAGTCTCATGCGTTTTAGTGGTGAAAAAATAATTTAAAAAATCGTTCGGGAAATGAGTTTAGTCCCTGGGAACTTTTTTGCATACTTTTGACTATACGGGCCGAGTCCGGGATTTACGGGAAATCGCGGGTTTTCGTTTGCCGGCGATTAAACCACTTTCATTAAGCGTCTCATGCGAAATGAAAACATTTCTGAAAACTTCAAGTCTCATGCGTTTTAGTGGTAAAAATATAATTTAAAAAATCGTTCGGGAAATGAGTTTACTCCCTGGGTACTTTCTTTGTATACTTTTGACTATATGGGCCGAGTCCTGGATTTACGGGAAATCGCGCGTTTTCGTTTGCCGGCGATTAAACTCCTTTTATTCACCGTCTCATCAAAAATGAAAACATTTTTGAAAACTACAAGTCTCATGCGTTTTAGTGTTGAAAAGATAATTTAAAAAATCGTTCTGGAAATGAGTTTACTCACAGGGTACTTTCTTTGTAAACATTCGACTATACGGGACAAGCCCGGGATTTAGGGAAATCTTGGTATTTCGTTTGCCGGCGATTAAACCTCTTTCATTAAGCGTCTCATTAAAAATGAAAACATTTTTGGAAACTACAATTCTCATGCGTTTTAGTGGTAAAAAGATAATTTAAAAATTCGTTTGGAAATGAGTTTACTCACAGGGTACTTTCTTTGTACACATTCAACTATACGGGCTAAGCCCAGGATTTACGGGAAATCGCGGGTTTTCGTTTGCCGGCGATTAAACCGCTTTCATTAAGCGTCTCATCAAAAATTAAAACATTTTTGAAAACTACAAGTCTCATGCGTTTTAGTGGTGAAAAAACAGTATAAAAAATCGTTCGGGAAATGAGTTTTCTCCCTGGATACTTTCTTCGTATACTTTTGACTATACGGGCCGAGTCAGGGGTTTACGGGAAATGGCGGGTTTTCGTTTGCCGGCGATTAAACCTCTTTTAATCAGCGTCTCATCAAAAATGAAAACATTTTTGAAAACTACAATTCTCGTGCGTTTTAGTGGTAAAAAGATAATTTAAAAATTCGTTTGGAAATGAGTTTACTCACAGGGTACTTTCTTTGTATACATTCGACTATACGGGCTAAGCCCAGGATTTACAAGAAATCGCGGGTTTTCGTTTGCGGGCGATTAAACCACTTTCATTAAGCGTCTCATCAAAAATGAAAACATTTCTGAAAACTACAAGTCTCGTGCGTTTTAGTGGTGAAAAAATAATTTAAAAAATCGTTCGGGAAATGAGTTTACTCCCTGGGTACTTTCTTTGTATACTTTTGACTATACGGGCCCAGTCCGGGATTTACGGGAAATCGCGGGTTTTCGTGTGCCGGCGATTAAACATCTTTTATTCAGCGTCCCATCAAAAATGAAAACATTTTTGAAAACTACAAGTCTCATGCGTTTTAGTGGTGAAAAAACAGTATAAAAAATCGTTCGGGAAATGAGTTTTCTCCCTGGATACTTTCTTCGTATACTTTTGACTATACGGGCCGAGTCAGGGGTTTACGGGAAATGGCGGGTTTTAGTTTGCCGGCGATTAAACTTCTTTTAATCAGCGTCTCATCAAAAATGAAAACATTTTTGAAAACTACAATTCTCATGCGTTTTAGTGGTAAAAAGATAATTTAAAAATTCGTTTGGAAATGAGTTTACTCACAGGGTACTTTCTTTGTATACATTCGACTATACGGGCTAAGCCCAGGATTTACGGGAAATCGCGGGTTTTCGTTTGCGGGCGATTAAACCACTTTCATTAAGCGTCTCATCAAAAATGAAAACATTTCTGAAAACTACAAGTCTCGTGCGTTTTAGTGGTGAAAAAATAAATTAAAAAATCGTTCGAGAAATGAGTTTACTCCCTGGGTACTTTCTTTGTATACTTTTGACTATACGGGCCCAGTCCGGGATTTACGGGAAATCGCGGGTTTTCGTGTGCCGGCGATTAAACTTCTTTTATTCAGCGTCCCATCAAAAATGAAAACATTTTTGAAAACTACAAGTCTCATGCGTTTTAGTGGTGAAAAAACAATATAAAAAATCGTTCGGGAAATAAGTTTACTCCCTGGGTACTTTCTTCGTATACTTTTGACTATACGGGCCGAGTCAGGGGTTTACGGGAAATGGCGGGTTTTCGTTTGCCGGCGATTAAACCTCTTTTAATCAGCGTCTCATCAAAAATGAAAACATTTTTGAAAACTACAATTCTCGTGCGTTTTAGTGGTAAAAAGATAATTTAAAAATTCGTTTGGAAATGAGTTTACTCACAGGGTACTTTCTTTGTATACATTCGACTATACGGGCTAAGCCCAGGATTTACAAGAAATCGCGGGTTTTCGTTTGCGGGCGATTAAACCACTTTCATTAAGCGTCTCATCAAAAATGAAAACATTTCTGAAAACTACAAGTCTCGTGCGTTTTAGTGGTGAAAAAATAATTTAAAAAATCGTTCGGGAAATGAGTTTACTCCCTGGGTACTTTCTTTGTATACTTTTGACTATACGGGCCCAGTCCGGGATTTACGGGAAATCGCGGGTTTTCGTGTGCCGGCGATTAAACATCTTTTATTCAGCGTCCCATCAAAAATGAAAACATTTTTGAAAACTACAAGTCTCATGCGTTTTAGTGGTGAAAAAACAGTATAAATAATCGTTCGGGAAATGAGTTTTCTCCCTGGATACTTTCTTCGTATACTTTTGACTATACGGGCCGAGTCAGGGGTTTACGGGAAATGGCGGGTTTTAGTTTGCCGGCGATTAAACTTCTTTTAATCAGCGTCTCATCAAAAATGAAAACATTTTTGAAAACTACAATTCTCATGCGTTTTAGTGGTAAAAAGATAATTTAAAAATTCGTTTGGAAATGAGTTTACTCACAGGGTACTTTCTTTGTATACATTCGACTATACGGGCTAAGCCCAGGATTTACGGGAAATCGCGGGTTTTCGTTTGCGGGCGATTAAACCACTTTCATTAAGCGTCTCATCAAAAATGAAAACATTTCTGAAAACTACAAGTCTCGTGCGTTTTAGTGGTGAAAAAATAAATTAAAAAATCGTTCGGGAAATGAGTTTACTCCCTGGGTACTTTCTTTGTATACTTTTGACTATACGGGCCCAGTCCGGGATTTACGGGAAATCGCGGGTTTTCGTGTGCCGGCGATTAAACTTCTTTTATTCAGCGTCCCATCAAAAATGAAAACATTTTTGAAAACTACAAGTCTCATGCGTTTTAGTGGTGAAAAAACAATATAAAAAATCGTTCGGGAAATAAGTTTACTCCCTGGGTACTTTCTTCGTATACATTCGACTATACGGGCTAAGCCCAGGATTTACGGGAAATCGCGGGTTTTCGTTTGCCGGCGATTAAACCACTTTCATTAAGCGTCTCATCAACAATGAAAACATTTCTGAAAACTACAAGTCTCGTGCGTTTTAGTGGTGAAAAAATAATTTAAAAAATCGTTCGGGAAATGAGTTTACTGCCTGGGAACTTTTTTTGTATACTTTCGACTATACGGGCCGAGTCCGGGAGTTACGGGAAGTCGTGGGTTTTCGTTTGCCGGTGATTAAACCACTTTCATTAAGAGTCTCATCAAAAATGAAAACATTTTTGAAAACTACAAATCTCGTGCGTTTTAGTGGTGAAAAAATAATTTAAAAAATCTTTCGGGAAATGAGTTTACTGCCTGGGAACTTTCTTTGTATACTTTTGACTATACGGGCCCAGTCCGGGATTTACGGGAAATCGCAGGTTTTCGTTTGCCGGCGATTAAACTCCTTTTATTCCGCGTCTCATCAAGAATGAAAACATTTTTTAAAACTACAAGTTTCATGCGTTTTAGTGGTGAAAAGATAATTTAAAAAAACGTTCTGGAAATGAGTTTACTCACAGGGTACTTTCTTTGTATACATTCGACTATACGGGCTAAGCCCAGGATTTACGGGAAAATCGCAGGTTTTCGTTTGCCGGCGATTAAACCACTTTCATTAAGCGTCTCATCAACAATGAAAACATTTCTGAAAACTACAAGTCTCATGGGCTTTAGTGGTGAAATAATAATTTAAAAAATCGTTCGGGAAATGCGTTTACTTCCTGGGTACTTTTTTTGTATACTTTTGACTTTACAGGCCGAGTCCGGGATTTACGGGAAATCGCAGGTTTTCATTTGCCGGCGATTAAACTTCTTTTATTCAGCGTCTCATCAAAAATGAAAACATTTTTGAAAACTACAAGTCTCATGCGTTTTAGTGGTGAAAATATAATTTAAAAAATCGTTCGGGAAATGAGTTTACTCCCTGGGTACTTTCTTTGTATACTTTTGACTATACGGGCCCAGTCCGGGATTTACGGGAAATCGCAGGTTTTCGTTTGGCGGCGATTAAACTCCTTTTATTCCGCGTCTCATCAAGAATGAAAACATTTTTGAAAACTACAAGTTTCATGCGTTTTAGTGGTGAAAAGATAATTTAAAAAATCGTTCTGGAAATGAGTTTACTCACAGGGTACTTTCTTTGTAAACATTCGACTATACAGGAGAAGCCCGGGATTTAGGGAAATCGTGGTATTGCGTTTGCCGGCGATTAAACCTCTTTCATTAAGCGTCTCATTGAAAATAAAAACATTTTTGAAAACTACAAGTCTCATTCGTTCTAGTGGTGCAGAAATAATTTGTAAAATCGTTCGGGAAATCAGTTTACTCCATGGGTACTTTCTTTATATACATTCAACTATACGGGCCAAGCCCGGGATTTACGGGAAATCGCGGGTTTTCGTTTGCCGGCGATTAATCTTCTTTTATTCAGCGTCTCATCAAAAATGAAAACACTTTTGAAAACTACAAGTCTCACGCGTTTTAGTGGTGAAAAAATAATTTAAAAAATCGTTCTGGAAATGAGTTTACTCACAGGGTACTTTCTTTGCATACATTCGACTATACGGGCCAAGCCGGGATTTACAGGAAATCGCGGGTTTTCGATGGCCGGCTATTAAACCACATTCATTAAGCGTCTCATCAAAAATGAAAACATTTCTGAAAACTACAAGTCTCATGGGCTTTAGTGGTGAAATAATAATTTAAAAAATCGTTCGGGAAATGAGTTTACTGCCTGGGAACTTTTTTTGTATACTTTTGACTATACGGGCCGAGTCCGGGAGTTACGGGAAGTCGTGGGTTTTCGTTTGCCGGTGATTAAACCACTTTCATTAAGAGTCTCATCAAAAATGAAAACATTTTTGAAAACTACAAATCTCGTGCGTTTTAGTGGTGAAAAAATAATTTAAAAAATCTTTCGGGAAATGAGTTTACTGCCTGGGAACTTTTTTTGTATACTTTTGACTATACGGGCCGAATCCGGGAGTTACGGGAAGTCGTGGGTTTTCGTTTGCCGGCGATTAAACTTCTTTTATTCAGCGTCTCATCAAAAATGAAAACATTTTTAAAAACTACAAGTCTCATGCGTTTTAGTGGTGAAAAGATAATTTAAAAAACCGTTTTGGAAATGAGTATACTCACAGGGTACTTTCTTTGTATACATTCGACTATACGGGCCAAGCCCGGGATTTACAGGAAATCGCGGGTTTTCGTTTGCCAGCTATTAAACCACATTCATTAAGCGTCTCATCAAAAATGAAAACATTTCTGAAAACTACAAGTCTCATGCGTTTTAGTGGTGAAAAGATAATTTAAAAAATCGTTCTGGAAATGAGTTTACTCACAGGGTACTTTCTTTGTAAACATTCGACTATACGGGAGAAGCCCGGGATTTAGGGAAATCGTGGTATTGCGTTTGCCGGCGATTAAACCTCTTTCATTAAGCGTCTCATTAAAAATAAAAACATCTTTGAAAACTACAAGTCTCATTCGTTCTAGTGGTGCAGAAATAATTTGTAAAATCGTTCGGGAAATCAGTTTACTCCATGGGTACTTTCTTTATATACATTCAACTATACGGGCCAAGCCCGGGATTTACGGGAAATCGCGGGTTTTCGTTTGCCGGCGATTAATCTTCTTTTATTCAGCGTCTCATCAAAAATGAAAACACTTTTGAAAACTACAAGTCTCACGCGTTTTAGTGGTGAAAAAATAATTTAAAAAATCGTTCTGGAAATGAGTTTACTCACAGGGTACTTTCTTTGCATACATTCGACTATACGGGCCAAGCTGGGATTTACAGGAAATCGCGGGTTTTCGTTGGCCGGCTATTAAACCACATTCATTAAGCGTCTCATCAAAAATGAAAACATTTCTGAAAACTACAAGTCTCATGGGCTTTAGTGGTGAAATAATAATTTAAAAAATCGTTCGGGAAATGAGTTTACTGCCTGGGAACTTTTTTTGTATACTTTTGACTATACGGGCCGAGTCCGGGAGTTACGGGAAGTCGTGGGTTTTTGTTTGCCGGTGATTAAACCACTTTCATTAAGAGTCTCATCAAAAATGAAAACATTTTTGAAAACTACAAACCTCGTGCGTTTTGGTGGTGAAAAAATAATTTAAAAAATCTTTCGGGAAATGAGTTTACTGCCTGGGAACTTTTTTTGTATACTTTTGACTATACGGGCCGAGTCCGGGAGTTACGGGAAGTCGTGGGTTTTCGTTTGCCGGCGATTAAACTTCTTTTATTCAGCGTCTCATCAAAAATGAAAACATTTTTAAAAACTACAAGTCTCATGCGTTTTAGTGGTAAAAAGATAATTTAAAAAATCGATTTGGAAATGAGTTTACTCACAGGGTACTTTCTTTGTATACATTCGACTATACGGGCCAAGACCGGGATTTACGGGAAATCGCGGGTTTTCGTTTGCCGGCGATTAAACCACTTTCATTAAGCGTCTCGTCCAAAATGAAAACATTTCTGAAAACTACAAGTCTCATGCCTTTTAGTGGTGAAAAAATAATTTAAAAAATCGTTCGGGAAATGAGTTTAGTCCCTGGGAACTTTTTTGTATACTTTTGACTATACGGGCCGAGTCCGGGAGTTACGGGAAGTCGTGGGTTTTCGTTTCCCGGCGATTAAACTTCTTTTATTCAGCGTCTCATCAAAAATGAAAACATTTTTAAAAACTACAAGTCTCATGGGCTTAAGTGGTGAAATAATAATTTAAAAAATCGTTCGGGAAATGAGTTTACTTCCTGGGTACTTTTTTTGTATACTTTTGACTTTACAGGCTGAGTCCGGGATTTACGGGAAATCGCAGGTTTTCGTTTGCCGGCGATTAAACTTCTTTTATTCAGCGTCTCATCAAAAATGAAAACATTTTTAAAAACTACAAGTCTCATGGGCTTAAGTGGTGAAATAATAATTTAAAAAATCGTTCGGGAAATGAGTTTACTTCCTGGGTACTTTCTTTGCGTACATTCGACTATACGGGCCAAGCCCGGGATTTACAGGAAATCGCGGGTTTTCGTTGGCCGGCTATTAAACCACATTCATTAAGCGTCTCATCAAAAATGAAAACATTTTTAAAAATTACAAGTCTCATGGGCTTTAGTGGTGAAATAATAATTTAAAAAATCGTTCGGGAAATGCGTTTACTTTCTGGGTACTTTTTTTGTAAACTTTTGACTTTACAGGCCGAGTCCGGGATTTACGGGAAATCGCAGGTTTTCATTTGCCGGCGATTAAACTTCTTTTATTCAGCGTCTGATCAAAAATGAAAACATTTTTGAAAAATACAAGTCTCATGCGTTTTAGTGGTGAAAATATAATTTAAAAAATCGTTCGGGAAATGAGTTTACTCCCTGGGTACTTTCTTTGTTTACTTTTGACTATACGGGCCCAGTCCGGGATTTACGGGAAATCGCAGGTTTTCGTTTGCCGGCGATTAAACTCCTTTTATTCCGCGTCTCATCAAGAATGAAAACATTTTTGAAAACTACAAGTTTCATGCGTTTTAGTGGTGAAAAGATAATTTAAAAAATCGTTCTGGAAATGAGTTTACTCACAGGGTACTTTCTTTGTAAACATTCGACTATACGGGAGAAGCCCGAGATTTAGGGAAATCGTGGTATTGCGTTTGCCGGCGATTAAACCTCTTTCATTAACCGTCCCATTAAAAATAAAAACATTTTTGAAAACTACAAGTCTCATTCGTTTTAGTGGTGCAGAAATAATTTGTAAAATCGTTCGGGAAATCAGTTTACTCCATGGGTACTTTCTTTATATACATTCAACTATACGGGCCAAGCCCGGGATTTACGGGAAATCGCGGGTTTTCGTTTGCCGGCGATTAATCTTCTTTTATTCAGCGTCTCATCAAAAATGAAAACACTTTTGAAAACTACAAGTCTCACGCGTTTTAGTGGTGAAAAAATAATTTAAAAAATCGTTCTGGAAATGAGTTTACTCACAGGGTACTTTCTTTGCATACATTCGACTATACGGGCCAAGCCGGGATTTACAGGAAATCGCGGGTTTTCGTTGGCCGGCTATTAAACCACATTCATTAAGCGTCTCATCAAAAATGAAAACATTTCTGAAAACTACAAGTCTCATGGGCTTTAGTGGTGAAATAATAATTTAAAAAATCGTTCGGGAAATGAGTTTACTCCCTGGGTACTTTCTTTGTATACTTTTGACTATACGGGCCGAGTCCGGGTTTACGGGAAATCGCAGGTTTTTGTTTGCCGGCGATTAAACTCCTTTTATGCAGCGTCTCATCAAAAATGAAAACATTTTTGAAAACTACAAGTCTCATACGTTTTAGTGGTTAAAAGATTATTTAAAAAATCGTTTTGGAAATGAGTTTACTCACAGGGTACTTTCTTTGTATACATTCGACTAAACGGGTCAAGCCCGGGATTTACGGGAAATCGCGGGTTTTGGTTTGCCGGCGATTAAACCATTTTCACTAAGCGTCTCATCAAAAATGAAAACATTTCTGAAAACTACAAGTCTCATGCGTTTTAGTGGTAAAAAGATAATTTAAAAAATCGTTTTGGAAATGGGTTTACTCACAGGGTACTTTCTTTGTAATCATTCGACTATACGGACCAAGCCCGGGATTTACGGGAAATCGCGGGTTTTCGTTTCCGGCGATTAAACCTCTTTCATTAAGCGTCTCATTAAAAATGAAAACATTTTTGGAAACTACAAGTCTCATTCGTTCTAGTGGTGCAGAAATAATTTGAAAAATCGTTCGGGAAATCAGTTTACTCCCTGGGTACTTTCTTTATATGCATTCAACTATACGGGCCGATTCCGGGTTTACGGGAAATCGCAGGTTTTCGTTAGCCGGCGATTAAACTCCTTTTATTCAGCGTCTCATCAAAAATGAAAACATTTTTGAAAACTACAAGTCTCATACGTTTTAGTGGTAAAAAGATAATTTAAAAAATCGATTTGGAAATGAGTTTACTCACAGGGTACTTTCTTTGTATACATTCGACTATACGGGCCAAGACCGGGATTTACGGGAAATCGCGGGTTTTCGTTTGCCGGCGATTAAACCACTTTCATTAAGCGTCTCATCCAAAATGAAAACATTTCTGAAAACTACAAGTCTCATGCGTTTTAGTGGTGAAAAAATAATTTAAAAAATCGTTCGGGAAATGAGTGTAGTCCCTGGGAACTTTTTTGTATACTTTTGACTATACGGGCCGAGTCCGGGAGTTACGGGAAGTCGTGGGTTTTCGTTTCCCGGCGATTAAACTTCTTTTATTCAGCGTCTCATCAAAAATGAAAACATTTTTAAAAACTACAAGTCTCATGGGCTTAAGTGGTGAAATAATAATTTAAAAAATCGTTCGGGAAATGAGTTTACTTCCTGGGTACTTTTTTTGTATACTTTTGACTTTACAGGCCGAGTCCGGGAATTACGGGAAATCGCAGGTTTTCGTTTGCCGGCGATTAAACTTCTTTTATTCAGCGTCTCATCAAAAATGAAAACATTTTTAAAAACTACAAGTCTCATGGGCTTAAGTGGTGAAATAATAATTTAAAAAATCGTTCGGGAAATGAGTTTACTTCCTGGGTACTTTCTTTGCGTACATTCGACTATACGGGCCAAGCCCGGGATTTACAGGAAATCGCGGGTTTTCGTTGGCCGGCTATTAAACCACATTCATTAAGCGTCTCATCAAAAATGAAAACATTTTTAAAAACTACAAGTCTCATGGGCTTTAGTGGTGAAATAATAATTCAAAAAATCGTTCGGGAAATGCGTTTACTTCCTGGGTACTTTTTTTGTATACTTTTGACTTTACAGGCCGAGTCCGGGATTTACGGGAAATTGCAGGTTTTCATTTGCCGGCGATTAAACTTCTTTTATTCAGCGTCTCATCAAAAATGAAAACATTTTTGAAAACTACAAGTCTCATGCGTTTTAGTGGTGAAAATATAATTTAAAAAATCGTTCGGGAAATCAGTTTACTCCATGGGTACTTTCTTTATATACATTCAACTATACGGGCCAAGCCCGGGATTTACGGGAAATCGCGGGTTTTCGTTTGCCGGCGATTAATCTTCTTTTATTCAGCGTCTCATCAAAAATGAAAACACTTTTGAAAACTACAAGTCTCACGCGTTTTAGTGGTGAAAAAATAATTTAAAAAATCGTTCTGGAAATGAGTTTACTCACAGGGTACTTTCTTTGCATACATTCGACTATACGGGCCAAGCCGGGATTTACAGGAAATCGCGGGTTTTCGTTGGCCGGCTATTAAACCACATTCATTAAGCGTCTCATCAAAAATGAAAACATTTCTGAAAACTACAAGTCTCATGGGCTTTAGTGGTGAAATAATAATTTAAAAAATCGTTCGGGAAATGAGTTTACTCCCTGGGTACTTTCTTTGTATACTTTTGACTATACGGGCCGAGTCCGGGTTTACGGGAAATCGCAGGTTTTTGTTTGCCGGCGATTAAACTCCTTTTATGCAGCGTCTCATCAAAAATGAAAACATTTTTGAAAACTACAAGTCTCATACGTTTTAGTGGTTAAAAGATTATTTAAAAAATCGTTTTGGAAATGAGTTTACTCACAGGGTACTTTCTTTGTATACATTCGACTAAACGGGTCAAGCCCGGGATTTACGGGAAATCGCGGGTTTTGGTTTGCCGGCGATTAAACCATTTTCACTAAGCGTCTCATCAAAAATGAAAACATTTCTGAAAACTACAAGTCTCATGCGTTTTAGTGGTAAAAAGATAATTTAAAAAATCGTTTTGGAAATGGGTTTACTCACAGGGTACTTTCTTTGTAATCATTCGACTATACGGACCAAGCCCGGGATTTACGGGAAATCGCGGGTTTTCGTTTCCGGCGATTAAACCTCTTTCATTAAGCGTCTCATTAAAAATGAAAACATTTTTGGAAACTACAAGTCTCATTCGTTCTAGTGGTGCAGAAATAATTTGAAAAATCGTTCGGGAAATCAGTTTACTCCCTGGGTACTTTCTTTATATGCATTCAACTATACGGGCCGATTCCGGGTTTACGGGAAATCGCAGGTTTTCGTTAGCCGGCGATTAAACTCCTTTTATTCAGCGTCTCATCAAAAATGAAAACATTTTTGAAAACTACAAGTCTCATACGTTTTAGTGGTAAAAAGATAATTTAAAAAATCGATTTGGAAATGAGTTTACTCACAGGGTACTTTCTTTGTATACATTCGACTATACGGGCCAAGACCGGGATTTACGGGAAATCGCGGGTTTTCGTTTGCCGGCGATTAATCTTCTTTTATTCAGCGTCTCATCAAAAATGAAAACACTTTTGAAAACTACAAGTCTCACGCGTTTTAGTGGTGAAAAAATAATTTAAAAAATCGTTCGGGAAATGAGTTTACTCACAGGGTACTTTCTTTGCATACATTCGACTATACGGGCCAAGCCGGGATTTACAGGAAATCGCGGGTTTTCGTTGGCCGGCTATTAAACCACATTCATTAAGCGTCTCATCAAAAATGAAAACATTTCTGAAAACTACAAGTCTCATGGGCTTTAGTGGTGAAATAATAATTTAAAAAATCGTTCGGGAAATGAGTTTACTCCCTGGGTACTTTCTTTGTATACTTTTGACTATACGGGCCGAGTCCGGGTTTACGGGAAATCGCAGGTTTTTGTTTGCCGGCGATTAAACTCCTTTTATGCAGCGTCTCATCAAAAATGAAAACATTTTTGAAAACTACAAGTCTCATACGTTTTAGTGGTTAAAAGATTATTTAAAAAATCGTTTTGGAAATGAGTTTACTCACAGGGTACTTTCTTTGTATACATTCGACTAAACGGGTCAAGCCCGGGATTTACGGGAAATCGCGGGTTTTGGTTTGCCGGCGATTAAACCATTTTCACTAAGCGTCTCATCAAAAATGAAAACATTTCTGAAAACTACAAGTCTCATGCGTTTTAGTGGTAAAAAGATAATTTAAAAAATCGTTTTGGAAATGGGTTTACTCACAGGGTACTTTCTTTGTAATCATTCGACTATACGGACCAAGCCTGGGATTTACGGGAAATCGCGGGTTTTCGTTTCCGGCGATTAAACCTCTTTCATTAAGCGTCTCATTAAAAATGAAAACATTTTTGGAAACTACAAGTCTCATTCGTTCTAGTGGTGCAGAAATAATTTGAAAAATCGTTCGGGAAATCAGTTTACTCCCTGGGTACTTTCTTTATATGCATTCAACTATACGGGCCGATTCCGGGTTTACGGGAAATCGCAGGTTTTCGTTAGCCGGCGATTAAACTCCTTTTATTCAGCGTCTCATCAAAAATGAAAACATTTTTGAAAACTACAAGTCTCATACGTTTTAGTGGTAAAAAGATAATTTAAAAAATCGATTTGGAAATGAGTTTACTCACAGGGTACTTTCTTTGTATACATTCGACTATACGGGCCAAGACCGGGATTTACGGGAAATCGCGGGTTTTCGTTTGCCGGCGATTAAACCACTTTCATTAAGCGTCTCATCCAAAATGAAAACATTTCTGAAAACTACAAGTCTCATGCGTTTTAGTGGTGAAAAAATAATTTAAAAAATCGTTCGGGAAATGAGTGTAGTCCCTGGGAACTTTTTTGTATACTTTTGACTATACGGGCCGAGTCCGGGAGTTACGGGAAGTCGTGGGTTTTCGTTTCCCGGCGATTAAACTTCTTTTATTCAGCGTCTCATCAAAAATGAAAACATTTTTAAAAACTACAAGTCTCATGGGCTTAAGTGGTGAAATAATAATTTAAAAAATCGTTCGGGAAATGAGTTTACTTCCTGGGTACTTTTTTTGTATACTTTTGACTTTACAGGCCGAGTCCGGGAATTACGGGAAATCGCAGGTTTTCGTTTGCCGGCGATTAAACTTCTTTTATTCAGCGTCTCATCAAAAATGAAAACATTTTTAAAAACTACAAGTCTCATGGGCTTAAGTGGTGAAATAATAATTTAAAAAATCGTTCGGGAAATGAGTTTACTTCCTGGGTACTTTCTTTGCGTACATTCGACTATACGGGCCAAGCCCGGGATTTACAGGAAATCGCGGGTTTTCGTTGGCCGGCTATTAAACCACATTCATTAAGCGTCTCATCAAAAATGAAAACATTTTTAAAAACTACAAGTCTCATGGGCTTTAGTGGTGAAATAATAATTCAAAAAATCGTTCGGGAAATGCGTTTACTTCCTGGGTACTTTTTTTGTATACTTTTGACTTTACAGGCCGAGTCCGGGATTTACGGGAAATTGCAGGTTTTCATTTGCCGGCGATTAAACTTCTTTTATTCAGCGTCTCATCAAAAATGAAAACATTTTTGAAAACTACAAGTCTCATGCGTTTTAGTGGTGAAAATATAATTTAAAAAATCGTTCGGGAAATGAGTTTACTCCCTGGGTACTTTCTTTGTAAGCTTTTGACTATATGGGCCCAGTCCGGGATTTACGGGAAATCGCAGGTTTTTGTTTGCCGGCGATTAAACTCCTTTTATTCCGCGTCCCATCAAGAATGAAAACATTTTTGAAAACTACAAGTTTCATGCGTTTTAGTGGTGAAAAGATAATTTAAAAAATCGTTCTGGAAATGAGTTTACTCACAGGGTACTTTCTTTGTAAACATTCGACTATACGGGAGAAGCCCGGGATTTAGGGAAATCGTGGTATTGCGTTTGCCGGCGATTAAACCTCTTTCATTAACCGTCTCATTAAAAATAAAAACATTTTTGAAAACTACAAGTCTCATTCGTTTTAGTGGTGCAGAAATAATTTGTAAAATCGTTCGGGAAATCAGTTTACTCTATGGGTACTTTCTTTATATACATTCAACTATACGGGCCAAGCCCGGGATTTACGGGAAATCGCGGGTTTTCGTTTGCCGGCGATTAATCTTCTTTTATTCAGCGTCTCATCAAAAATGAAAACACTTTTGAAAACTACAAGTCTCACGCGTTTTAGTGGTGAAAAAATAATTTAAAAAATCGTTCTGGAAATGAGTTTACTCACAGGGTACTTTCTTTGCATACACTCGACTATACGGGAGAAGCCGGGATTTAGGGAAATCGTGGTATTGCGTTTGCCGGCGATTGAACCTCTTTCATTAAGCGTCTCAATAAAAATAAAAACATTTTTGAAAACTACAAGTCTCATTCGTTCTAGTGGTGCAGAAAAAATTTGTAAAATCGTTCTGGAAATGAGTTTACTCACAGGGTACTTTCTTTGCATACATTCGACTATACGGGCCTAGCCCGGGATTTACGGGAAATCGCGGGTTTTAGTTTGCCGGCGATTAAACCACTTTCACTAAGCGTCTCATCAAAAATGAAAACATTTCTGAAAACTACAAGTCTCATGCGTTTTAGTGGTAAAAAGATAATTTATAAAATCGTTTTGGAAATGGGTTTACTCCCAGGGTACTTTCTTTGTATACATTCGACTAAACGGGCCAAGTCCGGTATTTACGGGAAATCGCGGGTTTTGGTTTGCCGGCGATTAAACCACTTTCACTAAGCGTCTCATCAAGAATGAAAACATTTCTGAAAACTACAAGTCTCATGCGTTTTAGTGGTAAAAATATAATATAAAAAATCGTTCGGGAAATGAGTTTACTCCCTGGGTACTTTCTTTGTATACTTTTGACTATACGGGCCGAGTCCGGGGTTTACGGGAAATCGCACGTTTTCGTTTGCCGGCGATTAAACTTCTTTTATTCAGCGTCTTACAAAAATGAAAACATTTTTAAAAACTACAAGTCTCATGCGTTTTAGTGGTAAAAAGATAATTTAAAAAATCGTTTTGGAAATGGGTTTACTCACAGGGTACTTTCTTTGTATACATTCGACTATACGGACCAAGCCCGGGATTTACGGGAAATCGCGGGTTTTCGTTTCCGGCGATTAAACCTCTTTCATTAAGCGTCTCGTTAAAAATGAAAACATTTTTGGAAACTACAAGTCTCATTCGTTCTAGTGGTGCAGAAATAATTTGAAAAATCGTTCGGGAAATCAGTTTACTCCCTGGGTACTTTCTTTATATGCATTCAACTATACGGGCCGATTCCGGGTTTACGGGAAATCGCAGGTTTTCGTTGGCCGGCTATTAAACCACATTCATTAAGCGTCTCATCAAAAATGAAAACATTTCTAAAAACTACAAGTCTCATACGTTTTAGTGGTGAAAAGATTTTTTAAAAAATCGTTTTGGAAATGAGTTTACTCACAGGGTACTTTCTTTGTATACATTCGACTAAACGGGCCAAGCCCGGGATTTACGGGAAAGCGCGGGTTTTGGTTTGCCGGCGATTAAACCACTTTCACTAAGCGTCTCATCAAGAATGAAAACATTTCTGAAAACTACAAGTCTCATGCGTTTTAGTGGTAAAAATATAATATAAAAAATCGTTCGGGAAATGAGTTTACTCCCTGGGTACTTTCTTTGTATACTTTTGACTATACGGGCCGAGTCTGGGGTTTACGGGAAATCGCACGTTTTCGTTTGCCGGCGATTAAACTTCTTTTATTCAGCGTCTCATCAAAAATGAAAACATTTTTAAAAACTACAAGTCTCATACGTTTTAGTGGTGAAAAGATTTTTTAAAAAATCGTTTTGGAAATGAGTTTACTCACAGGGTACTTTCTTTGTATACATTCGACTAAACGGGCCAAGCCCGGGATTTACGGGAAAGCGCGGGTTTTGGTTTGCCGGCGATTAAACCACTTTCACTAAGCGTCTCATCAAGAATGAAAACATTTCTGAAAACTACAAGTCTCATGCGTTTTAGTGGTAAAAATATAATATAAAAAATCGTTCGGGAAATGAGTTTACTCCCTGGGTACTTTCTTTGTATACTTTTGACTATACGGGCCGAGTCCGGGGTTTACGGGAAATCGCACGTTTTCGTTTGCCGGCGATTAAACTTCTTTTATTCAGCGTCTCATCAAAAATGAAAACATTTTTAAAAACTACAAGTCTCATGCGTTTTAGTGGTAAAAAGATAATTTAAAAAATCGTTTTGGAAATGGGTTTACTCACAGGGTACTTTCTTTGTATACATTCGACTATACGGACCAAGCCCGGGATTTACGGGAAATCGCAGGTTTTCGTTTCCGGCGATTAAACCTCTTTCATTAAGCGTCTCGTTAAAAATGAAAACATTTTTGGAAATTACAAGTCTCATTCGTTCTAGTGGTGCAGAAATAATTTGAAAAATCGTTCGGGAAATCAGTTTACTCCCTGGGTACTTTCTTTATATGCATTCAACTATACGGGCCGATTCCGGGTTTACGGGAAATCGCAGGTTTTCGTTTGCCGGCGATTAAACTCTTTTTATTCAGCGTCTCATCAAAAATGAAAACATTTTTGAAAACTACAAGTCTCATACGTTTTAGCGGTGAAAAGATTATTTAAAAAATCGTTCTGGTAATGAGTTTACTCACAGGGTACTTTCTTTGCATACATTCGACTATACGGGCCAAGCCCGGGATTTACAGGAAATCGCGGGTTTTCGTTGGCCGGCTATTAAACCACATTCATTAAGCGTCTCATCAAAAATGAAAACATTTCTGAAAACTACAAGTCTCATGGGCTTTAGTGGTGAAATAATAATTTAAAAAATCGTTCGGGAAATGAGTTTACTCCCTGGGTACTTTCTTTGTATACTTTTGACTATACGGGCCGAGTCCGGGTTTACGGGAAATCGCAGGTTTTTGTTTGCCGGCGATTATACTCCTTTTATGCAGCGTCTCATCAAAAATGAAAACATTTTTGAAAACTACAAGTCTCATACGTTTTAGTGGTGAAAAGATTATTTAAAAAATCGTTTTGGAAATGAGTTTACTCACAGGGTACTTTCTTTGTATACATTCGACTAAACGGGCCAAGCCCGGGATTTACGGGAAATCGCGGGTTTTGGTTTGCCGGCGATTAAACCACTTTCACTAAGCGTCTCATCAAAAATGAAAACATTTCTGAAAACTACAAGTCTCATGCGTTTTAGTGGTAAAAATATAATATAAAAAATCGTTCGGGAAATGAGTTTACTCCCTGGGTACTTTCTTTGTATACTTTTGACTATACGGGCCGAGTCCGGGGTTTACGGGAAATCGCACGTTTTCGTTTGTCGGCGATTAAACTTCTTTTATTCAGCGTCTCATCAAAAATGAAAACATTTTTAAAAACTACAAGTCTCATGCGTTTTAGTGGTAAAAAGATAATTTAAAAAATCGTTTTGGAAATGGGTTTACTCACAGGGTACTTTCTTTGTATACATTCGACTATACGGACCAAGCCCGGGATTTACGGGAAATCGCAGGTTTTCGTTTCCGGCGATTAAACCTCTTTCATTAAGCGTCTCGTTAAAAATGAAAACATTTTTGGAAATTACAAGTCTCATTCGTTCTAGTGGTGCAGAAATAATTTGAAAAATCGTTCGGGAAATCAGTTTACTCCCTGGGTACTTTCTTTATATGCATTCAACTATACGGGCCGATTCCGGGTTTACGGGAAATCGCAGGTTTTCGTTTGCCGGCGATTAAACTCTTTTTATTCAGCGTCTCATCAAAAATGAAAACATTTTTGAAAACTACAAGTCTCATACGTTTTAGCGGTGAAAAGATTATTTAAAAAATCGTTCTGGTAATGAGTTTACTCACAGGGTACTTTCTTTGCATACATTCGACTATACGGGCCAAGCCCGGGATTTACAGGAAATTGCGGGTTTTCGTTGGCCGGCTATTAAACCACATTCATTAAGCGTCTCATCAAAAATGAAAACATTTCTGAAAACTACAAGTCTCATGGGCTTTAGTGGTGAAATAATAATTTAAAAAATCGTTCGGGAAATGAGTTTACTCCCTGGGTACTTTCTTTGTATACTTTTGACTATACGGGCCGAGTCCGGGTTTACGGGAAATCGCAGGTTTTTGTTTGCCGGCGATTAAACTCCTTTTATGCAGCGTCTCATCAAAAATGAAAACATTTTTGAAAACTACAAGTCTCATACGTTTTAGTGGTGAAAAGATTATTTAAAAAATCGTTTTGGAAATGAGTTTACTCACAGGGTACTTTCTTTGTATACATTCGACTAAACGGGCCAAGCCCGGGATTTACGGGAAATCGCGGGTTTTGGTTTGCCGGCGATTAAACCACTTTCACTAAGCGTCTCATCAAAAATGAAAACATTTCTGAAAACTACAAGTCTCATGCGTTTTAGTGGTAAAAATATAATATAAAAAATCGTTCGGGAAATGAGTTTACTCCCTGGGTACTTTCTTTGTATACTTTTGACTATACGGGCCGAGTCCGGGGTTTACGGGAAATCGCACGTTTTCGTTTGCCGGCGATTAAACTTCTTTTATTCAGCGTCTCATCAAAAATGAAAACATTTTTAAAAACTACAAGTCTCATGCGTTTTAGTGGTAAAAAGATAATTTAGAAAATCGTTTTGGAAATGGGTTTACTCACAGGGTACTTTCTTTGTATACATTCGACTATACGGACCAAGCCCGGGATTTACGGGAAATCGCGGGTTTTCGTTTGCCGGCGATTAAACCTCTTTCATTAAGCGTCTCATTAAAAATGAAAACATTTTTGGAAACTACAAGTCTCATTCGTTCTAGTGGTGCAGAAATAATTTGAAAAATCGTTCGGGAAATCAGTTTACTCCCTGGGTACTTTCTTTATATGCATTCAACTATACGGGCCGATTCCGGGTTTACGGCAAATCGCAGGTTTTCGTTTGCCGGCGATTAAACTCCTTTTATTCAGCGTCTCATCAAAAATGAAAACATTTTTGAAAACTACAAGTCTCATACGTTTTAGTGGTGAAAAGATTATTTAAAAAATCGTTTTGGAAATGAGTTTACTCACAGGGTACTTTCTTTGTATACATTCGACTAAACGGGCCAAGCCCGGGATTTACGGGAAATCGCGGGTTTTTGTTTGCCGGCGATTAAACCACTTTCACTAAGCGTCTCATCAAAAATGAAAACATTTCTGAAAACTACAAGTCTCATACGTTTTAGTGGTGAAAAGATTATTTAAAAAATCGTTTTGGAAATGAGTTTACTCACAGGGTACTTTCTTTGTATACATTCGACTAAACGGGCCAAGCCCGGGATTTACGGGAAATCGCGGGTTTTCGTTTGCCGGCGATTAAACCACTTTCACTAAGCGTCTCATCAAAAATGAAAACATTTCTGAAAACTACAAGTCTCATGCGTTTTAGTGGCAAAAATATAATATAAAAAATCGTTCTGGAAATGAGTTTACTGACAGGGTACTTTCTTTGTATACATTCGACTATACGGGCCAAGCCCGGGATTTACGGGAAATCGCGGTTTTCGTTTGCCGGCGATTAAACTTCTTTCATTAAGCGGCTCATCAAAAATGAAAACATTTTTGAAAACTACAAATCTCATGCGTTTTAGTGGTGAAAAAAAAATTTAAAAAATCGTTCGGGAAATGAGTTTACTGCCTGGGTACTTTCTTTGTATACATTCGACTATACGGGCCAAGCCCGGGATTTACGGGAAATCGCAGGTTTTCGTTTGCCGGCGATTAAACTCCTTTTATTCCGCGTCTCATCAAGAATGAAAACATTTTTGAAAACTACAAGTTTCATGCGTTTTAGTGGTGAAAAGATAATTTAAAAAATCGTTCTGGAAATGAGTTTACTCACATTGTACTTTCTTTGTAAACACTCGACTATACGGGAGAAGCCCGGGATTTAGGGAAATCGTGGTATTGCGTTTGCCGGCGATTGAACCTCTTTCATTAAGCGTCTCATTAAAAATAAAAACATTTTTGAAAACTACAAGTCTCATTCGTTCTAGTGGTGCAGAAAAATTTTGTAAAATCGTTCTGGAAATGAGTTTACTCACAGGGTACTTTCTTTGCATACATTCGACTATACGGGCCAAGCCCGGGATTTACAGGAAATCGCGGGTTTTCGTTGGCCGGCTATTAAACCACATTCATTAAGCGTCTCATCAAAAATGAAAACATTTCTGAAAACTACAAGTCTCATGGGCTTTAGTGGTGAAATAATAACTTAAAAAATCGTTCGGGAAATGAGTTTACTCCCTGGGTACTTTCTTTGTATACATTCGAATAAACGGGCCAAGCCCGGGATTTACGGGAAATGGCGGGTTTTCATTTGCCGGCGATTAAACCACTTTCACTAAGCGTCTCATCAAAAATGAAAACATTTTTAAAAACTACAAGTCTCATGCGTTTTAGTGGTAAAAAGATAATTTAAAAAATCGTTTTGGAAATGGGTTACTCAGGGTACTTTCTTTGTATACATTCGACTATACGGGCCAAGCCCGGGATTTACGGGAAATCGCAGGTTTTCGTTTGCCGGCAATTAAACCACTTTCACTAAGCGTCTCATCAAAAATGAAAACATTTCTGAAAACTACAAGTCTCATGGGCTTTAGTGGTGAAATAATAATTTAAAAAATCGTTCGGGAAATGAGTTTACTCCCTGGGTACTTTCTTTGTATACTTTTGACTATACGGGCCGAGTCCGGGGTTTACGGGAAATCGAACGTTTTCGTTTGACGGCGATTAAACTTCTTTTATTCAGCGTCTCATCAAAAATGAAAACATATTTAAAAACTACAAGTCTCATACGTTTTAGTGGTGAAAAGATTATTTAAAAAATCGTTTTGGAAATGAGTTTACTCACAGGGTACTTTCTTTGTATACATTCGACTAAACGGGCCAAGCCCGGGATTTATGGGAAATCGCGGGTTTTCGTTTGCCGGCGATTAAACCACTTTTACTAAGCGTCTCATCAAAAATGAAAACATTTCTGAAAACTACAAGTCTCATGCGTTTTAGTGGTAAAAATATAATATAAAAAATCGTTCGTGAAATGAGTTTACTCCCTGGGTACTTTCTTTGTATACTTTTGACTATACGGGCCGAGTCCGGGGTTTACGGGAAATCGCACGTTTTCGTTTGCCGGCGATTAAACTTCTTTTATTCAGCGTCTCATCAATAATGAAAACATTTTTAAAAACTACAAGTCTCATTCGTTCTAGTGGTGCAGAAATAATTTGAAAAATCGTTCGGGAAATCACTTTACTCCCTGGGTACTTTCTTTATATGCATTCAACTATACGGGCCTTTTCCGGGTTTACGGGAAATCGCAGGTTTTCGTTTTCCGGCGATTAAACTCCTTTTATTCAGCGTCTCATCAAAAATGAAAACATTTTTGAAAACTACAAGTCTCATGCGTCTTAGTGGTGAAAAAAAAATTTAAAAAATCGTTCGGGAAATGAGTTTACTGCCTGGGTACTTTCTTTGTATACATTCGACTATACGGGCCTTTTCCGGGTTTACGGGAAATCGCAGGTTTTCGTTTGCCGGCGATTAAACTCCTTTTATTCAGCGTCTCATCAAAAATGAAAACATTTTTGAAAACTACAAGTCTCATGCGTTTTAGTGGTGAAAAAATAATTTAAAAAATCGTTCGGGAATTGAGTTTACACCCTGGGTACTTTCTTTGTATACATTCGACTATACGGGCCAAGCCCGGAATTTACGGGAAATCGCAGGTTTTCGTTTGCCGGCGATTAAACTCCTTTTATTCCGCGTCTCATCAAGAATGAAAACATTTTTGAAAACTACAAGTTTCATGCGTTTTAGTGGTAAAAAGATAATTTAAAAAATCGTTCTGGAAATGAGTTTACTCACAGGGTACTTTCTTTGTAAACATTTGACTATACGGGAGAAGCCCGGGATTTAGGGAAATCGTGGTATTGCGTTTGCCGGCAATTAAACCTCTTTCATTAAGCGTCTCATTAAAAATAAAAACATTTTTAAAAACTACAAGGCTCATTCGTTCTAGTGGTGCAGAAATAATTTGTAAAATCGTTTGGGAAATCAGTTTACTGCCTGGGTACTTTCTTTGTATACATTCGACTATACGGGCCTTTTCCGGGTTTACGGGAAATTCCAGGTTTTCGTTTGCCAGCGATTAAACTCCTTTTATTCAGCGTCTCATCAAAAATGAAAACATTTTTGAAAACTACAAGTCTCATGCGTTTTAGTGGTGAAAAAATAATTTAAAAAATCGTTCGGGAATTGAGTTTACACCCTGGGTACTTTCTTTGTATACTTTTAACTATACGGGCCGAGTCCAGGATTTAAGGGAAATCGCAGGTTTTCGTTTGCCGGCGATTAAACTCCTTTTATTCAGCGTCTCATCAAAAATGAAAACATTTTTGAAAACTACAAGTCTCATGCGTTTTAGTGGTAAAAATATAATATAAAAAATCGTTCTGGAAATGAGTTTATTGACAGGGTACTTTCTTTGTATACATTCGACTATACGGGCCAAGCCCGGGATTTACGGGAAATCGCGGTTTTCGTTTGCCGGCGATTAAACTTCTTTCATTAAGCGGCTCATCAAAAATGAAAACATTTTTGAAAACTACAAGTCTCATGCGTCTTAGTGGTAAAAAGATAATTTAAAAAATCGTTCTGGAAATGAGTTTACTCACAGGGTACTTTCTTTGTAAACATTTGACTATACGGGAGAAGCCTGGGATTTAGGGAAATCGTGGTATTGCGTTTGCCGGCGATTAAACCTCTTTTATTAAGCGTCTCATTAAAAATAAAAACATTTTTGAAAACTTCAAGTCTCATTCGTTCTAGTGGTGCAGAAATAATTTCTAAAATCGTTCGGGAAATCAGTTTACTCCCTGGGTACTTTCTTTATATACATTCAACTATACGGGCCAAGCCCGGGATTTACGGGAAATCGCACGGTTTTGTTTGCCGGCGATTAAACTTCTTTTATTCAGCGTCTCATCAAAAATGAAAACATTTTTAAAAACTACAAGTCTCATGCGTTTTAGTGGTAAAAAGATAATTTAAAAAATCGTTTTGGAAATGGGTTTACTCACAGGGTACTTTCTTTGTATACATTCGACTATACGGGCCAAGCCCGGGATTTACGGGAAATCGCGGGTTTTCGTTTGCCGGCGATTAAACGTCTTTCATTAAGCGTCTCATTAAAAATGAAAACATTTTTGGAAACTACAAGTCCCATTCGTTCTAGTCGTGCAGAAATAATTTGAAAAATCGTTCGGGAAATCAGTTTACTCCCTGGGTACTTTCTTTATATGCATTCAACTATACGGGCCGATTCCGGGTTTACGGGAAATCGCAGGTTTTCGTTTGCCGGCGATTAAACTCCTTTTATTCAGCGTCTCATCAAAAATGAAAACATTTTTAAAAACTACAAGTCTCATGCGTTTTAGTGGTAAAAATATAATATAAAAAATCGTTCTGGAAATGAGTTTACTGACAGGGTACTTTCTTTGTATACATTCGACTATACGGGCCAAGCCCTGGATTTACGGGAAATCGCGGTTTTCGTTTGCCGGCGATTAAACTCCTTTTATTCCGCGTCTCATCAAGAATGAAAACATTTTTGTAAACTACAAGTTTCATGCGTTTTAGTGGTAAAAAGATAATTTAAAAAATCGTTCTGGAAATGAGTTTACTCACAGGGTACTTTCTTTGTAAACATTTGACTATACGGGAGAAGCCCGGGATTTAGGGAAATCGTGGTATTGCGTTTGCCGGCGATTAAACCTCTTTCATTAAGCGTCTCATTAAAAATAAAAACATTTTTGAAAACTACAAGTCTCATTCGTTCTAGTGGTGCAGAAATAATTTGTAAAATCGTTCGGGAAATCAGTTTACTCCCTGGGTACTTTCTTTATATACATTCAACTATACGGGCCAAGCCCGGGAATTACGGGAAATCGCGGGTTTTGGTTTGCCGGCGATTAAACTTCTTTTATTCAGCGTGTCATCAAAAATGAAAACACTTTTGAAAACTACAAGTCTCACGCGTTTTAGTGGTGAAAAAATAATTTAAAAAATCGTTCTGGAAATGAGTTTACTCACAGGGTACTTTCTTTGCATACATTCGAACAAACGTCTTTCATTAAGCGTCTCATTAAAAATGAAAACATTTTTGGAAACTACAAGTCCCATTCGTTCTAGTGGTGCAGAAATAATTTGAAAAATCGTTCGGGAAATCAGTTTACTCCCTGGGTACTTTCTTTATATGCATTCAACTATACGGGCCGATTCCGGGTTTACGGGAAATCGCAGGTTTTCGTTTGCCGGCGATTAAACTCCTTTTATTCAGCGTCTCATCAAAAATGAAAACATTTTTAAAAACTACAAGTCTCATGCGTTTTAGTGGTAAAAATATAATATAAAAAATCGTTCTGGAAATAAGTTTACTGACAGGGTACTTTCTTTGTATACATTCGACTATACGGGCCAAGCCCGGGATTTACGGGAAATCGCGGTTTTCGTTTGCCGGCGATTAAACTCCTTTTATTCCGCGTCTCATCAAGAATGAAAACATTTTTGAAAACTACAAGTTTCATGCGTTTTAGTGGTAAAAAGATAATTTAAAAAATCGTTCTGGAAATGAGTTTACTCACAGGGTACTTTCTTTGTAAACATTTGACTATACGGGAGAAGCCCGGGATTTAGGGAAATCGTGGTATTGCGTTTGCCGGCGATTAAACCTCTTTCATTAAGCGTCTCATTAAAAATAAAAACATTTTTGAAAACTACAAGTCTCATTCGTTCTAGTGGTGCAGAAATAATTTGTAAAATCGTTCGGGAAATCAGTTTACTCCCTGGGTACTTTCTTTATATACATTCAACTATACGGGCCGAGCCCGGGATTTACGGGAAATCGCGGGTTTTCGTTTGCCGGCGATTAAACTTCTTTTATTCAGCGTCTCATCAAAAATGAAAACACTTTTGAAAACTACAAGTCTCACGCGTTTTAGTGGTGAAAAAATAATTTAAAAAATCGTTCTGGAAATGAGTTTACTCACAGGGTACTTTCTTTGCATACATTCGACTAAACGGGCCAAGCCCGGGATTTACGGGAAATCGCGGGTTTTCGTTTGCCGGCGATTAAGCCACTTTCACTAAGCGTCTCATCAAAAATGAAAACATTTCTGAAAACTACAAGTCTCATGCGTTTTAGTGGTAAAAATATAATATAAAAAATCGTTCGGGAAATGAGTTTACTCACTGGGTACTTTCCTTGTATACATTTAACTATACGGGCCGAGACCGGGATTTACGGGAAATCGCGGGTTTTCGTTTGCCCGCGATTAAACTTCTTTTATTCAGCGTCTCATCAAAAATGAAAACATTTTTAAAAACTACAAGTCTCATGCGTTTTAGTGGTAAAAATATAATATAAAAAATCGTTCTGGAAATGAGTTTACTGACAGGGTACTTTCTTTGTATACATTCGACTATACGGGCCAAGCCCGGGATTTACGGGAAATCGCGGTTTTCGTTTGCCGGCGATTTATTCCGCGTCTCATCAAGAATGAAAACATTTTTGAAAACTACAAGTTTCATGCGTTTTAGTGGTAAAAAGATAATTTAAAAAATCGTTCTGGAAATGAGTTTACTCACAGGGTACTTTCTTTGTAAACATTTGACTATACGGGAGAAGCCCGGGATTTAGGGAAATCGTGGTATTGCGTTTGCCGGCGATTAAACCTCTTTCATTAAGCGTCTCATTAAAAATAAAAACATTTTTGAAAACTACAAGTCTCATTCGTTCTAGTGGTGCAGAAATAATTTGTAAAATCGTTCGGGAAATGAGTTTACTCCCTGGGTACTTTCTTTATATACATTCAACTATACGGGCCAAGCCCGGGATTTACGGGAAATCGCGGGTTTTGGTTTGCCGGCGATTAAACTTCTTTTATTCAGCGTCTCATCAAAAATGAAAACACTTTTGAAAACTACAAGTCTCACGCGTTTTAGTGGTGAAAAAATAATTTAAAAAATCGTTCTGGAAATGAGTTTACTCACAGGGTACTTTCTTTGCATACATTCGACTAAACGGGCCAAGCCCGGGATTTACGGGAAATCGCGGGTTTTCGTTTGCCGGCGATTAAGCCACTTTCACTAAGCGTCTCATCAAAAATGAAAACATTTCTGAAAACTACAAGTCCCATTCGTTCTAGTGGTGCAGAAATAATTTGAAAAATCGTTCGGGAAATGAGTTTACTCACTGGGTACTTTCCTTGTATACATTTAACTATACGGGCCGAGACCGGGATTTACGGGAAATCGCGGGTTTTCGTTTGCCCGCGATTAAACTTCTTTTATTCAGCGTCTCATCAAAAATGAAAACATTTTTAAAAACTACAAGTCTCATGCGTTTTAGTGGTGAAAATATAATATAAAAAATCGTTCTGGAAATGAGTTTACTGACAGGGTACTTTCTTTGTATACATTCGACTATACGGGCCAAGCCCGGGATTTACGGGAAATCGCGGTTTTCGTTTGCCGGCGATTAAACTCCTTTTATTCCGCGTCTCATCAAGAATGAAAACATTTTTGAAAACTACAAGTTTCATGCGTTTTAGTGGTAAAAAGATAATTTAAAAAATCGTTCTGGAAATGAGTTTACTCACAGGGTACTTTCTTTGTAAACATTTGACTATACGGGAGAAGCCCGGGATTTAGGGAAATCGTGGTATTGCGTTTGCCGGCGATTAAACCTCTTTCATTAAGCGTCTCATTAAAAATAAAAACATTTTTAAAAACTACAAGTCTCATTCGTTCTAGTGGTGCAGAAATAATTTGTAAAATCGTTCGGGAAATCAGTTTACTCCCTGGGTACTTTCTTTATATACATTCAACTATACGGGCCAAGCCCGGGATTTACGGGAAATCGCGGGTTTTCGTTTGCCGGCGATTAAACTTCTTTTATTCAGCGTCTCATCAAAAATGAAAACACTTTTGAAAACTACAAGTCTCACGCGTTTTAGTGGTGAAAAAATAATTTAAAAAATCGTTCTGGAAATGAGTTTACTCACAGGGTACTTTCTTTGCATACATTCGACTAAACGGGCCAAGCCCGGGATTTACGGGAAATCGCGGGTTTTCGTTTGCCGGCGATTAAGCCACTTTCACTAAGCGTCTCATCAAAAATGAAAACATTTCTGAAAACTACAAGTCTCATGCGTTTTAGTGGTAAAAATATAATATAAAAAATCGTTCGGGAAATGAGTTTACTCCCTGGGTACTTTCTTTGTATACTTTTGACTATACGGGCCGAGTCCGGGGTTTACGGGAAATCGCACGTTTTTGTTTGCCGGCGATTAAACTTCTTTTATTCAGCGTCTCATCAAAAATGAAAACATTTTTAAAAACTACAAGTCTCATGCGTTTTAGTGGTAAAAAGATAATTTAAAAAATCGTTTTGGAAATGGGTTTACTCACAGGGTACTTTCTTTGTATACATTTGACTATACGGGAGAAGCCCGGGATTTAGGGAAATCGTGGTATTGCGTTTGCCGGCGATTAAACCTCTTTCATTAAGCGTCTCATTAAAAATAAAAACATTTTTAAAAACTACAAGTCTCATTCGTTCTAGTGGTGCAGAAATAATTTGTAAAATCGTTCGGGAAATCAGTTTACTCCCTGGGTACTTTCTTTATATACATTCAACTATACGGGCCAAGCCCGGGATTTACGGGAAATCGCGGGTTTTCGTTTGCCGGCGATTAAACTTCTTTTATTCAGCGTCTCATCAAAAATGAAAACACTTTTGAAAACTACAAGTCTCACGCGTTTTAGTGGTGAAAAAATAATTTAAAAAATCGTTCTGGAAATGAGTTTACTCACAGGGTACTTTCTTTGCATACATTCGACTAAACGGGCCAAGCCCGGGATTTACGGGAAATCGCGGGTTTTCGTTTGCCGGCGATTAAGCCACTTTCACTAAGCGTCTCATCAAAAATGAAAACATTTCTGAAAACTACAAGTCTCATGCGTTTTAGTGGTAAAAATATAATATAAAAAATCGTTCGGGAAATGAGTTTACTCCCTGGGTACTTTCTTTGTATACTTTTGACTATACGGGCCGAGTCCGGGGTTTACGGGAAATCGCACGTTTTTGTTTGCCGGCGATTAAACTTCTTTTATTCAGCGTCTCATCAAAAATGAAAACATTTTTAAAAACTACAAGTCTCATGCGTTTTAGTGGTAAAAAGATAATTTAAAAAATCGTTTTGGAAATGGGTTTACTCACAGGGTACTTTCTTTGTATACATTCGACTATACGGGCCAAGCCCGGGATTTACGGGAAATCGCGGGTTTTCGTTTGCCGGCGATTAAACCTCTTTCATTAAGCGTCTCATCAAAAATGAAAACATTTCTGAAAACTATAAGTCTCATGCGTTTTAGTGGTAAAAATATAATATAAAAAATCGTTCGTGAAATGAGTTTACTCCCTGGGTACTTTCTTTGTATACTTTTGACTATACGGGCCGAGTCCGGGGTTTACGGGAAATCGCACGTTTTTGTTTGCCGGCGATTAAACTTCTTTTATTCAGCTTCTCATCAAAAATGAAAACATTTTTAAAAACTACAAGTCTCATTCGTTCTAGTGGTGCAGAAATAACTTGAAAAATCGTTCGGGAAATCAGTTTACTCCCTGGGTACTTTCTTTATATGCATTCAACTATACGGGCCTTTTCCGGGTTTACGGGAAATCGCAGGTTTTCGTTTGCCGGCGATTAAACTCCTTTTATTCAGCGTCTCATCAAAAATGAAAACATTTTTGAAAACTACAAGTCTCATGCGTTTTAGTGGTAAAAATATAATATAAAAAATCGTTCTGGAAATGAGTTTATTGACAGGGTACTTTCTTTGTATACATTCGACTATACGGGCCAAGCCCGGGATTTACGGGAAATCGCGGTTTTCCTTTGCCGGCGATTAAACTTCTTTCATTAAGCGGCTCATCAAAAATGAAAACATTTTTGAAAACTACAAGTCTCATGCGTCTTAGTGGTGAAAAAAAAATTTAAAAAATCGTTCGGGAAATGAGTTTACTGCCTGGGTACTTTCTTTGTATACATTCGACTATACGGGCCAAGCCCGGGATTTACGGGAAATCGCAGGTTTTCGTTTGCCGGCGATTAAACTCCTTTTATTCCGCGTCTCATCAAGAATGAAAACATTTTTGAAAACTACAAGTTTCATGCGTTTTAGTGGTAAAAAGATAATTTAAAAAATCGTTCTGGAAATGAGTTTACTCACAGGGTACTTTCTTTGTAAACATTTGACTATACGGGAGAAGCCCGGGATTTAGGGAAATCGTGGTATTGCGTTTGCCGGCGATTAAACCTCTTTCATTAAGCGTCTCATTAAAAATAAAAACATTTTTGAAAACTACAAGTCTCATTCGTTCTAGTGGTGCAGAAATAATTTGTAAAATCGTTCGGGAAATCAGTTTACTCCCTGGGTACTTTCTTTATATACATTCAACTATACGGGCCAAGCCCGGGATTTACGGGAAATCGCGGGTTTTCGTTTGCCGGCGATTAAACTTCTTTTATTCAGCGTCTCATCAAAAATGAAAACACTTTTGAAAACTACAAGTCTCACGCGTTTTAGTGGTGAAAAAATAATTTAAAAAATCGTTCTGGAAATGAGTTTACTCACAGGGTGCTTTCTTTGCATACATTCGACTAAACGGGCCAAGCCCGGGATTTACGGGAAATCGCGGGTTTTCGTTTGCCGGCGATTAAGCCACTTTCACTAAGCGTCTCATCAAAAATGAAAACATTTCTGAAAACTACAAGTCTCATGCGTTTTAGTGGTAAAAATATAATATAAAAAATCGTTCGGGAAATGAGTTTACTCCCTGGGTACTTTCTTTGTAAACATTTGACTATACGGGAGAAGCCCGGGATTTAGGGAAATCGTGGTATTGCGTTTGCCGGCGATTAAACCTCTTTCATTAAGCGTCTCATTAAAAATAAAAACATTTTTGAAAACTACAAGTCTCATTCGTTCTAGTGGTGCAGAAATAATTTGTAAAATCGTTCGGGAAATCAGTTTACTCCCTGGGTACTTTCTTTATATACATTCAACTATACGGGCCAAGCCCGGGATTTACGGGAAATCGCGGGTTTTCGTTTGCCGGCGATTAAACTTCTTTTATTCAGCGTCTCATCAAAAATGAAAACACTTTTGAAAACTACAAGTCTCACGCGTTTTAGTGGTGAAAAAATAATTTAAAAAATCGTTCTGGAAATGAGTTTACTCACAGGGTGCTTTCTTTGCATACATTCGACTAAACGGGCCAAGCCCGGGATTTACGGGAAATCGCGGGTTTTCGTTTGCCGGCGATTAAGCCACTTTCACTAAGCGTCTCATCAAAAATGAAAACATTTCTGAAAACTACAAGTCTCATGCGTTTTAGTGGTAAAAATATAATATAAAAAATCGTTCGGGAAATGAGTTTACTCCCTGGGTACTTTCTTTGTATGCTTTTGACTATACGGGCCGAGTACGGGGTTTACGGGAAATCGCACGTTTTTGTTTGCCGGCGATTAAACTTCTTTTATTCAGCGTCTCATCAAAAATGAAAACATTTTTAAAAACTACAAGTCTCATGCGTTTTAGTGGTAAAAAGATAATTTAAAAAATCGTTTTGGAAAGGGGTTTACTCACAGGGTACTTTCTTTGTATACATTCGACTATACGGGCCAAGCCCTGGATTTACGGGAAATCGCGGGTTTTCGTTTGCCGGCGATTAAACCTCTTTCATTAAGCGTCTCATTAAAAATGAAAACATTTTTGGAAACTACAAGTCCCATTCGTTCTAGTGGTGCAGAAATAATTTAAAAAATCGTTCGGGAAATCAGTTTACTCCCTGGGTACTTTCTTTATATGCATTCAACTATACGGGCCGATTCCGGGTTTACGGGAAATCGCGGGTTTTCGTTTGCCCGCGATTAAACTTCTTTTATTCAGCGTCTCATCAAAAATGAAAACATTTTTAAAAACTACAAGTCTCATGCGTTTTAGTGGTAAAAATATAATATAAAAAATCGTTCTGGAAATGAGTTTACTGACAGGGTACTTTCTTTGTATACATTCGACTATACGGGCCAAGCCCGGGATTTACGGGAAATCGCGGTTTTCGTTTGCCGGCGATTAAACTCCTTTTATTCCGCGTCTCATCAAGAATGAAAACATTTTTGAAAACTACAAGTTTCATGCGTTTTAGTGGTAAAAAGATAATTTAAAAAATCGTTCTGGAAATGAGTTTACTCACAGGGTACTTTCTTTGTAAACATTTGACTATACGGGAGAAGCCCGGGATTTAGGGAAATCGTGGTATTGCGTTTGCCGGCGATTAAACCTCTTTCATTAAGCGTCTCATTAAAAATAAAAACATTTTTAAAAACTACAAGTCTCATTCGTTCTAGTGGTGCAGAAATAATTTGTAAAATCGTTCGGGAAATCAGTTTACTCCCTGGGTACTTTCTTTATATACATTCAACTATACGGGCCAAGCCCGGGATTTACGGGAAATCGCGGGTTTTCGTTTGCCGGCGATTAAACTTCTTTTATTCAGCGTCTCATCAAAAATGAAAACACTTTTGAAAACTACAAGTCTCACGCGTTTTAGTGGTGAAAAAATAATTTAAAAAATCGTTCTGGAAATGAGTTTACTCACAGGGTACTTTCTTTGCATACATTCGACTAAACGGGCCAAGCCCGGGATTTACGGGAAATCGCGGGTTTTCGTTTGCCGGCGATTAAGCCACTTTCACTAAGCGTCTCATCAAAAATGAAAACATTTCTGAAAACTACAAGTCTCATGCGTTTTAGTGGTAAAAATATAATATAAAAAATCGTTCGGGAAATGAGTTTACTCCCTGGGTACTTTCTTTGTATACTTTTGACTATACGGGCCGAGTCCGGGGTTTACGGGAAATCGCACGTTTTTGTTTGCCGGCGATTAAACTTCTTTTATTCAGCGTCTCATCAAAAATGAAAACATTTTTAAAAACTACAAGTCTCATGCGTTTTAGTGGTAAAAAGATAATTTAAAAAATCGTTTTGGAAATGGGTTTACTCACAGGGTACTTTCTTTGTATACATTTGACTATACGGGAGAAGCCCGGGATTTAGGGAAATCGTGGTATTGCGTTTGCCGGCGATTAAACCTCTTTCATTAAGCGTCTCATTAAAAATAAAAACATTTTTAAAAACTACAAGTCTCATTCGTTCTAGTGGTGCAGAAATAATTTGTAAAATCGTTCGGGAAATCAGTTTACTCCCTGGGTACTTTCTTTATATACATTCAACTATACGGGCCAAGCCCGGGATTTACGGGAAATCGCGGGTTTTCGTTTGCCGGCGATTAAACTTCTTTTATTCAGCGTCTCATCAAAAATGAAAACACTTTTGAAAACTACAAGTCTCACGCGTTTTAGTGGTGAAAAAATAATTTAAAAAATCGTTCTGGAAATGAGTTTACTCACAGGGTACTTTCTTTGCATACATTCGACTAAACGGGCCAAGCCCGGGATTTACGGGAAATCGCGGGTTTTCGTTTGCCGGCGATTAAGCCACTTTCACTAAGCGTCTCATCAAAAATGAAAACATTTCTGAAAACTACAAGTCTCATGCGTTTTAGTGGTAAAAATATAATATAAAAAATCGTTCGGGAAATGAGTTTACTCCCTGGGTACTTTCTTTGTATACTTTTGACTATACGGGCCGAGTCCGGGGTTTACGGGAAATCGCACGTTTTTGTTTGCCGGCGATTAAACTTCTTTTATTCAGCGTCTCATCAAAAATGAAAACATTTTTAAAAACTACAAGTCTCATGCGTTTTAGTGGTAAAAAGATAATTTAAAAAATCGTTTTGGAAATGGGTTTACTCACAGGGTACTTTCTTTGTATACATTCGACTATACGGGCCAAGCCCGGGATTTACGGGAAATCGCGGGTTTTCGTTTGCCGGCGATTAAACCTCTTTCATTAAGCGTCTCATCAAAAATGAAAACATTTCTGAAAACTATAAGTCTCATGCGTTTTAGTGGTAAAAATATAATATAAAAAATCGTTCGTGAAATGAGTTTACTCCCTGGGTACTTTCTTTGTATACTTTTGACTATACGGGCCGAGTCCGGGGTTTACGGGAAATCGCACGTTTTTGTTTGCCGGCGATTAAACTTCTTTTATTCAGCTTCTCATCAAAAATGAAAACATTTTTAAAAACTACAAGTCTCATTCGTTCTAGTGGTGCAGAAATAACTTGAAAAATCGTTCGGGAAATCAGTTTACTCCCTGGGTACTTTCTTTATATGCATTCAACTATACGGGCCTTTTCCGGGTTTACGGGAAATCGCAGGTTTTCGTTTGCCGGCGATTAAACTCCTTTTATTCAGCGTCTCATCAAAAATGAAAACATTTTTGAAAACTACAAGTCTCATGCGTTTTAGTGGTAAAAATATAATATAAAAAATCGTTCTGGAAATGAGTTTATTGACAGGGTACTTTCTTTGTATACATTCGACTATACGGGCCAAGCCCGGGATTTACGGGAAATCGCGGTTTTCCTTTGCCGGCGATTAAACTTCTTTCATTAAGCGGCTCATCAAAAATGAAAACATTTTTGAAAACTACAAGTCTCATGCGTCTTAGTGGTGAAAAAAAAATTTAAAAAATCGTTCGGGAAATGAGTTTACTGCCTGGGTACTTTCTTTGTATACATTCGACTATACGGGCCAAGCCCGGGATTTACGGGAAATCGCAGGTTTTCGTTTGCCGGCGATTAAACTTCTTTTATTCAGCGTCTCATCAAAAATGAAAACACTTTTGAAAACTACAAGTCTCACGCGTTTTAGTGGTGAAAAAATAATTTAAAAAATCGTTCTGGAAATGAGTTTACTCACAGGGTACTTTCTTTGCATACATTCGACTAAACGGGCCAAGCCCGGGATTTACGGGAAATCGCGGGTTTTCGTTTGCCGGCGATTAAGCCACTTTCACTAAGCGTCTCATCAAAAATGAAAACATTTCTGAAAACTACAAGTCTCATGCGTTTTAGTGGTAAAAATATAATATAAAAAATCGTTCGGGAAATGAGTTTACTCCCTGGGTACTTTCTTTGTATACTTTTGACTATACGGGCCGAGTCCGGGGTTTACGGGAAATCGCACGTTTTTGTTTGCCGGCGATTAAACTTCTTTTATTCAGCGTCTCATCAAAAATGAAAACATTTTTAAAAACTACAAGTCTCATGCGTTTTAGTGGTAAAAAGATAATTTAAAAAATCGTTTTGGAAATGGGTTTACTCACAGGGTACTTTCTTTGTATACATTCGACTATACGGGCCAAGCCCGGGATTTACGGGAAATCGCGGGTTTTCGTTTGCCGGCGATTAAACCTCTTTCATTAAGCGTCTCATCAAAAATGAAAACATTTCTGAAAACTATAAGTCTCATGCGTTTTAGTGGTAAAAATATAATATAAAAAATCGTTCGTGAAATGAGTTTACTCCCTGGGTACTTTCTTTGTATACTTTTGACTATACGGGCCGAGTCCGGGGTTTACGGGAAATCGCACGTTTTTGTTTGCCGGCGATTAAACTTCTTTTATTCAGCTTCTCATCAAAAATGAAAACATTTTTAAAAACTACAAGTCTCATTCGTTCTAGTGGTGCAGAAATAACTTGAAAAATCGTTCGGGAAATCAGTTTACTCCCTGGGTACTTTCTTTATATGCATTCAACTATACGGGCCTTTTCCGGGTTTACGGGAAATCGCAGGTTTTCGTTTGCCGGCGATTAAACTCCTTTTATTCAGCGTCTCATCAAAAATGAAAACATTTTTGAAAACTACAAGTCTCATGCGTTTTAGTGGTAAAAATATAATATAAAAAATCGTTCTGGAAATGAGTTTATTGACAGGGTACTTTCTTTGTATACATTCGACTATACGGGCCAAGCCCGGGATTTACGGGAAATCGCGGTTTTCCTTTGCCGGCGATTAAACTTCTTTCATTAAGCGGCTCATCAAAAATGAAAACATTTTTGAAAACTACAAGTCTCATGCGTCTTAGTGGTGAAAAAAAAATTTAAAAAATCGTTCGGGAAATGAGTTTACTGCCTGGGTACTTTCTTTGTATACATTCGACTATACGGGCCAAGCCCGGGATTTACGGGAAATCGCAGGTTTTCGTTTGCCGGCGATTAAACTCCTTTTATTCCGCGTCTCATCAAGAATGAAAACATTTTTGAAAACTACAAGTTTCATGCGTTTTAGTGGTAAAAAGATAATTTAAAAAATCGTTCTGGAAATGAGTTTACTCACAGGGTACTTTCTTTGTAAACATTTGACTATACGGGAGAAGCCCGGGATTTAGGGAAATCGTGGTATTGCGTTTGCCGGCGATTAAACCTCTTTCATTAAGCGTCTCATTAAAAATAAAAACATTTTTGAAAACTACAAGTCTCATTCGTTCTAGTGGTGCAGAAATAATTTGTAAAATCGTTCGGGAAATCAGTTTACTCCCTGGGTACTTTCTTTATATACATTCAACTATACGGGCCAAGCCCGGGATTTACGGGAAATCGCGGGTTTTCGTTTGCCGGCGATTAAACTTCTTTTATTCAGCGTCTCATCAAAAATGAAAACACTTTTGAAAACTACAAGTCTCACGCGTTTTAGTGGTGAAAAAATAATTTAAAAAATCGTTCTGGAAATGAGTTTACTCACAGGGTGCTTTCTTTGCATACATTCGACTAAACGGGCCAAGCCCGGGATTTACGGGAAATCGCGGGTTTTCGTTTGCCGGCGATTAAGCCACTTTCACTAAGCGTCTCATCAAAAATGAAAACATTTCTGAAAACTACAAGTCTCATGCGTTTTAGTGGTAAAAATATAATATAAAAAATCGTTCGGGAAATGAGTTTACTCCCTGGGTACTTTCTTTGTATGCTTTTGACTATACGGGCCGAGTTCGGGGTTTACGGGAAATCGCACGTTTTTGTTTGCCGGCGATTAAACTTCTTTTATTCAGCGTCTCATCAAAAATGAAAACATTTTTAAAAACTACAAGTCTCATGCGTTTTAGTGGTAAAAAGATAATTTAAAAAATCGTTTTGGAAAGGGGTTTACTCACAGGGTACTTTCTTTGTATACATTCGACTATACGGGCCAAGCCCTGGATTTACGGGAAATCGCGGGTTTTCGTTTGCCGGCGATTAAACCTCTTTCATTAAGCGTCTCATTAAAAATGAAAACATTTTTGGAAACTACAAGTCCCATTCGTTCTAGTGGTGCAGAAATAATTTAAAAAATCGTTCGGGAAATCAGTTTACTCCCTGGGTACTTTCTTTATATGCATTCAACTATACGGGCCGATTCCGGGTTTACGGGAAATCACAGGTTTTCGTTTGCCGGCGAATAAACTCCTTTTATTCAGCGTTTCATCAAAAATGAAAACATTTTTGAAAACTACAAGTCTCATGCGTTTTAGTGGTAAAAATATAATATAAAAAATCGTTCTGGAAATGAGTTTACTGACAGGGTACTTTCTTTGTATACATTCGACTATACGGGCCAAGCCCGGGATTTACGGGAAATCGCGGTTTTCCTTTGCCGGCGATTAAACTTCTTTCATTAAGCGGCTCATCAAAAATGAAAACATTTTTGAAAACTACAAGTCTCATGCGTCTTAGTGGTGATAAAAAAATTTAAAAAATCGTTCGGGAAATGAGTTTACTGCCTGGGTACTTTCTTTGTATACATTCGACTATACGGGCCAAGCCCGGGATTTACGGGAAATGGCAGGTTTTCGTTTGCCGGCGATTAAACTCCTTTTATTCCGCGTCTCATCAAAAATGAAAACATTTTTGAAAACTACAAGTTTCATGCGTTTTAGTGGTAAAAAGATAATTTAAAAAATCGTTCTGGAAATGAGTTTACTCACAGGGTACTTTCTTTGTAAACATTTGACTATACGGGAGAAGCCCGGGATTTAGGGAAATCGTGGTATTGCGTTTGCCGGCGATTAAACCTCTTTCATTAAGCGTCTCATTAAAAATAAAAACATTTTTGAAAACTACAAGTCTCATTCGTTCTAGTGGTGCAGAAATAATTTGTAAAATCGTTCGGGAAATCAGTTTACTTCCTGGGTACTTTCTTTATATACATTCAACTATACGGGCCAAGCCCGGGATTTACGGGAAATCGCGGGTTTTCGTTTGCCGGCGATTAAACTTCTTTTATTCAGCGTCTTATCAAAAATGAAAACACTTTTGAAAACTACAAGTCTCACGCGTTTTAGTGGTAAAAAAATAATTTAAAAAATCGTTCTGGAAATGAGTTTACTCACAGGGTACTTTCTTTGTATACTTTTGACTATACGGGACGAGTCCGGGGTTTACGGGAAATCGCGGGTTTTCGTTTGCCGGCGATTAAACCTCTTTCATTAAGCGTCTCATCAAAAATGAAAACATTTCTGAAAACTACAAGTCTCATGCGTTTTAGTGGTAAAAATATAATATAAAAAATCGTTCGTGAAATGAGTTTACTCCCTGGGTACTTTCTTTATATACTTTTGACTATACGGGCCGAGTCCGGGGTTTACGGGAAATCGCACGTTTTCGTTTGCCGGCGATTAAACTTCTTTTATTCAGCGTCTCATCAAAAATGAAAACATTTTTAAAAACTACAAGTCTCATTCGTTCTAGTGGTGCAGAAATAACTTGAAAAATCGTTCGGGAAATCAGTTTACTCCCTGGGTACTTTCTTTATATGCATTCAACTATACGGGCCTTTTCCGGGTTTACGGGAAATCGCAGGTTTTCGTTTGCCGGCGATTAAACTCCTTTTATTCCGCGTCTCATCAAGAATGAAAACATTTTTGAAAACTACAAGTTTCATGCGTTTTAGTGGTAAAAAGGTAATTTAAAAAATCGTTCTGGAAATGAGTTTACTCACAGGGTACTTTCTTTGTAAACATTTGACTATACGGGAGAAGCCCGGGATTTAGGGAAATCGTGGTATTGCGTTTGCCGGCGATTAAACCTCTTTCATTAAGCGTCTCATTAAAAATAAAAACATTTTTGAAAACTACAAGTCTCATTCGTTCTAGTGGTGCAGAAATAATTTTTAAAATCGTTCGGGAAATCAGTTTACTCCCTGGGTACTTTCTTTATATACATTCAACTATACGGGCCAAGCCCGGGATTTACGGGAAATCGCGGGTTTTCGTTTGCCGGCGATTAAACTTCTTTTATTCAGCGTCTCATCAAAAATGAAAACACTTTTGAAAACTACAAGTCTCACGCGTTTTAGTGGTGAAAAATAATTTAAAAAATCGTTCTGGAAATGAGTTTACTCACAGGGTACTTTCTTTGCATACATTCGACTAAACGGGCCAAGCCCGGGATTTACGGGAAATCGCGGGTTTTCGTTTGCCGGCGATTAAGCCACTTTCACTAAGCGTCTCATCAAAAATGAAAACATTTCTGAAAACTACAAGTCTCATGCGTTTTAGTGGTAAAAATATAATATAAAAAATCGTTCGGGAAATGAGTTTACTCCCTGGGTACTTTCTTTGTATGCTTTTGACTATACGGGCCGAGTTCGGGGTTTACGGGAAATCGCACGTTTTTGTTTGCCGGCGGTTAAACTTCTTTTATTCAGCGTCTCATCAAAAATGAAAACATTTTTAAAAACTACAAGTCTCATGCGTTTTAGTGGTAAAAAGATAATTTAAAAAATCGTTTTGGAAAGGGGTTTACTCACAGGGTACTTTCTTTGTAAACATTTGACTATACGGGAGAAGCCCGGGATTTAGGGAAATCGTGGTATTGCGTTTGCCGGCGATTAAACCTCTTTCATTAAGCGTCTCATTAAAAATAAAAACATTTTTGAAAACTACAAGTCTCATTCGTTCTAGTGGTGCAGAAATAATTTGTAAAATCGTTCGGGAAATCAGTTTACTCCCTGGGTACTTTCTTTATATACATTCAACTATACGGGCCAAGCCCGGGATTTACGGGAAATCGCGGGTTTTCGTTTGCCGGCGATTAAACTTCTTTTATTCAGCGTCTCATCAAAAATGAAAACACTTTTGAAAACTACAAGTCTCACGCGTTTTAGTGGTGAAAAATAATTTAAAAAATCGTTCTGGAAATGAGTTTACTCACAGGGTACTTTCTTTGCATACATTCGACTAAACGGGCCAAGCCCGGGATTTACGGGAAATCGCTGGTTTTCGTTTGCCGGCGATTAAGCCACTTTCACTAAGCGTCTCATCAAAAATGAAAACATTTCTGAAAACTACAAGTCTCATGCGTTTTAGTGGTAAAAATATAATATAAAAAATCGTTCGGGAAATGAGTTTACTCCCTGGGTACTTTCTTTGTATGCTTTTGACTATACGGGCCGAGTTCGGGGTTTACGGGAAATCGCACGTTTTTGTTTGCCGGCGATTAAACTTCTTTTATTCAGCGTCTCATCAAAAATGAAAACATTTTTAAAAACTACAAGTCTCATGCGTTTTAGTGGTAAAAAGATAATTTAAAAAATCGTTTTGGAAAGGGGTTTACTCACAGGGTACTTTCTTTGTATACATTCGACTATACGGGCCAAGCCCGGGATTTACGGGAAATCGCGGGTTTTCGTTTGCCGGCGATTAAACCTCTTTCATTAAGCGTCTCATTAAAAATGAAAACATTTTTGGAAACTACAAGTCCCATTCGTTCTAGTGGTGCAGAAATAATTTGAAAAATCGTTCGGGAAATCAGTTTACTCCCTGGGTACTTTCTTTATATGCATTCAACTATACGGGCCGATTCCGGGTTTACGGGAAATCGCAGGTTTTCGTTTGCCGGCGATTAAACTCCTTTTATTCAGCGTCTCATCAAAAATGAAAACATTTTTGAAAACTACAAGTCTCATGCGTTTTAGTGGTAAAAATATAATATAAAAAATCGTTCTGGAAATGAGTTTACTGACAGGGTACTTTCTTTGTATACATTCGACTATACGGGCCAAGCCCGGGATTTACGGGAAATCGCGGTTTTCGTTTGCCGGCGATTAAACTTCTTTCATTCAGCGGCTCATCAAAAATGAAAACATTTTTGAAAACTACAAGTCTCATGCGTCTTAGTGGTGATAAAAAAATTTAAAAAATCGTTCGGGAAATGAGTTTACTGCCTGGGTACTTTCTTTGTATACATTCGACTATACGGGCCAAGCCCGGGATTTACGGGAAATCGCAGGTTTTCGTTTGCCGGCGATTAAACTTCTTTTATTCCGCGTCTCATCAAAAATGAAAACATTTTTGAAAACTACAAGTTTCATGCGTTTTAGTGGTAAAAAGATAATTTAAAAAATCGTTCTGGAAATGAGTTTACTCACAGGGTACTTTCTTCGTAAACATTTGACTATACGGGAGAAGCCCGGGATTTAGGGAAATCGTGGTATTGCGTTTGCCGGCGATTAAACCTCTTTCATTAAGCGTCTCATTAAAAATAAAAACATTTTTGAAAACTACAAGTCTCATTCGTTCTAGTGGTGCAGAAATAATTTGTAAAATCGTTCGGGAAATCAGTTTACTCCCTGGGTACTTTCTTTATATACATTCAACTATACGGGCCAAGCCCGGGATTTACGGGAAATCGCGGGTTTTCGTTTGCCGGCGATTAAACTTCTTTTATTCAGCGTCTCATCAAAAATGAAAACACTTTTGAAAACTACAAGTTTCACGCGTTTTAGTGGTGAAAAAATAATTTAAAAAATCGTTCTGGAAATGAGTTTACTCACAGGGTACTTTCTTTGCATACATTCGACTAAACGGGCCAAGCCCGGGATTTACGGGAAATCGCGGGTTTTCGTTTGCCGGCGATTAAGCCACTTTCACTAAGCGTCTCATCAAAAATGAAAACATTTCTGAAAACTACAAGTCTCATGCGTTTTAGTGGTAAAAATATAATATAAAAAATCGTTCGGGAAATGAGTTTACTCCCTGGGTACTTTCTTTGTATACTTTTGACTATACGGGCCGAGTCCCGGGTTTACGGGAAATCGCACGTTTTTGTTTGCCGGCGATTAAACTTCTTTTATTCAGCGTCTCATCAAAAATGAAAACATTTTTAAAAACTACAAGTCTCATGCGTTTTAGTGGTAAAAAGATAATTTAAAAAATCGTTTTGGAAATGGGTTTACTCACAGGGTACTTTCTTTGTATACATTCGACTATACGGGCCAAGCCCGGGATTTACGGGAAATCGCGGGTTTTCGTTTGCCGGCGATTAAACCTCTTTCATTAAGCGTCTCATTAAAAATGAAAACATTTTTGGAAACTGCAAGTCCCATTCGTTCTAGTGGTGCAGAAATAATTTGAAAAATCGTTCGGGAAATCAGTTTACTCCCTGGGTACTTTCTTTATATGCATTCAACTATACGGGCCGATTCCGGGTTTACGGGAAATCGCAGGTTTTCGTTTGCCGGCGATTAAACTCCTTTTATTCAGCGTCTCATCAAAAATGAAAACATTTTTGAAAACTACAAGTCTCATGCGTTTTAGTGGTAAAAATATAATATAAAAAATCGTTCTGGAAATGAGTTTACTGACAGGGTACTTTCTTTGTAGACATTCGACTATACGGGCCAAGCCCGGGATTTACGGGAAATCGCGGTTTTCGTTTGCCGGCGATTAAACTTCTTTCATTAAGCGGCTCATCAAAAATGAAAACATTTTTGAAAACTACAGGTCTCATGCGTTTTAGTGGTGAAAAAAAAATTTAAAAAATCGTTCGGGAAATGAGTTTACTGCCTGGGTACTTTCTTTGTATACATTCGACTATACGGGCCAAGCCCGGGATTTACGGGAAATCGCAGGTTTTTTTTTGCCGGCGATTAAACTCCTTTTTATTCCGCGTCTCATCAAGAATGAAAACATTTTTGAAAACTACAGGTTTCATGCGTTTTAGTGGTAAAAAGATAATTTAAAAAATCGTTCTGGAAATGACTTTACTCACAGGGTACTTTCTTTGTAAACATTCGACTATGCGGGAGAAGCCCGGGATTTAGGGAAATCGTGGTATTGCGTTTGCCGGCGATTAAACCTCTTTCATTAAGCGTCTCATTAAAAATAAAAACATTTTTGAAAACTACAAGTCTCATTCGTTCTAGTGGTGCAGAAATAATTTGTAAAATCGTTCGGGAAATCAGTTTACTCCCTGGGTACTTTCTTTATATACATTCAACTATACGGGCCAAGCCCGGGATTTACGGGAAAGCGCGGGTTTTCGTTTGCCGGCGATTAAACTTCTTTCATTCAGCGTCTCATCAAAAATGAAAACACTTTTGAAAACTACAAGTCTCACGCGTTTTAGTGGTGAAAAAATAATTTAAAAAATCGTTCTGGAAAAGAGTTTACTCACAGGGTACTTTCTTTGCATACATTCGACTATACGGGCCAAGCCCGGGATTTACAGGAAATCGCGGGTTTTCGTTGGCCGGCTATTAAACCACATTCATTAAGCGTCTCATCAAAAATGAAAACATTTCTGAAAACTACAAGTCTCATGGGCTTTAGTGGTGAAATAATAATTTAAAAAATCGTTCGGGAAATGAGTTTACTCCCTGGGTACTTTCTTTGTATACTTTTGACTATACGGGCCGAGACCGGGTTTACGGGAAATCGCAGGTTTTCGTTTGCCGGCGATTAAACTCCTTTTATGCAGCGTCTCATCAAAAATGAAAACATTTTTGAAAACTACAAGTCTCACGCGTTTTAGTGGTGAAAAAATAATTTAAAAAATCGTTCTGGAAATGAGTTTACTCACAGGGTACTTTCTTTGCATACATTCGACTATACGGGCCAAGCCCGGGATTTACAGGAAATCGCGGGTTTTCGTTGGCCGGCTATTAAACCACATTCATTAAGCGTCTCATCAAAAATGAAAACATTTCTGAAAACTACAAGTGTCATGGGCTTTAGTGGTGAAATAATAATTTAAAAAATCGTTCGGAAAATGAGTTTACTGCCTGGGTACTTTCTTTGTATACATTCGACTATACGGGCCAAGCCCGGGATTTACGGGAAATCGCAGGTTTTCGTTTGCCGGCGATTAAACTCCTTTTATTCCGCGTCTCATCAAGAATGAAAACATTTTTGAAAACTACAGGTTTCATGCGTTTTAGTGGTAAAAAGATAATTTAAAAAATCGTTCTGGAAATGACTTTACTCACAGGGTACTTTCTTTGTAAACATTCGACTATGCGGGAGAAGCCCGGGATTTAGGGAAATCGTGGTATTGCGTTTGCCGGCGATTAAACCTCTTTCATTAAGCGTCTCATTAAAAATAAAAACATTTTTGAAAACTACAAGTCTCATTCGTTCTAGTGGTGCAGAAATAATTTGTAAAATCGTTCGGGAAATCAGTTTACTCCCTGGGTACTTTCTTTATATACATTCAACTATACGGGCCAAGCCCGGGATTTACGGGAAATCGCGGGTTTTCGTTTGCCGGCGATTAAACTTCGTTCATTCAGCGTCTCATCAAAAATGAAAACACTTTTGAAAACTACAAGTCTCACGCGTTTTAGTGGTGAAAAAATAATTTAAAAAATCGTTCTGGAAAAGAGTTTACTCACAGGGTACTTTCTTTGCGTACATTCGACTATACGGGCCAAGCCCGGGATTTACAGGAAATCGCGGGTTTTCGTTGGCCGGCTATTAAACCACATTCATTAAGCGTCTCATCAAAAATGAAAACATTTCTGAAAACTACAAGTCTCATGGGCTTTAGTGGTGAAATAATAATTTAAAAAATCGTTCGGGAAATGAGTTTACTCCCTGGGTACTTTCTTTGTATACTTTTGACTATACGGGCCGAGACCGGGTTTACGGGAAATCGCAGGTTTTCGTTTGCCGGCGATTAAACTCCTTTTATGCAGCGTCTCATCAAAAATGAAAACATTTTTGAAAACTACAAGTCTCACGCGTTTTAGTGGTGAAAAAATAATTTAAAAAATCGTTCTGGAAATGAGTTTACTCACAGGGTACTTTCTTTGCATACATTCGACTATACGGGCCAAGCCCGGGATTTACAGGAAATCGCGGGTTTTCGTTGGCCGGCTATTAAACCACATTCATTAAGCGTCTCATCAAAAATGAAAACATTTCTGAAAACTACAAGTCTCATGGGCTTTAGTGGTGAAATAATAATTTAAAAAATCGTTCGGAAAATGAGTTTACTGCCTGGGTACTTTCTTTGTATACATTCGACTATACGGGCCAAGCCCGGGATTTACGGGAAATCGCAGGTTTTCGTTTGCCGGCGATTAAACTCCTTTTATTCCGCGTCTCATCAAGAATGAAAACATTTTTGAAAACTACAGGTTTCATGCGTTTTAGTGGTAAAAAGATAATTTAAAAAATCGTTCTGGAAATGAGTTTACTCACAGGGTACTTTCTTTGTAAACATTCCACTATGCGGGAGAAGCCCGGGATTTAGGGAAATCGTGGTATTGCGTTTGCCGGCGATTAAACCTCTTTCATTAAGCGTCTCATTAAAAATAAAAACATTTTTGAAAACTACAAGTCTCATTCGTTCTAGTGGTGCAGAAATAATTTGTAAAATCGTTCGGGAAATCAGTTTACTCCCTGGGTACTTTCTTTATATACATTCAACTATACGGGCCAAGCCCGGGATTTACGGGAAATCGCGGGTTTTCGTTTGCCGGCGATTAAACTTCTTTTATTCAGCGTCTCATCAAAAATGAAAACACTTTTGAAAACTACAAGTCTCACGCGTTTTAGTGGTGAAAAAATAATTTAAAAAATCGTTCTGGAAATGAGTTTACTCACAGGGTACTTTCTTTGCATACATTCGACTATACGGGCCAAGCCCGGGATTTACAGGAAATCGCGGGTTTTCGTTGGCCGGCTATTAAACCACATTCATTAAGCGTCTCATCAAAAATGAAAACATTTCTGAAAACTACAAGTCTCATGGGCTTTAGTGGTGAAATAATAATTTAAAAAATCGTTCGGGAAATGAGTTTACTCCCTGGGTACTTTCTTTGTATACTTTTGACTATACGGGCCGAGACCGGGTTTACGGGAAATCGCAGGTTTTCGTTTGCCGGCGATTAAACTCCTTTTATGCAGCGTCTCATCAAAAATGAAAACATTTTTGAAAACTACAAGTCTCATACGTTTTAGTGGTGAAAAGATTATTTAAAAAATCGTTTTGGAAATGAGTTTACTCACAGGGTACTTTCTTTGTATACATTCGACTAAACGGGCCAAGCCCGAGATTTACGGGAAATCGCGGGTTTTCGTTTGCCGGCGATTAAACCTCTTTCAATAAGCGTCTCATTAAAAATGAAAACATTTTTGGAAACTACAAGTCCCATTCGTTCTAGTGGTGCAGAAATAATTTGAAAAATCGTTCGGGAAATCAGTTTACTCCCTGGGTACTTTCTTTATATGCATTCAACTATACGGGCCGATTCCGGGTATACGGGAAATCGCAGGTTTTCGTTTGCCGGCGATTAAACTCCTTTTATTCAGCGTCTCATCAAAAATGAAAACATTTTTGAAAACTACAAGTCTCATGCGTTTTAGTTGTAAAAATATAATATAAAAAATCGTTCTGGAAATGAGTTTACTGACAGGGTACTTTCTTTGTATACATTCGACTATACGGGCCAAGCCCGGGATTTACGGGAAATCGCGGTTTTCGTTTGCCGGCGATTAAACTTCTTTCATTAAGCGGCTCATCAAAAATGAAAACATTTTTGAAAACTACAAGTCTCATGCGTTTTAGTGGTGAAAAAAAATTTAAAAAATCGTTCGGGAATTGAGTTTACTGCCTGGGTACTTTCTTTGTATACATTCGACTATACGGGCCAAGCCCGGGATTTACGGGAAATCGCAGGTTTTCGTTTGCCGGCGATTAAACTCCTTTTATTCCGCGTCTCATCAAGAATGAAAACATTTTTGAAAACTACAGGTTTCATGCGTTTTAGTGGTGCAGAAATAATTTCTAAAATCGTTCGGGAAATCAGTTTACTCCCTGGGTACTTTCTTTATATACATTCAACTATACGGGCCAAGCCCGGGATTTACGGGAAATCGCAGGTTTTCGTTTGCCGGCGATTAAACCTCTTTTATTCAGCGTCTCATCAAAAATGAAAACACTTTTGAAAACTACAAGTCTCACACGTTTTAGTGGTGAAAAAATAATTTAAAAAATCGTTCTGGAAATGAGTTTACTCACAGGGTACTTTCTTTGCATACATTCGACTATACGGGCCAAGCCCGGGATTTACAGGAAATCGCAGGTTTTCGTTGGCCGGCTATTAAACCACATTCATTAAGCGTCTCATCAAAAATGAAAACATTTCTGAAAACTACAAGTCTCATGGGCTTTAGTGGTGAAATAATAATTTAAAAAATCGTTCGGGAAATGAGTTTACTCCCTGGGTACTTTCTTTGTATACTTTTGACTATACGGGCCGAGACCGGGATTTACGGGAAATCGCAGGTTTTCGTTTGCCGGCGATTAAACTCCTTTTATTCCGCGTCTCATCAAGAATGAAAACATTTTTAAAAACTACAGGTTTCATGCGTTTTAGTGGTAAAAAGATAATTTAAAAAATCGTTCTGGAAATGAGTTTACTCACAGGGTACTTTCTTTGTAAACATTCGACTATGCGGGAGAAGCCCGGGATTTAGGGAAATCGTGGTATTGCGTTTGCCGGCGATTAAACCTCTTTCATTAAGCGTCTCATTAAAAATAAAAACATTTTTGAAAACTACAAGTCTCATTCGTTCTAGTGGTGCAGAAATAATTTGTAAAATCGTTCGGGAAATCAGTTTACTCCCTGGGTACTTTCTTTATACACATTCAACTATACGGGCCAAGCCCGGGATTTACGGGAAATCGCGGGTTTTCGTTTGCCGGCGATTAAACTTCTTTTATTCAGCGTCTCATCAAAAATGAAAACACTTTTGAAAACTACAAGTCTCACGCGTTTTAGTGGTGAAAAAATAATTTAAAAAATCGTTCTGGAAATGAGTTTACTCACAGGGTACTTTCTTTGCATACATTCGACTATACGGGCCAAGCCCGGGATTTACAGGAAATCGCAGGTTTTCGTTGGCCGGCTATTAAACCACATTCATTAAGCGTCTCATCAAAAATGAAAACATTTCTGAAAACTACAAGTCTCATGGGCTTTAGTGGTGAAATAATAATTTAAAAAATCGTTCGGGAAATGAGTTTACTCCCTGGGTACTTTCTTTGTATACTTTTGACTATACGGGCCGAGACCGGGATTTACGGGAAATCGCAGGTTTTCGTTTGCCGGCGATTAAACTCCTTTTATTCCGCGTCTCATCAAGAATGAAAACATTTTTAAAAACTACAGGTTTCATGCGTTTTAGTGGTAAAAAGATAATTTAAAAAATCGTTCTGGAAATGAGTTTACTCACAGGGTACTTTCTTTGTAAACATTCGACTATGCGGGAGAAGCCCGGGATTTAGGGAAATCGTGGTATTGCGTTTGCCGGCGATTAAACCTCTTTCATTAAGCGTCTCATTAAAAATAAAAACATTTTTGAAAACTACAAGTCTCATTCGTTCTAGTGGTGCAGAAATAATTTGTAAAATCGTTCGGGAAATCAGTTTACTCCCTGGGTACTTTCTTTATACACATTCAACTATACGGGCCAAGCCCGGGATTTACGGGAAATCGCGGGTTTTCGTTTGCCGGCGATTAAACTTCTTTTATTCAGCGTCTCATCAAAAATGAAAACACTTTTGAAAACTACAAGTCTCACGCGTTTTAGTGGTGAAAAAATAATTTAAAAAATCGTTCTGGAAATGAGTTTACTCACAGGGTACTTTCTTTGCATACATTCGACTATACGGGCCAAGCCCGGGATTTACAGGAAATCGCGGGTTTTCGTTGGCCGGCTATTAAACCACATTCATTAAGCGTCTCATCAAAAATGAAAACATTTCTGAAAACTACAAGTCTCATGGGCTTTAGTGGTGAAATAATAATTTAAAAAATCGTTCGGGAAATGAGTTTACTCCCTGGGTACTTTCTTTGTATACTTTTGACTATACGGGCCGAGACCGGGTTTACGGGAAATCGCAGGTTTTCGTTTGCCGGCGATTAAACTCCTTTTTTGCAGCGTCTCATCAAAAATGAAAACATTTTTGAAAACTACAAGTCTCACGCGTTTTAGTGGTGAAAAAATAATTTAAAAAATCGTTCTGGAAATGAGTTTACTCACAGGGTACTTTCTTTGCATACATTCGACTATACGGGCCAAGCCCGGGATTTACAGGAAATCGCGGGTTTTCGTTGGCCGGCTATTAAACCACATTCATTAAGCGTCTCATCAAAAATGAAAACATTTCTGAAAACTACAAGTCTCATGGGCTTTAGTGGTGAAATAATAATTTAAAAAATCGTTCGGAAAATGAGTTTACTGCCTGGGTACTTTCTTTGTATACATTCGACTATACGGGCCAAGCCCGGGATTTACGGGAAATCGCAGGTTTTCGTTTGCCGGCGATTAAACTCCTTTTATTCCGCGTCTCATCAAGAATGAAAACATTTTTGAAAACTACAGGTTTCATGCGTTTTAGTGGTAAAAAGATAATTTAAAAAATCGTTCTGGAAATGAGTTTACTCACAGGGTACTTTCTTTGTAAACATTCCACTATGCGGGAGAAGCCCGGGATTTAGGGAAATCGTGGTATTGCGTTTGCCGGCGATTAAACCTCTTTCATTAAGCGTCTCATTAAAAATAAAAACATTTTTGAAAACTACAAGTCTCATTCGTTCTAGTGGTGCAGAAATAATTTGTAAAATCGTTCTGGAAATGAGTTTACTCACAGGGTACTTTCTTTGCATACATTCGACTATACGGGCCAAGCCCGGGATTTACAGGAAATCGCGGGTTTTCGTTGGCCGGCTATTAAACCACATTCATTAAGCGTCTCATCAAAAATGAAAACATTTCTGAAAACTACAAGTCTCATGGGCTTTAGTGGTGAAATAATAATTTAAAAAATCGTTCGGGAAATGAGTTTACTCCCTGGGTACTTTCTTTGTATACTTTTGACTATACGGGCCGAGACCGGGTTTACGGGAAATCGCAGGTTTTCGTTTGCCGGCGATTAAACTCCTTTTATGCAGCGTCTCATCAAAAATGAAAACATTTTTGAAAACTACAAGTCTCATTCGTTCTAGTGGTGCAGAAATAATTTGTAAAATCGTTCGGGAAATCAGTTTACTCCCTGGGTACTTTCTTTATATACATTCAACTATACGGGCCAAGCCCGGGATTTACGGGAAATCGCGGGTTTTCGTTTGCCGGCGATTAAACTTCTTTTATTCAGCGTCTCATCAAAAATGAAAACACTTTTGAAAACTACAAGTCTCACGCGTTTTAGTGGTGAAAAAATAATTTAAAAAATCGTTCTGGAAATGAGTTTACTCACAGGGTACTTTCTTTGCATACATTCGACTATACGGGCCAAGCCCGGGATTTACAGGAAATCGCGGGTTTTCGTTGGCCGGCTATTAAACCACATTCATTAAGCGTCTCATCAAAAATGAAAACATTTCTGAAAACTACAAGTCTCATGGGCTTTAGTGGTGAAATAATAATTTAAAAAATCGTTCGGGAAATGAGTTTACTCCCTGGGTACTTTCTTTGTATACTTTTGACTATACGGGCCGAGACCGGGTTTACGGGAAATCGCAGGTTTTCGTTTGCCGGCGATTAAACTCCTTTTATGCAGCGTCTCATCAAAAATGAAAACATTTTTGAAAACTACAAGTCTCACGCGTTTTAGTGGTGAAAAAATAATTTAAAAAATCGTTCTGGAAATGAGTTTACTCACAGGGTACTTTCTTTGCATACATTCGACTATACGGGCCAAGCCCGGGATTTACAGGAAATCGCGGGTTTTCGTTAGCCGGCTATTAAACCACATTCATTAAGCGTCTCATCAAAAATGAAAACATTTCTGAAAACTACAAGTCTCATGGGCTTTAGTGGTGAAAAAATAATTTAAAAAATCGTTCTGGAAATGAGTTTACTCACAGGGTACTTTCTTTGCATACATTCGACTATACGGGCCAAGCCCGGGATTTACAGGAAATCGCGGGTTTTCGTTGGCCGGCTATTAAACCACATTCATTAAGCGTCTCATCAAAAATGAAAACATTTCTGAAAACTACAAGTCTCATGGGCTTTAGTGGTGAAATAATAATTTAAAAAATCGTTCGGGAAATGAGTTTACTCCCTGGGTACTTTCTTTGTATACTTTTGACTATACGGGCCGAGACCGGGATTTACGGGAAATCGCGGGTATTCGTTTGCCGGCGATTAAGCCACTTTCACTAAGCGTCTCATCAAAAATGAAAACATTTCTGAAAACTACAAGTCTCATGCGTTTTAGTGGTAAAAATATAATATAAAAAATCGTTCGGGAAATGAGTTTACTCCCTTGGTACTTTCTTTGTATGCTTTTGACTATACGGGCCGAGTTCGGGGTTTACGGGAAATCGCACGTTTTTGTTTGCCGGCGATTAAACTTCTTTTATTCAGCGTCTCATCAAAAATGAAAACATTTTTAAAAACTACAAGTCTCATGCGTTTTAGTGGTAAAAAGATAATTTAAAAAATCGTTTTGGAAAGGGGTTTACTCACAGGGTACTTTCTTTGTAAACATTTGACTATACGGGAGAAGCCCGGGATTTAGGGAAATCGTGGTATTGCGTTTGCCGGCGATTAAACCTCTTTCATTAAGCGTCTCATTAAAAATAAAAACATTTTTGAAAACTACAAGTCTCATTCGTTCTAGTGGTGCAGAAATAATTTGTAAAATCGTTCGGGAAATCAGTTTACTCCCTGGGTACTTTCTTTATATACATTCAACTATACGGGCCAAGCCCGGGATTTACGGGAAATCGCGGGTTTTCGTTTGCCGGCGATTAAACTTCTTTTATTCAGCGTCTCATCAAAAATGAAAACACTTTTGAAAACTACAAGTCTCACGCGTTTTAGTGGTGAAAAATAATTTAAAAAATCGTTCTGGAAATGAGTTTACTCACAGGGTACTTTCTTTGCATACATTCGACTAAACGGGCCAAGCCCGGGATTTACGGGAAATCGCGGGTTTTCGTTTGCCGGCGATTAAGCCACTTTCACTAAGCGTCTCATCAAAAATGAAAACATTTCTGAAAACTACAAGTCTCATGCGTTTTAGTGGTAAAAATATAATATAAAAAATCGTTCGGGAAATGAGTTTACTCCCTGGGTACTTTCTTTGTATGCTTTTGACTATACGGGCCGAGTTCGGGGTTTACGGGAAATCGCACGTTTTTGTTTGCCGGCGATTAAACTTCTTTTATTCAGCGTCTCATCAAAAATGAAAACATTTTTAAAAACTACAAGTCTCATGCGTTTTAGTGGTAAAAAGATAATTTAAAAAATCGTTCTGGAAATGAGTTTCCTCACAGGGTACTTTCTTCGTAAACATTTGACTATACGGGAGAAGCCCGGGATTTAGGGAAATCGTGGTATTGCGTTTGCCGGCGATTAAACCTCTTTCATTAAGCGTCTCATTAAAAATAAAAACATTTTTGAAAACTACAAGTCTCATTCGTTCTAGTGGTGCAGAAATAATTTGTAAAATCGTTCGGGAAATCAGTTTACTCCCTGGGTACTTTCTTTATATACATTCAACTATACGGGCCAAGCCCGGGATTTACGGGAAATCGCGGGTTTTCGTTTGCCGGCGATTAAACTTCTTTTATTCAGCGTCTCATCAAAAATGAAAACACTTTTGAAAACTACAAGTCTCACGCGTTTTAGTGGTGAAAAAATAATTTAAAAAATCGTTCTGGAAATGAGTTTACTCACAGGGTACTTTCTTTGCATACATTCGACTAAACGGGCCAAGCCCGGGATTTACGGGAAATCGCGGGTTTTCGTTTGCCGGCGATTAAGCCACTTTCACTAAGCGTCTCATCAAAAATGAAAACATTTCTGAAAACTACAAGTCTCATGCGTTTTAGTGGTAAAAATATAATATAAAAAATCGTTCGAGAAATGAGTTTACTCCCTGGGTACTTTCTTTGTATACTTTTGACTATACGGGCCGAGTCCGGGGTTTACGGGAAATCGCACGTTTTTGTTTGCCGGCGATTAAACTTCTTTTATTCAGCGTCTCATCAAAAATGAAAACATTTTTAAAAACTACAAGTCTCATGCGTTTTAGTGGTAAAAAGATAATTTAAAAAATCGTTTTGGAAATGGGTTTACTCACAGATTACTTTCTTTGTATACATTCGACTATACGGGCCAAGCCCGGGATTTACGGGAAATCGCGGGTTTTCGTTTGCCGGCGATTAAACCTCTTTCATTAAGCGTCTCATTAAAAATGAAAACATTTTTGGAAACTACAAGTCCCATTCGTTCTAGTGGTGCAGAAATAATTTGAAAAATCGTTCGGGAAATCAGTTTACTCCCTGGGTACTTTCTTTATATGCATTCAACTATACGGGCCGATTCCGGGTTTACGGGAAATCGCAGGTTTTCGTTTGGCGGCGATTAAACTCCTTTTATTCAGCGTCTCATCAAAAATGAAAACATTTTTGAAAACTACAAGTCTCATGCGTTTTAGTGGTAAAAATATAATATAAAAAATCGTTCTGGAAATGAGTTTACTGACAGGGTACTTTCTTTGTAGACATTCGACTATACGGGCCAAGCCCGGGATTTACGGGAAATCGCGGTTTTCGTTTGCCGGCGATTAAACTTCTTTCATTAAGCGGCTCATCAAAAATGAAAACATTTTTGAAAACTACAGGTCTCATGCGTTTTAGTGGTGAAAAAAAAATTTAAAAATTCGTTCGGGAAATGAGTTTACTGCCTGTGTACTTTCTTTGTATACATTCGACTATACGGGCCAAGCCCGGGATTTACGGGAAATCGCAGGTTTTTTTTGCCGGCGATTAAACTCCTTTTTATTCCGCGTCTCATCAAGAATGAAAACATTTTTGAAAACTACAGGTTTCATGCGTTTTAGTGGTAAAAAGATAATTTAAAAAATCGTTCTGGAAATGACTTTACTCACAGGGTACTTTCTTTGTAAACATTCGACTATGCGGGAGAAGCCCGGGATTTAGGGAAATCGTGGTATTGCGTTTGCCGGCGATTAAACCTCTTTCATTAAGCGTCTCATTAAAAATAAAAACATTTTTGAAAACTACAAGTCTCATTCGTTCTAGTGGTGCAGAAATAATTTGTAAAATCGTTCGGGAAATCAGTTTACTCCCTGGGTACTTTCTTTATATACATTCAACTATACGGGCCAAGCCCGGGATTTACGGGAAATCGCGGGTTTTCGTTTGCCGGCGATTAAACTTCTTTCATTCAGCGTCTCATCAAAAATGAAAACACTTTTGAAAACTACAAGTCTCACGCGTTTTAGTGGTGAAAAAATAATTTAAAAAATCGTTCTGGAAAAGAGTTTACTCACAGGGTACTTTCTTTGCATACATTCGACTATACGGGCCAAGCCCGGGATTTACAGGAAATCGCGGGTTTTCGTTGGCCGGCTATTAAACCACATTCATTAAGCGTCTCATCAAAAATGAAAACATTTCTGAAAACTACAAGTCTCATGGGCTTTAGTGGTGAAATAATAATTTAAAAAATCGTTCGGGAAATGAGTTTACTCCCTGGGTACTTTCTTTGTATACTTTTGACTATACGGGCCGAGACCGGGTTTACGGGAAATCGCAGGTTTTCGTTTGCCGGCGATTAAACTCCTTTTATGCAGCGTCTCATCAAAAATGAAAACATTTTTGAAAACTACAAGTCTCACGCGTTTTAGTGGTGAAAAAATAATTTAAAAAATCGTTCTGGAAATGAGTTTACTCACAGGGTACTTTCTTTGCATACATTCGACTATACGGGCCAAGCCCGGGATTTACAGGAAATCGCGGGTTTTCGTTGGCCGGCTATTAAACCACATTCATTAAGCGTCTCATCAAAAATGAAAACATTTCTGAAAACTACAAGTCTCATGGGCTTTAGTGGTGAAATAATAATTTAAAAAATCGTTCGGAAAATGAGTTTACTGCCTGGGTACTTTCTTTGTATACATTCGACTATACGGGCCAAGCCCGGGATTTACGGGAAATCGCAGGTTTTCGTTTGACGGCGATTAAACTCCTTTTATTCCGCGTCTCATCAAGAATGAAAACATTTTTGAAAACTACAGGTTTCATGCGTTTTAGTGGTAAAAAGATAATTTAAAAAATCGTTCTGGAAATGACTTTACTCACAGGGTACTTTCTTTGTAAACATTCGACTATGCGGGAGAAGCCCGGGATTTAGGGAAATCGTGGTATTGCGTTTGCCGGTTATTAAACCTCTTTCATTAAGCGTCTCATTAAAAATAAAAACATTTTTGAAAACTACAAGTCTCATTCGTTCTAGTGGTGCAGAAATAATTTGTAAAATCGTTCGGGAAATCAGTTTACTCCCTGGGTACTTTCTTTATATACATTCAACTATACGGGCCAAGCCCGGGATTTACGGGAAATCGCGGGTTTTCGTTTGCCGGCGATTAAACTTCTTTCATTCAGCGTCTCATCAAAAATGAAAACACTTTTGAAAACTACAAGTCTCACGCGTTTTAGTGGTGAAAAAATAATTTAAAAAATCGTTCTGGAAAAGAGTTTACTCACAGGGTACTTTCTTTGCATACATTCGACTATACGGGCCAAGCCCGGGATTTACAGGAAATCGCGGGTTTTCGTTGGCCGGCTATTAAACCACATTCATTAAGCGTCTCATCAAAAATGAAAACATTTCTGAAAACTACAAGTCTCATGGGCTTTAGTGGTGAAATAATAATTTAAAAAATCGTTCGGGAAATGAGTTTACTCCCTGGGTACTTTCTTTGTATACTTTTGACTATACGGGCCGAGACCGGGTTTACGGGAAATCGCAGGTTTTCGTTTGCCGGCGATTAAACTCCTTTTATGCAGCGTCTCATCAAAAATTAAAAAATTTTTGAAAACTACAAGTCTCACGCGTTTTAGTGGTGAAAAAATAATTTAAAAAATCGTTCTGGAAATGAGTTTACTCACAGGGTACTTTCTTTGCATACATTCGACTATACGGGCCAAGCCCGGGATTTACAGGAAATCGCGGGTTTTCGTTGGCCGGCTATTAAACCACATTCATTAAGCGTCTCATCAAAAATGAAAACATTTCTGAAAACTACAAGTCTCATGGGCTTTAGTGGTGAAATAATAATTTAAAAAATCGTTCGGAAAATGAGTTTACTGGCTGGGTACTTTCTTTGTATACATTCGACTATACGGGCCAAGCCCGGGATTTACGCGAAATCGCAGGTTTTCGTTTGCCGGCGATTAAACTCCTTTTATTCCGCGTCTCATCAAGAATGAAAACATTTTTGAAAACTACAGGTTTCATGCGTTTTAGTGGTAAAAAGATAATTTAAAAAATCGTTCTGGAAATGAGTTTACTCACAGGGTACTTTCTTTGTAAACATTCCACTATGCGGGAGAAGCCCGGGATTTAGGGAAATCGTGGTATTGCGTTTGCCGGCGATTAAACCTCTTTCATTAAGCGTCTCATTAAAAATAAAAACATTTTTGAAAACTACAAGTCTCATTCGTTCTAGTGGTGCAGAAATAATTTGTAAAATCGTTCGGGAAATCAGTTTACTCCCTGGGTACTTTCTTTATATACATTCAACTATACGGGCCAAGCCCGGGATTTACGGGAAATCGCGGGTTTTCGTTTGCCGGCGATTAAACTTCTTTTATTCAGCGTCTCATCAAAAATGAAAACACTTTTGAAAACTACAAGTCTCATGCGTTTTAGTGGTGAAAAAATAATTTAAAAAATCGTTCTGGAAATGAGTTTACTCACAGGGTACTTTCTTTGCATACATTCGACTATACGGGCCAAGCCCGGGATTTACAGGAAATCGCGGGTTTTCGTTGGCCGGCTATTAAACCACATTCATTAAGCGTCTCATCAAAAATGAAAACATTTCTGAAAACTACAAGTCTCATGGGCTTTAGTGGTGAAATAATAGTTTAAAAAATCGTTCGGGAAATGAGTTTACTCCCTGGGTACTTTCTTTGTATACTTTTGACTATACGGGCCGAGACCGCGTTTACGGAAAATCGCAGGTTTTCGTTTGCCAGCGATTAAACTCCTTTTATGCAGCGTATCATCAAAAATGAAAACATTTTTGAAAACTACAAGTCTCATACGTTTTAGTGGTGAAAAGATTATTTAAAAAATCGTTTTGGAAATGAGTTTACTCACAGGGTACTTTCTTTGTATACATTCGACTAAACGGGCCAAGCCCGAGATTTACGGGAAATCGCGGGTTTTCGTTTGCCGGCGATTAAACCTCTTTCAATAAGCGTCTCATTAAAAATGAAAACATTTTTGGAAACTACAAGTCCCATTCGTTCTAGTGGTGCAGAAATAATTTGAAAAATCGTTCGGGAAATCAGTTTACTCCCTGGGTACTTTCTTTATATGCATTCAACTATACGGGCCGATTCCGGGTATACGGGAAATCGCAGGTTTTCGTTTGCCGGCGATTAAACTCCTTTTATTCAGCGTCTCATCAAAAATGAAAACATTTTTGAAAACTACAAGTCTCATGCGTTTTAGTTGTAAAAATATAATATAAAAAATCGTTCTGGAAATGAGTTTACTGACAGGGTACTTTCTTTGTATACATTCGACTATACGGGCCAAGCCCGGGATTTACGGGAAATCGCGGTTTTCGTTTGCCGGCGATTAAACTTCTTTCATTAAGCGGCTCATCAAAAATGAAAACATTTTTGAAAACTACAAGTCTCATGCGTTTTAGTGGTGAAAAAAAATTTAAAAAATCGTTCGGGAATTGAGTTTACTGCCTGGGTACTTTCTTTGTATACATTCGACTATACGGGCCAAGCCCGGGATTTACGGGAAATCGCAGGTTTTCGTTTGCCGGCGATTAAACTCCTTTTATTCCGCGTCTCATCAAGAATGAAAACATTTTTGAAAACTACAGGTTTCATGCGTTTTAGTGGTGCAGAAATAATTTCTAAAATCGTTCGGGAAATCAGTTTACTCCCTGGGTACTTTCTTTATATACATTCAACTATACGGGCCAAGCCCGGGATTTACGGGAAATCGCGGGTTTTCGTTTGCCGGCGATTAAACCTCTTTTATTCAGCGTCTCATCAAAAATGAAAACACTTTTGAAAACTACAAGTCTCACACGTTTTAGTGGTGAAAAAATAATTTAAAAAATCGTTCTGGAAATGAGTTTACTCACAGGGTACTTTCTTTGCATACATTCGACTATACGGGCCAAGCCCGGGATTTACAGGAAATCGCAGGTTTTCGTTGGCCGGCTATTAAACCACATTCATTAAGCGTCTCATCAAAAATGAAAACATTTCTGAAAACTACAAGTCTCATGGGCTTTAGTGGTGAAATAATAATTTAAAAAATCGTTCGGGAAATGAGTTTACTCCCTGGGTACTTTCTTTGTATACTTTTGACTATACGGGCCGAGACCGGGATTTACGGGAAATCGCAGGTTTTCGTTTGCCGGCGATTAAACTCCTTTTATTCCGCGTCTCATCAAGAATGAAAACATTTTTGAAAACTACAGGTTTCATGCGTTTTAGTGGTAAAAAGATAATTTAAAAAATCGTTCTGGAAATGAGTTTACTCACAGGGTACTTTCTTTGCATACATTCGACTATACGGGCCAAGCCCGGGATTTACAGGAAATCGCGGGTTTTCGTTGGCCGGCTATTAAACCACATTCATTAAGCGTCTCATCAAAAATGAAAACATTTCTGAAAACTACAAGTCTCATGGGCTTTAGTGGTGAAATAATAATTTAAAAAATCGTTCGGAAAATGAGTTTACTGCCTGGGTACTTTCTTTGTATACATTCGACTATACGGGCCAAGCCCGGGATTTACGGGAAATCGCAGGTTTTCGTTTGCCGGCGATTAAACTCCTTTTATTCCGCGTCTCATCAAGAATGAAAACATTTTTGAAAACTACAGGTTTCATGCGTTTTAGTGGTAAAAAGATAATTTAAAAAATCGTTCTGGAAATGAGTTTACTCACAGGGTACTTTCTTTGTAAACATTCCACTATGCGGGAGAAGCCCGGGATTTAGGGAAATCGTGGTATTGCGTTTGCCGGCGATTAAACCTCTTTCATTAAGCGTCTCATTAAAAATAAAAACATTTTTGAAAACTACAAGTCTCATTCGTTCTAGTGGTGCAGAAATAATTTGTAAAATCGTTCTGGAAATGAGTTTACTCACAGGGTACTTTCTTTGCATACATTCGACTATACGGGCCAAGCCCGGGATTTACAGGAAATCGCGGGTTTTCGTTGGCCGGCTATTAAACCACATTCATTAAGCGTCTCATCAAAAATGAAAACATTTCTGAAAACTACAAGTCTCATGGGCTTTAGTGGTGAAATAATAATTTATAAAATCGTTCGGGAAATGAGTTTACTCCCTGGGTACTTTCTTTGTATACTTTTGACTATACGGGCCGAGACCGGGTTTACGGGAAATCGCAGGTTTTCGTTTGCCGGCGATTAAACTCCTTTTATGCAGCGTCTCATCAAAAATGAAAACATTTTTGAAAACTACAAGTCTCATTCGTTCTAGTGGTGCAGAAATAATTTGTAAAATCGTTCGGGAAATCAGTTTACTCCCTGGGTACTTTCTTTATATACATTCAACTATACGGGCCAAGCCCGGGATTTACGGGAAATCGCGGGTTTTCGTTTGCCGGCGATTAAACTTCTTTTATTCAGCGTCTCATCAAAAATGAAAACACTTTTGAAAACTACAAGTCTCACGCGTTTTAGTGGTGAAAAAATAATTTAAAAAATCGTTCTGGAAATGAGTTTACTCACAGGGTACTTTCTTTGCATACATTCGACTATACGGGCCAAGCCCGGGATTTACAGGAAATCGCGGGTTTTCGTTGGCCGGCTATTAAACCACATTCATTAAGCGTCTCATCAAAAATGAAAACATTTCTGAAAACTACAAGTCTCATGGGCTTTAGTGGTGAAATAATAATTTAAAAAATCGTTCGGGAAATGAGTTTACTCCCTGGGTACTTTCTTTGTATACTTTTGACTATACGGGCCGAGACCGGGTTTACGGGAAATCGCAGGTTTTCGTTTGCCGGCGATTAAACTCCTTTTATGCAGCGTCTCATCAAAAATGAAAACATTTTTGAAAACTACAAGTCTCACGCGTTTTAGTGGTGAAAAAATAATTTAAAAAATCGTTCTGGAAATGAGTTTACTCACAGGGTACTTTCTTTGCATACATTCGACTATACGGGCCAAGCCCGGGATTTACAGGAAATCGCGGGTTTTCGTTGGCCGGCTATTAAACCACATTCATTAAGCGTCTCATCAAAAATGAAAACATTTCTGAAAACTACAAGTCTCATGGGCTTTAGTGGTGAAAAAATAATTTAAAAAATCGTTCTGGAAATGAGTTTACTCACAGGGTACTTTCTTTGCATACATTCGACTATACGGGCCAAGCCCGGGATTTACAGGAAATCGCGGGTTTTCGTTGGCCGGCTATTAAACCACATTCATTAAGCGTCTCATCAAAAATGAAAACATTTCTGAAAACTACAAGTCTCATGGGCTTTAGTGGTGAAATAATAATTTAAAAAATCGTTCGGGAAATGAGTTTACTCCCTGGGTACTTTCTTTGTATACTTTTGACTATACGGGCCGAGACCGGGTTTACGGCAAATCGCAGGTTTTCGTTTGCCGGCGATTAAACTCCTTTTTTGCAGCGTCTCATCAAAAATGAAAACATTTTTGAAAACTACAAGTCTCACGCGTTTTAGTGGTGAAAAAATAATTTAAAAAATCGTTCTGGAAATGAGTTTACTCACAGGGTACTTTCTTTGCATACATTCGACTATACGGGCCAAGCCCGGGATTTACAGGAAATCGCGGGTTTTCGTTGGCCGGCTATTAAACCACATTCATTAAGCGTCTCATCAAAAATGAAAACATTTCTAAAAACTACAAGTCTCATGGGCTTTAGTGGTGAAATAATAATTTAAAAAATCGTTCGGAAAATGAGTTTACTGCCTGGGTACTTTCTTTGTATACATTCGACTATACGGGCCAAGCCCGGGATTTACGGGAAATCGCAGGTTTTCGTTTGCCGGCGATTAAACTCCTTTTATTCCGCGTCTCATCAAGAATGAAAACATTTTTGAAAACTACAGGTTTCATGCGTTTTAGTGGTAAAAAGATAATTTAAAAAATCGTTCTGGAAATGAGTTTACTCACAGGGTACTTTCTTTGTAAACATTCCACTATGCGGGAGAAGCCCGGGATTTAGGGAAATCGTGGTATTGCGTTTGCCGGCGATTAAACCTCTTTCATTAAGCGTCTCATTAAAAATAAAAACATTTTTGAAAACTACAAGTCTCATTCGTTCTAGTGGTGCAGAAATAATTTGTAAAATCGTTCTGGAAATGAGTTTACTCACAGGGTACTTTCTTTGCATACATTCGACTATACGGGCCAAGCCCGGGATTTACAGGAAATCGCGGGTTTTCGTTGGCCGGCTATTAAACCACATTCATTAAGCGTCTCATCAAAAATGAAAACATTTCTGAAAACTACAAGTCTCATGGGCTTTAGTGGTGAAATAATAATTTAAAAAATCGTTCGGGAAATGAGTTTACTCCCTGGGTACTTTCTTTGTATACTTTTGACTATACGGGCCGAGACCGGGTTTACGGGAAATCGCAGGTTTTCGTTTGCCGGCGATTAAACTCCTTTTATGCAGCGTCTCATCAAAAATGAAAACATTTTTGAAAACTACAAGTCTCACGCGTTTTAGTGGTGCAGAAATAATTTGTAAAATCGTTCGGGAAATCAGTTTACTCACAGGGTACTTTCTTTGCATACATTCGACTATACGGGCCAAGCCCGGGATTTACAGGAAATCGCGGGTTTTCGTTGGCCGGCTATTAAACCACATTCATTAAGCGTCTCATCAAAAATGAAAACATTTCTGAAAACTACAAGTCTCATGGGCTTTAGTGGTGAAATAATAATTTAAAAAATCGTTCGGAAAATGAGTTTACTGCCTGGGTACTTTCTTTGTATACATTCGACTATACGGGCCAAGCCCGGGATTTACGGGAAATCGCAGGTTTTCGTTTGCCGGCGATTAAACTCCTTTTATTCCGCGTCTCATCAAGAATGAAAACATTTTTGAAAACTACAGGTTTCATGCGTTTTAGTGGTAAAAAGATAATTTAAAAAATCGTTCTGGAAATGAGTTTACTCACAGGGTACTTTCTTTGTAAACATTCCACTATGCGGGAGAAGCCCGGGATTTAGGGAAATCGTGGTATTGCGTTTGCCGGCGATTAAACCTCTTTCATTAAGCGTCTCATTAAAAATAAAAACATTTTTGAAAACTACAAGTCTCATTCGTTCTAGTGGTGCAGAAATAATTTGTAAAATCGTTCGGGAAATCAGTTTACTCCCTGGGTACTTTCTTTATATACATTCAACTATACGGGCCAAGCCCGGGATTTACGGGAAATCGCGGGTTTTCGTTTGCCGGCGATTAAACTTCTTTTATTCAGCGTCTCATCAAAAATGAAAACACTTTTGAAAACTACAAGTCTCACGCGTTTTAGTGGTGAAAAAATAATTTAAAAAATCGTTCTGGAAATGAGTTTACTCACACGGTACTTTCTTTGCATACTTTTGACTATACGGGCCGAGACCGGGTTTACGGGAAATCGCAGGTTTTCGTTTGCCGGCGATTAAACTCCTTTTATGCAGCGTCTCATCAAAAATGAAAACATTTTTGAAAACTACAAGTCTCATACGTTTTAGTGGTGAAAAGATTATTTAAAAAATCGTTTTGGAAATGAGTTTACTCACAGGGTACTTTCTTTGTATACATTCGACTAAACGGGCCAAGCCCGAGATTTACGGGAAATCGCGGGTTTTCGTTTGCCGGCGATTAAACTTCTTTCATTAAGCGGCTCATCAAAAATGAAAACATTTTTGAAAACTACAAGTCTCATGCGTTTTAGTGGTGAAAAAAAATTTAAAAAATCGTTCGGGAATTGAGTTTACTGCCTGGGTACTTTCTTTGTATACATTCGACTATACGGGCCAAGCCCGGGATTTACGGGAAATCGCAGGTTTTCGTTTGCCGGCGATTAAACTCCTTTTATTCCGCGTCTCATCAACAATGAAAACATTTTTGAAAACTACAGGTTTCATGCGTTTTAGTGGAGCAGAAATAATTTTTAAAATCGTTCGGGAAATCAGTTTACTCCCTGGGTACTTTCTTTATATACATTCAACTATACGGGCCAAGCCCGGGATTTACGGGAAATCGCGGGTTTTCGTTTGCCGGCGATTAAACCTCTTTTATTCAGCGTCTCATCAAAAATGAAAACACTTTTGAAAACTACAAGTCTCACACGTTTTAGTGGTGAAAAAATAATTTAAAAAATCGTTCTGGAAATGAGTTTACTCACAGGGTACTTTCTTTGCATACATTCGACTATACGGGCCAAGCCCGGGATTTACAGGAAATCGCAGGTTTTCGTTGGCCGGCTATTAAACCACATTCATTAAGCGTCTCATCAAAAATGAAAACATTTCTGAAAACTACAAGTCTCATGGGCTTTAGTGGTGAAATAATAATTTAAAAAATCGTTCGGGAAATGAGTTTACTCCCTGGGTACTTTCTTTGTATACTTTTGACTATACGGGCCGAGACCGGGATTTACGGGAAATCGCAGGTTTTTGTTTGCCGGCGATTAAACTCCTTTTATTCCGCGTCTCATCAAGAATGAAAACATTTTTGAAAACTACAGGTTTCATGCGTTTTAGTGGTAAAAAGATAATTTAAAAAATCGTTCTGGAAATGAGTTTACTCACAGGGTACTTTCTTTGTAAACATTCGACTATGCGGGAGAAGCCCGGGATTTAGGGAAATCGTGGTATTGCGTTTGCCGGCTATTAAACCTCTTTCATTAAGCGTCTCATTAAAAATAAAAACATTTTTGAAAACTACAAGTCTCATTCGTTCTAGTGGTGCAGAAATAATTTGTAAAATCGTTCGGGAAATCAGTTTACTCCCTGGGTACTTTCTTTATATACATTCAACTATACGGGCCAAGCCCGGGATTTACGGGAAATCGCGGGTTTTCGTTTGCCGGCAATTAAACTTCTTTTATTCAGCGTCTCATCAAAAATGAAAACACTTTTGAAAACTACAAGTCTCACGCGTTTTAGTGGTGAAAAAATAATTTAAAAAATCGTTCTGGAAATGAGTTTACTCACAGGGTACTTTCTTTGCATACATTCAACTATACGGGCCAAGCCCGGGATTTACAGGAAATCGCGGGTTTTCGTTGGCCGGCTATTAAACCACATTCATTAAGCGTCTCATCAAAAATGAAAACATTTCTGAAAACTACAAGTCTCATGGGCTTTAGTGGTGAAATAATAATTTAAAAAATCGTTCGGGAAATGAGTTTAGTCCCTGGGTACTTTCTTTGTATACTTTTGACTATACGGGCCGAGACCGGGTTTACGGGAAATCGCAGGTTTTCGTTTGCCGGCGATTAAACTCCTTTTATGCAGCGTCTCATCAAAAATGAAAACATTTTTGAAAACTACAAGTCTCATACGTTTTAGTGGTGAAAAGATTATTTAAAAAATCGTTTTGGAATTGAGTTTACTCACAGGGTACTTTCTTTGTATACATTCGACTAAACGGGCCAAGCCCGAGATTTACGGGAAATCGCACGTTTTCGTTTGCCGGCGATTAAACTTCTTTTATTCAGCGTCTCATCAAAAATGAAAACATTTTTAAAAACTACAAGTCTCATGCGTTTTAGTGGTAAAAAGATAATTTAAAAAATCGTTTTGGAAGTGGGTTTACTCACAGGGTACTTTCTTTGTATACATTCGACTATACGGCCAAGCCCGGGATTTACGGGAAATCGCGGGTTTTCGTTTGCCGGCGATTACACCTCTTTCATTAAGCGTCTCATTAAAAATGAAAACATTTTTGGAAACTACAAGTCTCATTCGTTCTAGTGGTGCAGAAATAATTTGAAAAATCGTTCGGGAAATCAGTTTACTCCCTGGGTACTTTCTTTATATGCATTCAACTATACGGGCCGATTCCGGGTTTACGGGAAATCGCAGGTTTTCGTTTGCCGGCGATTAAACTCCTTTTATTCAGCGTCTCATCAAAAATGAAAAGATTTTTGAAAACTACAAGTCTCATACGTTTTAGTGGTGAAAAGATTATTTAAAAAATCGTTTTGGAAATGAGTTTACTCACAGGGTACTTTCTTTGTAAACATTCGACTAAACGGGCCAAGCCCGGGATTTACGGGAAATCGCGGGTTTTCGTTTGCCTGCGATTAAACCACTTTCACTAAGCGTCTCATCAATAATGAAAACATTTCTGAAAACTACAAGTCTCATGCGTTTTAGTGGTAAAAATATAATATAAAAAATCGTTCTGGAAATGAGTTTACTGACAGGGTACTTTCTTTGTATACATTCGACTATACGGGCTAAGCCCGGGATTTACGGGAAATCGCGGTTTTCGTTTGCCGGCGATTAAACCTCTTTCATTAAGCGTCTCATCAAAAATGAAAACATTTTTGAAAACTACAAGTCTCATGCGTTGTAGTGGTGAAAAAATAATTTAAAAAATCGTTCGGAAAATGAGTTTACTTCCTAGGTACTTTCTTTGTATACTTTTCACTATACGGGCCAAGTCCAGGATTTACGGGAAATCGCAGGTTTTGGTTTGCCGGCGATTAAACTCCTTTTATTCAGCTTCTCATCAAAAATGAAAACATTTTTTAAAACTACAAGTCTCATGCGTTTTAGTGGTGAAAAGATAATTTAAAAAATCGTTCTGGAAATGAGTTTACTCACAGGGTACTTTCTTTGTATACATTCGACTATACGGGCCAAGCCCGGGATTTACGGGAAATCGCGGGTTTTCGTTTGCCGGCGATTAAACCACTTTCATTAAGCGTCTTATCAAAAATGAAAACATTTCTGAAAACTACAAGTCTCATGCGTTTTAGTGGTGAAAAAATAATTTAAAAAATCGTTCGGGAAATGAGTTTACTCCCTGGGTACTTTTTTTGTATACTTTTGACTTTACAGGCCGAGTCCGGGATTTACGGGAAATCGCAGGTTTGCGTTTGCCGGCGATTAATCTTCTTTTATTCAGCGTCTCATCAAAAATGAAAACATTTTCGAAAACTACAAGTCTCATGCGTTTTAGTGGTGAAAAAATAATTTAAAAAATCGTTCGGGAAATGAGTTTACTCCCTGGGTACTTTCTTCGTATACTTTTGACTATACGGGCCAAGTCCAGGATTTACGGGAAATCGCAGGTTTTGGTTTGCCGGCGATTAAACTCCTTTTATTCAGCTTCTCATCAAAAATGAAAACATTTTTTAAAACTACAAGTCTCATGCGTTTTAGTGGTGAAAAGATAATTTAAAAAATCGTTCTGGAAATGAGTTTACTCACAGGGTACTTTCTTTTTATACATTCGACTATACGGGCCAAGCCCGGGATTTACGGGAAATCGCGGGTTTTCGTTTGCCGGCGATTAAACCACTTTCATTAAGCGTCTTATCAAAAATGAAAACATTTCTGAAAACTACAAGTCTCATGCGTTTTAGTGGTGAAAAAATAATTTAAAAAATCGTTCGGGAAATGAGTTTACTCCCTGGGAACTTTCTTTGTATACTTTTGACTTTCCGGCCGAGTCCGGGAGTTACGGGAAGTCGTGGGTTTTCGTTTGCCGGCGATTAAACTTCTTTTATTCAGCGTCTCATCAAAAATGAAAACATTTTTAAAAACTACAACTCTCATGGGCTTTAGTGGTGAAATAATAACTTAAAAAATCGTTCGGGAAATGAGTTTACTTCCTGGGTACTTTTTTTGTATACTTTTGACTTTACAGGCCGAGTCCGGGATTTACGGGAAATCGCAGGTTTGCGTTTGCCGGCGATTAATCTTCTTTTATTCAGCGTCTCATCAAAAATGAAAACATTTTCGAAAACTACAAGTCTCATGCGTTTTAGTGGTGAAAAAATAATTTAAAAAATCGTTCGGGAAATGAGTTTACTCCCTGGGTACTTTCTTCGTATACTTTTGACTATACGGCCCGAGTCCGGGGTTTACGGGAAATGGCGGGTTTTCCTTTGCCGGCGATTAAACTTGTTTTAATTAGCGTCTCATCAAAAATGAAAACATTTTTGAAAACTACAAGTCTCGTGCGTTTTAGTGGTGAGAAGATAATTTAAAAAATCGTTCGGGAAATGAGTTTACTCCCTGGCAACTTTCTTTGTATACCTTTGACTATACGGGCAGAGTCCGGGAGTTACTTGAAGTCGTGGGTTTTCGTTTGCCGGCGATTAAACTTCTTTTATTCAGCGTCTCATCAAAAATGAAAACATTTTTAAAAACTACAAGTCTCATGGGCTTTAGTGGTGAAATAATAATTTAAAAAATCGTTCGGGAAATGAGTTTACTTCCTGGGTACTTTTTTTGTATACTTTTGACTTTACAGGCCGAGTCCGGGATTTACGGGAAATCGCAGGTTTGCGTTTGCCGGCGATTAATCTTCTTTTATTCAGCGTCTCATCAAAAATGAAAACATTTTCGAAAACTACAAGTCTCATGCGTTTTAGTGGTGAAAAAATAATTTAAAAAATCGTTCGGGAAATGAGTTTACTCCCTGGGTACTTTCTTCGTATACTTTTGACTATACGGGCCGAGTCCGGGGTTTACGGGAAATGGCGGGTTTTCCTTTGCCGGCGATTAAACTTGTTTTAATCAGCGTCTCATCAAAAATGAAAACATTTTTAAAAACTACAAGTCTCATGGGCTTTAGTGGTGAAATAATAATTTAAAAAATCGTTTTGGAAAAGATTTTACTCACAGGGTACTTTCTTTGTATACATTCGACTATACGGGCCAAGCCCGGGATTTACGGGAAATCGCGGGTTTTCGTTTGCCGGCGATTAAACCACTTTCATTAAGCGTCTTATCAAAAATGAAAACATTTCTGAAAACTACAAGTCTCATGCGTTTTAGTGGGGAAAAAATAATTTAAAAAATCGTTCGGGAAATGAGTTTACTCCCTGGCAACTTTCTTTGTATACCTTTGACTATACGGGCAGAGTCCGGGAGTTACATGAAGTCGTGGGTTTTCGTTTGCCGGCGATTAAACTTCTTTTATTCAGCGTCTCATCAAAAATGAAAGCATTTTTAAAAACTACAAGTCTCATGGTCTTTAGTGGTGAAATAATTATTTAAAAAATCGTTCGGGAAATGATTTCACTCCCTGGGTACTTTTTTTGTATACATTTGACTATACGGGCCGAGTGCGGGGTTTACGGGAAATGGCGGGTTTTCGTTTGCCGGCGATTAAACTTCTTTTATTCAACGTCTAATCAAAAATGAAAACATTTTTGAAAACTACAAGTCTCATGAGTTTTAGTGGTGAAAAGATAATTTAAAAAATCGTTCGGGAAATAATTTTACTCCATGGGTACTTTCTTTGTATACTTTTGACTATACGGGCCGAGTCCGGGTTTACGGGAAATCGCAGGTTTTCGTTTGCCTGCGATTAAACTCCTTTTATCCAGCGTCTCATCAAAAATGAAAACATTTTTGAAAACTACAAGTCGCATGCGTTTTAGTGGTGAAAATATATTTTAAAAAATTGTGTTGGAAATGAGTTTACTCACATGGTACTTTCTTTGTATACATTCGACTAAACGGGCCAAGCCCGGGATTTACGGGAAATCGCGGATTTTCGTTTGCCGGCGATTAAACCTCTTTCATTAAGCGTCTAATTAAAAATGAAAACATTTTTGGAAACTACTAGTCTCATTCGTTCTAGTGGTGCAGAAATAATTTGAAAAATCGTTCGGGATATCAGTTTACTCCCTGGGTACTTTCTTGATATACATTCAACTATACGGGCCAAGCCCGGGATTTACGGGAAATCGTGGGTTTTCGTTTGCTGGCGATTAAACTTCTTTTATTCAGCGTCTCATCAAAAATGAAAACACTTCTGAAAACTACAAGTCTCATGCGTTTTAGTGGTGAAATAATAATTTAAAAAATCGTTCGGGAAATGAGTTCACTCCCTGGGTACTTTCTTTGTATACATTTGACTATACGGGCCGAGTCGGGGGTTTACGGGAAATGGCGGGTTTTCGTTTGCCGGCGATTAAACTTCTTTTATTCAACGTCTAATCAAAAATGAAAACATTTTTGAAAACTACAAGTCTCATGAGTTTTAGTGGTGAAAAGATAATTTAAAAAATCGTCTTGGAAATGAGTTTACCCACAGGGAACTTTCTTTGTATACATTCGACTATACGGGCCAAGCCCGGGATTTACAGGAAATCGCGGGTTTTCGTTTGCCGGCTATTAAACAACATTCATTAAGCGTCTTATCAAAAATGAAAACATTTCTGAAAACTACAAGTCTCATGGGCTTTAGTGGTGAAATAATAATTTAAAAAATCGTTCGGGAAATGAGTTTACTCCATGGGTACTTTCTTTGTATACTTTTGACTATACGGGCCGAGTCCGGGTTTACGGGAAATCGCAGGTTTTCGTTTGCCTGCGACTAAACTCCTTTTATCCAGCGTCTCATCAAAAATGAAAACATTTTTGAAAACTACAAGTCGCATGCGTTTTAGTGGTGAAAATATAATTTAAAAAATTGTGTTGGAAATGAGTTTACTCACATGGTACTTTCTTTGTATACATTCAAATAAACGGGCCAAGCCCGGGATTTACGGGAAATCGTGGGTTTTCGTTTGCTGGCGTTTAAACTTCTTTTATTCAGCGTCTCATCAAAAATGAAAACACTTCTGAAAACTACAAGTCTCATGCGTTTTAGTGGTGAAAAAATAATTTAAAAAATCGTTCGGGAAATGAGTTTACTCCCTGGGAACTTTCTTTGTATACTTTTGACTATAGGGGCCGAGTCCGGGAGTTACGGGAAGTCGTGGGTTTTCGTTTGCCGGCGATTAAACTTCTTTTATTCAGCGTCTCATCAAAAATGAAAACATTTTTAAAAACTACAACTCTCATGGGCTTTAGTGGTGAAATAATATTTTAAAAAATCGTTCGGGAAATGAGTTTACGTCCTGGGTACTTTTTTTGTATACTTTTGACTTTACAGGTCGAGTCCGGGATTTACGGGAAATCGCAGGTTTGCGTTTGCCGGCGATTAAACTTCTTTTATTCAGCGTCTCATCAAAAATGAAAACATTTTTGAAAACTACAAGTCTCATGCGTTTTAGTGGTAAAAAAATAATTTAAAAAATCGTTCGGGAAATGAGTTTACTCCCTGGGTACTTTCTTCGTATACTTTTGACTATACGGGCCGAGTCCTGGGTTGACGGGAAATGGCGGGTTTTCCTTTGCCGGCGATCAAACTTCTTTTAATCAGCGTCTCAACAAAAATAAAAACATTTTTGAAAACTACAAGTCTCATGCGTTTTAGTGGTAAAAAGATAATTTAAAAAATCGTTTTGGAAATGAGTTTACTCACAGGGTACTTTCTTTGTATACATTCGACTATACGGGCCAAGCCCGGGATTTACGGGAAATCGCGGGTTTTCGTTTGCCGGCGATTAAACCACTTTCATTAAGCGTCTTATCAAAAATGAAAACATTTCTGAAAACTACAAGTCTCATGCGTTTTAGTGGTGAAAAAATAATTTAAAAAATCGTTCGGGAAATGAGTTTACTCCCTGGGAACTTTTTTGTTTACCTTTGACTATACGGGCCGAGTCCGGGAGTTAGGGGAAGTCGTGGGTTTTCGTTTGCCGGCGATTAAACTTCTTTTATTCAGCGTCTCATCAAAAATAAAAACATTTTTAAAAACTACAAGTCTCATGGACTTTAGTGGTGAATTAATAATTTAAAAAATCGTTCGGGAAATGAGTTTACGTCCTGGGTACTTTTTTTGTATACTTTTGACTTTACAGGTCGAGTCCGGGATTTACGGGAAATCGCAGGTTTGCGTGTGCCGGCGATTAATCTTCTTTTATTCAGCGTCTCATCAAAAATGAAAACATTTTTGAAAACTACAAGTCTCATGCGTTTTAGTGGTAAAAAAATAATTTAAAAAATCGTTCGGGAAATGAGTTTACTCCCTGGGTACTTTCTTCGTATGCATTCGACTATACGGGTCAAGCCCGGGATTTACAGGAAATCGCGGGTTTTCGTTTGCCGGCTATTAAACAACATTCATTAAGCGTCTCATCAAAAATGAAAACATTTCTGAAAACTACAAGTCTCATGGGCTTTAGTGGTGAAATAATAATTTAAAAAATCGTTCGGGAAATGAGTTTACTCCATGGGTACTTTCTTTGTATACTTTTGACTATACGGGCCGTGTCCGGGTTTACGGGAAATCGCAGGTTTTCGTTTGCCGGCGATTAAACACCTTTTATCCAGCGTCTCATCAAAAATGAAAACATTTTTGAAAACTACAAGTCGCATGCGTTTTAGTGGTGAAAATATAATTTAAAAAATTGTTTTGGAAATGAGTTTACTCACATGGTACTTTCTTTGTATACATTTGACTAAACGGGCCAAGCCCGGGATTTACGGGAAATCGCGGGTTTTCGTTTGCCGGCGATTAAACCTCTTTCATTAAGCGTCTAATTAAAAATGAAAACATTTTTGGAAACTACAAGTCTCATGCGTTTCAGTGGTGAAAAAATAATTTAAAAAATCGTTCGGGAAATGAGTTTACTCCCTGGGAACTTTCTTTGTATACTTTTGACTATACGGGCCGAGTCCGGAAGTTACGGGAAGTCGTGGGTTTTCGTTTGCCGTTGATTAAACTTCTTTTATTCAGCGTCTCATCAAAAATGAAAACATTTTTAAAAACTACAAGTCTCATGGGCTTTAGTGGTGAAATAATAATTTAAAATATCGTTCGGGAAATGAGTCTACTCCCTGGGAACTTTCTTTGTATACTTTTGACTATACGGGCCGAGTCCGGGAGTTACGGGAAGTCGTGGGTTTTCGTTTGCCGGCGATTAAACTTCTTTTATTCAGCGTCTCATCAAAAATAAAAACATTTTTAAAAACTACAAGTCTCATGGGCTTTAGTGGTGAAATAATAATTTAAAAAATCGTTCGGGGAATGAGTTTACTCCATGGGTACTTTCTTTGTATACTTTTGACTATACGGGCCGAGTCCGGGTTTACGGGAAATCGCAGGTTTTCGTTTGCCGGCGATTAAACACCTTTTATCCAGCGTCTCATCAAAAATGAAAATATTTTTGAAAACTACAAGTCGCATGCGTTTTTGTGGTGAAAATATAATTTAAAAAATTGTTTTGGAAATGAGTTTACTCACATGGTACTTTCTTTGTATACATTCGACTAAACGGGCCAAGCCCGGGATTTACGGGAAATCGCGGGTTTTCGTTTGCCGGCGATTAAACCTCTTTCATTAAGCGTCTAATTAAAAATGAAAACATTTTTGGAAACTACAAGTCTCATGCGTTTCAGTGGTGAAAAAATAATTTAAAAAATCGTTCGGGAAATGAGTTTAGTCCCTGGGAACTTTCTTTGTATACTTTTGACTATACGGGCCGAGTCCGGGAGTTACGGGAAGTCGTGGGTTTTCGTTTGCCGGCGATTAAACTTCTTTTATTCAGCGTCTCATCAAAAATGAAAACATTTTTAAAAACTACAAGTCTCATGGGCTTTAGTGGTGAAATAATAATTTAAAATATCGTTCGGGAAATGAGTTTACTCCCTGGGAACTTTCTTTGTATACTTTTGACTATACGGGCCGAGTCCGGGAGTTACGGGAAGTCGTGGGTTTTCGTTTGCCGGCGATTAAACTTCTTTTATTCAGCGTCTCATCAAAAATAAAAACATTTTTAAAAACTACAAGTCTCATGGGCTTTAGTGGTGAATTAATAATTTAAAAAATCGTTCGGGAAATGAGTTCACTCCCTGGGTACTTTCTTTGTATACATTTGACTATACGGGCCGAGTCCGGGGTTTACGGGAAATGGCCGGTTTTCGTGTGCCGGCGATTAAACTTCTTTTATTCAACGTCTAATCAAAAATGAAAACATTTTTGAAAACTACAAGTCTCATGAGTTTTAGTGGTGAAAAGATAATTTAAAAAATCGTCTTGGAAATGAGTTTACCCACAGGGTACTTTTTTTGTATACATTCGACTATACGGGTCAAGCCCGGGATTTACAGGAAATCGCGGGTTTTCGTTTGCCGGCTATTAAACAACATTCATTAAGCGTCTTATCAAAAATGAAAACATTTCTGAAAACTACAAGTCTCATGGGCTTTAGTGGTGATATAATAATTTAAAAAATCGTTCGGGAAATGAGTTTACTCCCTGGGAACTTTCTTTGTATACTTTTGACTATACGGGCAGAGTCCGGGAGTTACGGGAAGTCGTGGGTTTTCGTTTGCCGGCGATTAAACTTCTTTTATTCAGCGTCTCATCAAAAATGAAAACATTTTTAAAAACTACAAATCTCATGGGCTTTAGTGGTGAAATAATAATTTAAAATATCGTTCGGGAAATGAGGTTACTTCCTGGGTACTTTTTTATATACTTTTGATTACAGGCCGAGTCCGGGATTTATGGAAAATCGCAGGTTTTAGTTTGCCGGCGATTAAACCTCTTTCATTAAGCGTCTAATTAAAAATGAAAACATTTTTGGAAACTACAAGTCTCATGCGTTTTAGTGGTGAAAAAATAATTTAAAAAATCGTTCGGGAAATGAGTTTACTCCCTGGGAACTTTCTTTGTATACATTCGACTATACGGGCCAAGCCCGGGATTTACGGGAAATCGCGGGTTTTCGTTTGCCGGTAATTCAAGCTCTTTCATTAAGCGTCTCATCAAAAATGAAAACATTTTTGAAAACTACACGTCTCATGCGTTTTAGTGGTAACAAGATAATTTAAAAAATCGTTCTGGAAATGAGTTTACTCACAGGGTACTTTCTTTGTAGACATTCGACTATACGGGAAATCGCGGGTTTTCGTTTGCCGGCGACTAAACGTCTTTTATTCAGCGTCTCTTCAAAAATGTAAACATGTTTGAATATTACAAGTCTCATTAGTTCTTGTGGTGCATAAATAATTTGAAAAATCGTTCGGGAAATCAGTTTTCTCTCTGTGTACTTTTTTTTATATACATTCGACTATACGGGCCAAGCCCGGGATTTACGGGAAATCGCGGGTTTTCGTTTCCGGCGATAAAACTTCTTTTATTCAGCGTCTCATCAAAAGTGAAAACATTTTTGAAAACTACAAGTCTCATGCGTTTTATTGGTGAAAAAATAATTTAAAAAATCGTTCGGGAAATGAGTTTACTCACAGGGTACTTTCTTTGTATACATTCGACTATATGGGCCAAGCCCGGGATTTATGGGAAATCGCGGGTTTTCGTTTGCCAGTAATTCAAGATCTTTCATTAAGCGTCTCATCTAAAGTGAAAACATTTTTGAAAACAACAAGTCTCATGCGTTTTATTGGTGAAAAAATAATTTAAAAAATCGTTCGGGAAATGAGTTTACTCACAGGGTACTTTCTTTGTATACATTCGACTATACGGGCCAAGCCAGGGATTTACGGGAAATCGCGGGTTTTCGTTTGCCGGTAATTCAAGCTCTTTCATTAAGCGTCTCATCAAAAATGGAAACATTTTTGAAAACTACAAGTCTCATGCGTTTTAGTGGTGAAAAAATAATTTAAAAAATCGTTCGGGAAATGAGTTTACTTACTGGGTACTTTCTTTGTATACATTCGACTATGCGGGCGAAGCCCGGGGTGTACGGGAAATCGCGGGTTTTTGTTTGCCGGCGATTAAACCTCTTTTATTAAGCGTCTCATCAAAAATAAAAATATTTTTGAAAACTACAAGTCTCATGCGTTTTAGTGGTGAAAAAATAATTTAAAAAATCGTTCGGGAAATGAGTTTACTCCCTGGGTACTTTCTTTGTATACATTCGACTATACGGGCCAAGCCCGGGATTTACGGGAAATTGCGGGTTTTCGTTTGCCGGCGATTAAACATCTTTCATTAAGCGTCTCATGAAAAATGAAAACATTTTTGAAAACTACACGTCTCATGCGTTTTAGTGGTAAAAAGATAATTTAAAAAATCGTTCTGGAAATGAGTTTACTCACAGGGTACTTTCTTTGTAGACATTCGACTATACGGGAAATTGCGGGTTTTCGTTTACCGGCGATTAAACTTCTTTTATTCAGCGTCTCATCAAAAATGAAAATATTTTTGAAAACTACAAGTCTCATGCGTTTTAGTGGTGAAAAAATAATTTAAAAAATCGTTCGGGAAATGAGTTTACTCCATTGGTACTTTCTTTGTACACTTTTGACTATACCGTCCGAGTCCGGGATTTACGGGAAATCGCGGGTTTTCGCTTGCCGGCGATTAGACGTCTTTTATTCAGCGTCTCATCAAAAATGAAAACAATTTTGAAAACTACAAGTCTCATGCGTTTTAGTGGTGAAAAGATAATTTAAAAATACGTTCTGGAAATGACTTTACTCACAGGGTACTTTCTTTGTATTCATTCGACTATACGGGCCAAGCCCGGGATTTACGGGAAATCGCGGGTTTTCGTTTGCCGGCGATTAAACCTCTTTCATTAAGCGTCTCATGAAAAATGAAACCATTTTTGAAAACTGCAAGTCTCATGCGTTTTAGTGGTGAAAAAATAATTTAAAAAATCGTTCTGGAAATGAGTTTACTCACAGGGTCCTTTTTTGTATACATTCGACTATACGGGCCAAGCCCGGGATTTACGGGAAATCGCGTGTTTTCGTTTGCCGGCGATTAAACCTGTTTCATTAAGCGTCTCATCAGAAATGAAAACATTTTCGAAAACTACAAGTCTCATGCGTTTTAGTGGTGAAAAAATAATTTGAAAAATCGTTCGGAAAATGAGTTTACTCCCTGGGTACATTCTTTTTATACTTTTGACTATACGGGCCGAGTCCGGGATTTAGGGGAAATCGCGGGTTTTCGTTTGCCGGCAATTAAACTTCTTTTATTCAGCGTCTCATCAAAAATGTAAACATGTTTGAATACTACAAGTCTCATTAGTTCTTGTGGTGCAAAAATAATTTGAAAAATCGTTCGGGAAATGTGTTTACTCCCTTGGTATTTTCTTTGTACACTTTTGACTATACGGGCCGAGTCCGGGATTTACGGGAAACCGCGGGTTTTTGTTTGCTGGCGATTAAACGTCTTTTATTCAGCGTCTCTTCAAAAATGAAAACAATTTGGAAAACTTCAAGTCTTATGCGTTTAATGGTGAAAAGATAATTTAAAAAATCGTTCTGGAAATGAGTTTACTCACAGGGTACTTTCTTTGTATTCATTCGACTATACGGGCCAAGCCCGGGATTTACGGGAAATCGCGGGTTTTCGTTTGCCGGCGATTAAACCTCTTTCATTAAGCGTCTCATGAAAAATGAAACCATTTTTGAAAACTGCAAGTCTCATGCATTTTAGTGGTGAAAAAATAATTTAAAAAATCGTTCTGGAAATGAGTTTACTCACAGGGTCCTTTTTTGTATACATTCGACTATACGGGCCAAGCCCGGGATTTACGGGAAATCGCGTGTTTTCGTTTGCCGGCGATTAAACCTGTTTCATTAAGCGTCTCATCAGAAATGAAAACATTTTCGAAAACTACAAGTCTCATGCGTTTTAGTGGTGAAAAAGTAATTTGAAAAATCGTTCGGAAAATGAGTTTACTCCCTGGGTACATTCTTTTTATACTTTTGACTATACGGGCCGAGTCCAGGATTTAGGGGAAATCGCGGGTTTTCGTTTGCCGGCAATTAAACTTCTTTTATTCAGCGTCTCATCAAAAATGTAAACATGTTTGAATACTACAAGTCTCATTAGTTCTTGTGGTGCAAAAATAATTTGAAAAATCGTTCGGGAAATGTGTTTACTCCCTTGGTACTTTCTTTGTCCACTTTTGACTATGCGGGCGAAGCCCGGGGTGTACGGGAAATCGCGGGTTTTTGTTTGCCGGCGATTAAACCTCTTTTATTAAGCGTCTCATCAAAAATAAAAATATTTTTGAAAACTACAAGTCTCATGCGTTTTAGTGGTGAAAAAATAATTTAAAAAATCGTTCGGGAAATGAGTTTACTCCCTGGGTACTTTCTTTGTATACATTCGACTATACGGGCCAAGCCCGGGATTTACGGGAAATTGCGGGTTTTCGTTTGCCGGCGATTAAACATCTTTCATTAAGCGTCTCATGAAAAATGAAAACATTTTTGAAAACTACACGTCTCATACGTTTTAGTGGTAAAAAGATAATTTAAAAAATCGTTCTGGAAATGAGTTTACTCACAGGGTACTTTCTTTGTAGACATTCGACTACACGGGAAATCGCGGGTTTTCGTTTACCGGCGATTAAACTTCTTTTATTCAGCGTCTCATCAAAAATGAAAATATTTTTGAAAACTACAAGTCCCATGCGTTTTAGTGGTGAAAAAATAATTTAAAAAATCGTTCGGGAAATGAGTTTACTCCCTTGGTACTTTCTTTGTACACTTTTGACTATACCGTCCGAGTCCGGGATTTACGGGAAATCGCGGGTTTTCGCTTGCCGGCGATTAGACGTCTTTTATTCAGCGTCTGATCAAAAATGAAAACAATTTTGAAAACTACAAGTCTCATGCGTTTTAGTGGTGAAAAGATAATTTAAAAAATCGTTCTGGAAATGACTTTACTCACAGGGTACTTTCTTTGTATTCATTCGACTATACGGGCCAAGCCCGGGATTTACGGGAAATCGCGGGTTTTCGTTTGCCGGCGATTAAACCTCTTTCATTAAGCGTCTCATGAAAAATGAAACCATTTTTGAAAACTGCAAGTCTCATGCGTTTTAGTGGTGAAAAAATAATTTAAAAAATCGTTCTGGAAATGAGTTTACTCACAGGGTCCTTTTTTGTATACATTCGACTATACGGGCCAAGCCCGGGATTTACGGGAAATCGCGTGTTTTCGTTTGCCGGCGATTAAACCTGTTTCATTAAGCGTCTCATCAGAAATGAAAACATTTTCGAAAACTACAAGTCTCATGCGTTTTAGTGGTGAAAAAATAATTTGAAAAATCGTTCGGAAAATGAGTTTACTCCCTGGGTACATTCTTTTTATACTTTTGACTATACGGGCTTAGTCCGGGATTTAGGGGAAATCGCGGGTTTTCGTTTGCCGGCAATTAAACTTCTTTTATTCAGCGTCTCATCAAAAATGTAAACATGTTTGAATACTACAAGTCTCATTAGTTCTTGTGGTGCAAAAATAATTTGAAAAATCGTTCGGGAAATGTGTTTACTCCCTTGGTACTTTCTTTGTACACTTTTGACTATACGGGCCGAGTCCGGGATTTACGGGAAATCGCGGGTTTTTGTTTGCTGGCGATTAAACGTCTTTTATTCAGCGTCTCTTCAAAAATGAAAACAATTTGGAGAACTTCAAGTCTTATGCGTTTAATGGTGAAAAGATAATTTAAAAAATCGTTCTGGAAATGAGTTTACTCACAGGGTACTTTCTTTGTATTCATTCGACTATACGGGCCAAGCCCGGGATTTACGGGAAATCGCGGGTTTTCGTTTGCCGGCGATTAAACCTCTTTCATTAAGCGTCTCATGAAAAATGAAACCATTTTTGAAAACTGCAAGTCTCATGCGTTTTAGTGGTGAAAAAATAATTTAAAAAATCGTTCTGGAAATGAGTTTACTCACAGGGTCCTTTTTTGTATACATTCGACTATACGGGCCAAGCCCGGGATTTACGGGAAATCGCGTGTTTTCGTTTGCCGGCGATTAAACCTGTTTCATTAAGCGTCTCATCAGAAATGAAAACATTTTCGAAAACTACAAGTCTCATGCGTTTTAGTGGTGAAAAAATAATTTGAAAAATCGTTCGGAAAATGAGTTTACTCCCTGGGTACATTCTTTTTATACTTTTGACTATACGGGCCGAGTCCGGGATTTAGGGGAAATCGCGGGTTTTCGTTTGCCGGCAATTAAACTTCTTTTATTCAGCGTCTCATCAAAAATGTAAACATGTTTGAATACTACAAGTCTCATTAGTTCTTGTGGTGCAAAAATAATTTGAAAAATCGTTCGGGAAATGTGTTTACTCCCTTGGTACTTTCTTTGTACACTTTTGACTATACGGGCCGAGTCCGGGATTTACGGGAAATCGCGGGTTTTTGTTTGCTGGCGATTAAACGTCTTTTATTCAGCGTCTCTTCAAAAATGAAAACAATTTGGAAAACTTCAAGTCTTATGCGTTTAATGGTGAAAAGATAATTTAAAAAATCGTTCTGGAAATGAGTTTACTCACAGGGTACTTTCTTTGTATACATTCGACTATACGGGCCAAGCCCGGGATTTACGGGAAATCGCGGGTTTTCGTTTGCCGGCGATTAAACCTCTTTCATTAAGCGTCTCATGAAAAATGAAAACATTTTTGAAAGCTACAAGTTTCATGCGTTTCAGTGGTGAAAAAATAATTTAAAAAATCGTTCGGGAAATGAGTTTACTCCCTGGGCACTTTCTTTGTATACTTTTGACTATACGGGCCGAGTCCGGGATTTACGGGAAATCGCGGGTTTTCGTTTGCCGGCGATTAAACTTCTTTTATTCAGCGTCTCATCAAAAATGTAAACATGTTTGAATAATACAAGTCTCATTAGTTTTTGTGGTGCAGAAATAATTTGAAAAAACGTTCGGGAAATGAGTTTACTCCCTTGGTACTTTCTTTGTACACTTTTGACTATACGGGACGAGTCCAGGATTTACAGGAAATCGCGGGTTTTCGTTTGCCGGCGATTAAACGTCTTTTTTTCAGCGTCTCTTCAAAAATGAAAACAATTTGGAAAACTACAAGTCTTATGCGTTCTAGTGGTGAAAAGATAATTTAAAAAATCGTTCTGGAAATGAGTTTACTCACAGGGTACTTTCTTTGTATACATTCGACTATACGGGCCAAGCCCGGGATTTACAGGAAATCGCGGGTTTTCGTTTGCCGGCGATTAAACTTCTTTTTTTCAGCGTCTCTTCAAAAATGAAAACAATTTGGAAAACTACAAGTCTTATGCGTTTTAGTGATGAAAAGATAATTTAAAAAATCGTTCGGGAAATGAGTTTACTCACAGGGTACTTTCTTTGTATACATTCGACTATACGGGCCAAGCCCGGGATTTACGGGAAATTGCGGGTTTTCGTTTACCGGCGATTAAACTTCTTTTATTCAGCGTCTCATCAAAAATGAAAACATTTTTGAAAACTACAAGTCCCATGCGTTTTAGTGGTGAAAAAATAATTTAAAAAATCGTTCGGGAAATGAGTTTACTCCCTTGGTACTTTCTTTGTACACTTTTGACTATACCGTCCGAGTCCGGGATTTACGGGAAATCGCGGGTTTTCGCTTGCCGGCGATTAGACGTCTTTTATTCAGCGTCTCATCAAAAATGAAAACAATTTTGAAAACTACAAGTCTCATGCGTTTTAGTGGTGAAAAGATAATTTAAAAAATCGTTCTGGAAATGACTTTACTCACAGGGTACTTTCTTTGTATTCATTCGACTATACGGGCCAAGCCCGGGATTTACGGGAAATCGCGGGTTTTCGTTTGCCGGCGATTAAACCTCTTTCATTAAGCGTCTCATGAAAAATGAAACCATTTTTGAAAACTGCAAGTCTCATGCGTTTTAGTGGTGAAAAAATAATTTAAAAAATCGTTCTGGAAATGAGTTTACTCACAGGGTCCTTTTTTGTATACATTCGACTATACGGGCCAAGCCCGGGATTTACGGGAAATCGCGTGTTTTCGTTTGCCGGCGATTAAACCTGTTTCATTAAGCGTCTCATCAGAAATGAAAACATTTTCGAAAACTACAAGTCTCATGCGTTTTAGTGGTGAAAAAATAATTTGAAAAATCGTTCGGAAAATGAGTTTACTCCCTGGGTACATTCTTTTTATACTTTTGACTATACGGGCCGAGTCCGGGATTTAGGGGAAATCGCGGGTTTTCGTTTGCCGGCAATTAAACTTCTTTTATTCAGCGTCTCATCAAAAATGTAAACATGTTTGAATACTACAAGTCTCATTAGTTCTTGTGGTGCAAAAATAATTTGAAAAATCGTTCGGGAAATGTGTTTACTCCCTTGGTACTTTCTTTGTACACTTTTGACTATACGGGCCGAGTCCGGGATTTACGGGAAATCGCGGGTTTTTGTTTGCTGGCGATTAAACGTCTTTTATTCAGCGTCTCTTCAAAAATGAATACAATTTGGAAAACTTCAAGTCTTATGCGTTTAATGGTGAAAAGATAATTTAAAAAATCGTTCTGGAAATGAGTTTACTCACAGGGTACTTTCTTTGTATTCATTCGACTATACGGGCCAAGCCCGGGATTTACGGGAAATCGCGGGTTTTCGTTTGCCGGCGATTAAACCTCTTTCATTAAGCGTCTCATGAAAAATTAAACCATTTTTGGAAACTGCAAGTCTCATGCGTTTTAGTGGTGAAAAAATAATTTAAAAAATCGTTCTGGAAATGAGTTTACTCACAGGGTCCTTTTTTGTATACATTCGACTATACGGGCCAAGCCCGGGATTTACGGGAAATCGCGTGTTTTCGTTTGCCGGCGATTAAACCTGTTTCATCAAGCGTCTCATCAGAAATGAAAACATTTTCGAAAACTACAAGTCTCATGCGTTTTAGTGGTGAAAAAATAATTTGAAAAATCGTTCGGAAAATGAGTTTACTCCCTGGGTACATTCTTTTTATACTTTTGACTATACGGGCCGAGTCCGGGATTTAGGGGAAATCGCGGGTTTTCGTTTGCCGGCAATTAAACTTCTTTTATTCAGCGTCTCATCAAAAATGTAAACATGTTTGAATACTACAAGTCTCATTAGTTCTTGTGGTGCAAAAATAATTTGAAAAATCGTTCGGGAAATGTGTTTACTCCCTTGGTACTTTCTTTGTACACTTTTGACTATACGGGCCGAGTCCGGGATTTACGGGAAATCGCGGGTTTTTGTTTGCTGGCGATTAAACGTCTTTTATTCAGCGTCTCTTCAAAAATGAAAACAATTTGGAAAACTTCAAGTCTTATGCGTTTAATGGTGAAAAGATAATTTAAAAAATCGTTCTGGAAATGAGTTTACTCACAGGGTACTTTCTTTGTATACATTCGACTATACGGGCCAAGCCCGGGATTTACGGGAAATCGCGGGTTTTCGTTTGCCGGCGATTAAACCTCTTTCATTAAGCGTCTCATGAAAAATGAAAACATTTTTGAAAGCTACAAGTTTCATGCGTTTCAGTGGTGAAAAAATAATTTAAAAAATCGTTCGGGAAATGAGTTTACTCCCTGGGCACCTTCTTTGTATACTTTTGACTATACGGGCCGAGTCCGGGATTTACGGGAAATCGCGGGTTTTCGTTTGCCGGCGATTAAACTTCTTTTATTCAGCGTCTCATCAAAAATGTAAACATGTTTGAATACTACAAGTCTCATTAGTTTTTGTCGTGCAGAAATAATTTGAAAAAACGTTCGGGAAATGAGTTTACTCCCTTGGTACTTTCTTTGTACACTTTTGACTATACGGGACGAGTCCAGGATTTACAGGAAATCGCGGGTTTTCGTTTGCCGGCGATTAAACGTCTTTTTTTCAGCGTCTCTTCAAAAATGAAAACAATTTGGAAAACTACAAGTCTTATGCGTTCTAGTGGTGAAAAGATAATTTAAAAAATCGTTCTGAAAATGAGTTTACTCACAGGGTACTTTCTTTGTATACATTCGACTATACGGGCCAAGCCCGGGATTTACAGGAAATCGCGGGTTTTCGTTTGCCGGCGATTAAACTTCTTTTTTTCAGCGTCTCTTCAAAAATGAAAACAATTTGGAAAACTACAAGTCTTATGCGTTTTAGTGATGAAAAGATAATTTAAAAAATCGTTCTGGAAATGAGTTTACTCACAGGGTACTTTCTTTGTATACATTCGACTATACGGGCCAAGCCCGGGATTTACGGGAAATCGCGGGTTTTCGTTTGCCGGCGATTAAACCTCTTTCATTAAGCGTCTCATGAAAAATGAAAACATTTTTGAAAACTACAAGTCTCATGCGTCTTAGTGGTAAAAAGATAATTTAAGAAATCGTTCTAAAAATGAGTTTACTCACAGGGAACTTTCTTTGTATACATTCGACTGTACCGGCCAAGCCCAGAATTTACGGGAAATCGCGTGTTTTCGTTTGCCGGCGATTAAACCTCTTTCATTAACCGTCTCATCAAAAATGAAAACATTTTTGAAAACTACCAGTCTCATGCGTTTTAGTGGTGAAAACATAATTTAAAAAATCGTTCGGGAAATGAGTTTACTCCCTGGGTACATTCTTTGTATACTTTTGACAATACGGTCCGAGTCCGGGATTTAGGGGAAATCGCGGGTTTTCGTTTGCCGGCGATTAAACCTCTTTCATTAAGCGTCTCATGAAAAATGAAAACATTTTTGAAAACTACAAGTCTCATACGTTTTAGTGGTGAAAAAATAATTTAAAAAATCGTTCGGGAAAAGAGTTTACTCCCTGGGTTCTTTCTTTGTATACTTTTGACTATACGGGCCGAGTCCGGGATTTACGGGAAATCGCGGGTTTTCGTTTGCCGGCGATTAAACTTCCTTTATTCAGCGTCTCATCAAAAATGAAAACATTTTTGAAAACTACAAGTCTCGTGCGTTTTAGTGGTGAGAAGATAATTTAAAAAATCGTTCTGGAAATGAGTTTACTCACAGGGTACTTTCTTTGTATACATTCGACTATACGGGCCAAGCCCGGGATTTACGGGAAATCGCGTGTTTTAATTTGCCGGCGATTAAACCTCTTTTATTAAGCGTCTCATCAAAAATGAACACATTTTTGAAAACTACAAGTCTCATGCGTTTTAGTGGTGAAAACATAATTTAAAAAATCGTTCGGGAAATGAGTTTACTCACAGGGTACTTTCTTTGTATACATTCGACTATACGGGCCAAGCCCGGGATTTACGGGAAATCGCGGGTTTTTGTTTGCCGGCGATTAAACGTCTTTCATTAAGCGTCTCATCAAAAATGAACACATTTTTGAAAACTACAAGTCTCATGCGTTTTAGTGGTGAAAACATAATTTAAAAAATCGTTCTGGAAATGAGTTTACTCACAGGGTACTTTCTTTGCATACATTCGACTATACGGGCCAAGCCCGGGATTTACGGGAAATCGCGGGTTTTCGTTTGCCGGCGACGAAACATCTTTCATTAATCGTCTCATCAAAAATGAAAACATTTTTAAAAACTACAAGTCTCATGCGTTTTAGTGGTGAAAAAATTATTTAAAAACTACAAGTCTCATGCGTTTTAGTGGTGAAATCAATATAGAAAGTGTTGCGGAGAGGTTGCCAAGGCAAAGGCATGCAAGGAAATAGGAAGAGGAATCAGGAAGGCAGGGGTAGGCAAGGCATGGGAGCCACAGGCAAGGACATAGTAGGCACGCACCAGAAAAGGCATACGAAGGGTAGGCAAAGAAAGGCACGGACAGTGCTGGCAGGGCAATGGAACGGCAAGGCAGGCGTGCATGACTTTAGTAGAAAATCTCCACCTTACAACTCAAAGATTGCGTATACTCAATATGTCTAAGTTAAGTATCATATTAGTCCAGGAGTATAGAAAATATTGAGGTGCAAATGTTTTAAATTCAATATCTCAAAAAAAAGTCTCAAATTTATCTCAGGTCAATACACAGTGAATCATAGCAGAATTATGTGCCATTACAAGTATTTAAACAATCGGTCATAACGACGTATTATTTTTTGATAAATCTGAGATTAACTTGGTTCCAATGACTACAACATTAAAAAGTCAAGATATAGAAATAATCAGAGAAGCACGGCAAAGCAGGCAAGGAAACAGGAGGAGGAACAAGGAAACAGGAAGAGGAATCAGCAAGGCAGGGGTAGGCAAGGCATGGTAGGCAAACACAAGACCATAGAAGGCAGGCAACAGAAAAGGCATAGGAAGGTTAGGCAATGGCAAAGGGACGGCAAGGCAGGGCAGGCACCTTAATAGAAACTCTCTCCCCCTACAACTCAAAGATGTACTCAATGTAAGGTATTACATTTATATAAGGTCAATATACAGTGAATCATATTAGCAGAATTATGTGCCAATATAATACAACCTGGTTGTTGTAGGTGCAAGATAATTGTTTTTCATGCCCTGTCCAGGATTCGAACCTGGATCTCTCGTTTGCAAGAGTGTCATAGCCATTAGACCAACAGAGCGTAATAATTATGTAATTTTGTTAATTACATATACTTAAATGTTTACACTTGTGTCTAATTAACTAAGCTTTTAAAAAATATTGGTTACTGTCCATCAGGTTTTGACCTTTCGTTTTAAAGGATCGTGTATTTCAGGCTTAATCCAAAAACTTGAGGTAAAACTAAGTATGTTTATTGAAAAATTTCCCAAGATGTAAAGAAACGACTATTATCAAAACAAACTACGTTATTCCATGAAATTAACGAGTCAAGAATTTTATAACCTAAAGTTAAGCTTGCTAACTGACTATATAACTATACACTACGTTAAATATAAAAAAGGCATGCTGTTGTGCAAAAGAAAAAATTTATAAGAAGAAAAGTCTGGCGATGGGTTGAGAGGAATGAATTAAGAACAGCAAGTTTTAGCATTTTTTTATTTTTTTTCACCACCGATACCCTCCTCTTCCTCTTCCTCTTCCACTTCCACTGCTCCTCTTCAGCTTCATCCGCTCCCGCACATCGTCCTCCTCCGTGAAGGTGCGGGAGCCACCAGACGCCTTCCAGGACTTGTAATTTTGTGAGCTTATATAAGCTCCCAAAGATTTATTTAGGGAACAAAAGTCCCGGAAGGCGTCCCAAGATAAGTCCTTTTTCTCAGCTGATAATTCCTAAAAACACGATACAATTGTGCTACATTCAAAACTTCCAAAAACATGCAAAGTTGATCGACTTTTCTAATCATTCATTAAGTTATATTTACTGTTTTACCACATTCTACACTTCAAAGCAATTATTTCTAGTGCATAACTTACTTTAACCTTCTCCTCTAACTCAGCAACTTTTCCCTCCAATAAATCAACTCGCTGTTTCAACTCCTACATAAAGATTCCTCTCAAATTAATTTAATACTGTACTTTCATATGCTAATTCTCGTATGCTAATCTAACTAAGTTTTATATTATCTCATTTGACCGCTAAAAGTAGTAGTGGTAGTATATATTTGCTGTTTCAATTACAATTTTATCTATTACGTATAATGAGATGACAATCTATGGCAGTCAGGAAACCAACCAAATAGAAACAGCTAGTCTATGTAACATCGCCGTTATGTGGCAAATTTTTTAGCAATTGCTGTAAAGATATAACACAGAAACATAAGACACAAATGTGTCTCAAACCTTCCTCAGTATTAAATTTTAATACAAAAAGCTTTATATGAATGCAAAATTTTGCATCAAAGAAATGCAATTTCAGTATTGAAAAGGTAAAAAGCAAACTATGAAAATACTTACATCAACAACTTGGTTATTCATAATTATTATTATTACTAAATATAAATTTAAAACTAATATTAAGCGATAGGTAAATTTCTAATACAACACCTTTTAATGGGAGTTAAAAGCACTGAAACAAAAAGAATGTTTGCAAACATTTCATGCAAAGAGAGTTTTATTGCCCTGGCTGTTGGTTGAAGAGCGTGTAGACACATTTCTACTCTACTTCAAAACAACATGTATTTATTAAATTTTAATATCCTAAGTAAAAATGTCATATGTCTACAAGCTCTTCTTGACAACCTGCACCACGAGAAGGTAGCCAATGGGACTAAGCAGGTCATACCTAAAATAAAGGACAGATTTATGTTGCAATTAACATTTTAAGTAAAAAAGAGTTACCCCATTTTGGTGATGTAATTGTTTACTTGATGTTGCATAACTTACAGTAACTGAGGTGTGATGGCTGGTAGGTTGATTGTTGTAAGTCATTATGGTAGGGTGATTGGGCTGTGATGATCGGTAGGGTACGGATGAGACTGAATAATGCTGTAACGTTAAAGCACCTTGTTTAGGTTGCATATGGTGCGATAAGGTAATAAGCAGCATAATGTTGTAATAGTAATGCACCTTGTTCAGGTTTTGAAATTGGATTATGTTAATACACAATTTTTTTCAATAAGCAACTCATTTTTTAAGCAACTGAACTGGATTTGAAATGTTTTAAGCAATTTTAGTTCTGGACAAATATAAGCACAAGCAAGAATAATTTTTTTTGCACACTTCAGTTTATTTTTAAGAAATATCTTTTTTACCAAAATATGACTTAGTTTCTTTTTCCCGTTTATTATATATATGTTTAACAAAAATAAGACTTAGATATTGACTAAAAAATAACATGAGATCTGACCAAAATCCAATTTGCTTATAAAAAAAATTGTGCAATCAGCTCAATGCTGTAATGCACCTTGTTCAGGTTGCATGTGCACCTTGTTCAGGTTGCAATTGGCTTACAACGCCATTAATAATCAGCACAAAGCTGTAATGTTAATGCACCTTGTTCAGGCTGCAATTGGCCTACAACGCCATTAATAATCAGCACAAAGCTGTAATGTTAATGTACCTTGTTTAAGTAATTGTGATATAATGGGTACAGACAATATGTTGAATCTGGTAAGTAGAAAGGGTATGGTAATTGTGGTACAATGATCGGTATGGTAAAACGATATGTTGATTGGGATAAGTCGAAACGGTATGGTAATTGTGGTATAATGGGTGCAGGCGATATGTTGAATCTGGTAAATCGAAAGGGTATGGTAATTGTGTTATGATGATCGGTAAGGTACAGACGATACGTTGATTGCGATAAGTGAAAACGGTATGGTAATTGTGGTATGATGGGTACTGACGATTTATGTTGAATCCTTTAGGTCGAAATGGTAATTGTGATATGATGATCGGTACGGTAAGGCAATATGTTGATTGCAAAAAGTCGAAATGGTATGGTAATTGTGTTATGATGACCAATAAGGTAAAGACGAGATTTTGATTGCGATAAGTCAAAACAGCACGGTAATCGTGGTATGACAGGGACGGTACAGACAATATGTTGATTGCGATAAGGCTGTATGTATGGTAAGGTTTTGAATTTAAACCTTTATGTTAATACACATTCTTTTTATAAGCAACTAAACTGAATTTTAAAAAAATTTAGTTTTGTACAAATAAAAGCATAAGCAAAAATTTTTTTTCTTTTAAGAAAATAGAAAAAAGACACACTTTTTGAACAAAAGAAAACTAAAAAACTTCTCAGTTTTTTTTCAAGAATTTTTTTTTTAACAGCAATATGACTTCTTTTCATTTCCCCCGTTTAGATATATTACAAAAATTAGTTAAATAAAATTAAACAAGCATTAAGAACCTTCAGACCTGGGTATTGGGTAAAAAATAACTTAAGATCTGACTACAATCCTAAGTTGCTTATAAAAAAAATTGTGCAATCAGCTCAATGCTGTAATGCACACCTTGTTTAGGTTGCATGTGCACCTTGTTCAGGTTGCAATTGGCTTACAACGCCATTAATAATCAGCACAAAGCTGTAATGTTAATGCATCTCGTTTAGGTTGCAATTGGCTTACAACGCCATTAATAATCAGCACAAAGCTGTAATGTTAATGCACCTCGTTTAGGTTGCAATTGGCTTACAATGCCATTAATAATCAGCACAGAGCTGCAATATTAATGCACCTTGTTCAGGTTGCAATTGGCTTACAACGCCATTAACAATCAGCACAAAGCTGTATTAGAAATGCACCTTGTTCAGGTTGCATTCTGTCATGTGGCATGGTAATTGTGGTATGATAATCGGTAGGGTACAGACGATATGTTGATTGCGATAAGTCAAAATGGTACGGTAATTGTGGTATGACGATCGATGTGATACGGATAAAATAGATATGCAACTGGATATTAAATGCATCAGTGGTTAATGTAACAATCACAGATCTTTGTTAGGCTGTGTTATGACCCTCCACCTCCACCTCCAGCAACGCCATTAATAATAGGCATAAAGCTGTAATGTTCACCTTGTTCAGGTTGCAATTGGCCTAAACGCCATTAATAATCAGCACAAAGGTGTAATGTTAATGCAAGGTTGAATTCAGTCATGCAGTATGGTAATTGTGGTATGATTGGTAGGGTACAGACGATTATGTTGATTGCGATAAGTCAAAACGGTATGGTATTGTGGTATGATGATCGATGTGATACGGATGAAATAGATATGCAACTGGATATCAAATGTATCCATGGTTAATGTAACAATCACAGACCTTTGTTAGGCTGTGTTATGACCCTCCACCTCCACCTCCAACAACACCATTAATAATCAGTATAATGCTGTAATGTCAATCCACCTTGTTCAGGTTGCATTTGCACCTTGTTCAGAGTAGAATGGTTTTTAGGGGCCAAGATTGTGATTGTCTGCAAAATAGGTGAATTCAGATTGTAATTATCATTATGAATGAGATAGGCATATTATACATGTGCAATTTACAGATGGTGAAGGACAAACTGCATCTTCAATACCATCATCACAAAACTGGTCAAGTTCTTTCACCAAGTTAATATACTTTTCCATAGTGATATTGTATTTTTTGACGGTTTTATTCGATAATGCCTTCAGGCGTTTCTCTTCCTCTTGTCTGGCTTTCATACGGGGATGTGTATTAATGTACAAGAGTCGTTCTTGAGTAATTGGTTCGACAAGTGCCCAATTTCTTTCTTTTTCGCATCTGGAGAATGCAGTGTAAGCTGTACCAAGGTTATTTTTTTCCATCTGAATTGATTGTTGTAACTTGATACGCATGTGGGTGGCAGTTTTACCATCTCCAATTGACATACCCTGACTTTTGGCAATAGTTATTGCATATCCTGGCATTAACGGCAGGCCATTTCTGCTGCAACAATCAGACTCACATCGACCTTCAACCGCAGTAATTGGTATCCATTTCGGATGTTCTTGAATCCATGACGGGCCTTTATAATTTGGGAAATCGACTACAACAGCTATTGAAAATTCAGGTGGTGACATATTTGGTGAATAAAGGATTGCAATTACTTTTCCCATGGCACCATTATTTAGGCCAAGGCCTGTAAGACCCTTTTGGTTCTTGGTAAGGATTACAGTTGCACCAACTGCCATTAAAGATCTTAGTGGTATTTGACCCAGTTGCTTATCAGTTAAAGAGTGATGTTTACCACGTCCTCTTGATGGAATAACAGCAACTGGCACACCAAGGTTAGCTAATATATTATGGTTTTCTTCATTAACTTCATTCCATGTTTCCATTAATGTAAGGACGCGACCATGCAAAAAGTTACATTTTTCGGCATGGGGCAAAGCATTTTCATAACGACTATTTATATCTTGCCAGTCTTGTTGAGTAATCGATCCATTGCGTATTCTAAGTAGCCGCTGTAGAAGGGCCAACTGATCTGGTCCTTGGCGCATTGTTTCTGTAAGAACAATAACATCTTGAAATGAGCGATAGATTGCATAACCAGCAAAGTTGATTGTGGAATCATCATGTTTCGGCGGCTGATGTAAATCCAAAGCACGAATTGGTCCAAGTTGACCAAGGTCCCCAAAGAAATTGACAGTTGGTACACCTCCATAATAATTATCAAAGTCTCCTGTTGCCTCACATAATCTTTGGCTGCACCAAGCCACTAGAAGCTTCGACTGCATGCTACGTTCATCAATATTAAGTTGAATCAATTTCAGTTCATTGTTTTCATGCATGCCTGTATATTTTCTTAGCTTTCTTAGAGCTACATCACCCAACGGATAGTCAGAAAGCTGGACAGAATTTAAATTCTTATCTTTTTTAAGTTTGTGTGGTGGTGGAGTCATTGAGTGTATAGTGCGACCATTAGGTATGAGGACTGATGCTGCCCCAGTTGGGGCCAAGTTCATAACAGCAGAATTTCGCTGAAAAATACGACGAACGATTCTAGTAAGCGCGGTAATGATGAATGTTTTCCCGACACCGGCTGTTCCTTGTATTAATAAACGTATTGGCTGGGTACCTGTTGGCACAGTTCCTTTTGCGACTTGTAATAAATGCTGAAGATTTATACCAATGACTGTTCTTTGTAATTCATTAGCATTTAAGATGTTTATTTGGGGTAAAGTACATTCTTCAGCATGCTGCAATTCATTTTTTTCTGCTTCTTCAGATATAGATTGTAACCATAAGTCAGCATTAATTGGCCATTGACTACCAAAACTTTGAATTGCATAATTATTCCAATTAAATGTAGGCCCACCATCAGGAAGAACCTGTTGTACATTTGGCTCATTGATATCAGCAACATGGTGCCTAGCAATATCTCTCATTATTGCTCTACCTATGTTCATTTGTGCAATGGCAGAATTTTGGGAACATTGGGAACTTGCATCTGTATATTGTGATGATTGATCCGAAGACTGAGTATTGGTTTCAATATTGATTGCACGGGTGTGACTTTGTGTTCTCTCGCTTTTTTTATCGAATGATTGTTTAGCCTCTTTCAATGAATCAATTAATATTGATGGGCATTCTTCAGTTTGAACAAGGGAAGCCAAAGCAGCAGCAAATGACTCATGTTGTCCCTTCAAATCTTCAGTATTGTGCCACGTTCCAACAGAAAATATAATGAGCATAGCTTTTGCATAGTCCTCAGTAACAGGCCAGACAGGTTTTGTAGATATTCCTGTAAAAACTGGGACGTGATCTACTTTGCAGGTACAATTACACTTTTTGCTCCAGTTCCATAATGATATTTCTGGCTCAGTTTCTCTCCGCTTATCACTTAAGTATTTGTCTAATGCGCTACTTTTTGTAACAGTTCCATCTTCACCAGACGTATCCAAGGCTCGGAAACCACTGATACCAATGTATCGAAAATTCCTGGTACATCTAGTCAGACGACCACCACTATTAATGAAATCCGCCGCAGCACCTGGAACATCTACTAAACCCGCAATTTTTTGAAGTAGTCGTTGAGCCAAATTTTTAACAGTGCTTCCATCATCAGTGTTTTCAATGAGATGGCGATAAACATGTACTAAATCTTCCGTTGAAGCAGCACCTTTGCAAGCATAACTAGCAATGTATTTTTGTAGAGCGAGAAGGTTCTGATCGATAATGGGTTGACTATCACAATTTGCTAGCCAACTAAGTAGGCGTGTTTTTACATGCATCATCAAGCGAGGATGATCCCGTGGTCCCTCATATCTAGGATGTTCCCCCTCTGTTATGACAGCGTTAAAAGGATGAATCTCTTTACCACTTGTTTTTTTGGTTTGTGGATCAAGATCGCCAAAATGAAAGCGACAGTACTTCTGTGGAGCAGTATCTTTTTTATTCTTACGGCGATAACGCAAACAATTGGAATTACAATTATGGAGGCCAATTCTGTTCACGAGATGGGTATGTTGCTCTTTTATACCACCTTCATGACTAGCAACATCCGAAAGTTCTTGTGCCAATGGGTTATGGTCCGGTGGAGCTTGAGTCCCCTCTGGTCTGGCCCATTGATCTTTGTTTGGAACCCAAGTTCTAATTCCAGAAGTATCTATAATTTCATTTCCACCAGCAGGATGCAGTGAAGTAAACATTGGTGAAAAAATGTCATTACTGTCTTCATTTGTTGTTTGTAACCAATTTTGAAGTTCTTGCGCTGCAGGTTTTAATGCTTGTGAGTCTGCAACATCATCAGACAAGCTATCCATTATAGTTTTGACTTTCCGGGCATGTTTAGATGACGATATTATTGCGTGTCCATGTATCTCACCTCGACTTTTAGCAAATTCATATCGCAACCAATAGTCATCATATTGAAATACTTCCTTACTAACTGTGGCGAAGTAATTTATAGTCCTTGCATCGAAATACTGCGTCACAATATGAAGATTTTGTAGAATCATTTCCCGCTTAAATTTATTATCACTTTCCATTTGCTGGCGTACAGCATCTTCGTTTACATTGTTTATTAACGCATAATACTTAATAAGTAGTTCATGCAATGGTTTCCAATGAAATTCGGCACAACTGTTGGTATCAAAATATGCTGGTAAATCGCCAAATTCATTTCGTCTAAAAAACAGCATGGCATCCAATTTTTTTTTTTGGTCTCTCCAGTATGGATCGGTATTTACCAGGTTTTTTCCAATACTAATAATTTTACGTGGAACTGAATCATCATCATTTTGTAAATTATCTCGAAGTTCAGCGATTGTGAGATGAACATCATTTAATTGTTGGGAAACAAGAAATCTACCCTGCTGCAATGCTTGCATTCGCAAACGCATATTTAATAAGAAAAATTTCAAGTACGGATGACGTGCTACACGATTATCAGAACAATAATATATATGTTCGATGTATTCCTCAAAGTTAATTTTATTTAACCTTGGAACAGTTAAGTCACAATTTCCATTAATAAAAACAGTTGGGTATGCCATAGTAAAAAACCCAGGAGTTTTTAATTCCCGAATAGGCTGTTCTCGTGTATATTCTAAATTTGCATTCGCAACTGTGCCATGTTGAAGAGCTTGATTAACTGCATCTTCAGAACCCAAGAGCTTCTCCAGTACTATTCGTAACTCTTTGTCAGCATCTTTAGGTTCAACCGGGCAAACTAAACCAGAACGGGTTATACTCTCGTCATCGTCAGGTAAGTTTTGTTGAAATTGATTTTCAGCAGGACCCTTATCTCCTTCTGGTATGATATTTGGCAATTCCACAACTGGCAAATCAGGTAATTCAGAACGCATCTCTGGTAAATTTTGAATGCGGTCATATTTTATTGAGACATCCTTATAGTATTCATTCGGCAGGAACTAGAAGTAGCGTCCTTTTAAAGGTTTGTCAATGTGATCAGAGCCATTGTATTGATGTTTATTTTTAGTATCTGGACCTTCAACACCCCCTTCTGGGTATCCAAAACACAGTCCCCGTAATGCGTTTTCAACTTTACCCCTTTGCACAGTATACTGTTGAACTGAATTTTGACTTCCTTTCTTTTTAATAACCACTATTCCAACTTCTGACGGTAATGATGGCAGTTCGGTAGCAATTTGCATTCTTTGAGGAAAACTGATGCAATGACCTTTTGATGCAAGCATGCCATACCGCAGGAGGTGTATATTCATAATGACAGTAATACGACGAATTAATGCTACTTCTAGTATGGTCAAATTTTGGAGATATGGTGGTACTGGTAAAAAATGCATATCATTATGACGAATGTTATCGTGTAACGGACCCAAGTCGTCATCATCAGCTGACAGTATACCTGAAAATCTAGCAGGTGTCTTAACATTCTTTTTAAAACGACTAAGACTCTCCCTGTGACACCTATCACACCTACCATCGCTGAATATTTTCCAAGGCTTAACAGTAATTGGTTTTGTTTCATTTTCTGCAGTAGGTCTTATGGGAGGTGTTGCATAAAATACTGGGCGAGTTTCAAGACAAGTTTTACAGGTTGATAAACTATGTAATTTCTCACCTTCCTCAAACTGTATTACAGCAGCCACTACATCGGGATTTTGATGAATGGTGGCAGTTTCACTTTCCAAAATGTTGTCTTGATAACTGGACTGGTTGCCTGTGACAACTGTCGAGATTGACTGTAGGGTTGACAAATTTGTTGGTATGGACTGTTGTTTGGTTGGTAAATCTTTTGGTATTGGCTGTTGTGTGGGCGGCAAATTTTTTGGTATTGTCTGCGTAGTTGTTACATTTGTTGCCGTTGACTGAGTTGTTGACATGGAGTGTGTAGTTTGTAAATTGTGTGTAGTAATTGGCAGTGTCACAGGCTGCTTTTTTAAACTTGAATTTTTCTGTTTACCCACAGGTGTTTTACAAACGGCTTTTTTGCATCTGTAAGTTATTCGCTTGCGCCTTCTTTTGGTCTTGATAGTTGTCTCATTGACTTCAGGTTCTTCATATTTAACATTTAACTGAAGACACTTTTGCTTTAGAGCAAGTTCTTTATTAAAAATTTTTTTATTTTTAGGTCTGTTTTGTATGACAACAGAAATACGAGACTTCATTACTTTTTTCACTAGAAGATCTTGCTTTTCCATCAAAGTAATCACTTTATTTTTATCACATTTTTTATTTGTTGTATCTTTAGGTTGAATTACATTATTTGATGACAAACAGGAAATTTTTTTAGGTGGACTGAGTGGTGTGGATGATGCAACAGAAGGAAGGCTCAAATTGTCATCAAAGACCAATGATTGGTAGTGATTTCTATTTACTCTCCCAAGCAAAATAAAAGCACCTGCAGTGGTACCATCAGACAATAGATGTGCCAATTGCTGTTCCCCGGCAATATCATGTGTTTCATCATAAGTAGGACTAATAAGGGTATATGGGTGCATTGCAGTACTGGTATCAGATGTTATCAAAATGTTAACGCCCAGCATTATTGCAGCAGCTCGTATGAAAATTTCGTCAACATAAACAGTAGGTTTTGACTGCATTTGTAAGTCGCGTTCCCACTCTTCAGGGCTTTTTACTAAAAAGGTCCTACTATTTTGAAAAATTTCTATGTTGCTATTTTCACGGACAAATTTGACCATAGCTGCTCGTAGTTCAACATGGTTCTGGAAATTAAGTTCAGAGGGGACAATTTGTCTGATCTCAGGCCGATCAAGTTGCTGTACTACTGCTCTATAAAAACAGTTGCCATCTCCTATCGTCACTTCACGATATGTTATATTTGACAGACCAATACTTCTAGCATAAGCAATTATATGGTCTGCAGAATTTGACTCATTTAAAAGATGGGCAGCATAAGACTCTTGTAGTGCTATTTGGAAGTCAATATCATTGTTATTGAAGGGTCCAGGATTGCTTTCAATATCCCCTGATAACAATAACAGTAACTTCAAACATGCAAGATTGATGTTACAGCTTAGACAACACATAAAAATTAATAAACTAAAAACTTTCAAAAAATAAATGAAGTGGTTGCTATTATCCAGATTGTCAAAAAACATTCCTGTATGGCTGTGGAAATTTGTTTTATTCTTAATATCATTACTGGAATGAATAGCAGCTACATTATAAAACGAACCGATGTTGGCACGATATGCCTGGACTGATATCATGATTATTTTTTTTTTACTATGTGTTTTAACTATCAGTATTACAGATGCACCTAGCAGCAGTTATTGCACCTAAATGAGATATGAACAGTAAATAATAATCTAGTAAAAGATGCACCAAGCTGCACTTTGCACCTAAATGTTTGTTTGTTTGCTAGTAGAAGACACAGAAAAAATTATCAAATAATACTTATCCAATAATCTGTGAAGTATCAAAAAAATCCCAGCAAACAAAACCAACACGCTCCGGTAAAATACCAGAGGGTTTAAAAAAAAGTGGCGCCGAAAAAGTATATTTCGGTCGCTAAACCACGTGATCTATTTTGTCCAATCAAAGCGAATAATGTTTGTGTTTCAAAAACTTCACGTGATCCATTATATCCAATTAAATCGAAAAATTTTTGTTTTGGAAGAATGTTTGCAATTCCGTATTAGTTCCGGACGGCAGTTTCTTTCACCATAGTTTTTATGACAAAACCAAATAAATACTAGGGAGAAGGTTTAAAAAAACATAAAGGTTGCATTTATAATTGAATTTCCGCGCCCGAAGGCGTAGGAAATTCTTTAAAACCGTCGTTTTTTTCTTTCGGAGCATTTTTTGAGAAAAAATCGACCCTGGGATTTCACGTTGGTCTGTCACAGATGTAAGCTTCGTACCCAAGCTCCTTAACTACTGGGAAGTCCAGTATTGACGCTTCAGGCCAAAATTGGTATTTGTTTTCGACAAAACTTGGCACAGTTAACAAATAAAGTATGCTGAAAATGTTGATGGTACAAAAGTTTGATTTTTTGTCACCTAAATGTCATTTCAGGTCAAAATTTATCTAAAAATTAAAACTGCTTTATTTTCGACAAAAATTGACACAGTTAATAAAAAAAGTATGCTGAAAATGATGGTCACATCAAAATTTTGATTTTTTGTCAACTAATGCCGTTTAAGACCATAAACGTTTCAATCGCAAGACTTTCAACCATGAATGATAGGCTGTATTTTTTGTTAGCAATTTCTTTTAAAATGTGAGTTTACTATGACACGTTTCGTTTTGTTTGCGTTTGTTGTAAGATATAATGTCACTGGTGTGCTTTATCTTCAGAGGTTCATGCACCAAACCCCTTCGAATGTTTGGCACAATAACACAACGAATTAGCAGGTTTTCATCAAATAATTTGGTAGCGCGTGGAAATTCTTAGAGCCCCCAGGGCTTCTTGTTTTATTTATAAAGCTCTTCTGCTAAAAAAAATATAAGTTTTTTAAAGGCTAAAATACACGGTAAGTTTAAACGGACCGTTTAGTTGTAAAAAAAACTTATAAGTTCATTTGCAAATATTTCAAATTCAATAGCTCAAACAAAGGTCTCAAATTTATATCGGGTCAATATATACAGTGAATAATGTTAGCAGAATTATGTGCCAATACAAGTATTTAAACAATCGGTCATAACGCCAAAAAAACTATCATTTTTTCATAAATCTGAGATTAAAAGTTAACTTGGTTAATGACAACAACATTAAAAAGTCAAGATATAGAAATATTCAGAGAAGTCCACGAAAAAGGCAATACTTTTACCTGATTGTTGTAGGTGCAAGATAATTATGTTTTTCCTAGCCCTGTCCAGGATTTGAACCTGGATCTCTCATTTGCATGAGTGTCATAGCCATTAGACCAACAGGGCATGAATATATATATATATATATATGAAAAACTTTACATGTGTATCTTATATATGCTCACATAGCCTTTTTACTAACTAGGCAGGGGGACCTGGCGTTGATTATGTCTGGTTTAGTCACAAGTAACTATAACACCTGGCGCGATTTATACGTTTTGTAAACTGTGCCACACATTCACGTGGAGCGCTTTAGTACATGCAGTATATATATGATAAATTATGTGAAGCACACATAACAGTAAGATGTCTCAGGTGTAATATATTTTTTAAATAATAACTTTTTTGCAAAAATACAGTTTATATGTTGTGCCCATCTTAGCGAATTTTTTCAAAATGTTTCTGGCAAAACTTAAAAAGTGAATTTCAATCCAGGGTGAGTGCTTAGTACAGGTATGTTGCACATCCATATAGATTTAATACCATTTCAAACAAAAGATTAGCTTAAACTTCTGTTAAATAGAAACACAGGTAACAGCTTGTTGTTAACACAGGGCTGAGTGATTTGTACAGGTATACTGTTTCGCACATACGTTTCGGCACAATACCCATTTCTAAAAACCTATCCTAACTTCAGTTCAAACAAACAGACAGTTAACAACCTGTTCTTATCCTACGCAGCTAAAACAATTTTATATACTTTGTGGAAAATTTTGTAACATTTAAAAATAAAAATACAGTTTATAACGTGTTTTTAGCTTCTCTAAGCAAAAAACCCCCGCAATATTTAATGCAAAAAGTTTCCCTTAAAGATTAAAAATTAAACACGGCACTATGATTGAGTGTATTATCTCACTCACTGTGTAGAGCTATAGCCAGAAAATCTATTTCTTTGTAGCTAGCTAGTTTTATACTAGCCATTATGATATTGTTTTATCTTTTTTATGCTATTAGCTAGCTAGCTCTTCAATTCAAGTAGCTCTAGCTAGCTATTTAAGTTCTATTATTATTCCAGCTCAGTGAGTAGTTTTATGCTAGCTAGCCTTAGGTGTGAGTGAGAATAAGAAAGAGTTCATTACATACCCTTTCTTTCTTCGCTTTCTTGAACATAACAAGCCCTTCCGTTGGTTGCGATATGGCTTAGATTGAGTTTAAGGCGCTATGTGTCCGAGAAAATGTCATGTGATGTTAGTAAAAGTGATTTATGTATCACGTGGCTAAAAAGTGTAGGCAGATTTAACCTAAACTGGAAACGGCACCATTTACGCTTGGTACCATATTTAAAAAACAACAAAAACTCCATCGCCGTGCTAAAAACATGTTGTCTCGCTCACTAGAAAAACGTACTTAAGAATGACCATATGAAATCGCTGGGAGACTAGGCCCCAAAACGACCGATTTTTGATATTTTTGATGTATAGGGGGACGGGGCGCGGAAATCGTATAGAAATCCTATATACTCTCCACCGTGCTTACGTTTTCTTTTATATTTGGCTTATTTAATGAGGAAATGGGCTCCGCTACGCTCCGGGCGCTGACGCGCCCTCCGCTTCTCTCCGCAAAAATTATTTAAAAAATCGTTCGGGAAATGAGTTTACTCCCTGGGTACTTTCTTTGTATACTTTTGACTATACGGTCCGAGTCCAGGATTTAGAGGAAATTGCGGGTTTTCGTTTGCCGGCGATTAAACGTCTTTTATTCAGCGTCTCATCAAAAATGAAAACATTCTTGAAAACTACAAGTCTCATGCGTGTTAGTGGTGAAAAAATAATTTAAAAAATCGTTCGGGAAATGAGTTTACTCACAGGGTACTTTCTTTGTATACATTCGACTATACGGCCCAAACCCGGGATTTTCGGGAAATCGCGGGTTTTCGTTTGCCGGCGATTAAACCTCTTTCATTAAGCGTCTCATGAAAAATGAAAACATTTTTAAAAACTACAAGTCTCATGCGTTTTAGTGGTGAAAAAATAACTTAAAAAATCGTTCGGGAAATGAGTTTACTCCCTGGGTACTTTCTTTGTATACTTTTGACTATACGGGCCGAGTCTGGGATTTACGGGATATCGCGGGTTTTCGTTTACCGGCGATTAAACTTCTTTTATTCAGCGTCTCATCAAAAATGAAAACATTTTTGAAAACTACTAGTCTCATGCGTTTTAGTAGTAAAAAATAATTTAAAAAATCGTTCGGGAAATGAGTTTACTCCCTTGGTACTTTCTTTGTACACTTTTGACTATACGGGCCGAGTCCGGGATTTACGGGAAATCGCGGGTTTTTGTTTGCCGGCGATTAAACGTCTTTTATTCAGCGTCTCATCAAAAATGAAAACAATTTTGAAAACTACAAGTCTCATGCGTTTTAGTGGTGAAAAGATAATTTAAAAAATCGTTCTGGAAATGAGTTTACTCACAGGGTACTTTCTTTGCATACATTCGACTATACGGGCCAAGCCCGGGATTTACGGAAAATCGCGGGTTTTCGTTTGCCGGCGACGAAACATCTTTCATTAATCGTCTCATCAAAAATGAAAACATTTTTAAAAACTACAAGTCTCATGCGTTTTAGTGGTGAAAAAATTATTTAAAAACTACAAGTCTCATGCGTTTTAGTGGTGAAAAATTATTTAAAAAATCGTTCGGGAAATGAGTTTACTCCCTGGGTACTTTCTTTGTATACTTTTGACTATACGGGCCGAGTGTGGGATTTACGGGAAATCGCGGGTTTTCGTTTACCGGCGATTAAGCTTCTTTTATTCAGCGTCTCATCAAAAATGAAAACATTTTTGAAAACTGCAAGTCTCATGCGTTTTAGTGGTGAAAAGATAATTTAAAAAATCGTTCGGGAAATGAGTTTACTCCCTGGGTACTTTCTTTGTATACTTTTGACTATACGGGCCGAGTCTGGGATTTACGGGAAATCGCGGGTTTTCGTTTACCGGCGATTAAACTTCTTTATTTCAGCGTCTCATGAAAAATGAAAATATTTTTGAAAACTACAGGTCTCATGCGTTTTAGTGGTGAAAAAAAATTTTAAAAATCGTTCAGGAAATGAGTTTACTCCCTTGGTACTTTCTTTGTACACTTTTGACTATACAGGCCGAGTCCGGGATTTACGGGAAATCGCGGGTATTCGTTTGCCGGCGATTAAACGTCTTTTAATCAGCGTCTCATCAAAAATGAAAACAATTTTGAAAACTACAAGTCTCATGCGTTTTAGTGGTGAAAAGATAATTTAAAAAATCTTTCTGGAAATGACTTTACTCACAGGGTACTTTCTTTGTATACATTCGACTATACGGGCCAAGCCCGGGATTTACAGGAAATCGCGGGTTTTCGTTTGCCGGCGATTAAATCTCTTTCATTTAGCGTCTCATGAAAAATGAAAACATTTTTGAAAACCACAAGTCTCATGCGTTTTAGTGGTGAAAAGATAATTTAAAAAATCGTTCTGGAAATGAGTTTACTCACAGGGTACTTTCTTTGCATACATTCGACTATACGGGCCAAGCCCGGGATTTACGGGAAATCGCGGGTTTTCGTTTGCCGGCGACGAAACATCTTTCATTAATCGTCTCATCAAAAATGAAAACATTTTTAAAAACTCCAAGTCTAATGCGTTTTAGTGATGAAAAAATTATTTAAAAACTACAAGTCTCATGCGTTTTAGTGGTGAAAAAATTATTTAAAAAATCGTTCGGGAAATGAGTTTACTCCCTGAGTACTTTCTTTGTATACTTTTTGACTATACGGGCCGAGTGTGGGATTTACGGGAAATCGCGGGTTTTCGTTTACCGGCGATTAAGCTTCTTTTATTCAGCGTCTCATCAAAAATGAAAACATTTTTGAAAACTACAAGTCTCATGCGTTTTAGTGGTGAAAAGATAATTTAAAAAATCGTTCGGGAAATGAGTTTACTCCCTGGGTACTTTCTTTGTATACTTTTGACTATACGGGCTGAGTCTGGGATTTACGGGAAATCGCGGGTTTTCGTTTACCGGCGATTAAACTTCTTTTATTCAGCGTCTCATGAAAAATGAAAATATTTTTGAAAACTACAAGTCTCATGCGTTTTAGTGGTGAAAAAAAATTTTAAAAATCGTTCAGGAAATGAGTTTACTCCCTTGGTACTTTCTTTGTACACTTTTGACTATACGGGCCGAGTCCGGGATTTACGGGAAATCGCGGGTTTTCGTTTGCCGGCGATTAAATCTCTTTCATTAAGCGTCTCATGAAAAATGAAAACAATTTTGAAAACCACAAGTCTCATGCGTTTTAGTGGTGAAAAATAATTAAAAAAATCGTTCGGTAAATGAGTTTACTCCCTGGGTACTTTCTTTGTATACTTTTGACTATACGGGCCGAGTCCGGGATTTACGGGAAATCGCGGGTTTTCGTTTGCCGGCGATTAAACTTCTTTTATTCAGCGTCTCATCAAAAATGAAAACATTTTTGAAAACTACAAGTCTCATGCGTTTTACTGGTGAGAAGATAAATTAAAAAATCGTTCTGGAAAAGAGTTTACTCTCAGGGTACTTTCTTTGTATACATTCGACTATACGGGCCAAGCCCGGGATTTACGGGAAATCGCGGGTTTTCGTTTGCCGGCGATTAAACTTCTTTTATTCAGCGTCCCATCAAAAATGAAAACATTTTTGAAAACTACAAGTCTCATGCGATTTAGTGGTGAGAAGATAAATTAAAAAATCTTTCTGGAAATGAGTTTACTCTCAGGGTACTTTCTTTGTATACATTCGACTATACGGGCCAAGCCCGGGATTTACGGGAAATCGCGTGTTTTCGTTTGCCGGCAATTAAACCTCTTTCATTAAGCGTATCATCAAAAATGAACACATTTTTGAAAACTACAAGTCTCATGCGTTTTAGTGGTGAAAAGATAATTTAAAAAATCGTTCTGGAAAAGAGTTTACTCACAGGGTACTTTCTTTGTATACATTCGACTATACGGGCCAAGCCCGGGATTTACGGGAAATCGCGGGTTTTCGTTTGCCGGCGATTAAACTTCTTTTATTCAGCGTCCCATCAAAAATGAAAACATTTTTGAAAACTACAAGTCTCATGCGATTTAGTGGTGAGAAGATAAATTAAAAAATCTTTCTGGAAATGAGTTTACTCTCAGGGTACTTTCTTTGTATACATTCGACTATACGGGCCAAGCCCGGGATTTACGGGAAATCGCGTGTTTTCGTTTGCCGGCAATTAAACCTCTTTCATTAAGCGTATCATCAAAAATGAACACATTTTTGAAAACTACAAGTCTCATGCGTTTTAGTGGTGAAAAGATAATTTAAAAAATCGTTCTGGAAATGACTTTACTCACAGGGTACTTTCTTTGTATACATTCGACTATACGGGCCGAGTCCGGGATTTAGGAGAAATCGCGGGTTTTCGTTTACCGGCGATTAAACTTCTTTTATTCAGCGTCTCATCAAAAATGTAAACATGTTTGAATACTACAAGTCTCATTAGTTCTTGTTGTGCAAAAATAATTTGAAAAATCGTTCGGGAAATGAGTTTACTCCCTTGGTATTTTCTTTGTACACTTTTGACTATACGGGCCGAGTCCGGGATTTACGGGAAATCGCGGGTTTTCGTTCACCGGCGATTAAACGTCTTTTATTCAGCGTCTCTTTAAAAATGAAAACAATTTGGAAAACTACAAGTCTCATGCGTTTTAGTGGTGAAAAGATAATTTAAAAAATCGTTCTAGAAATGAGTTTACTCACAGGGTACTTTCTTTGTATACATTCGACTATACAGGCCAAGCCCGGGATTTACGGGAAATCGTGGGTTTTCGTTTGCCGGCGATTAAACCTCTTTCATTAAGCGTCTCATGAAAAATGAAAACATTTTTGAAAACTACAAGTCTCATGCGTTTTCGTGGTGAAAAAGTAATTTAAAAAATTGTTCGGGAAATGAGTTTACTCCCTGAGCACTTTCTTTGTATACTTTTGACTATACGGGCCGAGTCCGGGATTTACGGGAAATCGCGGGTTTTTGTTTTCCGGCGATTAAACTTCTTTTATTCAGCGTCGCATCAAAAATGAAAACATTTTTGAAAACTACAAGTCTCATGCTTTTTAGTGGTGAAAAGATAATTTAAAATATCGTTCTGGAAATGAGTTTACTCACAGGGTACTTTCTTTGTATACATTCTACTATACGGGCTAAGCCCAGGATTTACAGGATATCGCATGTTTTCGGTTGCCGGCGATTAAATCACTTTTATTCAGCGTCTCATCACAAATGAAAACATTTTTGAAAACTACAAGTCTCGTGCGTTTTAATGGTGAAAACATAATTTAAAAAATCGTTCGGGAAATGAGTTTACTCCCTGGGTACATTCTTTGTATACTTTTGACTATACGGTCTGAGTCCGGGATTTAGGGGAAATCGCGGGTTTTCGTTTGCCGGCGATTAAACTTCTTTTATTCAGCGTCTCATCAAAAATGAAAATATTTTTGAAAACTACAAGTCTCATGCGTTTTAGTGGTGAAAAAATAATTTAAAAAATCGTTCGGGAAATGAGTTTACTCACAGGGTACTTTCTTTGTATACATTCGACTATACGGGCCAAGCCCGGGGTTTACGGGAAATCGCGTGTTTTCGTTTTCCGGCGATTAAACCTCTTTCATTAAGCGTCTCATCAAAAATGAACACATTTTTGAAAACTACAAGTCTCATGCGTTTTAGTGGTGAAAAAATTATATAAAAACTACAAGTCTCATGCGTTTTAGTGGTGAAAAAATTATTTAAAAAATCTTTCGGGAAATGAGTTTACTCCCTGGGTACTTTCTTTGTATACTTTTGACTATACGGGCCGAGTGTGGGATTTACGGGAAATCGCGGGTTTTCGTTTACCGGCGATTAAGGTTCTTTTATTCAGCGTCTCATCAAAAATGAAAACATTTTTTAAAACTACAAGTCTCATGAGTTTTAGTGGTGAAAAAATAATTTAAAAAATCGTTCGGGAAATGAGTTTACTCCCTGGGTACTTTCTTTGTATACTTTTGACTATACGGGCCAAGCCCGGGATTTACAGGAAATCGCGGGTTTTTGTTTACCGGCGATTAAACCTCTTTCATTAAGCGTCTCATGAAAAATGAAAACATTTTTGAAAACCACAAGTCTCATGCGTTTTAGTGGTGAAAAAATAATTAAAAAGATCGTTCGGTAAATGAGTTTACTCCCTGGGTACTTACTTTGTATACTTTTGACTATACGGGCCGAGTCCGGGATTTACGGGAAATCGCGGGTTTTCGTTTGCCGGCGATTAAACTTCTTTTATTCAGCGTCTCATCAAAAATGAAAACATTTTTGAAAACTACAAGTCTCATGCGTTTTAGTGGTGAGAAGATAAATTAAAAAATCGTTCTGGAAATGAGTTTACTCTCAGGGTACTTTCTTTATATACATTCGACTATACGGGCCAAGCCCGGGATTTACGGGAAATCGCGTGTTTCCGTTTGCCGGCGATTAAACCTCTTTCATTAAGCGTCTCATCAAAAATGAACACATTTTTGAAAACTACAAGTCTCATGCGTTTTAGTGGTGAAAAGATAATTTAAAAAATTGTTCTGGAAATGACTTTACTCACAGGGTACTTTCTTTGTATACATTCGACTATACGGGCCAAGCCCGGGATTTACGGGAAATCGCGGGTTTTCGTTTGCCGGCGATTAAACCTCTTTCATTAAGCGTCTCATGAAAAATGAAAACATTTTTAAAACTACAAGTCTCATGCGTTTTAGTGGTGAAAAAATAATTTAAAAAATCGTTCGGGAAATGAGTTTACTCCCTGGGTACTTTCTTTGTATACTTTTGACTATACGGGCCGAGTCCGGGATTTACGGGAAATCGCGTGTTTTCTTTTTCCGGCGATTAAACCTCTTTCATTAAGCGTCTCATCAAAAATGAACACATTTTTGAAAACTACAAGTCTCATGCGTTTTAGTGGTGAAAAAATTATATAAAAACTACAAGTCTCATGCTTTTTAGTGGTGAAAAGATAATTTAAAATATCGTTCTGGAAATGAGTTTACTCACAGGGTACTTTCTTTGTATACTTTTGACTATACGGGCTAAGCCCAGGATTTACAGGATATCGCATGTTTTCGGTTGCCGACGATTAAATCACTTTTATTCAGCGTCTCATCACAAATGAAAACATTTTTGAAAACTACAAGTCTCGTGCGTTTTAATGGTGAAAACATAATTTAAAAAATCGTTCGGGAAATGAGTTTACTCCCTGGGTACATTCTTTGTATACTTTTGACTATACGGTCTGAGTCCGGGATTTAGGGGAAATCGCGGGTTTTCGTTTGCCGGCGATTAAACTTCTTTTATTCAGCGTCTCATCAAAAATGAAAATATTTTTGAAAACTACAAGTCTCATGCGTTTTAGTGGTGAAAAAATAATTTAAAAAATTGTTCGGGAAATGAGTTTACTCACAGGGTACTTTCTTTGTATACATTCGACTATACGGGCCAAGCCCGGGGTTTACGGGAAATCGCGTGTTTTCGTTTTCCGGCGATTAAACCTCTTTCATTAAGCGTCTCATCAAAAATGAACACATTTTTGAAAACTACAAGTCTCATGCGTTTTAGTGGTGAAAAAATTATATAAAAACTACAAGTCTCATGCGTTTTAGTGGTGAAAAAATTATTTAAAAAATCTTTCGGGAAATGAGTTTACTCCCTGGGTACTTTCTTTGTATACTTTTGACTATACGGGCCGAGTGTGGGATTTACGGGAAATCGCGGGTTTTCGTTTACCGGCGATTAAGGTTCTTTTATTCAGCGTCTCATCAAAAATGAAAACATTTTTTAAAACTACAAGTCTCATGAGTTTTAGTGGTGAAAAAATAATTTAAAAAATCGTTCGGGAAATGAGTTTACTCCCTGGGTACTTTCTTTGTATACTTTTGACTATACGGGCCAAGCCCGGGATTTACAGGAAATCGCGGGTTTTTGTTTACCGGCGATTAAACCTCTTTCATTAAGCGTCTCATGAAAAATGAAAACATTTTTGAAAACCACAAGTCTCATGCGTTTTAGTGGTGAAAAAATAATTAAAAAGATCGTTCGGTAAATGAGTTTACTCCCTGGGTACTTACTTTGTATACTTTTGACTATACGGGCCGAGTCCGGGATTTACGGGAAATCGCGGGTTTTCGTTTGTTGGCGATTAAACTTCTTTTATTCAGCGTCTCATCAAAAATGAAAACATTTTTGAAAACTACAAGTCTCATGCGTTTTAGTGGTGAGAAGATAAATTAAAAAATCGTTCTGGAAATGAGTTTACTCTCAGGGTACTTTCTTTATATACATTCGACTATACGGGCCAAGCCCGGGATTTACGGGAAATCGCGTGTTTCCGTTTGCCGGCGATTAAACCTCTTTCATTAAGCGTCTCATCAAAAATGAACACATTTTTGAAAACTACAAGTCTCATGCGTTTTAGTGGTGAAAAGATAATTTAAAAAATTGTTCTGGAAATGACTTTACTCACAGGGTACTTTCTTTGTATACATTCGACTATACGGGCCAAGCCCGGGATTTACGGGAAATCGCTGGTTTTCGTTTGCCGGCGATTAAACCTCTTTCATTAAGCGTCTCATGAAAAATGAAAACATTTTTGAAAACTACAAGTCTCATGCGTTTTAGTGGTGAAAAAATAATTTAAAAAATCGTTCGGGAAATGAGTTTACTCCCTGGGTACTTTCTTTGTATACTTTTGACTATACGGGCCGAGTCCGGGATTTACGGGAAATCGCGTTTTTCGTTTTCCGGCGATTAAACCTCTTTCATTAAGCGTCTCATCAAAAATGAACACATTTTTGAAAACTACAAGTCTCATGCGTTTTAGTGGTGAAAAAATTATATAAAAACTACAAGTCTCATGCGTTTTAGTGGTGAAAAAATTATTTAAAAAATCTTTCGGGAAATGAGTTTACTCCCTGGGTACTTTCTTTGTATACTTTTGACTATACGGGCCGAGTGTGGGATTTACGGGAAATCGCGGGTTTTCGTTTACCGGCGATTAAGGTTCTTTTATTCAGCGTCTCATCAAAAATGAAAACATTTTTGAAAACTACAAGTCTCATGCGTTTTAGTGGTGAAAAAATAATTTAAAAAATCGTTCGGGAAATGAGTTTACTCCCTGGGTACTTTCTTTGTATACTTTTGACTATACGGGCCAAGCCCGGGATTTACAGGAAATCGCGGGTTTTTGTTTACCGGCGATTAAACCTCTTTCATTAAGCGTCTCATGAAAAATGAAAACATTTTTGAAAACCACAAGTCTCATGCGTTTTAGTGGTAAAAAAATAATTAAAAAGATCGTTCGGTAAATGAGTTTACTCCCTGGGTACTTACTTTGTATACTTTTGACTATACGGGCCGAGTCCGGGATTTACGGGAAATCGCGGGTTTTCGTTTGCCGGCGATTAAACTTCTTTTATTCAGCGTCTCATCAAAAATGAAAACATTTTTGAAAACCACAAGTCTCATGCGTTTTAGTGGTGAGAAGATAAATTAAAAAATCGTTCTTGAAAAGAGTTTACTCTCAGGGTACTTTCTTTGTATACATTCGACTATACGGGCCAAGTCCGGGATTTACGGGAAATCGCGGGTTTTCGTTTGCCGGCGATTAAACTTCTTTTATTCAGCGTCCCATCAAAAATGAAAACATTTTTGAAAACTACAAGTCTCATGCGTTTTAGTGGTGAGAAGATAAATTAAAAAATCGTTCTGGAAATGAGTTTACTCTCAGGGTACTTTCTTTATATACATTCGACTATACGGGCCAAGCCCGGGATTTACGGGAAATCGCGTGTTTTCGTTTGCCGGCGATTAAACCTCTTTCATTAAGCGTCTCATCAAAAATGAACACATTTTTGAAAACTACAAGTCTCATGCGTTTTAGTGGTGAAAAGATAATTTAAAAAATTGTTCTGGAAATGACTTTACTCACAGGGTACTTTCTTTGTATACATTCGACTATACGGGCCAAGCCCGGGATTTACGGGAAATCGCGGGTTTTCATTTGCCGGCGATTAAACCTCTTTCATTAAGCGTCTCATGAAAAATGAAAACATTTTTGAAAACTACAAGTCTCATGCGTTTTAGTGGTGAAAAAATAATTTAAAAAATCGTTCAGGAAATGAGTTTACTCCCGGGGTACTTTCTTTGTATACTTTTGACTATGCGGGCCGAGTCCGGGATTTACGGGAAATCGCGGGTTTTCGTTTGCCGGCGATTAAACTTCTTTTATTCAGCGTCTCATCAAAAATGAAAACATTTTTGAAAACTACAAGTCTCATGCGTTTTAGTGGTGAGAAGATAATTTAAAAAATCGTTCGGGAAATGAGTTTACTCACAGGGTACTTTCTTTGTATACATTCGACTATACGGGCCGAGTCCGGGATTTAGGAGAAATCGCGGGTTTTCGTTACCGGCGATTAAACTTCTTTTATTCAGCGTCTCTTTAAAAATGAAAACAATTTGGAAAACTACAAGTCTCATGCGTTTTCGTGGTGAAAAAATAATTTAAAAAATTGTTCGGGAAATGAGTTTACTCCCTGAGCACTTTCTTTGTATACTTTTGACTATACGGGCTGAGTCTGGGATTTACGGGAAATCGCGGGTTTTTGTTTTCCGGCGATTAAACTTCTTTTATTCAGCGTCGCATCAAAAATGAAAACATTTTTGAAAACTACAAGTCTCATGCGTTTTAGTGGTGAAAACATAATTTAAAAAATCGTTCTGGAAATGAGTTTACTCACAGGATACTTTCTTTGTATACATTCGACTATACGGGCCAAGCCCAGGATTTACGGGAAATCGCATGTTTTCGTTTGCCGGCGATTAAACCTCTTTTATTCAGCGTCTCATCAAAAATGAAAACATTTTTAAAAACTACAAGTCTCATGCGTTTTAGTGGTGAAAACATAATTTAAAAAATCGTTCGGGAAATGAGTTTACTCCATGGGTACATTCTTTGTATACTTTTGACTATACGGGCCGAGTGTGGGATTTACGGGAAATCGCGGGTTTTCGTTTACCGGCGATTAAGCTTCTTTTATTCAGCGTCTCATCAAAAATGAAAACATTTTTGGAAACTACAAGTGTCATGCGTTTTAGTGGTGAAAAGATAATTTAAAAAATCGTTCGGGAAATGAGTTTACTCCCTGGGTACTTTCTTTGTATACTTTTGACTATACAGGCCGAGTCTGGGATTTACGGGAAATCGCGGGTTTTCGTTTACCGGCGATTAAACTTCTTTTATTCAGCGTCTCATGAAAAATGAAAATATTTTTGAAAACTACAAGTCTCATGCGTTTTAGTGGTGAAAAAATTATATAAAAACTACAAGTCTCATGCTTTTTAGTGGTGAAAAGATAATTTAAAATATCGTTCTGGAAATGAGTTTACTCACAGGGTACTTTCTTTGTATACTTTTGACTATACGGGCTAAGCCAAGGATTTACAGGATATCGCATGTTTTCGGTTGCCGACGATTAAATCACTTTTATTCAGCGTCTCATCACAAATGAAAACATTTTTGAAAACTACAAGTCTCGTGCGTTTTAATGGTGAAAACATAATTTAAAAAATCGTTCGGGAAATGAGTTTACTCCCTGGGTACATTCTTTGTATACTTTTGACTATACGGTCTGAGTCCGGGATTTAGGGGAAATCGCGGGTTTTCGTTTGCCGGCGATTAAACTTCTTTTATTCAGCGTCTCATCAAAAATGAAAATATTTTTGAAAACTACAAGTCTCATGCGTTTTAGTGGTGAAAAAATAATTTAAAAAATCGTTCGGGAAATGAGTTTACTCACAGGGTACTTTCTTTGTATACATTCGACTATACGGGCCAAGCCCGGGGTTTACGGGAAATCGCGTGTTTTCGTTTTCCGGCGATTAAACCTCTTTCATTAAGCGTCTCATCAAAAATGAACACATTTTTGAAAACTACAAGTCTCATGCGTTTTAGTGGTGAAAAAATTATATAAAAACTACAAGTCTCATGCGTTTTAGTGGTGAAAAAATTATTTAAAAAATCTTTCGGGAAATGAGTTTACTCCCTGGGTACTTTCTTTGTATACTTTTGACTATACGGGCCGAGTGTGGGATTTACGGGAAATCGCGGGTTTTCGTTTACCGGCGATTAAGGTTCTTTTATTCAGCGTCTCATCAAAAATGAAAACATTTTTTAAAACTACAAGTCTCATGAGTTTTAGTGGTGAAAAAATAATTTAAAAAATCGTTCGGGAAATGAGTTTACTCCCTGGGTACTTTCTTTGTATACTTTTGACTATACGGGCCAAGCCCGGGATTTACAGGAAATCGCGGGTTTTTGTTTACCGGCGATTAAACCTCTTTCATTAAGCGTCTCATGAAAAATGAAAACATTTTTGAAAACCACAAGTCTCATGCGTTTTAGTGGTGAAAAAATAATTAAAAAGATCGTTCGGTAAATGAGTTTACTCCCTGGGTACTTACTTTGTATACTTTTGACTATACGGGCCGAGTCCGGGATTTACGGGAAATCGCGGGTTTTCGTTTGTTGGCGATTAAACTTCTTTTATTCAGCGTCTCATCAAAAATGAAAACATTTTTGAAAACTACAAGTCTCATGCGTTTTAGTGGTGAGAAGATAAATTAAAAAATCGTTCTGGAAATGAGTTTACTCTCAGGGTACTTTCTTTATATACATTCGACTATACGGGCCAAGCCCGGGATTTACGGGAAATCGCGTGTTTCCGTTTGCCGGCGATTAAACCTCTTTCATTAAGCGTCTCATCAAAAATGAACACATTTTTGAAAACTACAAGTCTCATGCGTTTTAGTGGTGAAAAGATAATTTAAAAAATTGTTCTGGAAATGACTTTACTCACAGGGTACTTTCTTTGTATACATTCGACTATACGGGCCAAGCCCGGGATTTACGGGAAATCGCTGGTTTTCGTTTGCCGGCGATTAAACCTCTTTCATTAAGCGTCTCATGAAAAATGAAAACATTTTTGAAAACTACAAGTCTCATGCGTTTTAGTGGTGAAAAAATAATTTAAAAAATCGTTCGGGAAATGAGTTTACTCCCTGGGTACTTTCTTTGTATACTTTTGACTATACGGGCCGAGTCCGGGATTTACGGGAAATCGCGTGTTTTCGTTTTCCGGCGATTAAACCTCTTTCATTAAGCGTCTCATCAAAAATGAACACATTTTTGAAAACTACAAGTCTCATGCGTTTTAGTGGTGAAAAAATTATATAAAAACTACAAGTCTCATGCGTTTTAGTGGTGAAAAAATTATTTAAAAAATCTTTCGGGAAATGACTTTACTCCCTGGGTACTTTCTTTGTATACTTTTGACTATACGGGCCGAGTGTGGGATTTACGGGAAATCGCGATTTTTCGTTTACCGGCGATTAAGGTTCTTTTATTCAGCGTCTCATCAAAAATGAAAACATTTTTGAAAACTACAAGTCTCATGCGTTTTAGTGGTGAAAAAATAATTTAAAAAATCGTTCGGGAAATGAGTTTACTCCCTGGGTACTTTCTTTGTATACTTTTGACTATACGGGCCAAGCCCGGGATTTACAGGAAATCGCGGGTTTTTGTTTACCGGCGATTAAACCTCTTTCATTAAGCGTCTCATGAAAAATGAAAACATTTTTGAAAACCACAAGTCTCATGCGTTTTAGTGGTAAAAAAATAATTAAAAAGATCGTTCGGTAAATGAGTTTACTCCCTGGGTACTTACTTTGTATACTTTTGACTATACGGGCCGAGTCCGGGATTTACGGGAAATCGCGGGTTTTCGTTTGCCGGCGATTAAACTTCTTTTATTCAGCGTCTCATCAAAAATGAAAACATTTTTGAAAACCACAAGTCTCATGCGTTTTAGTGGTGAGAAGATAAATTAAAAAATCGTTCTTGAAAAGAGTTTACTCTCAGGGTACTTTCTTTGTATACATTCGACTATACGGGCCAAGTCCGGGATTTACGGGAAATCGCGGGTTTTCGTTTGCCGGCGATTAAACTTCTTTTATTCAGCGTCCCATCAAAAATGAAAACATTTTTGAAAACTACAAGTCTCATGCGTTTTAGTGGTGAGAAGATAAATTAAAAAATCGTTCTGGAAATGAGTTACTCTCAGGGTACTTTCTTTATATACATTCGACTATACGGGCCAAGCCCGGGATTTACGGGAAATCGCGTGTTTTCGTTTGCCGGCGATTAAACCTCTTTCATTAAGCGTCTCATCAAAAATGAACACATTTTTGAAAACTACAAGTCTCATGCGTTTTAGTGGTGAAAAGATAATTTAAAAAATTGTTCTGGAAATGACTTTACTCACAGGGTACTTTCTTTGTATACATTCGACTATACGGGCCAAGCCCGGGATTTACGGGAAATCGCGGGTTTTCATTTGCCGGCGATTAAACCTCTTTCATTAAGCGTCTCATGAAAAATGAAAACATTTTTGAAAACTACAAGTCTCATGCGTTTTAGTGGTGAAAAAATAATTTAAAAAATCGTTCAGGAAATGAGTTTACTCCCGGGGTACTTTCTTTGTATACTTTTGACTATGCGGGCCGAGTCCGGGATTTACGGGAAATCGCGGGTTTTCGTTTGCCGGCGATTAAACTTCTTTTATTCAGCGTCTCATCAAAAATGAAAACATTTTTGAAAACTACAAGTCTCATGCGTTTTAGTGGTGAGAAGATAATTTAAAAAATCGTTCGGGAAATGAGTTTACTCACAGGGTACTTTCTTTGTATACATTCGACTATACGGGCCGAGTCCGGGATTTAGGAGAAATCGCGGGTTTTCGTTACCGGCGATTAAACTTCTTTTATTCAGCGTCTCTTTAAAAATGAAAACAATTTGGAAAACTACAAGTCTCATGCGTTTTCGTGGTGAAAAAATAATTTAAAAAATTGTTCGGGAAATGAGTTTACTCCCTGAGCACTTTCTTTGTATACTTTTGACTATACGGGCTGAGTCTGGGATTTACGGGAAATCGCGGGTTTTTGTTTTCCGGCGATTAAACTTCTTTTATTCAGCGTCGCATCAAAAATGAAAACATTTTTGAAAACTACAAGTCTCATGCGTTTTAGTGGTGAAAACATAATTTAAAAAATCGTTCTGGAAATGAGTTTACTCACAGGGTACTTTCTTTGTATACATTCGACTATACGGGCCAAGCCCAGGATTTACGGGAAATCGCATGTTTTCGTTTGCCGGCGATTAAACCTCTTTTATTCAGCGTCTCATCAAAAATGAAAACATTTTTAAAAACTACAAGTCTCATGCGTTTTAGTGGTGAAAACATAATTTAAAAAATCGTTCGGGAAATGAGTTTACTCCATGGGTACATTCTTTGTATACTTTTGACTATACGGGCCGAGTGTGGGATTTACGGGAAATCGCGGGTTTTCGTTTACCGGCGATTAAGCTTCTTTTATTCAGCGTCTCATCAAAAATGAAAACATTTTTGGAAACTACAAGTGTCATGCGTTTTAGTGGTGAAAAGATAATTTAAAAAATCGTTCGGGAAATGAGTTTACTCCCTGGGTACTTTCTTTGTATACTTTTGACTATACAGGCCGAGTCTGGGATTTACGGGAAATCGCGGGTTTTCGTTTACCGGCGATTAAACTTCTTTTATTCAGCGTCTCATGAAAAATGAAAATATTTTTGAAAACTACAAGTCTCATGCGTTTTAGTGGTGAAATAAAATTTTAAAAATCGTTCAGGAAATGAGTTTACTCCCTTGGTACTTTTTTTGTACACTTTTGACTATACGGGCCGAGTCGGGGATTTACGGGAAATCGCGGGTATTTGTTTGCCGGCGATTAAACGTCTTTTAATCAGCGTCTCATCAAAAATGAAAACAATTTTGAAAACTACAAGTCTCATGCGTTTTAGTGGTGAAAAGATAATTTAAAAAATCGTTCTGGAAATGACTTTACTCACAGGGTACTTTCTTTGTATACATTCGACTATACGGGCCAAGCCCGGGATTTACAGGAAATCGCGGGTTTTTGTTTACCGGCGATTAAACCTCTTTCATTAAGCGTCTCATGAAAAATGAAAACATTTTTGAAAACCACAAGTCTCATGCGTTTTAGTGGTGAAAAAATAATTAAAAAGATCGTTCGGTAAATGAGTTTACTCCCGGGGTACTTTCTTTGTATACTTTTGACTATGCGGGCCGAGTCCGGGATTTACGGGAAATCGCGGGTTTTCGTTTGCCGGCGATTAAACTTCTTTTATTCAGCGTCTCATCAAAAATGAAAACATTTTTGAAAACTACAAGTCTCATGCGTTTTAGTGGTGAGAAGATAATTTAAAAAATCGTTCGGGAAATGAGTTTACTCACAGGGTACTTTCTTTGTATACATTCGACTATACGGGCCGAGTCCGGGATTTAGGAGAAATCGCGGGTTTTCGTTACCGGCGATTAAACTTCTTTTATTCAGCGTCTCTTTAAAAATGAAAACAATTTGGAAAACTACAAGTCTCATGCGTTTTCGTGGTGAAAAAATAATTTAAAAAATTGTTCGGGAAATGAGTTTACTCCCTGAGCACTTTCTTTGTATACTTTTGACTATACGGGCTGAGTCTGGGATTTACGGGAAATCGCGGGTTTTTGTTTTCCGGCGATTAAACTTCTTTTATTCAGCGTCGCATCAAAAATGAAAACATTTTTGAAAACTACAAGTCTCATGCGTTTTAGTGGTGAAAACATAATTTAAAAAATCGTTCTGGAAATGAGTTTACTCACAGGGTACTTTCTTTGTATACATTCGACTATACGGGCCAAGCCCAGGATTTACGGGAAATCGCATGTTTTCGTTTGCCGGCGATTAAACCTCTTTTATTCAGCGTCTCATCAAAAATGAAAACATTTTTAAAAACTACAAGTCTCATGCGTTTTAGTGGTGAAAACATAATTTAAAAAATCGTTCGGGAAATGAGTTTACTCCATGGGTACATTCTTTGTATACTTTTGACTATACGGGCCGAGTGTGGGATTTACGGGAAATCGCGGGTTTTCGTTTACCGGCGATTAAGCTTCTTTTATTCAGCGTCTCATCAAAAATGAAAACATTTTTGGAAACTACAAGTGTCATGCGTTTTAGTGGTGAAAAGATAATTTAAAAAATCGTTCGGGAAATGAGTTTACTCCCTGGGTACTTTCTTTGTATACTTTTGACTATACAGGCCGAGTCTGGGATTTACGGGAAATCGCGGGTTTTCGTTTACCGGCGATTAAACTTCTTTTATTCAGCGTCTCATGAAAAATGAAAATATTTTTGAAAACTACAAGTCTCATGCGTTTTAGTGGTGAAATAAAATTTTAAAAATCGTTCAGGAAATGAGTTTACTCCCTTGGTACTTTCTTTGTACACTTTTGACTATACGGGCCGAGTCGGGGATTTACGGGAAATCGCCGGTATTTGTTTGCCGGCGATTAAACGTCTTTTAATCAGCGTCTCATCAAAAATGAAAACAATTTTGAAAACTACAAGTCTCATGCGTTTTAGTGGTGAAAAGATAATTTAAAAAATCGTTCTGGAAATGACTTTACTCACAGGGTACTTTCTTTGTATACATTCGACTATACGGGCCAAGCCCGGGATTTACAGGAAATCGCGGGTTTTTGTTTACCGGCGATTAAACCTCTTTCATTAAGCGTCTCATGAAAAATGAAAACATTTTTGAAAACCACAAGTCTCATGCGTTTTAGTGGTGAAAAAATAATTAAAAAGATCGTTCGGTAAATGAGTTTACTCCCTGGGTACTTACTTTGTATACTTTTGACTATACGGGCCGAGTCCGGGATTTACGGGAAATCGCGGGTTTTCGTTTGCCGGCGATTAAACTTCTTTTATTCAGCGTCTCATCAAAAATCAAAACATTTTTGAAAACTACAAGTCTCATGCGTTTTAGTGGTGAGAAGATAAATTAAAAAATCGTTCTTGAAAAGAGTTTACTCTCAGGGTACTTTCTTTGTATACATTCGACTATACGGGCCAAGTCCGGGATTTACGGGAAATCGCGGGTTTTCGTTTGCCGGCGATTAAACTTCTTTTATTCAGCGTCCCATCAAAAATGAAAACATTTTTGAAAACTACAAGTCTCATGCGTTTTAGTGGTGAGAAGATAAATTAAAAAATCGTTCTGGAAATGAGTTTACTCTCAGGGTACTTTCTTTATATACATTCGACTATACGGGCCAAGCCCGGGATTTACGGGAAATCGCGTGTTTTCGTTTGCCGGCGATTAAACCTCTTTCATTAAGCGTCTCATCAAAAATGAACACATTTTTGAAAACTACAAGTCTCATGCGTTTTAGTGGTGAAAAGATAATTTAAAAAATCGTTCTGGAAATGACTTTACTCACAGGGTACTTTCTTTGTATACATTCGACTATACGGGCCAAGCCCGGGATTTACGGGAAATCGCGGGTTTTCGTTTGCCGGCGATTAAACGTCTTTCATTAAGCGTCTCATGAAAAATGAAAACATTTTTGAAAACTACAAGTCTCATGCGTTTTAGTGGTGAAAAAATAATTTAAAAAATCGTTCAGGAAATGAGTTTACTCCCTGGGTACTTTCTTTGTATACTTTTGACTATACGGGCCGAGTCCGGGATTTACGGGAAATCGCGGGTTTTCGTTTGCCGGCGATTAAACTTCTTTTATTCAGCGTCTCATCAAAAATGAAAACATTTTTGAAAACTACAAGTCTCATACGTTTTAGTGGTGAGAAGATAATTTAAAAAATCGTTCGGGAAATGAGTTTACTCACAGGGTACTTTCTTTGTATACATTCGACTATACGGGCCGAGTCCGGGATTTAGGAGAAATCGCGGGTTTTCGTTACCGGCGATTAAACTTCTTTTATTCAGCGTCTCATCAAAAATGTAAACATGTTTGAATACTACAAGTCTCATTAGTTCTTGTTGTGCAAAAATAATTTGAAAAATCGTTCGGGCAATGAGTTTACTCCCTTGGTATTTTCTTTGTACACTTTTGACTATACCGGCCGAGTCCGGATTTTACGGGAAATCGCGGGTTTTCGTTTGCCGGCGATTAAACGTCTTTTATTCAGCGTCTCTTTAAAAATGAAAACAATTTGGAAAACTACAAGTCTCATGCGTTTTAGTGGTGAAAAAATAATTTAAAAAATCGTTCTAGAAATGAGTTTACTCACAGGGTACTTTCTTTGTATACATTCGACTATACGGGCCAAGCCCAGCATTTACGGAAATCGCATGTTTTCGTTTGCCGGCGATTAAACCTCTTTTATTCAGCGTCTCATCAAAAACGAAAACATTTTTGAAAACTACAAGTCTCATGCGTTTTAGTGGTGAAAACATAATTTAAAAAATCGTTCGGGAAATGAGTTTACTCTCTGGGTACATTCTTTGTATACTTTTGACTATACGGGCCAAGTCCGGGATTTACGGGAAATCGCGGGTTTTCGTTTGCCGGCGATTAAACTTCTTTTATACAGCGTCCCATCGAAAATGAAAACATTTTTGAAAACTACAAGTCTCATGCGTTTTAGTGGTGAGAAGATAAATTAAAAAATCGTTCTGGAAATGAGTTTACTCTCAGGGTACTTTCTTTATATACATTCGACTATACGGGCCAAGCCCGGGATTTACGGGAAATCGCGTGTTTTTGTTTGCCGGCGATTAAACCTCTTTCATTAAGCGTCTCATCAAAAATGAACACATTTTTGAAAACTACAAGTCTCATGCGTTTTAGTGGTGAGAAGATAAATTAAAAAATCGTTCTTGAAAAGAGTTTACTCCCTGGGTACATTCTTTGTATACTTTTGACTATACGGGCCAAGTCCGGGATTTACGCGAAATCGCGGGTTTTCTTTTGCCGGCGATTAAACTTCTTTTATTCAGCGTCCCATCAAAAATGAAAACATTTTTGAAAACTACAAGTCTCATGCGTTTTAGTGGTGAGAAGATAAATTAAAAAATCGTTCTGGAAATGAGTTTACTCTCAGGGTACTTTCTTTATATACATTCGACTATACGGGTCAAGCCCGGGATTTACGGGAAATCGCGTGTTTTCGTTTGCCGGCGATTAAACCTCTTTCATTAAGCGTCTCATCAAAAATGAACACATTTTTGAAAACTACAAGTCTCATGCGTTTTAGTGGTGAAAAGATAATTTAAAAAATCGTTCTGGAAATGACTTTACTCACAGGGTACTTTCTTTGTATACATTCGACTATACGGGCCAAGCCCGGGATTTACGGGAAATCGCGGGTTTTCGTTTGCCGGCGATTAAACCTCTTTCATTAAGCGTCTCATGAAAAATGAAAACATTTTTGAAAACTACAAGTCTCATGCGTTTTAGTGGTGAAAAAATAATTTAAAAAATCGTTCAGGAAATGAGTTTACTCCCTGGGTACTTTCTTTGTATACTTTTGACTATACGGGCCGAGTCCGGGATTTACGGGAAATCGCGGGTTTTCGTTTGCCGGCGATTAAACTTCTTTTATTCAGCGTCTCATCAAAAATGAAAACATTTTTGAAAACTACAAGTCTCATGCGTTTTAGTGGTGAGAATATAATTTAAAAAATCGTTCGGGAAATGAGTTTACTCACAGGGTACTTTCTTTGTATACATTCGACTATACGGGCCGAGTCCGGGATTTAGGAGAAATCGCGGGTTTTCGTTACCGGCGATTAAACTTCTTTTATTCAGCGTCTCATCAAAAATGTAAACATGTTTGAATACTACAAGTCTCATTAGTTCTTGTTGTGCAAAAATAATTTGAAAAATCGTTCGGGCAATGAGTTTACTCCCTTGGTATTTTCTTTGTACACTTTTGACTATACCGGCCGAGTCCGGGTTTTACGGGAAATCGCGGGTTTTCGTTTGCCGGCGATTAAACGTCTTTTATTCAACGTCTCTTTAAAAATGAAAACAATTTGGAAAACTACAAGTCTCATGCGTTTTAGCGGTGAAAAGATAATTTAAAAAATCGTTCTAGAAATGAGTTTACTCACAGGGTACTTTCTTTGTATACATTCGACTATACAGGCCAAGCCCGGAATTTACGGGAAATCGCGGGTTTTCGTTTGCCGGCGATTAAACCTCTTTCATTAAGCGTCTCATGAAAAATGAAAACATTTTTGAAAACTACAAGTCTCATGCGTTTTCGTGGTGAAAAAATAATTTAAAAAATTGTTCGGGAAATGAGTTTACTCCCTGAGCACTTTCTTTGTATACTTTTGACTATACGGGCTGAGTCTGGGATTTACGGGAAATCGCGGGTTTTTGTTTTCCGGCGATTAAACTTCTTTTATTAAGCGTCGCATCAAAAATGAAAACATTTTTGAAAACTACAAGTCTCATGCTTTTTAGTGGTGAAAAGATAATTTAAAAAAGTCGTTCTGGAAATGAGTTTACTCACAGGGTACTTTCTTTGTATACATTCGACTATACGGGCCAAGCCCAGGATTTACGGAAATCGCATGTTTTCGTTTGACGGCGATTAAACCTCTTTTATTCAGCGTCTCATGAAAAATGAAAATATTTTTGAAAACTACAAGTCTCATGCGTTTTAGTGGTGAAAAAAAATTTTAAAAATCGTTCAGGAAATGAGTTTACTCCCTTGGTACTTTCTTTGTACACTTTTGACTATACGGGCCGAGTCCGGGATTTACGGGAAATCGCGGGTTTTCGTTTGCCGGCGATTAAATATCTTTCATTAAGCGTCTCATGAAAATTGAAAACATTTTTGAAAACCACAAGTCTCATGCGTTTTAGTGGTGAAAAATAATTAAAAAAATCGTTCGGTAAATGAGTTTACTCCCTGGGTACTTACTTTGTATACTTTTGACTATACGGGCCGAGTCCGGGATTTACGGGAAATCGCGGGTTTTCGTTTGCCGGCGATTAAACTTCTTTTATTCAGCGTCTTATCAAAAATGAAAACATTTTTGAAAACTACAAGTCTCATGCGTTTTAGTGGTGAGAAGATAAATTAAAAAATCGTTCTGGAAAAGAGTTTACTCTCAGCGTACTTTCTTTGTATACATTCGACTATACGGGCCAAGGCCGGGATTTACGGGAAATCGCGGGTTTTCGTTTGCCGGCGATTAAACTTCTTTTATTCAGCGTCCCATCAAAAATGAAAACATTTTTGAAAACTACAAGTCTCATGCGTTTTAGTGGTGAGAAGATAAATTAAAAAATCTTTCTGGAAATGAGTTTACTCTCAGGGTACTTTCTTTGTATACATTCGACTATACGGGCCAAGCCCGGGATTTACGGGAAATTGCGTGTTTTCGTTTGCCGGAAATTAAACCTCTTTCATTAAGCGTCTCATCAAAAATGAACACATTTTTGAAAACTACAATTCTCATGCGTTTTAGTGGTGAAAAGATAATTTAAAAAATCGTTCTGGAAATGACTTTACTCACAGGGTACTTTCCTTGTGTACATTCGACTATACGGGCCGAGTCCGGGATTTAGGAGAAATCGCGGGTTTTCGTTTACCGGCGATTAAACTTCTTTTATTCAGCGTCTCATCAAAAATGTAAACATGTTTGAATACTACAAGTCTCATTAGTTCTTGTTGTGCAAAAATAATTTGAAAAATTGTTCGGGAAATGAGTTTACTCCCTTGGTATTTTCTTTGTACACTTTTGACTATACGGGCCGAGTCCGGGATTTACGGGAAATCGCGGGTTTTCGTTTGCCGGCGATTAAACGTCTTTTATTCAGCGTCTCTTTAAAAATGAAAACAATTTGGAAAACTACAAGTCTCATGCGTTTTAGTGGTGAAAAGATAATTTAAAAAATCGTTCTAGAAATGAGTTTACTCACAGGGTACTTTCTTTGTATACATTCGACTATACAGGCCAAGCCTGGGATTTACGGGAAATCGTGGGTTTTCGTTTGCCGGCGATTAAACTTCTTTCATTAAGCGTCTCATGAAAAATGAAAACATTTTTGAAAACTACAAGTCTCATGCGTTTTCGTGGTGAAAAAGTAATTTAAAAAATTGTTCGGGAAATGAGTTTACTCCCTGAGCACTTTCTTTGTATACTTTTGACTATACGGGCCGAGTCCGGGATTTACGGGAAATCGCGGGTTTTTGTTTTCCGGCGATTAAACTTCTTTTATTCAGCGTCGCATCAAAAATGAAAATATTTTTGAAAACTACAAGTCTCATGCTTTTTAGTGGTGAAAAGATAATTTAAAAAATCGTTCTGGAAATGAGTTTACTCACAGGGTACTTTCTTTGTATACATTCGACTATACGGGCCAAGCCCAGGATTTACAGGAAATCGCATGTTTTCGTTTGCCGGCGATTAAACCACTTTTATTCAGCGTCTCATCACAAATGAAAAAATTTTTGAAAACTACAAGTCTCGTGTGTTTTAGTGGTGAAAACATAATTTAAAAAATCGTTCGGGAAATGAGTTTACTCCCTGGGTACATTCTTTGTATACTTTTGACTATACGGTCCGAGTCCGGGATTTAGGGGAAATCGCGGGTTTTCGTTTGCCGGCGATTAAACTTCTTTTATTCAGCGTCTCATCAAAAATGAAAATATTTTTGAAAACTACAAGTCTCATGCGTTTTAGTGGTGAAAAAATAATTTAAAAAATCGTTCGGAAAATGAGTTTACTCCCTTGGTACTTTCTTTGTACACTTTTGACTATACGGGCCGACTCCGGGATTTACGGGAAATCGCAGGTTTTCGTTTGCCGGCGATTAAACCTCTTTCATTAACCGTCTCATCAAAAATGAACACATTTTTGAAAACTACAAGTCTCATGCGTTTTAGTGGTGAAAAAATAATTTAAAAAATCGTTCGGAAAATGAGTTTACTCCCTGGGTACATTCTTTTTATACTTTTGACTATACGGGCCGAGTTCGGGATTTAGGGGAAATCGCGGGTTTTCATTTGCCGGCGATTAAACTTCTTTTATTCAGCGTCCCATCAAAAATGTAAACATGTTTGAATACTACAAGTCTCATTAGTTCTTGTGGTGCAGAAATAATTTGAAAAATCATTCGGGAAATGAGTTTACTCCCTTGGTAATTTCTTTGTACACTTTTGACTATACGGGCCGAGTCCGGGGTTTACGGAAATCGCGGGTTTTCGTTTGCCGGCGATTAAACGTCTTTTAATCAGCGTCTCATCAAAAATGAAAACAATTTTGAAAACTACAAGTCTCATGCGTTTTAGTGGTGAAAAGATAATTTAAAAAATCGTTCTGGAAATGACTTTACTCACAGGGTACTTTCTTTGTATACATTCGACTATACGGGCCAAGCCTGGGATTTACAGGAAATCGCGGGTTTTCGTTTACCGGCGAATAAACCTCTTTCATTAAGCGTCTCATGAAAAATGAAAACATTTTTGAAAACCACAAGTCTCATGCGTTTTAGTGGTGAAAAAATAATTAAAAAGATCGTTCGGTAAATGAGTTTACTCCCTGGGTACTTACTTTGTATACTTTTGACTATACGGGCCGAGTCCGGGATTTACGGGAAATCGCGGGTTTTCGTTTGCCGGCGATTAAACTTCTTTTATTCAGCGTCTCATCAAAAATGTAAACATGTTTGAATACTACAAGTCTCATTAGTTCTTGTTGTGCAAAAATAATTTGAAAAATTGTTCGGGAAATGAGTTTACTCCCTTGGTATTTTCTTTGTACACTTTTGACTATACGGGCAGAGTCCGGGATTTACGGGAAATCGCGGGTTTTCGTTTGCCGGCGATTAAACGTCTTTTATTCAGCGTCTCTTTAAAAATGAAAACAATTTGGAAAACTACAAGTCTCATGCTTTTTAGTGGTGAAAAGATAATTTAAAAAATCGTTCTGGAAATGAGTTTACTCACAGGGTACTTTCTTTGTATACATTCGACTATACGGGCCAAGCCCAGGATTTACAGGAAATCGCATGTTTTCGTTTGCCGGCGATTAAACCACTTTTATTCAGCGTCTCATCACAAATGAAAAATTTTTGGAAAACTACAAGTCTCGTGCGTTTTAGTGGTGAAAACATAATTTAAAAAATCGTTCGGGAAATGAGTTTACTCCCTGGGTACATTTTTTGTATACTTTTGACTATACGGTCCGAGTCCGGGATTTAGGGGAAATCGCGGGTTTTCGTTTGCCGGCGATTAAACTTCTTTTATTCAGCGTCTCATCAAAAATGAAAATATTTTTGAAAACTACAAGTCTCATGCGTTTTAGTGGTGAAAAAATAATTTAAAAAATCGTTCGGAAAATGAGTTTACTCCCTTGGTACTTTCTTTGTACACTTTTGACTATACGGGCCGACGCGGGATTTACGGGAAATCGCAGGTTTTCGTTTGCCGGCGATTAAACCTCTTTCATTAAGCGTCTCATCAAAAATGAACACATTTTTGAAAACTACAAGTCTCATGCGTTTTAGTGGTGAAAAAATAATTTAAAAAATCTTTCGGGAAATGAGTTTACTCCCTGGGTACATTCTTTTTATACTTTTGACTATACGGGCCGAGTTCGGGATTTAGGGGAAATCGCGGGTTTTCATTTGCCGGCGATTAAACTTCTTTTATTCAGCGTCCCATCAAAAATGTAAACATGTTTGAATACTACAAGTCTCATTAGTTCTTGTGGTGCAGAAATAATTTGAAAAATCATTCGGGAAACGAGTTTACTCCCTTGGTAATTTCTTTGTACACTTTTGACTATACGGGCCGAGTCCGGGGTTTACGGAAATCGCGGGTTTTCGTTTGCCGGCGATTAAACGTCTTTTATTCAGCGTCTCATCAAAAGTGAAATCATTTTTGAAAACTACAAGTCTCATGCGTTTTAGTGGTGAAAAGATAATTTAAAAAATCGTTCTGGAAATGAGATTACTCACAGGGTACTTTCTTTGAATACATTCGCCTATACGGGCCAAGCCAGGGATTTACGGGAAATCGCGGGTTTTCGTTTGCCGGCGATTAAACCTCTTTCATTAAGCGTCTCATGTAAAATGAAAACATTTTTGAAAACTACAAGTCTAATGCGTTTTAGTGGTGAAAAAATAATTTAAAAAATCGTTCTGGAAATGAGTTTACTCACAGGGTACTTTCTTTGTATACATTCGACTATACGGCCCAAGCCCGGGATTTTCGGTAAATCGCGGTTTTTCGTTTGCCGGCGATTAAACCTCTTTCATTAAGCGTCTCATGAAAAATGAAAACATTTTTAAAAACTACAAGTCTCATGCGTTTTAGTGGTGAAAAAATAATTTAAGAAATCGTTCGGGAAATGAGTTTACTCGCTGGGTACTTTCTTTGTATACTTTTGACTATACGGGCCGAGTCTGGGACATACGGGAAATCGCGGGTTTTCGTTTACCGGCGATTAAACTTCTTTTATTCAGCGTCTCATCAAAAATGAAAACATTTTTGAAAACTACAAGTCTCATGCGTTTTAGTGGTGAAAAAATAATTTAAAAAATCGTTCGGAAAATGAGTTTACTCCCTGGGTACTTTCTTTGTATACTTTTGACTATACGGGCCGAGTCTGGGATTTACGGGAAATCGCGGGGTTTCGTTTACCGGCGATTAAACTTCTTTTATTCAGCGTCTCATCAAAAATGAAAATATTTTTGAAAACTACAAGTCTCATGCGTTTTAGTGGTGAAAAAAAATTTTAAAAATCGTTCAGGAAATAAGTTTACTCCCTTGGTACTTTCTTTGTACACTTTTGACTATACGGGCCGAGTCCGGGATTTACGGGAAATCGCGCGTATTCGTTTGCCGGCGATTAAACGTCTTTTAATCAGCGTCTCATCAAAAATGAAAACAATTTTGAAAACTACAAGTCTCATGCGTTTTAGTGGTGAAAAGATAATTTAAAAAATCGTTCTGGAAATGACTTTACTCACAGGGTACTTTCTTTGTATACATTCGACTATACGGGCCAAGCCTGGGATTTACAGGAAATCGCGGGTTTTCGTTTACCGGCGAATAAACCTCTTTCATTAAGCGTCTCATGAAAAATGAAAACATTTTTGAAAACCACAAGTCTCATGCGTTTTAGTGGTGAAAAAATAATTAAAAAGATCGTTCGGTAAATGAGTTTACTCCCTGGGTACTTACTTTGTATACTTTTGACTATACGGGCCGAGTCCGGGATTTACGGGAAATCGCGGGTTTTCGTTTGCCGGCGATTAAACTTCTTTTATTCAGCGTCTCATCAAAAATGAAAACATTTTTGAAAACTACAAGTCTCATGCGTTTTAGTGGTGAGAAGATCAATTAAAAAATCGTTCTGGAAAAGAGTTTACTCTCAGGGTACTTTCTTTGTATACATTCGACTATACGGGCCAAGCCCGGGATTTACGGGAAATCGCGGGTTTTCGTTTGCCGGCGATTAAACTTCTTTTATTCTGCGTCCCATCAAAAATGAAAACATTTTTGAAAACTACAAGTCTCATGCGTTTTAGTGGTGAAAAGATAAATTAAAAAATCGTTCTGGAAATGAGTTTACTCTCAAGGTACTTTCTTTGTATACATTCGACTATACGGGCCAAGGCCGGGATTTACGGGAAATCGCGTGTTTTCGTTTTCCGGCGATTAAACCCCTTTCATTAAGCGTCTCATCAAAGATGAACACATTTTTGAAATCTACAAGTATCATGCGTTTTAGTGGTGAAAAGATAATTTAAAAAATCGTTCTGGAAATGACTTTACTCACAGGGTACTTTCTTTGTATACATTCGACTATACGGGCCAAGCCGGGGATTTACGGGAAATCGCGGGTTTTCGTTTGCCGGTGATTAAACCTCTTTCATTTAGCGTCTCATCAAAAATGAAAACATTTTTGAAAACTACAAGTCTCATGACTTTTAGTGGTGAAAAAATAATTCAAAAAATCGTTCGGGAAATGAGTTTACTCCCTGGGTACTTTCTTTGTATACTTTTGACTATACGGGCCGAGTTCGGGATTTACGGGAAATCGCGGGTTTTCGTTTGCCGGCGATTAAACTTCTTTTATTCAGCGTCTCATCAAAAATGAAAACATTTTTGAAAACTACAAGTCTCATGCGTTTTAGTGGTGAGAAGATAAATTAAAAAATCGTTCTGGAAAAGAGTTTACTCTCAGGATACTTTCTTTGTATACATTCAACTATACGGGCCAAGCCCGGGATTTACGGGAATTCGCGGGTTTTCGTTTGCCGGCGATTAAACTTCTTTTATTCTGCGTCCCATCAAAAATGAAAACATGTTTGAATACTACAAGTCTCATTAGTTCTTGTTGTGCAAAAATAATTTGAAAAATCGTTCGGGCAATGAGTTTACTCCCTTGGTATTTTCTTTGTACACTTTTGACTATACGGGCCGAGTCCGGGATTTACGGGAAATCGCGGGTTTTCGTTTGCAGGCGATTAAACGTCTTTTATTCAGCGTCTCTTTAAAAATGAAAACAATTTGAAAAACTACAAGTCTCATGCGTTTTAGTGGTGAAAAGATAATTTAAAAAATCGTTCTAGAAATGAGTTTACTCACAGGGTACTTTCTTTGTATACATTCGACTATACAGGCCAAGCCCGGGATTTACGGGAAATCGCGGGTGTTCGTTTGCCGGCGACGAAACATCTTTCATTAAGCGTCTCATCAAAAATGAAAACATTTTTAAAAACTACAAGTCTCATTAGTTCTTGTTGTGCAAAAATAATTTGAAAAATCGTTCGGGCAATGAGTTTACTCACTTGGTATTTTCTTTGTACACTTTTGACTATACGGGCCGAGTCCGGGATTTACGGGAAATCGCGGGTTTTCGTTTGCAGGCGATTAAACGTCTTTTATTCAGCGTCTCTTTAAAAATGAAAACAATTTGGAAAACTACAAGTCTCATGCGTTTTAGTGGTGAAAAGATAATTTAAAAAATCGTTCTAGAAATGAGTTTACTCACAGGGTACTTTCTTTGTATACATTCGACTATACAGGCCAAGCCCGGGATTTACGGGAAATCGCGGGTGTTCGTTTGCCGGCGACGAAACATCTTTCATTAAGCGTCTCATCAAAAATGAAAACATTTTTAAAAACTACAAGTCTCATGCGTTTTAGTGGTGAAAAATTATAAAAAAACTACAAGTCTCATGCGTTTTAGTGGTGAAAAAATAATTTAAAAAATCGTTCGGGAAATGAGTTTACTCCCTGGGTACTTTTTTTGTATACTTTTGACTATACGGGCCGAGTCTGGGATTTACGGGAAATCGCGGGTTTTCGTTTACCGGCGATTAAACTTCTTTTATTCAGCGTCTCATCAAAAATGAGAATATTTTTGAAAACTAAAAGTCTCATGCGTTTTAGTGGTGAAAAAAAATTTTAAAAATCGTTCAGGAAATAAGTTTACTCCCTTGGTACTTTCTTTATACACTTTTGACTATACGGGCCGAGTCCGGGATTTACGGGAAATCGCGGGTATTCGTTTGCCGGCGATTAAACGTCTTTTAATCAGCGTCTCATCAAAAATGAAAACAATTTTGAAAACTACAAGTCTCATGCGTTTTAGTGGTGAAAAGATAATTTAAAAAATCGTTCTGGAAATGACTTTACTCACAGGGTACTTTCTTTGTATACATTCGACTATACGGGCCAAGCCGGGGATTTACAGGAAATCGCGGGTTTTCGTTTACCGGCGAATAAACCTCTTTCATTAAGCGTCTCATGAAAAATGAAAACATTTTTGAAAACCACAAGTCTCATGCGTTTTAGTGGTGAAAAAATAATTAAAAAGATCGTTCGGTAAATGAGTTTACTCCATGGGTACTTACTTTGTATACTTTTGACTATACGGGCCGAGTCCGGGATTTACGGGAAATCGCGGGTTTTCGTTTGCCGGCGATTAAACTTCTTTTATTCAGCGTCTCATCAAAAATGAAAACATTTTTGAAAACTACAAGTCTCATGCGTTTTAGTGGTGAGAAGATAAATTAAAAAATCGTTCTGGAAAAGAGGTTACTCTCAGGGTACTTTCTTTGTATACATTCGACTATACGGGCCAAGCCCGGGATTTACGGGAAATCGCGGTTTTTCGTTTGCCGGCGATTAAACTTCTTTTATTCTGCGTCCCATCAAAAATGAAAACATTTTTGAAAACTACAAGTCTCATGCGTTTTAGTGGTGAAAAGATAAATTAAAAAATCGTTCTGGAAATGAGTTTACTCTCAGGGTACTTTCTTTGTATACATTAGACTATACGGGCCAAGCCCGGGATTTACGGGAAAGCGCGTGTTTTCGTTTGCCGGCGATTAAAGCCCTTTCATTAAGCGTCTCATCAAAGATGAACACATTTTTGAAATCTACAAGTCTCATGCGTTTTAGTGGTGAAAAGATAATTTAAAAAATCGTTCTGGAAATGACTTTACTCACAGGGTACTTTCTTTGTATACATTCGACTATACGGGCCAAGCCCGGGATTTACGGGAAATCGCGGGTTTTCGTTTGCCGGCGATTAAACCTCTTTCATTAAGCGTCTCATGAAAAATGAAAACATTTTTAAAAACTACAAGTCTCATGCGTTTTAGTGGTGAAAAAATAATTTAAAAAATCGTTCAGGAAATGAGTTTACTCCCTGGGTACTTTCTTTGTATACTTTTGACTATACTGGCCGAGTCCGGGATTTACGGAAAATCGCGGGTTTTCGTTTGCCGGCGATTAAACTTCGTTTATTCAGCGTCTCATCAAAAATGAAAACATTTTTGAAAACTACAAGTCTCATGCGTTTTAGTGGTGAGAAGATAATTTAAAAAATTGTTCTGGAAATGAGTTTACTCACAGGGTACTTTCTTTGTATACATTCGACTATACGGGCCGAGTCCGGGATTTAGGAGAAATCGCGGGTTTTCGTTTACCGGCGATTAAACTTCTTTCATTCAGCGTCTCATCAAAAATGTAAACATGTTTGAATACTACAAGTCTCATTAGTTCTTGTTGTGCAAAAATAATTTGAAAAATCGTTCGGGCAATGAGTTTACTCCCTTGGTATTTTCTTTGTACACTTTTGACTATACGGGCCGAGTCCGGGATTTACGGGAAATCGCGGGTTTTCGTTTGCCGGCGATTAAACGTCTTTTATTCAGCGTCTCTTTAAAAATGAAAACAATTTGGAAAACTACAAGTCTCATGCGTTTTAGTGGTGAAAAGATAATTTAAAAAATCGTTCTAGAAATGAGTTTACTCACAGGGTACTTTCTTTGTATACATTCGACTATACAGGCCAAGCCCGGGATTTACGGGAAATCGCGGGTTTTCGTTGTCCGGCGATTAAACCTCTTTCATTAAGCGTCTCATGAAAAATGAAAACATTTTTGAAAACTACAAGTCTCATGCGTTTTCGTGGTGAAAAAATAATTTAAAAAATCGTTCGGGAAATGAGTTTAATCCCTGAGCACTTTCTTTGTATACTTTTGACTATACGGGCCGAGTCTGGGATTTACGGGAAATCGCGGGTTTTCGTTTACCGGCGATTAAATTTCTTTTATTCAGCGTCTCATCAAAAATGAAAATATTTTTGAAAACTACAAGTCTTATGCGTTTTAGTGGTGAAAAAAAATTTTAAAAATCGTTCAGGAAATAAGTTTACTCCCTTGGTACTTTCTTTGTACACTTTTGACTATACGGGCCGAGTCCGGGATTTACGGGAAATCGCGGGTATTCGTTTGCCGGCGATTAAACGTCTTTTAATCAGCGTCTCATCAAAAATGAAAACAATTTTGAAAACTACAAGTCTCATGCGTTTTAGTGGTGAAAAGATAATTTAAAAAATCGTTCTGGAAATGACTTTACTCACAGGGTACTTTCTTTGTATACATTCGACTATACGGGCCAAGCCCGGGATTTACGGGAAATCGCGGGTTTTCGTTTGCCGGCGATTAAACCTCTTTCATTAAGCGTCTCATGAAAAATGAAAACAATTTTGAAAACTACAAGTCTCATGCGTTTTAGTGGAGAAAAGATAATTTAAAAAATCGTTCTGGAAATGACTTTACTCACAGGGTACTTTCTTTGTATACATTCGACTATACGGGCCAAGCCTGGGATTTACAGGAAATCGCGGGTTTTCGTTTACCGGCGAATAAACCTCTTTCATTAAGCGTCTCATGAAAAATGAAAACATTTTTGAAAACCACAAGTCTCATGCGTTTTAGTGGTGAAAAAATAATTAAAAAGATCGTTCGGTAAATGAGTTTACTCCCTGGGTACTTACTTTGTATACTTTTGACTATACGGGCCGAGTCCGGGATTTACGGGAAATCGCGGGTTTTCGTTTGCCGGCGATTAAACTTCTTTTATTCAGCGTCTCATCAAAAATGAAAACATTTTTGAAAACTACAAGTCTCATGCGTTTTAGTGGTGAGAAGATCAATTAAAAAATCGTTCTGGAAAAGAGTTTACTCTCAGGGTACTTTCTTTGTATACATTCGACTATACGGGCCAAGCCCGGGATTTACGGGAAATCGCGGGTTTTCGTTTGCCGGCGATTAAACTTCTTTTATTCTGCGTCCCATCAAAAATGAAAACATTTTTGAAAACTACAAGTCTCATGCGTTTTAGTGGTGAAAAGATAAATTAAAAAATCGTTCTGGAAATGAGTTTACTCTCAAGGTACTTTCTTTGTATACATTCGACTATACGGGCCAAGGCCGGGATTTACGGGAAATCGCGTGTTTTCGTTTTCCGGCGATTAAACCCCTTTCATTAAGCGTCTCATCAAAGATGAACACATTTTTGAAATCTACAAGTATCATGCGTTTTAGTGGTGAAAAGATAATTTAAAAAATCGTTCTGGAAATGACTTTACTCACAGGGTACTTTCTTTGTATACATTCGACTATACGGGCCAAGCCGGGGATTTACGGGAAATCGCGGGTTTTCGTTTGCCGGTGATTAAACCTCTTTCATTTAGCGTCTCATCAAAAATGAAAACATTTTTGAAAACTACAAGTCTCATGACTTTTAGTGGTGAAAAAATAATTCAAAAAATCGTTCGGGAAATGAGTTTACTCCCTGGGTACTTTCTTTGTATACTTTTGACTATACGGGCCGAGTTCGGGATTTACGGGAAATCGCGGGTTTTCGTTTGCCGGCGATTAAACTTCTTTTATTCAGCGTCTCATCAAAAATGAAAACATTTTTGAAAACTACAAGTCTCATGCGTTTTAGTGGTGAGAAGATAAATTAAAAAATCGTTCTGGAAAAGAGTTTACTCTCAGGATACTTTCTTTGTATACATTCAACTATACGGGCCAAGCCCGGGATTTACGGGAATTCGCGGGTTTTCGTTTGCCGGCGATTAAACTTCTTTTATTCTGCGTCCCATCAAAAATGAAAACATGTTTGAATACTACAAGTCTCATTAGTTCTTGTTGTGCAAAAATAATTTGAAAAATCGTTCGGGCAATGAGTTTACTCCCTTGGTATTTTCTTTGTACACTTTTGACTATACGGGCCGAGTCCGGGATTTACGGGAAATCGCGGGTTTTCGTTTGCAGGCGATTAAACGTCTTTTATTCAGCGTCTCTTTAAAAATGAAAACAATTTGGAAAACTACAAGTCTCATGCGTTTTAGTGGTGAAAAGATAATTTAAAAAATCGTTCTAGAAATGAGTTTACTCACAGGGTACTTTCTTTGTATACATTCGACTATACAGGCCAAGCCCGGGATTTACGGGAAATCGCGGGTGTTCGTTTGCCGGCGACGAAACATCTTTCATTAAGCGTCTCATCAAAAATGAAAACATTTTTAAAAACTACAAGTCTCATTAGTTCTTGTTGTGCAAAAATAATTTGAAAAATCGTTCGGGCAATGAGTTTACTCACTTGGTATTTTCTTTGTACACTTTTGACTATACGGGCCGAGTCCGGGATTTACGGGAAATCGCGGGTTTTCGTTTGCAGGCGATTAAACGTCTTTTATTCAGCGTCTCTTTAAAAATGAAAACAATTTGGAAAACTACAAGTCTCATGCGTTTTAGTGGTGAAAAGATAATTTAAAAAATCGTTCTAGAAATGAGTTTACTCACAGGGTACTTTCTTTGTATACATTCGACTATACAGGCCAAGCCCGGGATTTACGGGAAATCGCGGGTGTTCGTTTGCCGGCGACGAAACATCTTTCATTAAGCGTCTCATCAAAAATGAAAACATTTTTAAAAACTACAAGTCTCATGCGTTTTAGTGGTGAGAAGATAAATTAAAAAATCGTTCTGGAAAAGAGTTTACTCTCAGGATACTTTCTTTGTATACATTCAACTATACGGGCCAAGCCCGGGATTTACGGGAATTCGCGGGTTTTCGTTTGCCGGCGATTAAACTTCTTTTATTCTGCGTCCCATCAAAAATGAAAACATGTTTGAATACTACAAGTCTCATTAGTTCTTGTTGTGCAAAAATAATTTGAAAAATCGTTCGGGCAATGAGTTTACTCCCTTGGTATTTTCTTTGTACACTTTTGACTATACGGGCCGAGTCCGGGATTTACGGGAAATCGCGGGTTTTCGTTTGCAGGCGATTAAACGTCTTTTATTCAGCGTCTCTTTAAAAATGAAAACAATTTGGAAAACTACAAGTCTCATGCGTTTTAGTGGTGAAAAGATAATTTAAAAAATCGTTCTAGAAATGAGTTTACTCACAGGGTACTTTCTTTGTATACATTCGACTATACAGGCCAAGCCCGGGATTTACGGGAAATCGCGGGTGTTCGTTTGCCGGCGACGAAACATCTTTCATTAAGCGTCTCATCAAAAATGAAAACATTTTTAAAAACTACAAGTCTCATTAGTTCTTGTTGTGCAAAAATAATTTGAAAAATCGTTCGGGCAATGAGTTTACTCACTTGGTATTTTCTTTGTACACTTTTGACTATACGGGCCGAGTCCGGGATTTACGGGAAATCGCGGGTTTTCGTTTGCAGGCGATTAAACGTCTTTTATTCAGCGTCTCTTTAAAAATGAAAACAATTTGGAAAACTACAAGTCTCATGCGTTTTAGTGGTGAAAAGATAATTTAAAAAATCGTTCTAGAAATGAGTTTACTCACAGGGTACTTTCTTTGTATACATTCGACTATACAGGCCAAGCCCGGGATTTACGGGAAATCGCGGGTGTTCGTTTGCCGGCGACGAAACATCTTTCATTAAGCGTCTCATCAAAAATGAAAACATTTTTAAAAACTACAAGTCTCATGCGTTTTAGTGGTGAAAAATTATAAAAAAACTACAAGTCTCATGCGTTTTAGTGGTGAAAAAATAATTTAAAAAATCGTTCGGGAAATGAGTTTACTCCCTGGGTACTTTTTTTGTATACTTTTGACTATACGGGCCGAGTCCGGGATTTACGGGAAATCGCGGGTATTCGTTTGCCGGCGATTAAACGTCTTTTAATCAGCGTCTCATCAAAAATGAAAACAATTTTGAAAACTACAAGTCTCATGCGTTTTAGTGGTGAAAAGATAATTTAAAAAATCGTTCTGGAAATGACTTTACTCACAGGGTACTTTCTTTGTATACATTCGACTATACGGGCCAAGCCGGGGATTTACAGGAAATCGCGGGTTTTCGTTTACCGGCGAATAAACCTCTTTCATTAAGCGTCTCATGAAAAATGAAAACATTTTCGAAAACCACAAGTCTCATGCGTTTTAGTGGTGAAAAAATAATTAAAAAGATCGTTCGGTAAATGAGTTTACTCCATGGGTACTTACTTTGTATACTTTTGACTATACGGGCCGAGTCCGGGATTTACGGGAAATCGCGGGTTTTCGTTTGCCGGCGATTAAACTTCTTTTATTCAGCGTCTCATCAAAAATGAAAACATTTTTGAAAACTACAAGTCTCATGCGTTTTAGTGGTGAGAAGATAAATTAAAAAATCGTTCTGGAAAAGAGGTTACTCTCAGGGTACTTTCTTTGTATACATTCGACTATACGGGCCAAGCCCGGGATTTACGGGAAATCGCGGTTTTTCGTTTGCCGGCGATTAAACTTCTTTTATTCTGCGTCCCATCAAAAATGAAAACATTTTTGAAAACTACAAGTCTCATGCGTTTTAGTGGTGAAAAGATAAATTAAAAAATCGTTCTGGAAATGAGTTTACTCTCAGGGTACTTTCTTTGTATACATTAGACTATACGGGCCAAGCCCGGGATTTACGGGAAAGCGCGTGTTTTCGTTTGCCGGCGATTAAAGCCCTTTCATTAAGCGTCTCATCAAAGATGAACACATTTTTGAAATCTACAAGTCTCATGCGTTTTAGTGGTGAAAAGATAATTTAAAAAATCGTTCTGGAAATGACTTTACTCACAGGGTACTTTCTTTGTATACATTCGACTATACGGGCCAAGCCCGGGATTTACGGGAAATCGCGGGTTTTTGTTTGCCGGCGATTAAACCTCTTTCATTAAGCGTCTCATGAAAAATGAAAACATTTTTAAAAACTACAAGTCTCATGCGTTTTAGTGGTGAAAAAATAATTTAAAAAATCGTTCAGGAAATGAGTTTACTCCCTGGGTACTTTCTTTGTATACTTTTGACTATACTGGCCGAGTCCGGGATTTACGGAAAATCGCGGGTTTTCGTTTGCCGGCGATTAAACTTCGTTTATTCAGCGTCTCATCAAAAATGAAAACATTTTTGAAAACTACAAGTCTCATGCGTTTTAGTGGTGAGAAGATAATTTAAAAAATTGTTCTGGAAATGAGTTTACTCACAGGGTACTTTCTTTGTATACATTCGACTATACGGGCCGAGTCCGGGATTTAGGAGAAATCGCGGGTTTTCGTTTACCGGCGATTAAACTTCTTTCATTCAGCGTCTCATCAAAAATGTAAACATGTTTGAATACTACAAGTCTCATTAGTTCTTGTTGTGCAAAAATAATTTGAAAAATCGTTCGGGCAATGAGTTTACTCCCTTGGTATTTTCTTTGTACACTTTTGACTATACGGGCCGAGTCCGGGATTTACGGGAAATCGCGGGTTTTCGTTTGCCGGCGATTAAACGTCTTTTTTTCAGCGTCTCTTTAAAAATGAAAACAATTTGGAAAACTACAAGTCTCATGCGTTTTAGTGGTGAAAAGATAATTTAAAAAATCGTTCTAGAAATGAGTTTACTCACAGGGTACTTTCTTTGTATACATTCGACTATACAGGCCAAGCCCGGGATTTACGGGAAATCGCGGGTTTTCGTTGTCCGGCGATTAAACCTCTTTCATTAAGCGTCTCATGAAAAATGAAAACATTTTTGAAAACTACAAGTCTCATGCGTTTTCGTGGTGAAAAAATAATTTAAAAAATCGTTCGGGAAATGAGTTTAATCCCTGAGCACTTTCTTTGTATACTTTTGACTATACGGGCCGAGTCTGGGATTTACGGGAAATCGCGGGTTTTCGTTTACCGGCGATTAAATTTCTTTTATTCAGCGTCTCATCAAAAATGAAAATATTTTTGAAAACTACAAGTCTTATGCGTTTTAGTGGTGAAAAAAAATTTTAAAAATCGTTCAGGAAATAAGTTTACTCCCTTGGTACTTTCTTTGTACACTTTTGACTATACGGGCCGAGTCCGGGATTTACGGGAAATCGCGGGTATTCGTTTGCCGGCGATTAAACGTCTTTTAATCAGCGTCTCATCAAAAATGAAAACAATTTTGAAAACTACAAGTCTCATGCGTTTTAGTGGTGAAAAGATAATTTAAAAAATCGTTCTGGAAATGACTTTACTCACAGGGTACTTTCTTTGTATACATTCGACTATACGGGCCAAGCCCGGGATTTACGGGAAATCGCGGGTTTTCGTTTGCCGGCGATTAAACCTCTTTCATTAAGCGTCTCATGAAAAATGAAAACATTTTTGAAAACCACAAGTCTCATGCGTTTTAGTGGTGAAAAAATAATTAAAAAGATCGTTCGGTAAATGAGTTTACTCCCTGGGTACTTACTTTGTATACTTTTGACTATACGGGCCGAGTCCGGGATTTACGGGAAATCGCGGGTTTTCGTTTGCCGGCGATTAAACTTCTTTTATTCAGCGTCTCTTTAAAAATGAAAACATTTTTGAAAACTACAAGTCTCATGCGTTTTAGTGGTGAAAAGATAAATTAAAAAATCGTTCTGGAAATGAGTTTACTCTCAGGGTACTTTCTTTGTATACATTAGACTATACGGGCCAAGCCCGGGATTTACGGGAAATCGCGTGTTTTCGTTTGCCGGCGATTAAAGCCCTTTCATTAAGCGTCTCATCAAAGATGAACACATTTTTGAAATCTACAAGTCTCATGCGTTTTAGTGGTGAAAAGATAATTTAAAAAATCGTTCTGGAAATGACTTTACTCACAGGGTACTTTCTTTGTATACATTCGACTATACGGGCCAAGCCCGGGATTTACGGGAAATCGCGGGTTTTCGTTTGCCGGCGATTAAACCTCTTTCATTAAGCGTCTCATGAAAAATGAAAACATTTTTGAAAACTACAAGTCTCATGCGTTTTAGTGGTGAAAAAATAATTTAAAAAATCGTTCAGGAAATGAGTTTACTCCCTGGGTACTTTCTTTGTATACTTTTGACTATACTGGCCGAGTCCGGGATTTACGGAAAATCGCGGGTTTTCGTTTGCCGGCGATTAAACTTCGTTTATTCAGCGTCTCATCAAAAATGAAAACATTTTTGAAAACTACAAGTCTCATGCGTTTTAGTGGTGAGAAGATAATTTAAAAAATTGTTCTGGAAATGAGTTTACTCACAGGGTACTTTCTTTGTATACATTCGACTATACGGGCCGAGTCCGGGATTTAGGAGAAATCGCGGGTTTTCGTTTACCGGCGATTAAACTTCTTTCATTCAGCTCTCATCAAAAATGTAAACATGTTTGAATACTACAAGTCTCATTAGTTCTTGTTGTGCAAAAATAATTTGAAAAATCGTTCGGGCAATGAGTTTACTCCCTTGGTATTTTCTTTGTACACTTTTGACTATACGGGCCGAGTCCGGGATTTACGGGAAATTGCGGGTTTTCGTTTGCCGGCGATTAAACGTCTTTTATTCAGCGTCTCTTTAAAAATGAAAACAATTTGGAAAACTACAAGTCTCATGCGTTTTAGTGGTGAAAAGATAATTTAAAAAATCGTTCTAGAAATGAGTTTACTCACAGGGTACTTTTTTTGCATACATTCGACTATACAGGCCAAGCCCGGGATTTACGGGAAATCGCGGGTTTTCGTTTGCCGGCGATTAAACCTCTTTCATTAAGCGTCTCATGAAAAATGAAAACATTTTTGAAAACTACAAGTCTCATGCGTTTTCGTGGTGAAAAAATAATTTAAAAAATCGTTCGGGAAATGGGTTTAATCCCTGAGCACTTTCTTTGTATACTTTTGACTATACGGGCCGAGTCTGGGATTTACGGGAAATCGCGGGTTTTCGTTTACCGGCGATTAAACTTCTTTTATTCAGCGTCTCATCAAAAATGAAAATATTTTTGAAAACTACAAGTCTCATGCGTTTTAGTGGTGAAAAAAAATTTTAAAAATCGTTCAGGAAATAAGTTTACTCCCTTGGTACTTTCTTTGTACACTTTTGACTATACGGGCCGAGTCCGGGATTTACGGGAAATCGCGGGTATTCGTTTGCCGGCGATTAAACGTCTTTTAATCAGCGTCTCATCAAAAATGAAAACAATTTTGAAAACTACAAGTCTCATGCGTTTTAGTGGTGAAAAGATAATTTAAAAAATCGTTCTGGAAATGACTTTACTCACAGGGTACTTTCTTTGTATACATTCGACTATACGGGCCAAGCCGGGGATTTACAGGAAATCGCAGGTTTTCGTTTACCGGCGAATAAACCTCTTTCATTAAGCGTCTCATGAAAAATGAAAACATTTTTGAAAACCACAAGTCTCATGCGTTTTAGTGGTGAAAAAATAATTAAAAAGATCGTTCGGTAAATGAGTTTACTCCCTGGGTACTTACTTTGTATACTTTTGACTATACGGGCCGAGTCCGGGATTTACGGGAAATCGCGGGTTTTCGTTTGCCGGCGATTAAACTTCTTTTATTCAGCGTCTCTTTAAAAATGAAAACATTTTTGAAAACTACAAGTCTCATGCGTTTTAGTGGTGAAAAGATAAATTAAAAAATCGTTCTGGAAATGAGTTTACTCTCAGGGTACTTTCTTTGTATACATTCGACTATACGGGCCAAGCCGGGGATTTACAGGAAATCGCAGGTTTTCGTTTACCGGCGAATAAACCTCTTTCATTAAGCGTCTCATGAAAAATGAAAACATTTTTGAAAACCACAAGTCTCATGCGTTTTAGTGGTGAAAAAATAATTAAAAAGATCGTTCGGTAAATGAGTTTACTCCCTGGGTACTTACTTTGTATACTTTTGACTATACGGGCCGAGTCCGGGATTTACGGGAAATCGCGGGTTTTCGTTTGCCGGCGATTAAACTTCTTTTATTCAGCGTCTCTTTAAAAATGAAAACATTTTTGAAAACTACAAGTCTCATGCGTTTTAGTGGTGAAAAGATAAATTAAAAAATCGTTCTGGAAATGAGTTTACTCTCAGGGTACTTTCTTTGTATACATTAGACTATACGGGCCAAGCCCGGGATTTACGGGAAATCGCGTGTTTTCGTTTGCCGGCGATTAAAGCCCTTTCATTAAGCGTCTCATCAAAGATGAACACATTTTTGAAATCTACAAGTCTCATGCGTTTTAGTGGTGAAAAGATAATTTAAAAAATCGTTCTGGAAATGACTTTACTCACAGGGTACTTTCTTTGTATACATTCGACTATACGGGCCAAGCCAGGGTTTTACGGGAAATCGCGGGTTTTCGTTTGCCGGCGATTAAACCTCTTTCATTAAGCGGCTCATGAAAAATGAAAACATTTTTGAAAACTACAAGTCTCATGCGTTTTAGTGGTGAAAAAATAATTTAAAAAATCGTTCAGGAAATGAGTTTACTCCCTGGGTACTTTCTTTGTATACTTTTGACTATACTGGCCGAGTCCGGGATTTACGGAAAATCGCGGGTTTTCGTTTGCCGGCGATTAAACTTCGTTTATTCAGCGTCTCATCAAAAATGAAAACATTTTTGAAAACTACAAGTCTCATGCGTTTTAGTGGTGAGAAGATAATTTAAAAAATTGTTCTGGAAATGAGTTTACTCACAGGGTACTTTCTTTGTATACATTCGACTATACGGGCCGAGTCCGGGATTTAGGAGAAATCGCGGGTTTTCGTTTACCGGCGATTAAACTTCTTTTATTCAGCGTCTCATCAAAAATGTAAACATGTTTGAATACTACTAGTCTCATTAGTTCTTGTTGTGCAAAAATAATTTGAAAAATCGTTCGGGAAATGAGTTTACTCCCTTGGTATTTTCTTTGTACACTTTTGACTATACGGGCCGAGTCCGGGATTTACGGGAAATCGCGGGTTTTCGTTTGCCGGCGATTAAACGTCTTTTATTCAGCGTCTCTTTAAAAATGAAAACAATTTGGAAAACTACAAGTCTCATGCGTTTTAGTGGTGAAAAGATAATTTAAAAAATCGTTCTAGAAATGAGTTTACTCACAGGGTACTTTCTTTGTATACATTCGACTATACAGGCCAAGCCCGGGATTTACGGGAAATCGCGGGTTTTCGTTTGCCGGCGATTAAACCTCTTTCATTAAGCGTCTCATGAAAAATGAAAACATTTTTGAAAACTACAAGTCTCATGCGTTTTCGTGGTGAAAAAATAATTTAAAAAATCGTTCGGGAAATGAGTTTACTCCCTGAGCACTTTCTTTGTATACTTTTGACTATACGGGCCGAGTCTGGGATTTACGGGAAATCGCGGGTTTTCGTTTACCGGCGATTAAACTTCTTTTATTCAGCGTCTCATCAAAAATGAAAATATTTTTGAAAACTACAAGTCTCATGCGTTTTAGTGGTGAAAAAAAATTTTAAAAATCGTTCAGGAAATAAGTATACTCCCTTGGTACTTTCTTTGTACACTTTTGACTATACGGGGCGAGTCCGGGATTTACGGGAAATCGCGGGTATTCGTTTGCCGGCGATTAAACGTCTTTTAATCAGCGTCTCATCAAAAATGAAAACAATTTTGAAAACTACAAGTCTCATGCGTTTTAGTGGTGAAAAGATAATTTAAAAAATCGTTCTGGAAATGACTTTACTCACAGGGTACTTTCTTTGTATACATTCGACTATACGGGCCAAGCCGGGGATTTACAGGAAATCGCGGGTTTTCGTTTACCGGCGAATAAACCTCTTTCATTAAGCGTCTCATGAAAAATGAAAACATTTTTGAAAACCACAATGCTCATGCGTTTTAGTGGTGAAAAAATAATTAAAAAGATCGTTCGGTAAATGAGTTTACTTCCTGGGTACTTACTTTGTATACTTTTGACTATACGGGCCGAGTCCGGGATTTACGGGAAATCGCGGGTTTTCGTTTGCCGGCGATTAAACTTCTTTTATTCAGCGTCTCATCAAAAATGAAAACATTTTTGAAAACTACAAGTCTCATGCGTTTTAGTGGTGAGAAGATAAATTAAAAAATCGTTCTTGAAAAGAGTTTACTCTCAGGGTACTTTCTTTGTATACATTCGACTATACGGGCCAAGCCCGGGATTTACGTGAAATCGCGGGTTTTCGTTTGCCAGCGATTAAACTTCTTTTATTCTGCGTCCCATCAAAAATGAAAACATTTTTGAAAACTACAAGTCTCATGCGTTTTAGTGGTGAAGAGATAAATTAAAAAATCGTTCTGGAAATGAGTTTACTCTCAGGGTACTTTCTTTGTATACATTCGACTATACGGGCCAAGCCCGGGATTTACGGGAAATCGCGTGTTTTCGTTTGCCGGCGATTAAAGCCCTTTCATTAAGCGTCTCATCAAAGATGAACACATTTTTGAAATCTACAAGTCTCATGCGTTTTAGTGGTGAAAAGATAATTTAAAAAATCGTTCTGGAAATGACTTTACTCACAGGGTACTTTCTTTGTATACATTCGACTATACGGGCCAAGCTCGGGATTTACGGGAAATCGCGGGTTTTCGTTTGCCGGCGATTAAACCTCTTTCATTAAGCGTCTCATGAAAAATGAAAACATTTTTGAAAACTACAAGTCTCATGCGTTTTAGTGGTGAAAAAATAATTTAAAAAATCGTTCAGGAAATGAGTTTACTCCCTGGGTACTTTCTTTGTATACTTTTGACTATACGGGCCGAGTCCGGGATTTACGGAAAATCGCGGGTTTTCGTTTGCCGGCGATTAAACTTCGTTTATTCAGCGTCTCATGAAAAATGAAAACATTTTTGAAAACTACAAGTCTCATGCGTTTTAGTGGTGAGAAGATAATTTAAAAAATTGTTCTGGAAATGAGTTTACTCACAGGGTACTTTCTTTGTATACATTCTTCTATACGGGCCGAGTCCGGGATTTAGGAGAAATCGCGGGTTTTCGTTTACCGGCGATTAAACTTCTTTTATTCAGCGTCTCATCAAAAATGTAAACATGTTTGAATACTACAAGTCTCATTAGTTCTTGTTGTGCAAAAATAATTTGAAAAATCGTTCGGGCATTGAGTTTACTCCCTTGGTATTTTCTTTGTACACTTTTGACTATACGGGCCGAGTCTGGGATTTACGGGAAATCGCGGGTTTTCGTTTGCCGGCGATTAAACTTCGTTTATTGAGCGTCTCTTTAAAAATGAAAACAATTTGGAAAACTACAAGTCTCATGCGTTTTCGTGGTGAAAAAATAATTTAAAAAATTGTTCGGGAAATGAGTTTACTCCCTGAGCACTTTCTTTGTATACTTTTGACTATACGGGCCGAGTCTGGGATTTACGGGAAATCGCGGGTTTTTGTTTTCCGGCGATTAAACTTCTTTTATTCAGCGTCGCATCAAAAATGAAAACATTTTTGAAAACTACAAGTCTCATGCTTTTTAGTGGTGAAAAGATAATTTAAAAAATCGTTCTGGAAATGAGTTTACTCACAGGGTACTTTCTTTGTTTACATTCGACTATACGGGCCAAGCCCAGGATTTACGGGAAATCGCATGTTTTCGTTTGCCGGCGATTAAACCTCTTTTATTCAGCGTCTCATCAAAAATGAAAACATTTTTGAAAACTACAAGTCTCATGCGTTTTAGTGGTGAAATCATAATTTAAAAAATCGTTCGGGAAATGAGTTTACTCCCTGGGTACATTCTTTGTATACTTTTGACTATACGGTCCGAGTCCGGGATTTAGGGGAAATCGCAGGTTTTCGTTTGCCGGCGATTAAACTTCCTTTATTCAGCGTCTCATCAAAAATGAAAATATTTTTGAAAACTACAAGTCTCATGCGTTTTAGTGGTGAAAAAATAATTTAAAAAATCGTTCGGGAAATGAGTTTACTCCCTTGGTACTTTCTTTGTATACTTTTGACTATACGGGCCGAGTCCGGGATTTACGGGAAATCGCAGGTTTTCGTTTGCCGGCGATTAAACTACTTTTATTCAGCGTCTCATTAAAAATGAAAACAATTTTGAAAACTACAAGTCTCATGCGTTTTAGTGGTGAGAAGGTAAATTAAAAAATCGTTCTGGAAAAGAGTTTACTCTCAGGGTACTTTCTTTGTATACATTTGACTATACGGGCCAAGCCCGGGATTTACGGGAAATCGCGTGTTTTCGTTTGCTGGCAATTAAACCTCTTTCATTAAGCGTCTCATCCAAAATGAACACATTTTTGAAAACTACAAGTCTCATGCGTTTTAGTGGTGAAAAGATAATTTAAAAAATCGTTCTGGAAATCACTTTACTCACAGGTTACATTCTTTGTATACATTCGACTATACGGGCCAAGCCCGGGATTTACGGGAAATCGCGGGTTTTCGTTTGCCGGCGATTAAACTTCTTTTATTTAGCGTCTCATCAAAAATGTAAACATGTTTGAATACTACAAGTCTCATGCGTTTTAGTGGTGAAAAGATAATTTAAAAAATCGTTCTAGAAATGAGTTTACTCACAGGGTACTTTCTTTGTATACATTCGACTATACAGGCCAAGCCCGGGATTTACGGGAAATCGCGGGTTTTCGTTTGCCGGCGATTAAACCTCTTTCATTAAGCGTCTCATGAAAAATGAAAACATTTTTGAAAACTACAAGTCTCATGCGTTTTCGTTGTGAAAAAATAATTTAAAAAATTGTTCGGGAAATGAGTTTACTCCCTGAGCACTTTCTTTGTATACTTTTGACTATACGGGCCGAGTCTGGGATTTACGGGAAATCGCGGGTTTTTGTTTTCCGGCGATTAAACTTCTTTTATTCAGCGTCGCATCAAAAATGAAAACATTTTTGAAAACTACAAGTCTCATGCTTTTTAGTGGTGAAAAGATAATTTAAAAAATCGTTCTGGAAATGAGTTTACTCACAGGGTACTTTCTTTGTTTACATTCGACTATACGGGCCAAGCCCAGGATTTACGGGAAATCGCATGTTTTCGTTTGCCGGCGATTAAACCTCTTTTATTCAGCGTCTCATCAAAAATGAAAACATTTTTGAAAACTACAAGTCTCATGCGTTTTAGTGGTGAAATCATAATTTAAAAAATCGTTCGGGAAATGAGTTTACTCCCTGGGTACATTCTTTGTATACTTTTGACTATACGGTCCGAGTCCGGGATTTAGGGGAAATCGCAGGTTTTCGTTTGCCGGCGATTAAACTTCCTTTATTCAGCGTCTCATCAAAAATCAAAATATTTTTGAAAACTACAAGTCTCATGCGTTTTAGTGGTGAAAAAATAATTTAAAAAATCGTTCGGGAAATGAGTTTACTCCCTTGGTACTTTCTTTGTATACTTTTGACTATACGGGCCGAGTCCGGGATTTACGGGAAATCGCAGGTTTTCGTTTGCCGGCGATTAAACTACTTTTATTCAGCGTCTCATTAAAAATGAAAACAATTTTGAAAACTACAAGTCTCATGCAGTGGTGAGAAGGTAAATTAAAAAATCGTTCTGGAAAAGAGTTTACTCTCAGGGTACTTTCTTTGTATACATTTGACTATACGGGCCAAGCCCGGGATTTACGGGAAATCGCGTGTTTTCGTTTGCTGGCAATTAAACCTCTTTCATTAAGCGTCTCATCCAAAATGAACACATTTTTGAAAACTACAAGTCTCATGCGTTTTAGTGGTGAAAAGATAATTTAAAAAATCGTTCTGGAAATCACTTTACTCACAGGTTACATTCTTTGTATACATTCGACTATACGGGCCAAGCCCGGGATTTACGGGAAATCGCGGGTTTTCGTTTGCCGGCGATTAAACTTCTTTTATTTAGCGTCTCATCAAAAATGTAAACATGTTTGAATACTACAAGTCTCATTAGTTCTTGTTGTGCAAAAATAATTTGAAAAATCGTTCGGGAAATGAGTTTACTCCCTTGGTATTTTCTTTGTACACTTTTGACTATACGGGCCGAGTCCGGGATTTACGGGAAATCGCGGGTTTTCGTTTGCCGGCGATTAAACGTCTTTTATTCAGCGTCTCTTTAACAATGAAAACAATTTGGAAAACTACAAGTCTCATGCGTTTTCGTGGTGAAAAAATAATTTAAAAAATTGTTCGGGAAATGAGTTTACTCCCTTGGTACTTTCTTTGTACACTTTTGACTATACGGGCCGAGTCCGGGATTTACGGAAATCGCGGGTTTTCGTTTGCCGGCGATTAAACGTCTTTTATTCAGCGTCTCATCAAAAGTGAAATCATTTTTGAAAACTACAAGTCTCATGCGTTTTAGTGGTGAAAAGATAATTTAAAAAATCGTTCTGGAAATGAGATTACTCACAGGGTACTTTCTTTGTATACATTCGACTATACGGGCCAAACCAGGGATTTACGGGAAATCGCGGGTTTTCGTTTGCCGGCCATTAAACCTCTTTCATTAAGCGTCTCATGTAAAATGAAAACATTTTTGAAAACTACAAGTCTAATGCGTTTTAGTGGTGAAAAATTAATTTAAAAAATCGTTCGGGAAATGAGTTTACTCCCTAGGTACATTCTTTGTATACTTTTGACTATACGGTCCGAGTCCGGGATTTAGGGGAAATCGCAGGTTTTCGTTTGCCGGCGATTAAACTTCTTTTATTCAGCGTCTCATCAAAAATGAAACTATTTTTGAAAACTACAAGTCTCATGTGTTTTAGTGGTGAAAAAATAATTTAAAAAATCGTTCGGGAAATGAGTTTACTCCCTTGGTACTTTCTTTGTACACTTTTGACTATACGGGCCGAGTCCGGGATTTACGGAAATCGCGGGTTTTCGTTTGCCGGCGATTAAACGTCTTTTATTCAGCGTCTCATCAAAAGTGAAATCATTTTTGAAAACTACAAGTCTCATGCGTTTTAGTGGTGAAAAGATAATTTAAAAAATCGTTCTGGAAATGAGATTACTCACAGGGTACTTTCTTTGTATACATTCGACTATACGGGCCAAACCAGGGATTTACGGGAAATCGCGGGTTTTCGTTTACCGGCCATTAAACCTCTTTCATTAAGCGTCTCATGTAAAATGAAAACATTTTTGAAAACTACAAGTCTAATGCGTTTTAGTGGTGAAAAATTAATTTAAAAAATCGTTCGGGAAATGAGTTTACTCACAGGGTACTTTCTTTGTATACATTCGACTATACGGGCGAAACCCAGGATTTACGGGAAATCGCGTGTTTTCGTTTGCCGGCGATTAAAACTCTTTCATTAAGCGACTCATCAAAAATGAAAACATTTTTGAAAACTATAAGTCTCATGCGTTCTAGTGGTGAAAAAATAATTTAAAAATTCGTTCGGGAAATGAGTTTACTCCCTGGGTACATTCTTTGTATACATTTTACTATACGGGCCAAGCCCGGGATTTACGGGAAATCGCGGGTTTTCTTTTGCTGCCGATTCAAGCTTTTTCATTAAGCGTCTCATCAAAAATGAAAACATTTTTGAAAACTAAAAGTCTCATGCGTTTTAGTGGTGGAAAAATAATTTAAAAAATCGTTCGGGAAATGAGTTTACTCCCTTGGTACTTTCTTTGTATACTTTTGACTATACGGGCCGAGTCCGGGATTTACGGGAAATCGCAGGTTTTCGTTTGCCGGCGATTAAACTACTTTTATTCAGCGTCTCATCAAAAATGAAAACATTTTTGAAAACTAAAAGTCTCATGCGTTTTAGTGGTGAAAAAATAATTTAAAAAATCGTTCGGGAAATGAGTTTACTCCCTGGGTACTTTCTTTGTATACTTTTGACTATACGGGCCGAGTCCGGGATTTACGGGAAATAGCGGGTTTTCGTTTGCCGGCCATTAAACTTCTTTCCTTAAGCGTCTCATGTAAAATGAAAACATTTTTGAAAACTACAAGTCTAATGCGTTTTAGTGGTGAAAAAATAATTTAAAAAATCGCTCGGGAAATGAGTTTACTCCCTGGGTACTTTCTTTGTATACTTTTGACTACAAGTCTCATGCGTTTTAGTGGTGAAAAGATAATTTAAAAAATCGTTCTGTAAATGACTTTACTCACAGGGTACTTTCTTTGTATACATTCGACTATACGGGCGAAACCCAGGATTTACGGGAAACCGCGTGTTTTCGTTTGCCGGCGATTAAACCTCTTTCATTAAGCGACTCATCAAAAATGAAAACATTTTTGAAAACTATAAGTCTCATGCGTTCTAGTGGTGAAAAAATAATTTAAAAATTCGTTCGGGAAATGAGTTTACTCCCTGGGTAGATTCTTTGTATACATTCTACTATACGGGCCAAGCCCGGGATTTACCGGAAATCGCGGGTTTTCGTTTGCTGGCGATTCAAGCTCTTTCAATAAGCGTCTCATCAAAAATGATAACATTTTTGAAAACTACAAGTCTCATAAGTTTTAGTGGTGGAAAAATAATTTAAAAAATCGTTCGGGAAATGAGTTTATTCCCTTGGTACTTTCTTTGTATACATTTGACTATACGGGCCGAGTCCGGGATTTACGGGAAATCGCAGGTTTTCGTTTGCCGGCGATTAAACTACTTTTATTCAGCGTCTCATCAAAAATGAAAACATTTTTGAAAACTACAAGTCTCATGCGTTTTAGTGGTGAAAAAATAATTTAAAAAATCGTTCTGGAAATGAGTTTACTCACAGGGTACTTTCTTTGTATACATTCGACTATACGGGCCAAGCCCGGGATTTACGGGAAATCGCGTGTTTTCGTTTTCCGGCGATTAAACCTCTTTCATTAAGCGTCTCATCAAAAATGAACACATTTTTGAAAATTACAAGTCTCATGCGTTTTAGTGGTGAAAAAATAATTTAAAAAATCGTTCGGGAAATGAGTTGACTCCCTGGGTACATTCTTTTTATACTTTTGACTATACGGGCCGAGTCCGGGATTTAGGGGAAATCGCGGGTTTTCATTTGCCGGCGATTAAACTTCTTTTATTCAGCGTCCCATCAAAAATGTAAACATTTTTGAAAACAACAAGTCTCATGCGTTTTCGTGGTGGAAAAATAATTTAAAAAATTGTTTGAGAAATAAGTTTACTCCCTGAGCACTTTCTTTGTATACTTTTGACTATACGGGCCGAGTCCGGGATTTACGGGAAATCGCGGGTTTTTGTTTTCCGGCGATTAAACTTCTTTTATTCAGCGTCGCATCAAAAATGAAAACATTTTTGAAAACTACAAGTCTCATGCTTTTTAGTGGTGAAAAGATAATTTAAAAAATCGTTCTGTAAATGAGTTTACTCACAGGGTACTTTCTTTGTATACATTCGACTATACGGGCGAAACCCAGGATTTACGGGAAATCGCGTGTTTTCGTTTGCCGGCAATTAAACCTCTTTCATTAAGCGACTCATCAAAAATGAAAACATTTTTGAAAACTATAAGTCTCATGCGTTCTAGTTGTGAAAAAATAATTTAAAAATTCGTTCGGGAAATGAGTTTACTCCCTGGGTACATTCTTTGTATACATTCTACTATACGGGTCAAGCCCGGGATTTACGGGAAATCGCGGGTTTTCGTTTGCTGGCGATTCAAGCTCTTTCATTAAGCGTCTCATCAAAAATGATAACATTTTTGAAAACTACAAGTCTCATGCGTTTTAGTGGTGGAAAAATAATTTAAAAAATCGTTCGGGAAATGAGTTTACTCCCTTGGTACTTTCTTTGTATACTTTTGACTATACGGGCCGAGTCCGGGATTTACGGGAAATCGCAGGTTTTCGTTTGCCGGCGATTAAACTACTTTTATTCAGCGTCTCATCAAAAATGAAATCATTTTTGAAAACTACAAGTCTCATGCGTTTTAGTGGTGAAAAAATAATTTAAAAAATCGTTCGGGAAATGAGTTTACTCCCTGGGTATTTTCTTTGTATACTTTTGACTATACGGGCCGAGTCCGGGATTTACGGGAAATAGCGGGTTTTCGTTTGCCGGCCATTAAACCTCTTTCATTAAGCGTCTCATGTAAAATGAAAACATTTTTGAAAACTACAAGTCTAATGCGTTTTAGTGGTAAAAAAATAATTTAAAAAATCGTTCGGGAAATGAGTTTACTCCCTGGGTACTTTCTTTGTATACTTTTGACTACAAGTCTCATGCGTTTTAGTGGTGAAAAGATAATTTAAAAAATCGTTCTGGAAATGAGTTTACTCACAGGGTACTTTCTTTGTATAGATTCGACTATACGGGCGAAACCCAGGATTTACGGGAAATCGCGTGTTTTCGTTTGCCGGCGATTAAACCTCTTTCATCAAGCGACTCATCAAAAATGAAAACATTTTTGAAAACTATAAGTCTCATGCGTTCTAGTGGTGAAAAAATAATTTAAAAATTCGTTCGGGAAATGAGTTTACTCCCTGGGTACATTCTTTGTATACATTCGAATATACGGGCCAAGCCCGGGATTTTCGGGAAATCGCGGGTTTTCGTTTGCTGGCGATTCAAGCTCTTTCATTAAGCGTCTCATCAAAAATGATAACGTTTTTGAAAACTACAAGTCTCATGCGTTTTAGTGGTGGAAAAATAATTTAAAAAATCGTTTGGGAAATGAGTTTACTCCCTTGGTACTTTCTTTGTATACTTTTGACTATACGGGCCGAGTCCGGGATTTACGGGAAATCGCAGGTTTTCGTTTGCCGGTGATTAAACTACTTTTATTCAGCGTCTCATCAAAAATGAAAACATTTTTGAAAACTACAAGTCTCATGCGTTTTAGTGGTGAAAAAATAATTTAAAAAATCGTTCTGGAAATGAGTTTACTCACAGGGTACTTTCTTTGTATACATTCGACTATACGGGCCAAGCCCGGGATTTACGGGAAATCGCGTGTTTTCGTTTTCCGGCGATTAAACCTCTTTCATTAAGCGTCTCATCAAAAATGAACACATTTTTGAAAATTACAAGTCTCATGCGTTTTAGTGGTGAAAAAATAATTTCAAAAATCGTTCGGGAAATGAGTTTACTCCCTGGGTACATTCTTTTTATACTTTTGACTATACGGGCCGAGTCCGGGATTTAGGGGAAATCGCGGGTTTTCATTTGCCGGCGATTAAACTTCTTTTATTCAGCGTCCCATCAAAAATGTAAACATGTTTGAATACTACAAGTCTCATTAGTTCTTGTGGTGCATAAATAATTTGAAAAATCATTCGGGAAATGAGTTTACTCCCTTGGTACTTTCTTTGTACACTTTTGACTATACGGGCCGAGACCGGGATTTACGGGAAATCGCGGGTTTTCGTTTACCGGCAATTAAACCTCTTTCATTAAGCGTCTCATGAAAAATGAAAACATTTTTGAAAACAACAAGTCTCATGCGTTTTCGTGGTGGAAAAATAATTTAAAAAATTGTTCGAGAAATAAGTTTACTCCCTGAGCACTTTCTTTGTATACTTTTGACTATACGGGCCGAGTCCGGGATTTACGGGAAATCGCGGGTTTTTGTTTTCCGGCGATTAAACTTCTTTTATTCAGCGTCGCATCAAAAATGAAAACATTTTTGAAAACTACAAGTCTCATGCTTTTTAGTGGTGAAAAGATAATTTAAAAAATCGTTCTGTAAATGAGTTTACTCACAGGGTACATTCTTTGTATACATTCGACTATACGGGCGAAACCCAGGATTTACGGGAAATCGCGTGTTTTCGTTTGCCGGCAATTAAACCTCTTTCATTAAGCGACTCATCAAAAATGAAAACATTTTTGAAAACTATAAGTCTCATGCGTTCTAGTTGTGAAAAAATAATATAAAAATTCGTTCGGGAAATGAGTTTACTCCCTGGGTACATTCTTTGTATACATTCTACTATACGGGTCAAGCCCGGGATTTACGGGAAATCGCGGGTTTTCGTTTGCTGGCGATTCAAGCTCTTTCATTAAGCGTCTCATCAAAAATGATAACATTTTTGAAAACTACAAGTCTCATGCGTTTTAGTGGTGGAAAAATAATTTAAAAAATCGTTCGGGAAATGAGTTTACTCCCTTGGTACTTTCTTTGTATACTTTTGACTATACGGGCCGAGTCCGGGATTTACGGGAAATCGCAGGTTTTCGTTTGCCGGCGATTAAACTACTTTTATTCAGCGTCTCATCAAAAATGAAATCATTTTTGAAAACTACAAGTCTCATGCGTTTTAGTGGTGAAAAAATAATTTAAAAAATCGTTCGGGAAATGAGTTTACTCCCTGGGTATTTTCTTTGTATACTTTTGACTATACGGGCCGAGTCCGGGATTTACGGGAAATAGCGGGTTTTCGTTTGCCGGCCATTAAACCTCTTTCATTAAGCGTCTCATGTAAAATGAAAACATTTTTGAAAACTACAAGTCTAATGCGTTTTAGTGGTAAAAAAATAATTTAAAAAATCGTTCGGGAAATGAGTTTACTCCCTGGGTACTTTCTTTGTATACTTTTGACTACAAGTCTCATGCGTTTTAGTGGTGAAAAGATAATTTAAAAAATCGTTCTGGAAATGAGTTTACTCACAGGGTACTTTCTTTGAATACATTCGACTATACGGGCGAAACCCAGGATTTACGGGAAATCGCGTGTTTTCGTTTGCCGGCGATTAAACCTCTTTCATCAAGCGTCTCATCAAAAATGATAACGTTTTTGAAAACTACAAGTCTCATGCGTTTTAGTGGTGGAAAAATAATTTAAAAAATCGTTTGGGAAATGAGTTTACTCCCTTGGTACTTTCTTTGTATACTTTTGACTATACGGGCCGAGTCCGGGATTTACGGGAAATCGCAGGTTTTTGTTTGCCGGTGATTAAACTACTTTTATTCAGCGTCTCATCAAAAATGAAAACATTTTTGAAAACTACAAGTCTCATGCGTTTTAGTGGTGAAAAAATAATTTAAAAAATCGTTCGGGAAATGAGTTTACTCCCTTGGTACTTTCTTTGTATACTTTTGACTATACGGGCCGAGTCCGGGATTTACGGGAAATAGCGGGTTTTCGTTTGCCGGCGATTAAACTTCTTTTATTCAGCGTCTCATCAAAAATGAAAACATTTTTGAAAACTACAATTCTCATGCGTTTTAGTGGTGAGAAGATAATTTAAAAAATCGTTCTGGAAATGAGTTTACTCACAGGGTACTTTCTTTGTATACATTCGACTATACGGGCCAAGCCCGGGATTTACGGGAAATCGCGTGTTTTCGTTTTCCGGCGATTAAACCTCTTTCATTAAGCGTCTCATCAAAAATGAACACATTTTTGAAAACTACAAGTCTCATGCGTTTTAGTGGCGAAAAAATAATTTAAAAAATCGTTCGGGAAATGAGTTTACTCCCTGGGTACATTCTTTTTATACTTTTGACTATACGGGCTGAGTCCGGGATTTAGGGGAAATCGCGGGTTTTCATTTGCCGGCGATTAAACTTCTTTTATTCAGCGTCCCATCAAAAATGTAAACATGTTTGAATACTACAAGTCTCATTAGTTCTTGTGGTGCAGAAATATTTTGAAAAATCATTCGGGAAATGAGTTTACTCCCTTGGTACTTTCTTTGTACACTTTTGACTATACGGGCCGAGTTCGGGATTTACGGGAAATCGCGGGTTTTCGTTTGCCGGCGATTAAACGTCTTTTATTCAGCGTCTCATCAAAAGTGAAATCATTTTTGAAAACTACAAGTCTCATGCGTTTTAGTGGTGAAAAGATAATTTAAAAAATCGTTCTGGAAATGAGATTACTCACAGGGTACTTTCTTTGTATACATTCGACTATACGGGCCAAGTCAGGGATTTACGGGAAATCGCGGGTTTTCGTTTGCCGGCGATTAAACTTCTTTCATTAAGCGTCTCATGAAAAATGAAAACATTTTTGAAAACTACAAGTCTCATGCGTTTTCGTGGTGGAAAAATAATTTAAAAAATTGTTCGGGAAATGAGTTTACTCCCTGAGCACTTTCTTTGTATACTTTTGACTATACGGGCCGAGTCCGGGATTTACGAGAAATCGCGGGTTTTGTTTTCCGGCGATTAAACTTCTTTTATTCAGCGTCGCATCAAAAATGAAAACATTTTTGAAAACTACAAGTCTCATGCTTTTTAGTGGTGAAAAGATATTTTAAAAAATCGTTCTGTAAATGAGTTTACTCACAGGGTACTTTCTTTGTATACATTCGACTATACGGGCGAAACCCAGGATTTACGGGAAATCGCGTGTTTTCGTTTGCCGGCGATTAAACCTCTTTCATTAAGCGACTCTTCAAAAATGAAAACATTTTTGAAAACTACAAGTCTCATGCGTTTTAGTGGTGAAAAAATAATTTAAAAAATCGTTCGGGAAATGAGTTTACTCCCTGGGTACTTTCTTTGTATACTTTTGACTATACGGGCCGAGTCCGGGATTTACGGGAAATAGCGGGTTTTCGTTTGCCGGCGATTAAACTTCTTTTATTCAGCGTCTCATCAAAAATGAAAACAATTTTGAAAACTACAATTCTCATGCGTTTTAGTGGTGAGAAGATAATTTAAAAAATCGTTCTGGAAATGAGTTTACTCACAGGGTACTTTCTTTGTATACATTCGACTATACGGGCCAAGCCCGGGATTTACGGGAAATCGCGTGTTTTCGTTTTCCGGCGATTAAACCTCTTTCATTAAGCGTCTCATCAAAAATGAACACATTTTTGAAAATTACAAGTCTCATGCGTTTTAGTGGTGAAAAAATAATTTAAAAAATCGTTCGGGAAATGAGTTGACTCCCTGGGTACATTCTTTTTATACTTTTGACTATACGGGCCGAGTCCGGGATTTAGGGGAAATCGCGGGTTTTCATTTGCCGGCGATTAAACTTCTTTTATTCAGCGTCCCATCAAAAATGTAAACATTTTTGAAAACAACAAGTCTCATGCGTTTTCGTGGTGGAAAAATAATTTAAAAAATTGTTTGAGAAATAAGTTTACTCCCTGAGCACTTTCTTTGTATACTTTTGACTATACGGGCCGAGTCCGGGATTTACGGGAAATCGCGGGTTTTTGTTTTCCGGCGATTAAACTTCTTTTATTCAGCGTCGCATCAAAAATGAAAACATTTTTGAAAACTACAAGTCTCATGCTTTTTAGTGGTGAAAAGATAATTTAAAAAATCGTTCTGTAAATGAGTTTACTCACAGGGTACTTTCTTTGTATACATTCGACTATACGGGCGAAACCCAGGATTTACGGGAAATCGCGTGTTTTCGTTTGCCGGCAATTAAACCTCTTTCATTAAGCGACTCATCAAAAATGAAAACATTTTTGAAAACTATAAGTCTCATGCGTTCTAGTTGTGAAAAAATAATTTAAAAATTCGTTCGGGAAATGAGTTTACTCCCTGGGTACATTCTTTGTATACATTCTACTATACGGGTCAAGCCCGGGATTTACGGGAAATCGCGGGTTTTCGTTTGCTGGCGATTCAAGCTCTTTCATTAAGCGTCTCATCAAAAATGATAACATTTTTGAAAACTACAAGTCTCATGCGTTTTAGTGGTGGAAAAATAATTTAAAAAATCGTTCGGGAAATGAGTTTACTCCCTTGGTACTTTCTTTGTATACTTTTGACTATACGGGCCGAGTCCGGGATTTACGGGAAATCGCAGGTTTTCGTTTGCCGGCGATTAAACTACTTTTATTCAGCGTCTCATCAAAAATGAAATCATTTTTGAAAACTACAAGTCTCATGCGTTTTAGTGGTGAAAAAATAATTTAAAAAATCGTTCGGGAAATGAGTTTACTCCCTGGGTATTTTCTTTGTATACTTTTGACTATACGGGCCGAGTCCGGGATTTACGGGAAATAGCGGGTTTTCGTTTGCCGGCCATTAAACCTCTTTCATTAAGCGTCTCATGTAAAATGAAAACATTTTTGAAAACTACAAGTCTAATGCGTTTTAGTGGTAAAAAAATAATTTAAAAAATCGTTCGGGAAATGAGTTTACTCCCTGGGTACTTTCTTTGTATACTTTTGACTACAAGTCTCATGCGTTTTAGTGGTGAAAAGATAATTTAAAAAATCGTTCTGGAAATGAGTTTACTCACAGGGTACTTTCTTTGTATAGATTCGACTATACGGGCGAAACCCAGGATTTACGGGAAATCGCGTGTTTTCGTTTGCCGGCGATTAAACCTCTTTCATCAAGCGACTCATCAAAAATGAAAACATTTTTGAAAACTATAAGTCTCATGCGTTCTAGTGGTGAAAAAATAATTTAAAAATTCGTTCGGGAAATGAGTTTACTCCCTGGGTACATTCTTTGTATACATTCGAATATACGGGCCAAGCCCGGGATTTACGGGAAATCGCGGGTTTTCGTTTGCTGGCGATTCAAGCTCTTTCATTAAGCGTCTCATCAAAAATGATAACGTTTTTGAAAACTACAAGTCTCATGCGTTTTAGTGGTGGAAAAATAATTTAAAAAATCGTTTGGGAAATGAGTTTACTCCCTTGGTACTTTCTTTGTATACTTTTGACTATACGGGCCGAGTCCGGGATTTACGGGAAATCGCAGGTTTTCGTTTGCCGGTGATTAAACTACTTTTATTCAGCGTCTCATCAAAAATGAAAACATTTTTGAAAACTACAAGTCTCATGCGTTTTAGTGGTGAAAAAATAATTTAAAAAATCGTTCTGGAAATGAGTTTACTCACAGGGTACTTTCTTTGTATACATTCGACTATACGGGCCAAGCCCGGGATTTACGGGAAATCGCGTGTTTTCGTTTTCCGGCGATTAAACCTCTTTCATTAAGCGTCTCATCAAAAATGAACACATTTTTGAAAATTACAAGTCTCATGCGTTTTAGTGGTGAAAAAATAATTTAAAAAATCGTTCGGGAAATGAGTTTACTCCCTGGGTACATTCTTTTTATACTTTTGACTATACGGGCCGAGTCCGGGATTTAGGGGAAATCGCGGGTTTTCATTTGCCGGCGATTAAACTTCTTTTATTCAGCGTCCCATCAAAAATGTAAACATGTTTGAATACTACAAGTCTCATTAGTTCTTGTGGTGCATAAATAATTTGAAAAATCATTCGGGAAATGAGTTTACTCCCTTGGTACTTTCTTTGTACACTTTTGACTATACGGGCCGAGACCGGGATTTACGGGAAATCGCGGGTTTTCGTTTACCGGCAATTAAACCTCTTTCATTAAGCGTCTCATGAAAAATGAAAACATTTTTGAAAACAACAAGTCTCATGCGTTTTCGTGGTGGAAAAATAATTTAAAAAATTGTTCGAGAAATAAGTTTACTCCCTGAGCACTTTCTTTGTATACTTTTGACTATACGGGCCGAGTCCGGGATTTACGGGAAATCGCGGGTTTTTGTTTTCCGGCGATTAAACTTCTTTTATTCAGCGTCGCATCAAAAATGAAAACATTTTTGAAAACTACAAGTCTCATGCTTTTTAGTGGTGAAAAGATAATTTAAAAAATCGTTCTGTAAATGAGTTTACTCACAGGGTACATTCTTTGTATACATTCGACTATACGGGCGAAACCCAGGATTTACGGGAAATCGCGTGTTTTCGTTTGCCGGCAATTAAACCTCTTTCATTAAGCGACTCATCAAAAATGAAAACATTTTTGAAAACTATAAGTCTCATGCGTTCTAGTTGTGAAAAAATAATTTAAAAATTCGTTCGGGAAATGAGTTTACTCCCTGGGTACATTCTTTGTATACATTCTACTATACGGGTCAAGCCCGGGATTTACGGGAAATCGCGGGTTTTCGTTTGCTGGCGATTCAAGCTCTTTCATTAAGCGTCTCATCAAAAATGATAACATTTTTGAAAACTACAAGTCTCATGCGTTTTAGTGGTGGAAAAATAATTTAAAAAATCGTTCGGGAAATGAGTTTACTCCCTTGGTACTTTCTTTGTATACTTTTGACTATACGGGCCGAGTCCGGGATTTACGGGAAATCGCAGGTTTTCGTTTGCCGGCGATTAAACTACTTTTATTCAGCGTCTCATCAAAAATGAAATCATTTTTGAAAACTACAAGTCTCATGCGTTTTAGTGGTGAAAAAATAATTTAAAAAATCGTTCGGGAAATGAGTTTACTCCCTGGGTATTTTCTTTGTATACTTTTGACTATACGGGCCGAGTCCGGGATTTACGGGAAATAGCGGGTTTTCGTTTGCCGGCCATTAAACCTCTTTCATTAAGCGTCTCATGTAAAATGAAAACATTTTTGAAAACTACAAGTCTAATGCGTTTTAGTGGTAAAAAAATAATTTAAAAAATCGTTCGGGAAATGAGTTTACTTCCTGGGTACTTTCTTTGTATACTTTTGACTACAAGTCTCATGCGTTTTAGTGGTGAAAAGATAATTTAAAAAATCGTTCTGGAAATGAGTTTACTCACAGGGTACTTTCTTTGAATACATTCGACTATACGGGCGAAACCCAGGATTTACGGGAAATCGCGTGTTTTCGTTTGCCGGCGATTAAACCTCTTTCATCAAGCGTCTCATCAAAAATGATAACGTTTTTGAAAACTACAAGTCTCATGCGTTTTAGTGGTGGAAAAATAATTTAAAAAATCGTTTGGGAAATGAGTTTACTCCCTTGGTACTTTCTTTGTATACTTTTGACTATACGGGCCGAGTCCGGGATTTACGGGAAATCGCAGGTTTTTGTTTGCCGGTGATTAAACTACTTTTATTCAGCGTCTCATCAAAAATGAAAACATTTTTGAAAACTACAAGTCTCATGCGTTTTAGTGGTGAAAAAATAATTTAAAAAATCGTTCGGGAAATGAGTTTACTCCCTTGGTACTTTCTTTGTATACTTTTGACTATACGGGCCGAGTCCGGGATTTACGGGAAATAGCGGGTTTTCGTTTGCCGGCGATTAAACTTCTTTTATTCAGCGTCTCATCAAAAATGAAAACATTTTTGAAAACTACAATTCTCATGCGTTTTAGTGGTGAGAAGATAATTTAAAAAATCGTTCTGGAAATGAGTTTACTCACAGGGTACTTTCTTTGTATACATTCGACTATACGGGCCAAGCCCGGGATTTACGGGAAATCGCGTGTTTTCGTTTTCCGGCGATTAAACCTCTTTCATTAAGCGTCTCATCAAAAATGAACACATTTTTGAAAACTACAAGTCTCATGCGTTTTAGTGGCGAAAAAATAATTTAAAAAATCGTTCGGGAAATGAGTTTACTCCCTGGGTACATTCTTTTTATACTTTTGACTATACGGGCTGAGTCCGGGATTTAGGGGAAATCGCGGGTTTTCATTTGCCGGCGATTAAACTTCTTTTATTCAGCGTCCCATCAAAAATGTAAACATGTTTGAATACTACAAGTCTCATTAGTTCTTGTGGTGCAGAAATATTTTGAAAAATCATTCGGGAAATGAGTTTACTCCCTTGGTACTTTCTTTGTACACTTTTGACTATACGGGCCGAGTTCGGGATTTACGGGAAATCGCGGGTTTTCGTTTGCCGGCGATTAAACGTCTTTTATTCAGCGTCTCATCAAAAGTGAAATCATTTTTGAAAACTACAAGTCTCATGCGTTTTAGTGGTGAAAAGATAATTTAAAAAATCGTTCTGGAAATGAGATTACTCACAGGGTACTTTCTTTGTATACATTCGACTATACGGGCCAAGTCAGGGATTTACGGGAAATCGCGGGTTTTCGTTTGCCGGCGATTAAACTTCTTTCATTAAGCGTCTCATGAAAAATGAAAACATTTTTGAAAACTACAAGTCTCATGCGTTTTCGTGGTGGAAAAATAATTTAAAAAATTGTTCGGGAAATGAGTTTACTCCCTGAGCACTTTCTTTGTATACTTTTGACTATACGGGCCGAGTCCGGGATTTACGAGAAATCGCGGGTTTTGTTTTCCGGCGATTAAACTTCTTTTATTCAGCGTCGCATCAAAAATGAAAACATTTTTGAAAACTACAAGTCTCATGCTTTTTAGTGGTGAAAAGATAATTTAAAAAATCGTTCTGTAAATGAGTTTACTCACAGGGTACTTTCTTTGTATACATTCGACTATACGGGCGAAACCCAGGATTTACGGGAAATCGCGTGTTTTCGTTTGCCGGCGATTAAACCTCTTTCATTAAGCGACTCTTCAAAAATGAAAACATTTTTGAAAACTACAAGTCTCATGCGTTTTAGTGGTGAAAAAATAATTTAAAAAATCGTTCGGGAAATGAGTTTACTCCCTGGGTACTTTCTTTGTATACTTTTGACTATACGGGCCGAGTCCGGGATTTACGGGAAATAGCGGGTTTTCGTTTGCCGGCGATTAAACTTCTTTTATTCAGCGTCTCATCGAAAATGAAAACAATTTTGAAAACTACAATTCTCATGCGTTTTAGTGGTGAGAAGATAATTTAAAAAATCGTTCTGGAAATGAGTTTACTCACAGGGTACTTTCTTTGTATACATTCGACTATACGGGCCAAGCCCGGGATTTACGGGAAATCGCGTGTTTTCGTTTTCCGGCAATTAAACCTCTTTCATTACGCGTCTCATCAAAAATGAACACATTTTTGAAAACTACAAGTCTCATGCGTTTTAGTTGTGAAAAAATAATTTAAAAAATCGTTCGGGAAATGAGTTTACTCCCTGGGTACATTCTTTTTATACTTTTGACTAAACAGGCCGAGTCCGGGATTTAGGGGAAATCGCGGGTTTTCATTTGCCGGCGATTAAACTTCTTTTATTCAGCGTCCCATCAAAAATGTAAACATGTTTGAATACTACAAGTCTCATTAGTTCTTGTGGTGCAGAAATAATTTGAAAAATCATTCGGGAAATGAGTTTACTCCCTGAGCACTTTCTTTGTATACTTTTGACTATACGGGCCGAGTCCGGGATTTACGGGAAATCGCGGGTTTTGTTTTCCGGCGATTAAACTTCTTTTATTCAGCGTCGCATCAAAAATGAAAACATTTTTGAAAACTACAAGTCTCATGCTTTTTAGTGGTGAAAAGATAATTTAAAAAATCGTTCTGTAATTGAGTTTACTCACAGGGTACTTTCTTTGTATACATTCGACTATACGGGCGAAACCCAGGATTTACGGGAAATCGCGTGTTTTCGTTTGCCGGCGATTAAACCTCTTTCATTAAGCGACTCATCAAAAATGAAAACATTTTTGAAAACTATAAGTCTCATGCGTTCTAGTTGTGAAAAAATAATTTAAAAATTCGTTCGGGAAATGAGTTTACTCCCTGGGTACATTCTTTGTATACATTCTACTATACGGGTCAAGCCCGGGATTTACGGGAAATCGCGGGTTTTCGTTTGCTGGCGATTCAAGCTCTTTCATTAAGCGTCTCATCAAAAATGATAACATTTTTGAAAACTACAAGTCTCATGCGTTTTAGTGGTGGAAAAATAATTTAAAAAATCGTTCGGGAAATGAGTTTACTCCCTTGGTACTTTCTTTGTATACTTTTGACTATACGGGCCGTGTCCGGGATTTACGGGAAATCGCAGGTTTTCGTTTGCCGGCGATTAAACTACTTTTATTCAGCGTCTCATCAAAAATGAAATCATTTTTGAAAACTACAAGTCTCATGCGTTTTAGTGGTGAAAAAATAATTTAAAAAATCGTTCGGGAAATGAGTTTACTCCCTGGGTATTTTCTTTGTATACTTTTGACTATACGGGCCGAGTCCGGGATTTACGGGAAATAGCGGGTTTTCGTTTGCCGGCCATTAAACCTCTTTCATTAAGCGTCTCATGTAAAATGAAAACATTTTTGAAAACTACAAGTCTAATGCGTTTTAGTGGTAAAAAAATAATTTAAAAAATCGTTCGGGAAATGAGTTTACTCCCTGGGTACTTTCTTTGTATACTTTTGACTACAAGTCTCATGCGTTTTAGTGGTGAAAAGATAATTTAAAAAATCGTTCTGGAAATGAGTTTACTCACAGGGTACTTTCTTTGAATACATTCGACTATACGGGCGAAACCCAGGATTTACGGGAAATCGCGTGTTTTCGTTTGCCGGCGATTAAACCTCTTTCATCAAGCGTCTCATCAAAAATGATAACGTTTTTGAAAACTACAAGTCTCATGCGTTTTAGTGGTGGAAAAATAATTTAAAAAATCGTTTGGGAAATGAGTTTACTCCCTTGGTACTTTCTTTGTATACTTTTGACTATACGGGCCGAGTCCGGGATTTACGGGAAATCGCAGGTTTTTGTTTGCCGGTGATTAAACTACTTTTATTCAGCGTCTCATCAAAAATGAAAACATTTTTGAAAACTACAAGTCTCATGCGTTTTAGTGGTGAAAAAATAATTTAAAAAATCGTTCGGGAAATGAGTTTACTCCCTTGGTACTTTCTTTGTATACTTTTGACTATACGGGCCGAGTCCGGGATTTACGGGAAATAGCGGGTTTTCGTTTGCCGGCGATTAAACTTCTTTTATTCAGCGTCTCATCAAAAATGAAAACATTTTTGAAAACTACAATTCTCATGCGTTTTAGTGGTGAGAAGATAATTTAAAAAATCGTTCTGGAAATGAGTTTACTCACAGGGTACTTTCTTTGTATACATTCGACTATACGGGCCAAGCCCGGGATTTACGGGAAATCGCGTGTTTTCGTTTTCCGGCGATTAAACCTCTTTCATTAAGCGTCTCATCAAAAATGAACACATTTTTGAAAACTACAAGTCTCATGCGTTTTAGTGGCGAAAAAATAATTTAAAAAATCGTTCGGGAAATGAGTTTACTCCCTGGGTACATTCTTTTTATACTTTTGACTATACGGGCTGAGTCCGGGATTTAGGGGAAATCGCGGGTTTTCATTTGCCGGCGATTAAACTTCTTTTATTCAGCGTCCCATCAAAAATGTAAACATGTTTGAATACTACAAGTCTCATTAGTTCTTGTGGTGCAGAAATATTTTGAAAAATCATTCGGGAAATGAGTTTACTCCCTTGGTACTTTCTTTGTACACTTTTGACTATACGGGCCGAGTTCGGGATTTACGGGAAATCGCGGGTTTTCGTTTGCCGGCGATTAAACGTCTTTTATTCAGCGTCTCATCAAAAGTGAAATCATTTTTGAAAACTACAAGTCTCATGCGTTTTAGTGGTGAAAAGATAATTTAAAAAATCGTTCTGGAAATGAGATTACTCACAGGGTACTTTCTTTGTATACATTCGACTATACGGGCCAAGTCAGGGATTTACGGGAAATCGCGGGTTTTCGTTTGCCGGCGATTAAACTTCTTTCATTAAGCGTCTCATGAAAAATGAAAACATTTTTGAAAACTACAAGTCTCATGCGTTTTCGTGGTGGAAAAATAATTTAAAAAATTGTTCGGGAAATGAGTTTACTCCCTGAGCACTTTCTTTGTATACTTTTGACTATACGGGCCGAGTCCGGGATTTACGAGAAATCGCGGGTTTTGTTTTCCGGCGATTAAACTTCTTTTATTCAGCGTCGCATCAAAAATGAAAACATTTTTGAAAACTACAAGTCTCATGCTTTTTAGTGGTGAAAAGATAATTTAAAAAATCGTTCTGTAAATGAGTTTACTCACAGGGTACTTTCATTGTATACATTCGACTATACGGGCGAAACCCAGGATTTACGGGAAATCGCGTGTTTTCGTTTGCCGGCGATTAAACCTCTTTCATTAAGCGACTCTTCAAAAATGAAAACATTTTTGAAAACTACAAGTCTCATGCGTTTTAGTGGTGAAAAAATAATTTAAAAAATCGTTCGGGAAATGAGTTTACTCCCTGGGTACTTTCTTTGTATACTTTTGACTATACGGGCCGAGTCCGGGATTTACGGGAAATAGCGGGTTTTCGTTTGCCGGCGATTAAACTTCTTTTATTCAGCGTCTCATCAAAAATGAAAACAATTTTGAAAACTACAATTCTCATGCGTTTTAGTGGTGAGAAGATAATTTAAAAAATCGTTCTGGAAATGAGTTTACTCACAGGGTACTTTCTTTGTATACATTCGACTATACGGGCCAAGCCCGGGATTTACGGGAAATCGCGTGTTTTCGTTTTCCGGCAATTAAACCTCTTTCATTACGCGTCTCATCAAAAATGAACACATTTTTGAAAACTACAAGTCTCATGCGTTTTAGTTGTGAAAAAATAATTTAAAAAATCGTTCGGGAAATGAGTTTACTCCCTGGGTACATTCTTTTTATACTTTTGACTAAACAGGCCGAGTCCGGGATTTAGGGGAAATCGCGGGTTTTCATTTGCCGGCGATTAAACTTCTTTTATTCAGCGTCCCATCAAAAATGTAAACATGTTTGAATACTACAAGTCTCATTAGTTCTTGTGGTGCAGAAATAATTTGAAAAATCATTCGGGAAATGAGTTTACTCCCTGAGCACTTTCTTTGTATACTTTTGACTATACGGGCCGAGTCCGGGATTTACGGGAAATCGCGGGTTTTGTTTTCCGGCGATTAAACTTCTTTTATTCAGCGTCGCATCAAAAATGAAAACATTTTTGAAAACTACAAGTCTCATGCTTTTTAGTGGTGAAAAGATAATTTAAAAAATCGTTCTGTAATTGAGTTTACTCACAGGGTACTTTCTTTGTATACATTCGACTATACGGGCGAAACCCAGGATTTACGGGAAATCGCGTGTTTTCGTTTGCCGGCGATTAAACCTCTTTCATTAAGCGACTCATCAAAAATGAAAACATTTTTGAAAACTATAAGTCTCATGCGTTCTAGTGGTGAAAAAATAATTTAAAAATTCGTTCGGGAAATGTGTTTACTCCCTGGGTACATTCTTTGTATACATTCTACTATACGGGCCAGGCCCGGGATTTACGGGAAATCGCGGGTTTTCGTTTGCTGACGATTCAAGCTCTTTCATTAAACGTCTCATCAAAAATGATAACATTTTTGAAAACTACAAGTCTCATGCGTTTTAGTGGTGGAAAAATAATTTAAAAAATCGTTCGGGAAATGAGTTTACTCCCTTGGTACTTTCTTTGTATACTTTTGACTAAACGGGCCGAGTCCGGGATTTACGGGAAATCGCAGGTTTTCGTTTGCCGGCGATTAAACTACTTTTATTCAGCGTCTCATCAAAAATGAAAACATTTTTGAAAACTACAAGTCTCATGCGTTTTAGTGGTGAAAAAATAATTTAAAAAATCGTTCGGGAATTGAGTTTACTCCCTGGGTACTTTCTTTGTATACTTTTGACTATACGGGCCGAGTCCGGGATTTACGGGAAATAGCGGGTTTTCGTTTGCCGGCCATTAAACCTCTTTCATTAAGCGTCTCATGTAAAATGAAATCATTTTTGAAAACTACAAGTCTAATGCGTTTTAGTAGTGAAAAAATAATTTAAAAAATCGTTCGGGAAATGAGTTTACTCCCTGGGTACTTTCTTTGTATACTTTTGACTACAAGTCTCATGCGTTTTAGTGGTGAAAAGATAATTTAAAAAATCAATACGGGAAATCGCGTGTTTTTGTTTGCCGTCGATTAAACCTCTTTCATTAAGCGACTCATCAAAAATGAAAATATTTTTGAAAACTATAAGTCTCATGCGTTCTAGTGGTGAAAAAATAATTTAAAAATTCGTTCGGGAAATGAGTTTACTCCCTGGGTACATTCTTTGTATACATTCGAATATACGGGCCAAGCCCGGGATTTACGGGAAATCGCGGGTTTCGTTTGCTGGCGATTCAAGCTCTTTCATTAAGCGTCTCATCAAAAATGATAACGTTTTTGAAAACTACAAGTCTCATGCGTTTTAGTGGTGGAAAAATAATTTAAAAAATCGTTCGGGAAATGAGTTTACTCCCTTGGTACTTTCTTTGTATACTTTTGACTATACGGGCCGAGTCCGGTATTTACGGGAAATCGCAGGTTTTCGTTTGCCGGCGATTAAACTACTTTTATTCAGCGTCTCATCAAAAATGAAACATTTTTGAAAACTACAAGTCTAATGCGTTTTAGTGGTGAAAAAATAATTTAAAAAATCGTTCGGGAAATGAGTTTACTCCCTGGGTACTTTCTTTGTATACTTTTGACTACAAGTCTCATGCGTTTTAGTGGTGAAAAGATAATTTAAAAAATCGTTCTGTAAATGAGTTTAGTCACAGGGTACTTTCTTTGTATACCTTTGACTATACGGGCGAAACCCAGGATTTACGGGAAATCGCGTGTTTTTGTTTGCCGGCGATTAAACCTCTTTCATTAAGCGACTCATCAAAAATGAAAACATTTTTGAAAACTACAAGTCTCATGCTTTCTAGTGGTGAAAAAATAATTTAAAAATTCGTTAGGGAAATGAGTTTACTCCCTGGGTACATTCTTTGTATACATTCGAATATACGGGCCAAGCCCGGGATTTACGGGAAATCGCGGGTTTTCGTTTGCCGGCGATTAAACTTCTTTTATTCAGCGTCTCATCAAAAATGAAAACAATTTTGAAAACTACAATTCTCATGCGTTTTAGTGGTGAGAAGATAATTTAAAAAATCGTTCTGGAAATGAGTTTACTCACAGGGTACTTTCTTTGTATACATTCGACTATACGGGCCAAGCCCGGGATTTACGGGAAATCGCGTGTTTTCGTTTTCCGGCGATTAAACCTCTTTCATTAAGCGTCTCATCAAAAATGAACACATTTTTGAAAACTATAAGTCTCATGCGTTTTAGTGGTGAAAAAATAATTTAAAAAATCGTTCGGGAAATGAGTTTACTCCCTGGGTACATTCTTTTTATACTTTTGACTATACGGGCCGAGTCCGGGATTTAGGGGAAATCGCGGGTTTTCTTTTGCCGGCGATTAAACTTCTTTTATTCAGCGTCCCATCAAAAATGTAAACATGTTTGAATACTACAAATCTCATTAGTTCTTGTGGTGCAGAAATAATTTGAAAAATTCGTTCGGGAAATGAGTTTACTCCCTGGGTACATTCTTTGTATACATTCGAATATACGGGCCAAGCCCGGGATTTACGGGAAATCGCGGGTTTTCGTTTGCTGGCGATTCAAGCTCTTTCATTAAGCGTCTCATCAAAAATGATAACGTTTTTGAAAACTACAAGTCTCATGCTTTTTAGTGGTGGAAAAATAATTTAAAAAATCGTTCGGGAAATGAGTTTACTCCCTTGGTACTTTCTTTGTATACTTTTGACTATACGGGCCGAGTCCGGTATTTACGGGAAATCGCAGGTTTTCGTTTGCCGGCGATTAAACTACTTTTATTCAGCGTCTCATCAAAAAAGGAAACATTTTTGAAAACTACAAGTCTCATGCGTTTTAGTGGTGAAAAAATAATTTAAAAAATCGTTCGGGAAATGAGTTTACTCCCTGGGTACTTTCTTTGTATACTTTTGACTATACGGGCCGAGTCTGGGATTTACGGGAAATAGCGGGTTTTCGTTTGCCGGCGATTAAACTTCTTTTATTCAGCGTCTCATCAAAAATGAAAACAATTTTGAAAACTACAATTCTCATGCGTTTTAGTGGTGAGAAGATAATTTAAAAAATCGTTCTGGAAATGAGTTTACTCACAGGGTACTTTCTTTCTATACATTCGACTATACGGGCCAAGCCCGGGATTTACGGGAAATCGCGTGTTTTCGTTTTCCGGCGATTAAACCTCTTTCATTAAGCGTCTCATCAAAAATGAACACATTTTTGAAAACTATAAGTCTCATGCGTTTTAGTGGTGAAAAAATAATTTAAAAAATCGTACGGGAAATGAGTTTACTCCCTGGGTACATTCTTTTTATACTATTGACTATACGGGCCGAGTCCGGGATTTAGGGGAAATCGCGGGTTTTCTTTTGCCGGCGATTAAACTTCTTTTATTCAGCGTCCCATCAAAAATGTAAACATGTTTGAATACTACAAGTCTCATTAGTTCTTGTGGTGCAGAAATAATTTGAAAAATCATTCGGGAAATGAGTTTACTCCCTTGGTACTTTCTTTGTACACTTTTGACTATACGGGCCGAGTTCGGGATTTACGGGAAATCGCGGGTTTTCGTTTGCCGGCGAATAAACGTCTTTTATTCAGCGTCTCATAAAAAGTGAAATCATTTTTGAAAACTACAAGTCTCATGCGTTTTAGTGGTGAAAAGATAATTTAAAAAATCGTTCTGGAAATGAGATTACTCACAGGGTACTTTCTTTGTATACATTCGACTGTACGGGCCAAGCCAGGGATTTACGGGAAATCGCGGGTTTTCGTTTGCCGGCGATTAAACCTCTTTCATTAAGCGTCTCATGAAAAATGAAAACATTTTTGAAAACTACAAGTCTCATGCGTTTTTGTGGTGGAAAAATAATTTAAAAAATTGTTCGGGAAATGAGTTTACTCCCTGAGCACTTTCTTTGTATACTTTTGACTATACGGGCCGAGTCCGGGATTTACGGGAAATCGCGGGTTTTTGTTTTCCGGCGATTAAACTTCTTTTATTCAGCGTCGCATCAAAAATGAAAACATTTTTGAAAACTACAAGTCTCATGCTTTTTAGTGGTGAAGAGATAATTTAAAAAATCGTTCTGGAAATGAGTTTACTCACAGGGTACTTTATTTGTATACATTCGACTATATGGGCCAAGCCCAGGATTTACGGGAAATCGCATGTTTTCGTTTGCCGGCGATTAAACCTCTTTTATTCAGCGTCCCATCAAAAATGAAAACATTTTTGAAAACTACAAGTCTCATGCGTTTTAGTGGTGAAAACATAATTTAAAAAATCGTTCGGGAAATGAGTTTACTCCCTGGGTACATTCTTTGTATACTTTTGACTATACGGTCCGAGTCCGGGATTTAGGGGAAATCGCGGGTTTTCGTTTGCCGGCGATTAAACTTCTTTTATTCAGCGTCTCATCAAAAATGAAAATATTTTTGAAAACTACAAGTCTCAGGCGTTTTAGTGGTGAAAAAATAATTTAAAAAATCGTTCGGGAAATGAGTTTACTCCCTTGGTACTTTCTTTGTATACTTTTGACTATACGGGCCGAGTCCGGTATTTACGGAAAATCGCAGGTTTTCGTTTGCCGGCGATTAAACTACTTTTATTCAGCGTCTCATCAAAAATGAAACATTTTTGAAAACTACAAGTCTAATGCGTTTTAGTGGTGAAAAAATAATTTAAAAAATCGTTCTGTAAATGAGTTTACTCACAGGGTACTTTCTTTGTATACCTTTGACTATACGGGCGAAACCCAGGATTTACGGGAAATCGCGTGTTTTTGTTTGCCGGCGATTAAACCTCTTTCATTAAGCGACTCATCAAAAATGAAAACATTTTTGAAAACTATAAGTCTCATGCGTTCTAGTGGTGAAAAAATAATTTAAAAATTCGTTCGGGAAATGAGTTTACTCCCTGGGTACTTTCTTTGTATACTTTTGACTACAAGTCTCATGCGTTTTAGTGGTGAAAAGATAATTTAAAAAATCGTTCTGTAAATGAGTTTACTCACAGGGTACTTTCTTTGTATACCTTTGACTATACGGGCGAAACCCAGGATTTACGGGAAATCGCGTGTTTTTGTTTGCCGGCGATTAAACCTCTTTCATTAAGCGACTCATCAAAAATGAAAACATTTTTGAAAACTATAAGTCTCATGCGTTCTAGTGGTGAAAAAATAATTTAAAAATTCGTTCGGGAAATGAGTTTACTCCCTGGGTACATTCTTTGTATACATTCGAATATACGGGCCAAGCCCGGGATTTACGGGAAATCGCGGGTTTTCGTTTGCTGGCGATTCAAGCTCTTTCATTAAGCGTCTCATCAAAAATGATAACGTTTTTGAAAACTACAAGTCTCATGCGTTTTAGTGGTGGAAAAATAATTTAAAAAATCGTTCGGGAAATGAGTTTACTCCCTTGGTACTTTCTTTTTATACTTTTGACTATACGGGCCGAGTCCGGTATTTACGGGAAATCGCAGGTTTTCGTTTGCCGGCGATTAAACTACTTTTATTCAGCGTCTCATCAAAAATGAAAACATTTTTGAAAACTACAAGTCTCATGCGTTTTAGTGGTGAAAAAATAATTTAAAAAATCGTTCGGGAAATGAGTTTACTCCCTGGGTACTTTCTTTGTATACTTTTGACTATACGGGCCGAGTCCGGGATTTACGGGAAATAGCGGGTTTTCGTTTGCCGGCGATTAAACTTCTTTTATTCAGCGTCTCATCAAAAATGAAAACAATTTTGAAAACTACAATTCTCATGCGTTTTAGTGGTGAGAAGATAATTTAAAAAATCGTTCTGGAAATGAGTTTACTCACAGGGTACTTTCTTTGTATACATTCGACTATACGGGCCAAGCCTGGGATTTACGGGAAATCGCGTGTTTTCGTTTTCCGGCGATTAAACCTCTTTCATTAAGCGTCTCATCAAAAATGAACACATTTTTGAAAACTATAAGTCTCATGCGTTTTAGTGGTGAAAAAATAATTTAAAAAATCGTCCGGGAAATGAGTTTACTCCCTGGGTACATTCTTTTTATACTTTTGACTATACGGGCCGAGTCCGGGATTTAGGGGAAATCGCGGGTTTTCTTTTGCCGGCGATTAAACTTCTTTTATTCAGCGTCCCATCAAAAATGTAAACATGTTTGAATACTACAAGTCTCATTAGTTCTTGTGGTGCAGAAATAATTTGAAAAATTCGTTCGGGAAATGAGTTTACTCCCTGGGTACATTCTTTGTATACATTCGAATATACGGGCCAAGCCCGGGATTTACGGGAAATCGCGGGTTTTTGTTTGCTGGCGATTCAAGCTCTTTCATTAAGCGTCTCATCAAAAATGATAACGTTTTTGAAAACTACAAGTCTCATGCTTTTTAGTGGTGGAAAAATAATTTAAAAAATCGTTCGGGAAATGAGTTTACTCCCTTGGTACTTTCTTTATATACTTTTGACTATACGGGCCGAGTCCGGTATTTACGGGAAATCGCAGGTTTTCGTTTGCCGGCGATTAAACTACTTTTATTCAGCGTTTCATCAAAAATGAAAACATTTTTGAAAACTACAAGTCTCATGCGTTTTAGTGGTGAAAAAATAATTTAAAAAATCGTTCGGGAAATGAGTTTACTCCCTGGGTACTTTCTTTGTATACTTTTGACTATACGGGCCGAGTCTGGGATTTACGGGAAATAGCGGGTTTTCGTTTGCCGGCGATTAAACTTCTTTTATTCAGCGTCTCATCAAAAATGAAAACAATTTTGAAAACTACAATTCTCATGCGTTTTAGTGGTGAGAAGATAATTTAAAAAATCGTTCTGGAAATGAGTTTACTCACAGGGTACTTTCTTTCTATACATTCGACTATACGGGCCAAGCCCGGGATTTACGGGAAATCGCGTGTTTTCGTTTTCCGGCGATTAAACCTCTTTCATTAAGCGTCTCATCAAAAATGAACACATTTTTGAAAACTATAAGTCTCATGCGTTTTAGTGGTGAAAAAATAATTTAAAAAATCGTACGGGAAATGAGTTTACTCCCTGGGTACATTCTTTTTATACTTTTGACTATACGGGCCGAGTCCGGGATTTAGGGGAAATCGCGGGTTTTCTTTTGCCGGCGATTAAACTTCTTTTATTCAGCGTCCCATCAAAAATGTAAACATGTTTGAATCCTACAAGTCTCATTAGTTCTTGTGGTGCAGAAATAATTTGAAAAATCATTCGGGAAATGAGTTTACTCCCTTGGTACTTTCTTTGTACACTTTTGACTATACGGGCCGAGTTCGGGATTTACGGGAAATCGCGGGTTTTCGTTTGCCGGCGAATAAACGTCTTTTATTCAGCGTCTCATAAAAAGTGAAATCATTTTTGAAAACTACAAGTCTCATGCGTTTTAGTGGTGAAAAGATAATTTAAAAAATCGTTCTGGAAATGAGATTACTCACAGGGTACTTTCTTTGTATACATTCGACTGTACGGGCCAAGCCAGGGATTTACGGGAAATCGCGGGTTTTCGTTTGCCGGCGATTAAACCTCTTTCATTAAGCGTCTCATGAAAAATGAAAACATTTTTGAAAACTACAAGTCTCATGCGTTTTTGTGGTGGAAAAATAATTTAAAAAATTGTTCGGGAAATGAGTTTACTCCCTGAGCACTTTCTTTGTATACTTTTGACTATACGGGCCGAGTCCGGGATTTACGGGAAATCGCGGGTTTTTGTTTTCCGGCGATTAAACTTCTTTTATTCAGCGTCGCATCAAAAATGAAAACATTTTTGAAAACTACAAGTCTCATGCTTTTTAGTGGTGAAGAGATAATTTAAAAAATCGTTCTGGAAATGAGTTTACTCACAGGGTACTTTATTTGTATACATTCGACTATATGGGCCAAGCCCAGGATTTACGGGAAATCGCATGTTTTCGTTTGCCGGCGATTAAACCTCTTTTATTCAGCGTCCCATCAAAAATGAAAACATTTTTGAAAACTACAAGTCTCATGCGTTTTAGTGGTGAAAACATAATTTAAAAAATCGTTCGGGAAATGAGTTTACTCCCTGGGTACATTCTTTGTATACATTCGAATATACGGGCCAAGCCCGGGATTTACGGGAAATCGCGGGTTTTTGTTTGCTGGCGATTCAAGCTCTTTCATTAAGCGTCTCATCAAAAATGATAACGTTTTTGAAAACTACAAGTCTCATGCTTTTTAGTGGTGGAAAAATAATTTAAAAAATCGTTCGGGAAATGAGTTTACTCCCTTGGTACTGTCTTTGTATACTTTTGACTATACGGGCCGAGTCCGGTATTTACGGGAAATCGCAGGTTTTCGTTTGCCGGCGATTAAACTACTTTTATTCAGCGTCTCATCAAAAATGAAAACATTTTTGAAAACTACAAGTCTCATGCGTTTTAGTGGTGAAAAAATAATTTAAAAAATCGTTCGGGAAATGAGTTTACTCCCTGGGTACTTTCTTTGTATACTTTTGACTATACGGGCCGAGTCTGGGATTTACGGGAAATAGCGGGTTTTCGTTTGCCGGCGATTAAACTTCTTTTATTCAGCGTCTCATCAAAAATGAAAACAATTTTGAAAACTACAATTCTCATGCGTTTTAGTGGTGAGAAGATAATTTAAAAAATCGTTCTGGAAATGAGTTTACTCACAGGGTACTTTCTTTCTATACATTCGACTATACGGGCCAAGCCCGGGATTTACGGGAAATCGCGTGTTTTCGTTTTCCGGCGATTAAACCTCTTTCATTAAGCGTCTCATCAAAAATGAACACATTTTTGAAAACTATAAGTCTCATGCGTTTTAGTGGTGAAAAAATAATTTAAAAAATCGTACGGGAAATGAGTTTACTCCCTGGGTACATTCTTTTTATACTTTTGACTATACGGGCCGAGTCCGGGATTTAGGGGAAATCGCGGGTTTTCTTTTGCCGGCGATTAAACTTCTTTTATTCAGCGTCCCATCAAAAATGTAAACATGTTTGAATACTACAAGTCTCATTAGTTCTTGTGGTGCAGAAATAATTTGAAAAATCATTCGGGAAATGAGTTTACTCCCTTGGTACTTTCTTTGTACACTTTTGACTATACGGGCCGAGTTCGGGATTTACGGGAAATCGCGGGTTTTCGTTTGCCGGCGAATAAACGTCTTTTATTCAGCGTCTCATAAAAAGTGAAATCATTTTTGAAAACTACAAGTCTCATGCGTTTTAGTGGTGAAAAGATAATTTAAAAAATCGTTCTGGAAATGAGATTACTCACAGGGTACTTTCTTTGTATACATTCGACTGTACGGGCCAAGCCAGGGATTTACGGGAAATCGCGGGTTTTCGTTTGCCGGCGATTAAACCTCTTTCATTAAGCGTCTCATGAAAAATGAAAACATTTTTGAAAACTACAAGTCTCATGCGTTTTTGTGGTGGAAAAATAATTTAAAAAATTGTTCGGGAAATGAGTTTACTCCCTGAGCACTTTCTTTGTATACTTTTGACTATACGGGCCGAGTCCGGGATTTACGGGAAATCGCGGGTTTTTGTTTTCCGGCGATTAAACTTCTTTTATTCAGCGTCGCATCAAAAATGAAAACATTTTTGAAAACTACAAGTCTCATGCTTTTTAGTGGTGAAGAGATAATTTAAAAAATCGTTCTGGAAATGAGTTTACTCACAGGGTACTTTATTTGTATACATTCGACTATATGGGCCAAGCCCAGGATTTACGGGAAATCGCATGTTTTCGTTTGCCGGCGATTAAACCTCTTTTATTCAGCGTCCCATCAAAAATGAAAACATTTTTGAAAACTACAAGTCTCATGCGTTTTAGTGGTGAAAACATAATTTAAAAAATCGTTCGGGAAATGAGTTTACTCCCTGGGTACATTCTTTGTATACTTTTGACTATACGGTCCGAGTCCGGGATTTAGGGGAAATCGCGGGTTTTCGTTTGCCGGCGATTAAACTTCTTTTATTCAGCGTCTCATCAAAAATGAAAATATTTTTGAAAACTACAAGTCTCAGGCGTTTTAGTGGTGAAAAAATAATTTAAAAAATCGTTCGGGAAATGAGTTTACTCCCTTGGTACTTTCTTTGTATACTTTTGACTATACGGGCCGAGTGCGGGATTTACGGGAAATTGCAGGTTTTCGTTTGCCGGCGATTAAACTACTTTTATTCAGCGTCTCATCAAAAATGAAAACATTTTTGAAAACTACAATTCTCATGGGCTTTAGTGGTGAAATAATAATTTAAAAAATCGTTCTGGAAATGAGTTTACTCACAGGGTACTTTCTTTGTATACATTTGACTATACGGACCGAGTCCGGGGTTTACGGGAAATCGCGTGTTTTTGTTTGCCGGCGATTAAACTTCTTTTATTCAGCGTCTCATCAAAAATGAAAACAATTTTGAAAACTACAATTCTCATGCGTTTTAGTGGTGAGAAGGTAATTTAAAAAATCGTTCTGGAAATGAGTTTACTCACAGGGTACTTTCTTTGTATACATTCGACTATACGGACCGAGTCCGGGGTTTACGGGAAATCGCGTGTTTTCGTTTTCCGGCGATTAAACCTCTTTCATTAAGCGTCTCATCAAAAATGAACACATTTTTGAAAACTACAAGTCTCATGCGTCTTAGTGGTGAAAAAATAATTTAAAAAATCGTTCGGGAAATGAGTTTACTCCCTGGGTACATTCTTTTTATACTTTTGACTATACGGGCCGAGTCCGGGATTTAGGGGAAATCGCGGGTTTTCATTTGCCGGCGATTAAACTTCTTTTATTCAGCGTCCCATCAAAAATGTAAACATGTTTGAATACTACAAGTCTCATTAGTTCTTGTGGTGCAGAAATAATTTGAAAAATCATTCGGGAAATGAGTTTACTCCCTTGGTACTCTCTTTGTACACTTTTGACTATACGGGCCGAGTCCGGGATTTACGGGAAATCGCGGGTTTTCGTTTGCTGGCGATTAAACGTCTTTTATTCAGCGTCTCATCAAAAGTGAAATCATTTTTAAAAACTACAAGTCTCATGCGTTTTAGTGGTGAAAAGATAATTTAAAAAATCGTTCTGGAAATGAGATTACTCACAGGGTACTTTCTTTGTATACATTCGACTATACGGGCGAAACCCAGGATTTACGGGAAATCGCGTGTTTTCGTTTGCCGGCGATTAAACCTCTTTCATTAAGCGTCTCATCAAAAATGAAAACATTTTTGAAAACTATAAGTCTCATGCGTTTTAGTGGTGAAAAAATAATTTAAAAAATCCTTCGGGAAATGAGTTTACTCCCTGGGTACATTATTTTTATACTTTTGACTATACGGGCCAAGTCCGGGATTTAAGGGAAATCGCGGGTTTTCATTTGCCGGCGATTAAACTTCTTTTATTCAGCGTCCCATCAAAAATGTAAACATGTTTGAATACTACAAGTCTCATTAGTTCTTGTGGTGCAGAAATAATTTGAAAAATCATTCGGGAAATGAGTTTACTCCCTTGGTACTCTCTTTGTACACTTTTGACTATACGGGCCGAGTCCGGGATTTACGGGAAATCGCGGGTTTTCGTTTGCCGGCGATTAAACGTCTTTTATTCAGCGTCTCATCAAAAGTGAAATCATTTTTGAAAACTACAAGTCTCATGCGTTTTAGTGGTGAAAAGATAATTTAAAAAATCGTTCTGGAAATGAGATTACTCACAGGGTACTTTCTTTGTATACATTTGACTATACGGGCGAAACCTAGGATTTACGGGAAATCGCGTGTTTTCGTTTGCCGGCGATTAAACCTCTTTCATTAAGCGTCTCATCAAAAATGAAAACATTTTTGAAAACTATAAGTCTCATGCGTTTTAGTGGTGAAAAAATAATTTAAAAAATCGTTCGGGAAATGAGTTTACTCCCTGGGTACATTCTTTTTATACTTTTGACTATACGGGCCAAGTCCGGGATTTAGGGGAAATCGCGGGTTTTCATTTGCCGGCGATTAAACTTCTTTTATTCAGCGTCCCATCAAAAATGTAAACATGTTTGAATACTACAAGTCTCATTAGTTCTTGTGATGCAGAAATAATTTGAAAAATCATTCGGGAAATGAGTTTACTCCCTTGGTACTTTCTTTGTACACTTTTGACTATACGGGCCGAGTCCGGGATTTACGGGAAATCGCGGGTTTTCGTTTGCCGGCGATTAAACGTCTTTTATTCAGCGTCTCATCAAAAGTGAAATCATTTTTGAAAACTACAAGTCTCATGCGTTTTAGTGGTGAAAAGATAATTTAAAAAATCGTTCTGGAAATGAGATTACTCACAGGGTACTTTCTTTGTATACATTCGACTATACGGGCCAAGCCAGGGATTTACGGGAAATCGCGAGTTTTCGTTTGCCGGCGATTAAACCTCTTTCATTAAGCGTCTCATGTAAAATGAAAACATTTTTGAAAACTACAAGTCTAATGCGTTTTAGTGGTGAAAAAATAATTTAAAAAATCGTTCGGGAAATGAGTTTACTCCCTGGGTACTTTCTTTGTATACTTTTGACTACAAGTCTCATGCGTTTTAGTGGTGAAAAGATATTTTAAAAAATCGTTCTGTAAATGAGTTTACTCACAGGGTACTTTCTTTGTATACATTCGACTATACGGGCGAAACCCAGGATTTACGGGAAATCGCGTGTTTTCGTTTGCCGGCGATTAAACCTATTTCATTAAGCGTCTCATCAAAAATGAAAACATTTTTGAAAACTATAAGTCTCATGCGTTCTAGTGGTGAAAAAATAATTTAAAAATTCGTTCGGGAAATGAGTTTACTCCCTGGGTACTTTCTTTGTATACTTTTGACTACAAGTCTCATGCCTTTTAGTGGTGAAAAGATAATTTAAAAAATCGTTCTGTAAATGAGTTTACTCACAGGGTACTTTCTTTGTATACATTCGACTATACGGGCGAAACCCAGGATTTACGGGAAATCGCGTGTTTTCGTTTGCCAGCGATTAAACCTCTTTCATTAAGCGTCTCATCAAAAATGAAAACATTTTTGAAAACTATAAGTCTCATGCGTTCTAGTGGTGAAAAAATAATTTAAAAATTCGTTCGGGAAATCAGTTTACTCCCTGGGTACATTCTTTGTATACATTCTACTATACGGGCCAAGCCCGGGATTTACGGGAAATCGCGGGTTTTCGTTTACTGGCGATTCAAGCGCTTTCATTAAGCGTCTCATCAAAAATGATAACATTTTTGAAAACTACAAGTCTCATGCGTTTTAGTGGTGGAAAAATAATTTAAAAAATCGTTCGGGAAATGAGTTTACTCCCTTGGTACTTTCTTTGTGTACTTTTGACTATACGGGCCGAGTCCGGGATTTACGGGAAATCGCGGGTTTTCGTTTGCCGGCGATTAAACGTCTTTTATTCAGCGTCTCATCAAAAGTGAAATCATTTTTGAAAACTACAAGTCTCATGCGTTTTAGTGGTGAAAAAATAATTTAAAAAATCGTTCTGGAAATGAGATTACTCACAGGGTACTTTCTTTGTATACATTCGACTATACGGGCCAAGCCAGGGATTTACGGGAAATCGCGGGTTTTCGTTTGCCGGCGATTAAACTTCTTTCATTAAGCGTCTCATGTAAAATGAAAACATTTTTGAAAACTACAAGTCTAATGCGTTTTAGTGGTGAAAAAATAATTTAAAAAATCGTTCGGGAAATGAGTTTAATCCCTGGGTACTTTCTTTGTATACTTTTGACTACAAGTCTCATGCGTTCTTGTGGTGAAAAAATAATTTAAAAATTCGTTCGGGAAATGAGTTTACTCCCTGGGTACATTCTTTGTATACATTCTACTATACGGGCCAAGCCCGGGATTTACGGGAAATCGCGGGTTTTCGTTTGCTGGCGATTCAAGCGCTTTCAATAGGCGTCTCATCAAAAATGATAACTTTTTTGAAAACTACAAGTCTCATGCGTTTTAGTGGTGGAAAAATAATTTAAAAAATCGTTTGGGAAATGAGTTTACTCCATTGGTACTTTCTTTGTGTACTTTTGACTATACGGGCTGAGTCCGGGATTTATGGGAAATCGCGGGTTTTCGTTTGCCAGCGATTAAACCTCTTTCATTAAGCGTCTCATCAAAAATGAAAACATTTTTGAAAACTACAAGTCTCATGCGTTCTAGTGATGAAAAAATAATTTAAAAATTCGTTCGGGAAATGAGTTTACTCCCTGGGTACATTCTTTGTATACATTCTACTATACGGGCCATGCCCGGGATTTACGGGAAATCGCGGGTTTCCGTTTGCTGGTGATTCAAGCGCTTTCATTAAGCGTCTCATCAAAAATGATAACATTTTTGAAAACTACAAGTCTCATGCGTTTTAGTGGTGGAAAAATAATTTAAAAAATTGTTCGGGAAATGAGTTTACTCCCTTGGTACTTTCTTTGTGTACTTTTGACTATACGGGCCGAGTCCGGGATTTACGGGAAATCGCGGGTTTTCGTTTGCCGGCGATTAAACGTCTTTTATTCAGCGTCTCATCAAAAGTGAAATCATTTTTGAAAACTACAAGTCTCATGCGTTTTAGTGGTGAAAAAATAATTTAAAAAATCGTTCTGGAAATGAGATTACTCACAGGGTACTTTCTTTGTATACATTCGACTATACGGGCCAAGCCAGGGATTTACGGGAAATCGCGGGTTTTCGTTTGCCGGCGATTAAACTTCTTTCATTAAGCATCTCATGTAAAATGAAAACATTTTTGAAAACTACAAGTCTAATGCGTTTTAGTGGTGAAAAAATAATTTAAAAAATCGTTCGGGAAATGAGTTTCCTCCCTGGGTACTTTCTTTGTATACTTTTGACTACAAGTCTCATGCGTTCTAGTGGTGAAAAAATAATTTAAAAATTCGTTCGGGAAATGAGTTTACTCCCTGGGTACATTCTTTGTATACATTCTACTATACGGGCCAAGCCCGGGATTTACGGGAAATCGCGGGTTTTCGTTTGCTGGCGATTCAAGCGCTTTCATTAAGCGTCTCATCAAAAATGATAACTTTTTTGAAAACTACAAGTCTCATGCGTTTTAGTGGTGGAAAAATAATTTAAAAAATCGTTTGGGAAATGAGTTTACTCCATTGGTACTTTCTTTGTGTACTTTTGACTATACGGGCTGAGTCCGGGATTTATGGGAAATCGCGGGTTTTCGTTTGCCGGCGATTAAACGTCTTTTATTCAGTGTCTCATCAAAAGTGAAATCATTTTTGAAAACTACAAGTCTCATGCGTTTTAGTGGTGAAAAGATAATTTAAAAAATCGTTCTGTAAATGAGATTACTCACAGGGTACTTTCTTTGTATACATTCGACTATACGGGCCAAGCCAGGGATTTACGGGAAATCGCGGGTTTTCGTTTGCCAGCGATTAAACCTCTTTCATTAAGCGTCTCATGTAAAATGAAAACATTTTTGAAAACTACAAGTCTAATGCGTTTTAATGGTGAAAAAATAATTGAAAAAATCGTTCGGGAATTGAGTTTACTCCCTGGGTACTTTCTTTGTATACTTTTGACTACAAGTCTCATGCGTTTTAGTGGTGAAAAGATAATTTAAAAAATCGTTCTGTAAATGAGTTTACTCACAGGTTACTTTCTTTGTATACATTCGACTATACGGGCGAAACCCAGGATTTACGGGAAATCGCGTGTTTTCGTTTGCCAGCGATTAAACCTCTTTCATTAAGCGTCTCATCAAAAATGAAAACATTTTTGAAAACTACAAGTCTCATGCGTTCTAGTGGTAAAAAAATAATTTAAAAATTCGTTCGGGAAATGAGTTTACTCCCTGGGTACATTCTTTGTATACATTCTACTATACGGGCCATGCCCGGGATTTACGGGAAATCGCGGGTTTTCGTTTGCTGGCGATTCAAGCGCTTTCATTAAGTGTCTCATCAAAAATGATAACATTTTTGAAAACTACAAGTCTCATGCGTTTTAGTGGTGGAAAAATAATTTAAAAAATCGTTCGGGAAATGAGTTTACTCCCTTGGTGCTTTTTTTGTGTACTTTTGACTATACGGGCCGAGTCCGGGATTTACGGGAAATCGCGGGTTTTCGTTTGCCGACGATTAAACGTCTTTTATTCAGCGTCTCATCAAAAGTGAAATCTTTTTTGAAAACTACAAGTCTCATGCGTTTTAGTGGTGAAAAGATAATTTAAAAAATCGTTCTTGAAATGAGATTACTCACAGGGTACTTTCTTTGTATACATTCGACTATACGGGCCGAGTCCGGGATTTACGGGAAATCGCAGGTTTTCGTTTGCCGGCGATTAAACTACTTTTATTAAGCGTCTCATCAAAAATGAAAACATTTTTGAAAACTACAAGTCTCATGTGTTTTAGTGGTGAGAAGATAATTTAAAAAATCGTTCTGGAAATGAGTTTACTCACAGGGTACTTTCTTTGTATACTTTTGGCTATACGGGCCGAGTCCGGGATTTACGGGAAATCGCAGGTTTTTGTTTGCCGGCGATTAAACTACTTTTATTCAGCGTCTCATCAAAAATGAAAACATTTTTGAAAACTACAAGTCTCATGCGTTTTAGTGGTGAAAAAATAATTTAAAAAATCGTTCGGGAAATGAGTTTACTCCCTGGGTACTTTCTTTGTATACTTTTGACTATACGGGCCGAGTCCGGGATTTACGGGAAATAGCGGGTTTTCGTTTGCCGGCGATTAAACTTCTTTTATTCAGCGTCTCATCAAAAATGAAAACAATTTTGAAAACTACAATTCTCATGCGTTTTAGTGGTGAGAAGATAATTTAAAAAATCGTTCTGGAAATGAGTTTACTCACAGGGTACTTTCTTTGTATACATTCGACTATACGGGCCAAGCCCGGGATTTACGGGAAATCGCGTGTTTTTGTTTGCCGGCGATTATATCTCTTTCATTAAGCGTCTCATCAAAAATGAAAACATTTTTGAAAACTACAAGTCTAATGCGTTTTAGTGGTGAAAAAATAATTTAAAAAATCGTTCGGGAAATGAGTTTACTTCCTGGGTACTTTCTTTGTATACTTTTGACTACAAGTCTCATGCGTTTTAGTGGTGAAAAGATAATTTAAAAAATCGTTCTGTAAATGAGTTTACTCACAGGGTACTTTCTTTGTATACATTCGACTATACGGGCGAAACCCAGGATTTACGGGACATCGCGTGTTTTCGTTTGCCGGCGATTAAACCTCTTTCATTAAGCGTCTCATCAAAAATGAAAACATTTTTGAAAACTATAAGTCTCATGCGTTCTAGTGGTGAAAAAATAATTTAAAAATTCGTTCGGGAAATGAGTTTACTCCCTGGGTACATTCTTTGTATACATTCTACTATACGGGCCAAGCCCGGGATTTACGGGAAATCGCGGGTTTTCGTTTGCTGGCGATTCAAGCTCTTTCATTAAGCGTCTCATCAAAACTGATAACATTTTTGAAAACTACAAGTCTCATGCGTTTTAGTGGTGGAAAAATAATTTTTAAAAAAATCGTTCGGGAAATGAGTTTACTCCCTTGGTACTTTCTTTTTATACTTTTGGCTATACGGGCCGAGTCCGGGATTTACGGGAAATCGCGGGTTTTCGTTTGCCGGCGATTAAACGTCTTTTATTCAGCGTCTCATCAAAAGTGAAATCATTTTTGAAAACTACAAGTCTCATGCGTTTTAGTGGTGGAAAAATAATTTTTAAAAAAATCGTTCGGGAAATGAGTTTACTCCCTGGGTACTTTCTTTGCATACTTTTGTCTATACGGGCCGAGTCCGGGATATACGGGAAATCGCGGGTTTTCGTTTGCCGGCGATTAAACTTCTTTTATTCAGCGTCTCATCAAAAATGAAAACATTTTTAGAAACTACAAGTCTCATGCGTTTTAGTGGTGAAAAAATAATTTAAAAAATCGTTCGGGAAATGAGTTTACTCCCTGGCTACTTTCTTTGTATACTTTTGACTATACGTGCCGAGTCTGGGATTTACGGGAAATCGCGGTTTTCGTTTACCGGCGATTAAACTTCTTTTATTCAGCGTCTCATCAAAAATAAAAATATTTTTGAAAACTACAAGTCTCATGCGTTTTAGTGATGAAGAAATAATTTAAAAAATCGTTCGGGAAATGAGTTTACTCCCTGGGTACTCTCTTTGTACACTTTTGACTATACAGGCCGAGTCCGAGATTTACGGGAAATCGCGGGTTTTCGTTTGCCGGCGATTAAAAGTCTTTTATTCAGCGTCTCATCAAAAGTGAAATCATTTTTGAAAACTACAAGTCTCATGCGTTCTAATGGTGAAAAAATAATTTAAAAATTCGTTCGGGAAATGAGTTTACTCCCTGGGTACATTCTTTGTATACATTCTACTATACGGGCCAAGCCCGGGATTTACGGGAAATCGCGGGTTTTCGTTTGCTGGCGATTCAAGCTCTTTCATTAAGCGTAAATGATAACATTTTTGAAAACTACAAGTCTAATGCGTTTTAGTGGTGGAAAAATAATTTTTAAAAAAATCGTTCGGGAAATGAGTTTACTCCCTGGGTACTTTCTTTGCATACTTTTGTCTATACGGGCCGAGTCCGGGATATACGGGAAATCGCGGGTTTTCGTTTGCCGGCGATTAAACGTCTTTTATTCAGCGTCTCATCAAAAATGAAAACAATTCTGAAAACTACAAGTCTCATGCGTTTTAGTGGTGAAAAAATAATTTAAAAAATCGTTCGGGAAATGAGTTTACTCCCTGGCTACTTTCTTTGTATACTTTTGACTATACGTGCCGAGTCTGGGATTTACGGGAAATCGCGGTTTTCGTTTACCGGCGATTAAACTTCTTTTATTCAGCGTCTCATCAAAAATAAAAATATTTTTGAAAACTACAAGTCTCATGCGTTTTAGTGATGAAGAAATAATTTCAAAAATCGTTCGGGAAATGAGTTTACTCCCTGGGTACTCTCTTTGTACACTTTTGACTATACAGGCCGAGTCCGAGATTTACGGGAAATCGCGGGTTTTCGTTTGCCGGCGATTAAACGTCTTTTATTCAGCGTCTCATCAAAAATGAAAACAATTTTGAAAACTACAAGTCTCATGCGTTTTAGTGCTGAGAAGATAATTTAAAAAATCGTTCTGGAAATGAGTTTACTCACAGGGTACTTTCTTTGTATACATTCGACTATACGGGCCAAGCCCGGGATTTACGGTAAATCGCGTGTTTTCGTTTGCCGGCGATTAAACCTCTTTTATTAAGCGTCTCATCAAAAATGAACACATTTTTGAAAACTACAAGTCTCATGCGTTTTAGTGGTGAAAAAATAATTTAAAAAATCGTTCGGGAAATGAGTTTACTCCCTGAGTACATTCTTTTTATACTTTTAACTATACGGGCCGAGTCCGGGATTTAGGAGAAATCGCGGGTTTTCGCTTGCCGGCGATTAAACTTCTTTTATTCAGCGTCTCATCAAAAATGTAAACATGTTTGAATACTACAAGTCTCATTAGTTCTTGTGGTGCAGAAATAATTTGAAAAATCGTTCGGGAAATGAGTTTACTCCCTTGTTACTTTCTTTGTACACTTTTGACTATACGGGCCGAGTCCGGGATTTACAAGAAATCGCGGGTTTTCGTTTGCCAGCGATTAAACGTCTTTTATTCAGTGTCTCATCAAAAATGAAAACAATTTTAAAAACTACAAGTCTCATGCGTTTTAGTGGTGAAAAAATAATTTAAAAAATCGTTCGGGAAATAAGTTTACTCCCTGGGTACATTCTTTTTATACTTTTGACTATACGGGCCGAGTCCGGGATATAGGGGAAATCGCGGGTTTTCGTTCGCCGGCGATTAAACTTCTTTTATTCAGCGTCTCATCAAAAATGTAAACATGTTTGAATACTACAAGTCTCATTAGTTCTTGTGGTGCAGAATTAATTTGAAAAATCGTTCGGGAAATGAGTTTAATCCCTTGGTAATTTCTTTGTATACATTCGACTATACGGGCCAAGCCAGGGATTTACGGGAAATCGCGGGTTTTCGTTTGCCGGCGATTAAACGTCTTTTATTCAGCGTCTCATCAAAAATGAAAACATTTTTGTAAACTACAAGTCTCATGCGTTTTAGTGGTGAAAAGATAATTTAAAAAATCGTTCTGTAAATGAGTTTACTCACAGGGTACTTTCTTTGTATACATTCGACTACACGGGCAAAACCCAGGATTTACGGGAAATCGCGTGATTTCGTTTGCCGGTGATTAAACCTCTTTCTTTAAGCGTCTCATCAAAAATGAAAACATTTTTGAAAACTACAAGTCTCATGCGTTTTAGTGGTGAAAAAATAATTTAAAAAATCGTTCGGAAAATGAGTTTACTCCCTGGGTACATTCTTTGTATACATTCTACTATACGGGCCAAGCCCGGGATTTACGGGAAATCGCGGGTTTTCGTTTGCCGCGATTAAACTTCTTTTATTCAGCGTCTCATCAAAAATGTAAACATGTTTGAATACTACAAGTCTCATTAGTTCTTGTGGTGCAGACATAAATTGAAAAATCGTTCGGGAAATGAGTTTACTCCCTTGGTACTTTCTTTGTACACTTTTGACTATACGAGCCGAGTCCGGCATTTACGGGAAATCGCGGGTTTTCGTTTGCCGGCGATTAAACGTCTTTTATTCAGCGTCTCATCAAAAATGAAAACAATTTTGAAAACTACAAGTCTCATGCGTTTTAGTGGGGAAAAGATAATTTAAAAAATCGTTCTGGAAATGAGTTTACTCACAGGGTACTTTCTTTGTATACATTCGACTATACGGGCCAAGCCCGGGATTTAGGGGAAATCGCGGGTTTTGGTTTACCGGCGATTAAACTTCTTTTATTCAGCGTCTCATCAAAAATGTAAACATGTTTGAATACTACAAGTCTCATTAGTTCTTGTGGTGCAGAAATAATTTGAAAAATCGTTCTGGAAATGAGTTTACTCACAGGGTACTTTCTTTGTATACATTTGACTATACGGGCCAAGCCCGGGATTTACGGGAAATCGCGGGTTTTCGTTTGCCGGCGATTAAACTTCTTTTATTCAGCGTTTCATCAAATATGAAAACATTTTTGAAAACTACAAGTCTCATGCGTTTTAGTGGTGAAAAGATAATTTAAAAAATCGTTCTGTAAATGAGTTTACTCACAGGGTACTTTCTTTGTATACTTTCTCCTACACGGGCGAAACCCAGGATTTACGGGAAATCGCGTGTTTTCGTTTGCCGGCGATTAAACCTCTTTCATTAAGCGTCTCATCAAAAATGAAAACATTTTTGAAAACTACAAGTCTCATGCGTTTTAGTGGTGAAAAAATAATTTAAAAAATCGTTCGGGAAATGAGTTTACTCCCTGGGTACATTCTTTTTATACTTTTGACTATGCGGGCCGAGTCCGGGATTTAGGGGAAATCGCGGGTTTTGGTTTGCCGGCGATTAAACTTCTTTTATTCAGCGTCTCATCAAAAATGTAAACATGTTTGAATAATACAAGTCTCATTAGTTCTTGTGGTGCAGAAATAATTTGAAAAATCGTTCGGGAAATGAGTTTACTCCCTTGGTACTTTCTTTGTACACTTTTGACTATACGGGCCGAGTCCGGGATTTACGGGAAATCGCGGGTTTTCGTTTGCCAGCGATTAAACGTCTTTTATTCAGCGTCTCATCAAGAATGAAAACAATTTTGAAAACTACAAGTCTCATGCGTTTTAGTGGGGAAAAGATAATTTAAAAAATCCTTCTGGAAATGAGTTTACTCACAGGGTACTTTCTTTGTATACATTCGACTATACGGGCCAAGCCGGGATTTACGGGAAATCGCGGGTTTTCGTTTGCCGGCGATTAAGCCTCTTTCATTAAGCGTCTCATGAAAAATGAAAACATTTTTGAAAAATACAAGTCTCATGCGTTTTAGTGGTGCAAAAATAATTTAAAAAATCGATCGGGAAATGAGTTTACTCTCTGGGCACTTTTTTGTATACTTTTGACTATACGGGCCGTGTCCGGGATTTACGGGAAATCGCGGGTTTTCGTTTGCCGGCGATTAAACTTCTTTTATTCAGCGTCTCATCAAAAATAAAAACATTTTTGAAAACTACAAGTCCCATGCGTTTTAGTGGTGAAAAGATAATTTAAAAAATCGTTCTGTAAATGAGTTTACTCACAGGGTACTTTCTTTGTATACATTCTACTACACGGGCGCAACCCAGGATTTACGGGAAATCGCGTGTTTTCGTTTGCCGTCGATTAAACCTCTTTCAATAAGCGTCTCATCAAAAATGAAAACATTTTTGAAAACTACAAGTCTCATGCGTTTTAGTGGTGAAAAGATAATTTAAAAAATCGTTCTGTAAATGAGTTTACTCACAGGGTACTTTCTTTCTATACATTCGACAACACGGGCGAAACCCAGGATTTACGGGAAATCGCGTGTTTTCGTTTGCCGGCGATTAAACCTCTTTCATTAAGCGTCTCATCAAAAATGAAAACATTTTTGAAAACTACAAGTCTCATGCGTTTTAGTGGTGAAAAAATAATTTAAAAAATCGTTCGGGAAATGAGTTTACTCCCTGGGTACATTCTTTTTATACTTTTGACTATGCGGGCCGAGTCTGGGATTTAGGGGAAATCGCGGGTTTTGGTTTGCCGGCGATTAAACTTCTTTTATTCAGCGTCTCATCAAAAATGTAAACATGTTTGAATACTACAAGTCTCATTAGTTCTTGTGGTGCAGAAATAATTTGAAAAATCGTTCGGGAAATGAGTTTACTCCCTTGGTACTTTCTTTGTACACTTTTGACTATACGGGCCGAGTCCGGGATTTACGGGAAATCGCGGGTTTTCGTTTGCCAGCGATTAAACGTCTTTTATTCAGCGTCTCATCAAGAATGAAAACAATTTTGAAAACTACAAGTCTCATGCGTTTTAGTGGGGAAAAGATAATTTAAAAAATCCTTCTGGAAATGAGTTTACTCACAGGGTACTTTCTTTGTATACATTCGACTATACGGGCCAAGCCGGGATTTACGGGAAATCGCGGGTTTTCGTTTGCCGGCGATTAAGCCTCTTTCATTAAGCGTCTCATGAAAAATGAAAAAATTTTTGAAAACTACAAGTCTCATGCGTTTTAGTGGTGCAAAGATAATTTAAAAAATCGATCGGGAAATGAGTTTACTCTCTGGGCACTTTTTTTTTATACTTTTGACTATACGGGCCGTGTCCGGGATTTACGGGAAATCGCGGGTTTTCGTTTGCCGGCGATTAAACTTCTTTTATTCAGCGTCTCATCAAAAATGAAAACATTTTTAAAAACTACAAGTCCCATGCGTTTTAGTGGTGAAAAGATAATTTAAAAAATCGTTCTGTAAATGAGTTTACTCACAGGGTACTTTCTTTGTATACATTCTACTACACGGGCGCAACCCAGGATTTACGGGAAATCGCGTGTTTTCGTTTGCCGTCGATTAAACCTCTTTCAATAAGCGTCTCATCAAAAATGAAAACATTTTTGAAAACTACAAGTCTCATGCGTTTTAGTGGTGAAAAGATAATTTAAAAAATCGTTCTGTAAATGAGTTTACTCACAGGGTACTTTCTTTGTATACATTCGACTACACGGGCGAAACCCAGGATTTACGGGAAAGCGCGTGTTTTCGTTTGCCGGCGATTAAACCTCTTTCATTAAGCGTCTCATCAAAAATGAAAACATTTTTGAAAACTACAAGTCTCATGCGTTTTAGTGGTGAAAAGATAATTTAAAAAATCGTTCGGGAAATGAGTTTACTCCCTGAGTACATTCTTTTTATACTTTTGACTATGCGGGCCGAGTCCGGGATTTAGGGGAAATCGCGGGTTTTGGTTTGCCGGCGATTAAACTTCTTTTATTCAGCGTCTCATCAAAAATGTAAACATGTTTGAATACTACAAGTCTCATTAGTTCTTGTGGTGCAGAAATAATTTAAAAAATCGTTCGGGAAATGAGTTTACTCCCTTGGTACTTTCTTTGTACACTTTTGACTATACGGGCCGAGTCCGGGATTTACGGGAAATCGCGGGTTTTCGTTTGCCGGCGATTAAACGTCTTTTATTCAGCGTCTCATCAAGAATGAAAACAATTTTGAAAACTACAAGTCTCATGCGTTTTAGTGGGGAAAAGATAATTTAAAAAATCCTTCTGGAAATGAGTTTACTCACAGGGTACTTTCTTTGTCTACATTCGACTATACGGGCCAAGCCCGGGATTTACGGGAAATCGCGGGTTTTCGTTTGCCGGCGATTAAGCCTCTTTCATTAAGCGTCTCATGAAAAATGAAAACATTTTTGAAAACTACAAGTCTCATGCGTTTTAGTGGTGAAAAAATAATTTAAAAAATCGATCGGGAAATGAGTTTACTCTCTGGGCACTTTCTTTGTATACATTCGACTACACGGGCGAAACCCAGGATTTACGGGAAATCGCGTGTTTTCGTTTGCCGGCGATTAAACCTCTTTCATTAAGCGTCTCATCAAAAATGAAAACATTTTTGAAAACTACAAGTCTCATGCGTTTTAGTGGTGAAAAAATAATTTAAAAAATCGTTCGGGAAATGAGTTTACTCCCTGGGTACTTTCTTTGTATACATTCGACTATACGGGCCAAGCCCGGGGTTTACGGGAAGTCGCGGGTTTTCGTTTGCCGGCGATTAAACGTCTTTCATTAAGCGTCTCATCAAAAATGAAATATTTTGGAAAACTACAAGTCTCATGCGTTTTAGTGGTGAAAAAATAATTTAAAAAATCGTTCGGGAAATGAGTTTACTCCCTGGGTACTTTCTTTGTATACATTAGACTATACGGGCCAAGCCCGGGATTTACGGGAAATCGCGCGTTTTTGTTTGCCGGCGATTAAACGTCTTTTATTCAGCGTCTCATCAAAAATGAAAACATGTTTGAGTACTACAAGTCTCATGCGTTTTAGTGGTGAGAAGATAATTTAAAAAATCGTTCTGGAAATGAGTTTACTCACAGGGTACTTTCTTTGTATACATTCGACTCTACGGGCCAAGCCCGGGATTTACGGGAAATCGCGCGTTTTTGTTTGCCGCCGATTAAACTTCTTTTATTCAGCGTCTCATCAAAAATGAAAACATTTTTGAAAACTACAAGTCTCATGCGTTTTAGTGGTGAAAAGATAATTTAAAAAATCGTTCTGTAAATGAGTTTACTTACAGGGTACTTTCTTTGATACATTCGACTATACCGGCGAAACCCAGGATTTACGGGAAATCGTGTGTTTTCGTTTGCCGGCGATTAAACCTCTTTCATTAAGCGTCTCATCAAAAATGAAAACATTTTTGAAAACTACAATCTTATGCGTTTTAGTGGTGAAAAGATAATTTAAAAAATCGTTCTGTAAATGAGTTTACTCACAGGGTACTTTCTTTGTATACATTCGACTATACGGGCGAAACCCAGGATTTACGGGAAATCGCGTGTTTTCGTTTGCCGGCGATTAAACCTCTTTCATTAAGCGTCTCATCAAAAATGAAAACATTTTTGAAAACTACAAGTCTCATGCGTTTTAGTGGTGAAAAAATAATTTAAAAAATCGTTTGGGAAATGAGTTTACTCCCTGGGTACATTATTTGTATACATTCTACTATACGGGCCAAGCCCGGGATTTACGGGAAATTGCGCGTTTTTGTTTGCCGCCGATTAAACTTCTTTTATTCAGCGTCTCATCAAAAATGAAAACATTTTTGAAAACTACAAGTCTCATGCGTTTTAGTGGTGAAAAGATAATTTAAAAAATCGTTCTGTAAATGAGTTTACTCACAGGGTACTTTCTTTGATGCATTCGACTATACCGGCGAAACCCAGGATTTACGGGAAATCGCGTGTTTTCGTTTGCCGGCGATTAACGCTCTTTCATTGAGCGTCTCATCAAAAATGAAAACATTTTTGAAAACTACAATTCTCATGCGTTTTAGTGGTGAAAAAATAATTTAAAAAATCGTTTGGGAAATGAGTTTACTCCCTGGGTACATTATTTGTATACATTCTACTATACGGGCGAAGCCCGGGATTTACGGGAAATCGCGGGTTTTCGTTTGCCGGCGATTCAAGCTCTTTCATTAAGCGTCTTATCAAAAATGAAAACATTTTTGAAAACTACAAGTCTCATGCGTTTTAGTGATGAAGAAATAATTTAAAAAATCGTTCCGGAAATGAGTTTACTCCCTGGGTACTTTCTTTGTATACATTCGACTATACGGGCCAAGCCCGGGATTTACGGGAAATCGTGCGTTTTTGTTTGCCCGCGATTAAACGTCTTTTATTCAGCGTCTCATCAAAAATGAAAAAATGTTTGAGTACTACAAGTCTCATGCGTTTAAGTGGTGAAAAGATAATTTAAAAAATCGTTCTGGAAATGAGTTTACTCACAGGATACTTTCTTTGTATACATTCGACTATACGGGCCAAGCCCGGGATTTACGGGAAATCGTGCGTTTTTGTTTGCCGCCGATTAAACTTCTTTTATTTAGCGTCTCATCAAAAATGAAAACATTTTTGAAAACTACAAGTCTCATGCGTTTTAGTGGTGAAAAGATAATTTAAAGAATCGTTCTGTAAATGAGTTTACTCACAGGGTACTTTCTTTGATACATTCGACTATACCGGTGAAACCCAGGATTTACGGGAAATCGCGTATTTTCGTTTGCCGGCGATTAAACCTCTTTCATTAAGCCTCTCATCAAAAATGAAAACATTTTTGAAAACTACAATCTTATGCGTTTTAGTGGTGAAAAGATAATTTAAAAAATCGTTCTGTAAATGAGTTTACTCACAGGGTACTTTCTTTGTATACATTCGACTATACGGGCGAAACCCAGGATTTACGGGAAATCGCGTGTTTTCGTTTGCCGGCGATTAAACCTCTTTCATTAAGCGTCTCATCAAAAATGAAAACATTTTTGAAAACTACAAGTCTCATGCGTTTTAGTGGTGAGAAGATAAATTAAAAAATCGTTCTTGAAAAGAGTTTACTCTCAGGGTACTTTCTTTGTATACATTCGACTATACGGGCCAAGTCCGGGATTTACGGGAAATCGCGGGTTTTGGTTTGCCGGCGATTAAACTTCTTTTATTCAGCGTCCCATCAAAAATGAAAACATTTTTGAAAACTACAAGTCTCATGCGTTTTAGTGGTGAGAAGATAAATTAAAAAATCGTTCTGGAAATGAGTTTACTCTCAGGGTACTTTCTTTATATACATTCGACTATACGGGCCAAGCCCGGGATTTACGGGAAATCGCGTGTTTTCGTTTGTCGGCGATTAAACCTCTTTCATTAAGCGTCTCATCAAAAAGGAACACATTTTTGAAAACTACAAGTCTCATGCGTTTTAGTGGTGAAAAGATAATTTAAAAAATTGTTCTGGAAATGACTTTACTCACAGGGTACTTTCTTTGTATACATTCGACTATACGGGCCAAGCCCGGGATTTACGGGAAATCGCGGGTTTTCGTTTGCCGGCGAATAAACATCTTTCATTAAGCGTCTCATGAAAAATGAAAACATTTTTGAAAACTACAAGTCTCATGCGTTTTAGTGGTGAAAAAATAATTTAAAAAATCGTTCGGGAAATGAGTTTACTCCCTGGGTACTTTCTTTGTATACTTTTGACTATACGGGCCGAGTCCGGGATTTACGGGAAATCGCGTGTTTTCGTTTTCCGGCGATTAAACCTCTTTCATTAAGCGTCTCATCAAAAATGAACACATTTTTGAAAACTACAAGTCTCATGCGTTTTAGTGGTGAAAAAATTATATAAAAACTACAAGTCTCATGCGTTTTAGTGGTGAAAAAATTATTTAAAAAATCTTTCGGGAAATGAGTTTACTCCCTGGGTACTTTCTTTGTATACTTTTGACTATACGGGCCGAGTGTGGGATTTACGGGAAATCGCGGGTTTTCGTTTACCGGCGATTAAGGTTCTTTTATTCAGCGTCTCATCAAAAATGAAAACATTTTTGAAAACTACAAGTCTCATGCGTTTTAGTGGTGAAAAAATAATTTAAAAAATCGTTTGGGAAATGAGTTTACTCCCTGGGTACATTATTTGTATACATTCTACTATACGGGCGAAGCCCGGGATTTACGGGAAATCGCGGGTTTTCGTTTGCCGGCGATTCAAGCTCTTTCATTAAGCGTCTCATCAAAAATGAAAACATTTTTGAAAACTACAAGTCTCATGCGTTTTAGTGATGAAGAAATAATTTAAAAAATCGTTCCGGAAATGAGTTTACTCCCTGGGTACTTTCTTTGTATACATTCGACTATACGGGCCAAGCCCGGGATTTACGGGAAATCGTGCGTTTTTGTTTGCCCGCGATTAAACGTCTTTTATTCAGCGTCTCATCAAAAATGAAAACATGTTTGAGTACTACAAGTCTCATGCGTTTTAGTGGTGAGAAGATAATTTAAAAAATCGTTCTGGAAATGAGTTTACTCACAGGGTACTTTCTTTGTATACATTCGACTATACGGGCCAAGCCCGGGATTTACGGGAAATCGTGCGTTTTTGTTTGCCCGCGATTAAACTTCTTTTATTCAGCGTCTCATCAAAAATGAAAACATTTTTGAAAACTACAAGTCTCATGCGTTTTAGTGGTGAAAAGATAATTTAAAAAATCGTTCTGTAAATGAGTTTACTCACAGGGTACTTTCTTTGATACATTCGACTATACCGGCGAAACCCAGGATTTACGGGAAATCGCGTGTTTTCGTTTGCCGGCGATTAACGCTCTTTCATTGAGCGTCTCATCAAAAATGAAAACATTTTTGAAAACTACAAGTCTCATGCGTTTTAGTGGTGAAAAAATAATTTAAAAAATCGTTTGGGAAATGAGTTTACTCCCTGGGTACATTATTTGTATACATTCTACTATACGGGCGAAGCCCGGGATTTACGGGAAATCGCGAGTTTTCGTTTGCCGGCGATTCAAGCTCTTTCATTAAGCGTCTCATCAAAAATGAAAACATTTTTGAAAACTACAAGTCTCATGCGTTTTAGTGATGAAGAAATAATTTAAAAAATCGTTCCGGAAATGAGTTTACTCCCTGGGTACTTTCTTTGTATACATTCGACTATACGGGCCAAGCCCGGGATTTACGGGAAATCGTGCGTTTTTGTTTGCACGCGATTAAACGTCTTTTATTCAGCGTCTCATCAAAAATGAAAACATGTTTGAGTACTACAAGTCTCATGCGTTTTAGTGGTGAGAAGATAATTTAAAAAATCGTTCTGGAAATGAGTTTACTCACAGGGTACTTTCTTTGTATACATTCGACTATACGGGCCAAGCCCGGGATTTACGGGAAATCGTGCGTTTTTGTTTGCCGCCGATTAAACTTTTTTTATTCAGCGTCTCATCAAAAATGAAAACATTTTTGAAAACTACAAGTCTAATGCGTTTTAATGGTGAAAAGATAATTTAAAAAATCGTTCTGTAAATGAGTTTACTCACAGGGTACTTTCTTTGATACATTCGACTATACCGGCGAAACCCAGGATTTACGGGAAATCGCGTGTTTTCGTTTGCCGGCGATTAAACCTCTTTCATTAAACGTCTCATCAAAAATGAAAACATTTTTGAAAACTACAAGTCACATGCGTTTTAGTGGTGCAAAAATAATATAAAAAATCGTTTGGGAAATGAGTTTACTCCCTGGGTACATTATTTGTATACATTCTACTATACGGGCCAAGCCCGGGATTTACGGGAAATCGCGGGTTTTCGTTTGCCGGCGATTCAAGCTCTTTCATTAAGCGTCTCATCAAAAACGAAAACATGTTTGAGTACTACAAGTCTCATGCGTTTTAGTGGTGAGAAGATAATTTGAAAAATCGTTCTGGAAATGAGTTTACTCACAGGGTACTTTCTTTGCATACATTCGACTATACGGGCTAAGCCCGGGATTTACGGGAAATCGTGCGTTTTTGTTTGCCCGCGATTAAACGTCTTTTATTCAGCGTCTCATCAAAAATGAAAACATGTTTGAGTACTACAAGTCTCATGCGTTTTAGTGGTGAGAAGATAAATTAAAAAATCGTTCTGGAAATGAGTTTACTCTCAGGGTACTTTCTTTATATACATTCGACTATACGGGCCAAGCCCGGGATTTACGGGAAATCGCGTGTTTTCGTTTGTCGGCGATTAAACCTCTTTCATTAAGCGTCTCATCAAAAAGGAACACATTTTTGAAAACTACAAGTCTCATGCGTTTTAGTGGTGAAAAGATAATTTAAAAAATTGTTCTGGAAATGACTTTACTCACAGGGTACTTTCTTTGTATACATTCGACTATACGGGCCAAGCCCGGGATTTACGGGAAATCGCGGGTTTTCGTTTGCCGGCGAATAAACATCTTTCATTAAGCGTCTCATGAAAAATGAAAACATTTTTGAAAACTACAAGTCTCATGCGTTTTAGTGGTGAAAAAATAATTTAAAAAATCGTTCGGGAAATGAGTTTACTCCCTGGGTACTTTCTTTGTATACTTTTGACTATACGGGCCGAGTCCGGGATTTACGGGAAATCGCGTGTTTTCGTTTTCCGGCGATTAAACCTCTTTCATTAAGCGTCTCATCAAAAATGAACACATTTTTGAAAACTACAAGTCTCATGCGTTTTAGTGGTGAAAAAATTATATAAAAACTACAAGTCTCATGCGTTTTAGTGGTGAAAAAATTATTTAAAAAATCTTTCGGGAAATGAGTTTACTCCCTGGGTACTTTCTTTGTATACTTTTGACTATACGGGCCGAGTGTGGGATTTACGGGAAATCGCGGGTTTTCGTTTACCGGCGATTAAGGTTCTTTTATTCAGCGTCTCATCAAAAATGAAAACATTTTTGAAAACTACAAGTCTCATGCGTTTTAGTGGTGAAAAAATAATTTAAAAAATCGTTTGGGAAATGAGTTTACTCCCTGGGTACATTATTTGTATACATTCTACTATACGGGCGAAGCCCGGGATTTACGGGAAATCGCGGGTTTTCGTTTGCCGGCGATTCAAGCTCTTTCATTAAGCGTCTCATCAAAAATGAAAACATTTTTGAAAACTACAAGTCTCATGCGTTTTAGTGATGAAGAAATAATTTAAAAAATCGTTCCGGAAATGAGTTTACTCCCTGGGTACTTTCTTTGTATACATTCGACTATACGGGCCAAGCCCGGGATTTACGGGAAATCGTGCGTTTTTGTTTGCCCGCGATTAAACGTCTTTTATTCAGCGTCTCATCAAAAATGAAAACATGTTTGAGTACTACAAGTCTCATGCGTTTTAGTGGTGAGAAGATAATTTAAAAAATCGTTCTGGAAATGAGTTTACTCACAGGGTACTTTCTTTGTATACATTCGACTATACGGGCCAAGCCCGGGATTTACGGGAAATCGTGCGTTTTTGTTTGCCCGCGATTAAACTTCTTTTATTCAGCGTCTCATCAAAAATGAAAACATTTTTGAAAACTACAAGTCTCATGCGTTTTAGTGGTGAAAAGATAATTTAAAAAATCGTTCTGTAAATGAGTTTACTCACAGGGTACTTTCTTTGATACATTCGACTATACCGGCGAAACCCAGGATTTACGGGAAATCGCGTGTTTTCGTTTGCCGGCGATTAACGCTCTTTCATTGAGCGTCTCATCAAAAATGAAAACATTTTTGAAAACTACAAGTCTCATGCGTTTTAGTGGTGAAAAAATAATTTAAAAAATCGTTTGGGAAATGAGTTTACTCCCTGGGTACATTATTTGTATACATTCTACTATACGGGCGAAGCCCGGGATTTACGGGAAATCGCGAGTTTTCGTTTGCCGGCGATTCAAGCTCTTTCATTAAGCGTCTCATCAAAAATGAAAACATTTTTGAAAACTACAAGTCTCATGCGTTTTAGTGATGAAGAAATAATTTAAAAAATCGTTCCGGAAATGAGTTTACTCCCTGGGTACTTTCTTTGTATACATTCGACTATACGGGCCAAGCCCGGGATTTACGGGAAATCGTGCGTTTTTGTTTGCACGCGATTAAACGTCTTTTATTCAGCGTCTCATCAAAAATGAAAACATGTTTGAGTACTACAAGTCTCATGCGTTTTAGTGGTGAGAAGATAATTTAAAAAATCGTTCTGGAAATGAGTTTACTCACAGGGTACTTTCTTTGTATACATTCGACTATACGGGCCAAGCCCGGGATTTACGGGAAATCGTGCGTTTTTGTTTGCCGCCGATTAAACTTTTTTTATTCAGCGTCTCATCAAAAATGAAAACATTTTTGAAAACTACAAGTCTAATGCGTTTTAATGGTGAAAAGATAATTTAAAAAATCGTTCTGTAAATGAGTTTACTCACAGGGTACTTTCTTTGATACATTCGACTATACCGGCGAAACCCAGGATTTACGGGAAATCGCGTGTTTTCGTTTGCCGGCGATTAAACCTCTTTCATTAAACGTCTCATCAAAAATGAAAACATTTTTGAAAACTACAAGTCACATGCGTTTTAGTGGTGCAAAAATAATATAAAAAATCGTTTGGGAAATGAGTTTACTCCCTGGGTACATTATTTGTATACATTCTACTATACGGGCCAAGCCCGGGATTTACGGGAAATCGCGGGTTTTCGTTTGCCGGCGATTCAAGCTCTTTCATTAAGCGTCTCATCAAAAACGAAAACATGTTTGAGTACTACAAGTCTCATGCGTTTTAGTGGTGAGAAGATAATTTGAAAAATCGTTCTGGAAATGAGTTTACTCACAGGGTACTTTCTTTGCATACATTCGACTATACGGGCTAAGCCCGGGATTTACGGGAAATCGTGCGTTTTTGTTTGCCCGCGATTAAACGTCTTTTATTCAGCGTCTCATCAAAAATGAAAACAAGTTTGAGTACTACAAGTCTCATGCGTTTTAGTGGTGAAAAGATAATTTAAAAAATCGTTCTGGAAATGAGTTTACTCACAGGGTACTTTCTTTGTATACATTCGACAATACGGGCCAAGCCCGGGATTTAAGGGAAATCGTGCGTTTTTGTTTGCCGCCGATTAAACTTCTTTTATTCAGCGTCTCATCAAAAATGAAAACATTTTTGAAAACTACAAGTCTCATGCGTTTTAGTGGTGAAAAGATAATTTAAAAAATCGTTCTGTAAATGAGTTTACTCACAGGGTACTTTCTTTAATACATTCGACTATACGGGCCGAGTCCGGGATTTAGGAGAAATCGCGGGTTTTCGTTTGCCCGCGATTAAACTTCTTTTATTCAGCGTCTCATCAAAAATGTGAACATGTTTGAGTACTACAAGTCTCATTAGTTCTTGTGGTGCAGAAATAATTTGAAAAATCGTTCGGGAAATGAGTTTACTCCCTTGGTACTTTCTTTGTACACTTTTGACTATACGGGCCGAGTCCGGGATTTACGGGAAATCGCGTGTTTTCGTTTACCGGCGATTAAACGTCTTTTATTCAGCGTCTTATCAAAAATGAAAACAATTTTGAAAACTACAAGTCTCGTGCGTTTTAGTGGTGAGAAGATAATTTAAAAAATCGTTCTGGAAATGAGTTTACTCACAGGGTACTTTCTTTGTACACTTTTAACTATACGGGCCGAGTCCGAGATTTACGGGAAATCGCGGGTTTTCGTTTGCCGGCAATTAAACGTCTTTTATTCAGCGTCTCATCAAAAATGAAAACAATTTTGAAAACTACAAGTCTAATGCGTTTTAATGGTGAAAAGATAATTTAAAAAATCGTTCTGTAAATGAGTTTACTCACAGGGTACTTTCTTTGATACATTCGACTATACCGGCGAAACCCAGGATTTACGGGAAATCGCGTGTTTTCGTTTGCCGGCGATTAAACCTCTTTCATTAAACGTCTCATCAAAAATGAAAACATTTTTGAAAACTACAAGTCTCATGCGTTTTAGTGGTGCAAAAATAATATAAAAAATCGTTTGGGAAATGAGTTTACTCCCTGGGTACATTATTTGTATACATTCTACTATACGGGCCAAGCCCGGGATTTACGGGAAATCGCGGGTTTTCGTTTGCCGGCGATTCAAGCTCTTTCATTAAGCGTCTCATCAAAAACGAAAACATGTTTGAGTACTACAAGTCTCATGCGTTTTAGTGGTGAGAAGATAATTTGAAAAATCGTTCTGGAAATGAGTTTACTCACAGGGTACTTTCTTTGCATACATTCGACTATACGGGCTAAGCCCGGGATTTACGGGAAATCGTGCGTTTTTGTTTGCCCGCGATTAAACGTCTTTTATTCAGCGTCTCATCAAAAATGAAAACATGTTTGAGTACTACAAGTCTCATGCGTTTTAGTGGTGAAAAGATAATTTAAAAAATCGTTCTGGAAATGAGTTTACTCACAGGGTACTTTCTTTGTATACATTCGACAATACGGGCCAAGCCCGGGATTTAAGGGAAATCGTGCGTTTTTGTTTGCCGCCGATTAAACTTCTTTTATTCAGCGTCTCATCAAAAATGAAAACATTTTTGAAAACTACAAGTCTCATGCGTTTTAGTGGTGAAAAGATAATTTAAAAAATCGTTCTGTAAATGAGTTTACTCACAGGGTACTTTCTTTAATACATTCGACTATACGGGCCGAGTCCGGGATTTAGGAGAAATCGCGGGTTTTCGTTTGCCCGCGATTAAACTTCTTTTATTCAGCGTCTCATCAAAAATGTGAACATGTTTGAGTACTACAAGTCTCATTAGTTCTTGTGGTGCAGAAATAATTTGAAAAATCGTTCGGGAAATGAGTTTACTCCCTTGGTACTTTCTTTGTACACTTTTGACTATACGGGCCGAGTCCGGGATTTACGGGAAATCGCGTGTTTTCGTTTACCGGCGATTAAACGTCTTTTATTCAGCGTCTTATCAAAAATGAAAACAATTTTGAAAACTACAAGTCTCGTGCGTTTTAGTGGTGAGAAGATAATTTAAAAAATCGTTCTGGAAATGAGTTTACTCACAGGGTACTTTCTTTGTACACTTTTAACTATACGGGCCGAGTCCGAGATTTACGGGAAATCGCGGGTTTTCGTTTGCCGGCTATTAAACGTCTTTTATTCAGCGTCTCATCAAAAATGAAAACAATTTTGAAAACTACAAGTCTCGTGCGTTTTAGTGGTGAGAAGATAATTTAAAAAATCGTTCTGGAAATGAGTTTACTCACAGGGTACTTTCTTTGTATACATTCGACTATACGGGCCAAGCCCGGGATTTACAAGAAATCGCGTGTTTTCGTTTGCTGGCGATTAAACCTCTTTCATTAAGCGTCTCATCAAAAATGAACACATTTTTGAAAACTACAAGTCTCATGCGTTTTAGTGATGAACAAATAATTTAAAAAATCGTTCTGGAAATGGGTTTACTCACAGGGTACTTTCTTTGTATACTTTCGACTATACGGGCCAAGCCCGGGATTCACGAGAAATAGTGGGTTTTCGTTTGCCGGCGATTAAACCTCTTTCATTAAGCGTCTCATGAAAAATGAAAACATTTTTGCAAACTACAAGTCTCATGCGTTTTAGTGATGAAAAAATAATTTAAAAAATCGTTCGGGAAATGAGTTTACTCCCTGGGTACTTTCTTTGTACACTTTTGACTATACGGGCCGAGTCCGAGATTTACGGGAAATCGCGGGTTTTCGTTTGCCGGCGATTAAACGTCTTTTATTCAGCGTCTTATCAAAATTGAAAACTACAAGTCTCATGCGTTTTAGTGGTGAGAAGCTAATTTAAAAAATCGTTCTGGAAATGAGTTTACTCACAGGGTACTTTCTTTGTATACATTCGACTATACGGGCCAAGCCCAGGATTTACGGGAAATCGCGTGTTTTCGTTTGCCGGCGATTAAACCACTTTCATTAAGTGTCTCATCAAAAATGAACACATTTTTCAAAACTACAAGTCTCATGCGTTTTAGTGGTGAAAAAATAATTTAAAAAAATCGTTCGGGAAATGAGTTTACTCCCTGGGTACATTCTTTTTATACTTTTGACTATATGGGCCGAGTCCGGGATTTAGGAGAAATCGCGGGTTTTCGTTTGCCGGCGATTAAACTTCTTTTATTCAGCGTCTCATCAAAAATGCAAACATGTTTGAATATTACAAGTCTCATTAGTTGTTGTGGTGCAGAAATAACTTGAAAAATCGTTCGGGAAATGAGTTTACTCCCTTGGTACTTTCTTTGTATACTTTTAACTATACGGGCCGAGTCCGGGATTTACGGGAAATCGCGGGTTTTCGTTTGCCGGCGATTAAACGTCTTTTATTCAGCGTCTCATCCAAAATGAAAACAATTTTGAAAACTACAAGTCTCGTGCGTTTTAGTGGTGAGAAGATAATTTAAAAAATCGTTCTGGAAATGAGTTTACTCACAGGGTACTTTCTTTGTATACATTCGACTATACGGGCCAAGCCCGGGATTTACAAGAAATCGCGTGTTTTCGTTTGCTGGCGATTAAACCTCTTTCATTAACCGTCTCATCAAAAATGAACACATTTTTGAAAACTACAAGTCTCATGCGTTTTAGTGATGAACAAATAATTTAAAAAATCGTTCTGGAAATGAGTTTACTCACAGGGTACTTTCTTTGTATACATTCGACTATACGGGCCAAGCCCGGGATTCACGAGAAATAGCGGGTTTTCGTTTGCCGGCGATTAAACCTCTTTCATTAAGCGTCTCATGAAAAATAAAAACATTTTTGAAAACTACAAGTCTCATGCGTTTTAGTGATGAAAAAATAATTTAAAAAATCGTTCGGGAAATGAGTTTACTCCCTGGGTACTTTCTTTGTACACTTTTGACTATACGGGCCGAGTCCGAGATTTACGGGAAATCGCGGGTTTTCGTTTGCCGGCGATTAAACGTCTTTTATTCAGCGTCTTATCAAAATTGAAAACTACAAGTCTCGTGCGTTTTAGTGGTGAGAAGCTAATTTAAAAAATCGTTCTGGAAATGAGTTTACTCACAGGGTACTTTCTTTGTATACATTCGACTATACGGGCCAAGCCCAGGATTTACGGGAAATCGCGTGTTTTCGTTTGCCGGCGATTAAACCACTTTCATTAAGCGTCTCATCAAAAATGAACACATTTTTCAAAACTACAAGTCTCATGCGTTTTAGTGGTGAAAATATAATTTAAAAAAATCGTTCGGGAAATGAGTTTACTCCCTGGGTACATTCTTTTTATACTTTTGACTATATGGGCCGAGTCCGGGATTTAGGAGAAATCGCGGGTTTTCGTTTGCCGGCGATTAAACTTCTTTTATTCAGCGTCTCATCAAAAATGCAAACATGTTTGAATATTACAAGTCTCATTAGTTGTTGTGGTGCAGAAATAACTTGAAAAATCGTTCGGGAAATGAGTTTACTCCATTGGTACTTTCTTTGTATACTTTTAACTATACGGGCCGAGTCCGGGATTTACGGGAAATCGCGGGTTTTCGTTTGCCGGCGATTAAACGTCTTTTATTCAGCGTCTCATCCAAAATGAAAACAATTTTGAAAACTACAAGTCTCATGTGTTTTAGTGGTGAAAAGATAATTTAAAAAATCGTTCGGGAAATGAGTTTACTCACAGGGTACTTTCTTTGTATACATTCGACTATACGGGCCAAGCCCGGGATTTACGGGAAATCGCGGGTTTTCGTTTGCCGGTGATTAAGCCTCTTTCATTAAGCGTCTTATCAAATATGAAAACAATTTTGAAAACTACAAGTCTCATGCGTTTTAGTGATGAAAAGATAATTTAAAAAGTCGTTCTGGAAATGAGTTTACTCACAGGGTACTTTCTTTGTATACATTCGACTATACGGGCCAAGCCCGGGATTCACGAGAAATCGCGGGTTTTCGTTTGCCGGCGATTAAACCTCTTTCATTAAGCGTCTCATGAAAAATGAAAACATCTTTGAAAACTACAAGTCTTATGCGTTTTCGTGATGAAAAAATAATTTAAAAAATCGTTCGGGAAATGAGTTTACTCCCTGGGTACTTTCTTTGTACACTTTTGAATATACGGGCCGAGTCCGAGATTTACGGGAAATCGCGGGTTTTCGTTTGCCGGTGATTAAACATCTTTTATTCAGCGTCTCATCAAAAATGAAAACAATTTTGAAATCTACAAGTCTCATGCGTTTTAGTGGTGAGAAGATAATTTAAAAAATCGTTCTGGAAATGAGTTTACTCACAGGGTACTTTCTTTGTATACATTCGACTATACTTGCCAAGCCCAGGATTTACGGGAAATCGCGTGTTTTCGTTTGCCGGCGATTAAACCTCTTTCATTAAGCGTCTCATCAAAAATGAACACATTTTTGAAAACTACAAGTCTCATGCGTTTTAGTGGTGAAAAAATAATTTAAAAAATCGTTCGGGAAATGAGTTTACTCCCTGGGTATATTCTTTTTATATTTTTGACTATATGGGCCGAGTCCGGGATTTAGGAGAAATCGTGGGTTTTCGTTTGCCGGCGATTAAACCTCTTTCATTAAGCGTCTTATGAAAAATGAAAACATTTTTGAAAACTACAAGTCTCATGCGTTTTAGTGATAAAAAAATAATTTAAAAAATCGTTCGGGAAATGAGTTTACTCCCTGGGTACTTTCTTTGTACACTTTTGACTATACGGGCCGAGTCCGAGATTTACGGGAAATCGCGGGTTTTCGTTTGCCGGCGATTAAACGTCTTTTATTCAGCGTATTTTCAAAAATGAAAACAATTTTGAAAACTACAAGTCTCATGCGTTTTAGTGGTGAGAAGATAATTTAAAAAATCGTTCTGGAAATGAGTTTACTCACAGGGTACTTTCTTTGTATACATTCGACTATACGGGCCAAGCCCGGGATTCACGAGAAATAGCGGGTTTTCGTTTGCCGGCGATTAAACCTCTTTCATTAAGCGTCTCATGAAAAATGAAAACATTTTTGAAAACTACAAGTCTCATGCGTTTTAGTGATGAAAAAATAATTTAAAAAATCGTTCGGGAAATGAGTTTACTCCCTGGGTACATTCTTTTTATACTTTTGACTATATGGGCCGAATCCGGGATTTAGGAGAAATCGCGGGTTTTCGTTTGCCGGCGATTAAACTTCTTTTATTTAGCGTCTCATCAAAAATGCAAACATGTTTGAATATTACAAGTCTCAATAGTTGTTGTGGTGCAGAAATAACTTGAAAAATCGTTCGGGAAATGAGTTTACTCCCTTGGTACTTTCTTTGTATACTTTTAACTATACGGGCCGAGTCCGGGATTTACGGGAAATCGCGGGTTTTCGTTTGCCGGCGATTAAACGTCTTTTATTCAGCGTCTCATCCAAAATGAAAACAATTTTGAAAACTACAAGTCTCATGTGTTTTAGTGGTGAAAAGATAATTTAAAAAATCGTTCTGGAAATGAGTTTACTCACAGGGTACTTTCTTTGTATACATTCGACTATACGGGCCAAGCCCGGGATTTACGGGAAATCGCGGGTTTTCGTTTGCCGGCGATTAAGCCTCTTTCATTAAGCGTCTCATGAAAAATGAAAACATTTTTAAAAACTACAAGTCTCATGCGTTTTAGTGGTGAAAAAATAATTTAAAAAATCGATCGGGAAATGAGTTTACTCTCTGGGCACTTTCTTTGTATACTTTTGACTATACGAGCCGAGTCCGGGATTTACGGGAAATCGCGGATTTTCATTTGCCGCCGATTAAACTTCTTTTATTCAGCGTCTCATCAAAAATGAAAACATTTTTAAAAACTACAAGTCTCATGCGTTTTAGTGGTGAAAAAATAATTTAAAAAATCGTTCGGGAAATGAGTTTACTCCCTGGGTACTTTCTTTGTATACTTTTGACTATACAGGCCGAGTCTGGGATTTACGGGAAATCACGGTTTTCGTTTACCGGCGATTAAACTTCTTTTATTCAGGGTCTCATCAAAAATGAAAACATTTTTGAAAACTACAAGTCTCATGCGTTTTAGTGATGAAGAAATAATTTAAAAAATCGTTCGGGAAATGAGTTTACTCGCTGGGTACTTTCATTGTATACATTCGACTATACGGGCCAAGCCCGGGATTTACGGGAAATCGCGTGTTTTTGTTTTCCTGGCGATTAAACGTCTTTTATTCAGCGTCTCATCAAAAATGAAAACAATTTTGAAAACTAAAAGTCTCATGCGTTTTAGTGGTGAAAAAATAATTTAAAAAATCGTTCGGGAAATGAGTTTACTCCCTGGGTACTTTCTTTGTATACTTTTGACTATACGGGCCGAGTCCGGGATTTACGGGAAATCGCGGGTTTTCGTTTGCCGGCGATTAAACTTCTTTTATTTAGCGTCTCATCAAAAATCAAAACATTTTTAAAAACTACAAGTCTCATGCGTTTTAGTGGTGAAAAAATAATTTAAAAAATCGTTCGGGAAATGAGTTTACTCCCTGGTTACTTTCTTTGTATACATTCGACTATACGGGCAAAGCCCGGGATTTACGGGAAATCGCGTGTTTTTGTTTGCCGGCGATTAAACGTCTTTTATTCAGCGTCTCATCAAAAATGAAAAAAATTTTGAAAACTACAAGTCTCATGCGTTTTAGTGGTGAGAAGATAATTTAAAAAATCGTTCTGGAAATGAGTTTACTCACAGGGTACTTTTTTTGTATACATTCGACTATACGGGCCAAGCCCGGGATTTACAAGAAATCGCGTGTTTTCGTTTGCTTGGCGATTGAACCTCTTTCATTAAGCGTCTCATCAAAAATGAACACATTTTTGAAAACTACAAGTCTCATGCGTTTTAGTGGTGAAAAAATAATTTAAAAAATCGTTCGGGAAATGAGTTTACTCACACGGTACTTTCTTTGTATACATTCGACTATACGGGCCAAGCCCGGGATTTACGGGAAATCGCGGGTTTTCGTTTGCCGGCGATTCAAGCTCTTTCATTAAGAGTCTCATCAAAAATGAAAACATTTTTGAAAACTACAAGTCTAATGCGTTTTTGTGATGAAAAAATAATTTAAAAAGTCGTTCGGAAATGAGTTTACTCCCTGGGTACTTTCTTTGTACACTTTTGACTATACGGGCCGAGTCCGGGATTTACGGGAAATCGCGGGTTTTCGTTTGCCGGCGATTAAACGTCTTTTACTCAGCGTCTCATCAAAAATGAAAACAATTTTGAAAACTACAAGTCTCATGCATTTTAGTGGTGAAAAGATAATTTAAAAAATCGTTCTGGAAATGAATTTACTCACAGGGTACTTTCTTTGTATACATTCGACTATACGGGCTAAGCCCGGGATTTACGGGAAATCGCGGGTTTTCGTTTGCCGGAGATTCAAGCTCTTTCATTGAGCGTCTCATCAAAAATGAAAACATTTTTGAAAACTACAAGTCTCATGCGTTTTAGTGGTGAAAAAATAATTTAAAAAATCGTTCGGGAAATGAGTTTAATCCCTGGGTACTTTCTTTGTATACATTCGACTATACGGGTCAAGCCCAGGATTTACGGGAAATCGCGTGTTTTCGTTTGCCGGCGATTAAACCTCTTTCATTAAGCGTCTCATCAAAAATGAACACATTTTTGAAAACTACAAGTCTCATGCGTTTTAGTGGTGAAAAAATAATTTAAAAAATCGTTCGGGAAATGAGTTTACTTCCTGGGTATATTCTTTTTATACTTTTGACTATATGGGCCGAGTCCGGGATTTAGGAGAAATCGCGGGTTTTCGTTTGCCGGCGATTAAACTTCTTTTATTCAGCGTCTCATCAAAAATGCAAACATGTTTGAATATTACAAGTCTCATTAGTTCTTGTGGTGCAGAAATAACTTAAAAAATCGATCGGGAAATGAGTTTACTCCCTGGGCACTTTCTTTGTATACTTTTGACTATACGAGCCGAGTCCGGGATTTACGGGAAATCGAGGGTTTTCGTTTGCCGCCGATTAAACTTCTTTTATTCAGCGTCTCATCAAAAATGAAAACATTTTTGAAAACTACAAGTCTCATGCGTTTTAGTGGTGAAAAGATAATTTAAAAAATCGTTCTGTAAATGAGTTTACTCACAGGGTACTTTCTTTGTATACATTCGACTATACGGACGAAACCCAGGATTAACGGGAAGTCGCGTGTTTTCGTTTGCCGGCGATTAAACCTCTTTTATTAAGCGTCTCATCAAAAATGAAAACATTTTTGAAAACTACAAGTCTCATGCGTTTTATTGGTGAAAAATTTTAAAAAATCGTTCGGGAAATGAGTTTACTCCCTGGGTACATTATTTGTATACATTCTAGTATACGGGCCAAGCCCGGGATTTACGGGAAATCGCAGGTTTTCGTTTGCCGGCGATTCAAGCTCTTTCATTAAGCGTCTCATCAAAAATGAAAACATTTTTGAAAACTACAAGTCTCATGCGTTTTAGTGGTGAAAAAATAATTTAGAAAACCGTTCGGGAAATGAGTTTACTCCCTGCGTACTTTCTTTGTATACATTCGACTATACGGGCCAAGCCCCGGGTTTACGGGAAATCGCGGGTTTTCGTTTGCCGGCGATTAAACCTCTTTCATTAAGCGTCTCATCAAAAATGAAAATATTTTGGAAATTTACAAGTCTCATGCGTTTTAGTGGTGAAAAAATAATTTAAAAAATCGTTCGGGAAATGAGTTTACTCACTGGGTACTTTCTTTGTATACTTTTGACTATACGGGCCGAGTCCGGGATTTACGGGAAATCGCGGGTTTTCGTTTGCCGGCGAATAAACTTCGTTTATTCAGCGTCTCATCAAAAATGAAAACATTTTTAAAAACTACAAGTCTCATGCGTTTTAGTGGTGAAAAGATAATTTAAAAAATCGTTCGGGAAATGAGTTTACTCCCTGGGTACTTTCTTTGCATACTTTTGACTATACAGGCCGAGTCTGGGATTTACGGGAAATCACGGTTTTCGTTTACCGGCGATTAAACTTCTTTTATTCAGGGTCTCATCAAAAATGAAAACATTTTTGAAAACTACAAGTCTCATGCGTTTTAGTGATGAAGAAATAATTTAAAAAATCGTTCGGGAAATGAGTTTACTCCCTGGGTACTTTCTTTGTATACATTCGACTATACGGGCCAAGTCCGGGATTTACGGGAAATCGCGTGTTTTTGTTTGCCGGCGATTAAACGTCTTTTATTCAGCGTCTCATCAAAAATGAAAACAATTTTGAAAACTACAAGTCTCATGCGTTTTAGTGGTGAAAAAATAAATTAAAAAATCGTTCGGGAAATGAGTTTACTCCCTGGGTACTTTCTTTGTATACTTTTGACTATACGGGCCGAGTCCGGGATTTACGGGAAATCGCGGGTTTTCGTTTGCCGGCGATTAAACTTCTTTTATTCAGCGTCTAATCAAAAATCAAAACATTTTTAAAAAATACAAGTCTCATGCGTTTTAGTGGTGAAAAAATAATTTAAAAAATCGTTCGGGAAATGAGTTTACTCCCTGGTTACTTTCTTTGTATACATTCGACTATACGGGTCAAGCCCGGGATTTACGGAAAATCGCGTGTTTTTGTTTGCCGGCGATTAAACGTCTTTTATTCAGCGTCTCATCAAAAATGAAAAAAATTTTGAAAACTACAAGTCTCATGCGTTTTAGTGGTAAGAAGATAATTTAAAAAATCGTTCTGGAAATGAGTTTACTCACAGGGTATTTCTTTTTTATACATTCGACTATACGGGCCAAGCCCGGGATTTACAAGAAATTGCGTGTTTTCGTTTGCCGGCGATTGAACCTCTTTCATTAAGCGTCTCACCAAAAATGAACACATTTTTGAAAACTAAAAGTCTCATGCGTTTTAGTGGTGAAAAAATAATTTAAAAAATCGTTCGGGAAATGAGTTTACTCCCTGGGTACATTCTTTTTATAATTTTGACTATACGGGCCGAGTCGGGGATTTAGGAGAAATCGCGGGTTTTCGTTTGCCGGCGATTAAACTTCTTTTATTCAGCGTCTCATCAAAAATGTAAACATGTTTGAGTACTACAAGTCTCATTAGTTCTTGTGGTGCAGAAATAATTTGAAAAATCGTTCGGGAAATGAGTTTACTCCCTTGGTACTTTCTTTGTACACTTTTGACTATACGGGCCGAGTCCGGGATTTACGGGAAATCGCATGTTTTTGTTAACCGGTGATTAAACGTCTTTTATTCAGCGTCTTATCAAAAATGAAAACAATTTAGAAAACTACATGTCTCATGCGTTTTAGTGGTGAAAAGATAATTTAAAAAGTCGTTCTGGAAATGAGTTTACACACAGGGTAATTTCTTTGTATACATTCGACTATACGGGCCAAGCCCGGGATTCACGAGAAATCGTGGGTTTTCGTTTGGCGGCGATTAAACCTCTTTCATGAAGCGTCTCATGAAAAATGAAAACATTTTTGAAAAATACAAGTCTCATGCGTTTTAGTGATGAAAAAATAATTTAAAAAATCGTTCGGGAAATGAGTTTACTCCCTGGGTACTTTCTTTGTATACATTCGACTATGCGGGCCAAGCGCGGGATTTACGGGAAATCGCGCGTTTTTATTTGCCGGCGATTAAACGTATTTTATTCAGCGTCTCATCAAAAATGAAAACATGTTTGAGTACTACAAGTCTCATGCGTTTTAGTGGTGAGAAGATAATTTAAAAAATCGTTCTGGAAATGAGTTTACTCACAGGGTACTGTTTTTGTATACATTCGACTATACGGGCCAAGCCCGGGATTTACAAGAAATCGCGTGTTTTCGTTTGCCGGCGATTAAACTTCTTTTATTCAGCGTCTCATTAAAAATGTAAACATGTTTGAGTAATACAAGTCTCATTAGTTCTTGTGGTGCAGAAATAATTTGAAAAATCGTTCGGGAAATGAGTTTACTCCCTTGGTACTTTCTTTGTACACTTTTGACTATACGGGCCGAGTCCGGGATTTACGGGAAATCGCGTCTTTTCGTTTACCGGCGATTAAACGTCTTTTATTCAGCGTCTTATCAAAAATGAAAACAATTTTGAAAACTACAAGTCTCATGTGTTTTAGTGATGAAAAGATAATTTAAAAAGTCCTTCTGGAAATGAGTTTACGCACAGGGTACTTTCTTTGTATACATTCGACTATACGGGCCAAGCCCGGGATTCACGAGAAATCGCGGGTTTTCGTTTGCCGGCGATTAAACCTCTTTCAAAAAGCGTCTCATGAAAAATGAAAACATCTTTGAAAACTACAATTCTCATGCGTTTTCGTGATGAAAAAATAATTTAAAAAATCGTTCGGGAAATGAGTTTACTCCCTGGGTACTTTCTTTGTATACATTCGACTATACGGGCCAAGCCCGGGATTTACGGGAAATCGCGCGTTTTTGTTTGCCGGCGATTAAACGTATTTTATTCAGCGTCTCATCAAAAATGAAAACATGTTTGAGTACTACAAGTCTCATGCGTTTTAGTGGTGAGAAGATAATTTAAAAAATCGTTCTGGAAATGAGTTTACTCACAGGGTACTGTTTTTGTATACATTCGACTATACGGGCGAAGCCCGGGATTTACAAGAAATCGCGTGTTTTTGTTTGCCGGCGATTAAACCTCTTTCATTAAGCGTCTCATCAAAAATGAACACATTTTTGAAAACTACAAGTCTCATGCGTTTTAGTGGTGAAAAAATAATTTAAAAAATCGTTCGGGAAATGAGTTTACTCCCTGGGTACATTCTTTTTATACTTTTGACTATACGGGCCGAGTCCGGGATTTAGGAGAAATCGCGGGTTTTCGTTTGCCCGCGATTAAACTTCTTTTATTCAGCGTCTCATCAAAAATGTAAACATGTTTGAGTAATACAAGTCTCATTAGTTCTTGTGGTGCAGAAATAATTTGAAAAATCGTTCGGGAAATGAGTTTACTCCCTTGGCACTTTCTTTGTACACTTTTGACTATACGGGCCGAGTCCGAGATTTACGGGAAATCGCGGGTTTTCGTTTGCCGGTGATTAAACATCTTTTATTCAGCGTCTCATCAAAAATGAAAACAATTTTGAAAACTACAAGTCTCATGCGTTTTAGTGGTGAGAAGATAATTTAAAAAATCGTTCTAGAAATGAGTTTACTCACAGGGTACTTTCTTTGTATACATTCGACTATACGGGCCAAGCCCAGGATTTACGGGAAATCGCGTGTTTTCGTTTGCCGGCGATTAAACCTCTTTCATTAAGCGTCTCATCAAAAATGAACACATTTTTGAAAACTACAAGTCTCATGCGTTTTAGTGGTGAAAAAATAATTTAAAAAATCGTTCGGGAAATGAGTTTGCTCCCTGGGTACATTCTTTTTATAATTTTGACTATACGGGCCGAGTCCGGGATTTAGGAGAAATCGCGGGTTTTCGTTTGCCGGCGTTTAAACTTCTTTTATTCAGCGTCTCATCAAAAATGTAAACATGTTTGAGTACTACAAGTCTCATTAGTTCTTGTGGTGCAGAAATAATTTGAAAAATCGTTCGGGAAATGAGTTTACTCTCTTGGTACTTTCTTTGTACACTTTTGACTATACGGGCCGAGTCCGGGATTTACGGGAAATCGCATGTTTTCGTTTACCGGTGATTAAACGTCTTTTATTCAGCGTCTTTTCAAAAATGAAAACAATTTTGAAAACTACAAGTCTCATGCGTTTTAGTGGTGAAAAGATAATTTAAAAAGTCGTTCTGGAAATGAGTTTTCTCACAGGGTACTTTCTTTGTATACATTCGACTATACGGGCCAAGCCCGGGATTCACGAGAAATCGCGGGTTTTCGTTTGGCGGCGATTAAACCTCTTTCATGACGCGTCTCATGAAAAATGAAAACATTTTTGAAAACTACAAGTCTCATGCGTTTTAGTGATGAAAAATTAATTTAAAAAATCGTTCGGGAAAAGAGTTTACTCCCTGGGTACTTTCTTTCTATACATTCGACTATACGGGCCAAGCCCGGGATTTACGGGAAATCGCGCGTTTTTGTTTGCCGGCGATTAAACGTATTTTATTCAGCGTCTCATCAAAAATGAAAACATGTTTGAGTACCACAAGTCTCATGCGTTTTAGTGGTGAGAAGATAATTTAAAAAATCGTTCTGGAAATGAGTTTACTCACAGGGTACTTTTTTGTATACATTCGACTATACGGGCCAAGCCCGGGATTTACAAGAAATCGCGTGTTTTCGTTTGCCGGCGATTAAACCTCTTTCATTAAGCGTCTCATCAAAATTGAACACATTTTTGAAAACTACAAGTCTCATGCGTTTTAGTGGTGAAAAAATAATTTAAAAAATCGTTCGGGAAATGAGTTTACTCCCTGGGTACATTCTTTTTATACTTTTGACTATACGGGCCGAGTCCGGGATTTAGGAGAAATCGCGGGTTTTCGTTTTCCCGCGATTAAACTTCTTTTATTCAGCGTCTCATCATAAATGTAAACATGTTTGAGTACTACAAGTCTCATTAGTTCTTGTGGTGCAGAAATAATTTGAAAAATCGTTCGGGAAATGAGTTTACTCCCTTGGTACTTTCTTTGTACACTTTTGACTATACGGGCCGAGTCCGGGATTTACGAGAAATCGCGTGTTTTCGTTTACCGGCGATTAAACGTCCTTTATTCAGCGTCTTCTCAAAAATGAAAACAATTTTGAAAACTACAAGTCTCATGCGTTTTTGTGATGAAAAGATAATTTAAAAAGTCCTTCTGGAAATGAGTTTACGCACAGGGTACTTTCTTTGTATACATTCGACTATACGGGCCAAGCCCGGGATTCACGAGAAATTGCGGGTTTTCGTTTGCCGGCGATTAAACCTCTTTCATTAAGCGTCTCATGAAAAATGAAAACATCTTTGAAAACTACAAGTCTCATGCGTTTTCGTGATGAAAAAATAATTTAAAAAATCGTTCGGGAAATGAGTTTACTCCCTGGGTACTTTCTTTGTACACTTTTGACTATACGGGCCGAGTCCGGGATTTACGAGAAATCGCGTGTTTTCGTTTACCGGCGATTAAACGTCCTTTATTCAGCGTCTTCTCAAAAATGAAAACAATTTTGAAAACTACAAGTCTCATGCGTTTTGGTGATGAAAAGATAATTTAAAAAGTCCTTCTGGAAATGAGTTTACGCACAGGGTACTTTCTTTGTATACATTCGACTATACGGGCCAAGCCCGGGATTCACGAGAAATTGCGGGTTTTCGTTTGCCGGCGATTAAACCTCTTTCATTAAGCGTCTCATGAAAAATGAAAACATCTTTGAAAACTACAAGTCTCATGCGTTTTCGTGATGAAAAAATAATTTAAAAAATCGTTCGGGAAATGAGTTTACTCCCTGGGTACTTTCTTTGTACACTTTTGACTATACGGGCCGAGTCCGAGATTTACGGGAAATCGCGGGTTTTTGTTTGCCGGTGATTAAACATCTTTTATTCAGCGTCTCATCAAAAATGAAAACAATTTTGAAAACTACAAGTCTCATGCGTTTTAGTGGTGAGAAGATAATTTAAAAAATTGTTCTGGAAATGAGTTTACTCACAGGGTACTTTCTTTGTATACATTCGACTATACGGGCCAAGCCCAGGATTTACGGGAAATTGCGTGTTTTCGTTTGCCGGCGATTAAACCTCTTTCATTAAGCGTCTCATCAAAAATGAACACATTTTTGAAAACTACAAGTCTCATGCGTTTTAGTGGTGAAAAAATAATTTAAAAAATCGTTCGGGAAATGAGTTTACTCCCTGGGTATATTCTTTTTATATTTTTGACTATATGGGCCGAGTTCGGGATTTAGGAGAAATCGCGGGTTTTCGTTTGCCGACGATTAAACCTCTTTCATTAAGCGTCTCATGAAAAATGAAAACATTTTTTAAAACTACAAGTCTCATGCGTTTTAGTGATAAAAAAATAATTTAAAAAATCGTTCGGGAAATGAGTTTACTCCCTGGGTACTTTCTTTGTACACTTTTGACTATACGGGCCGAGTCCGGGATTTACGGGAAATCGCGGGTTTTCGTTTGCCGGCGATTAAACGTCTTTTATTCAGCGTCTCATCAAAAATGAAAACAATTTTGAAAACTACAAGTCTCATGCGTTTTAGTGGTGAAAAGATAATTTAAAAAGTCGTTCTGGAAATGAGTTTACTCACAGGGTACTTTCTTTGTATACATTCGACTATACGGGCCAAGCCCGGGATTTACGGGAAATTGCGTGTTTTCGTTTGCCGGCGATTAAACCTCTTTCATTAAGCGTCTCATCAAAAATGAACACATTTTTGAAAACTACAAGTCTCATGCGTTTTAGTGGTGAAAAAATAATTTAAAAAATCGTTCGGGAAATGAGTTTACTCCCTGGGTATATTCTTTTTATATTTTTGACTATATGGGCCGAGTTCGGGATTTAGGAGAAATCGCGGGTTTTCGTTTGCCGACGATTAAACCTCTTTCATTAAGCGTCTCATGAAAAATGAAAACATTTTTTAAAACTACAAGTCTCATGCGTTTTAGTGATAAAAAAATAATTTAAAAAATCGTTCGGGAAATGAGTTTACTCCCTGGGTACTTTCTTTGTACACTTTTGACTATACGGGCCGAGTCCGGGATTTACGGGAAATCGCGGGTTTTCGTTTGCCGGCGATTAAACGTCTTTTATTCAGCGTCTCATCAAAAATGAAAACAATTTTGAAAACTACAAGTCTCATGCGTTTTAGTGGTGAAAAGATAATTTAAAAAGTCGTTCTGGAAATGAGTTTACTCACAGGGTACTTTCTTTGTATACATTCGACTATACGGGCCAAGCCCGGGATTCACGAGAAATCGCGGGTTTTCGTTTGGCGGCGATTAAACCTCTTTCATTAAGCGTCTCATGAAAAATGAAAACATTTTTGAAAACTACAAGTCTCATGCGTTTTAGTGATGAAAAAATAATTTAAAAAATCGTTCTGGAAATGAGTTTACTCCCTGGGTACTTTCTTTGTATACATTCGACTATACGGGCCAAGCCCGGGATTTACGGGAAATCGCGCGTTTTTGTTTGCCGGCGATTAAACGTATTTTATTCAGCGTCTCATCAAAAATGAAAACATGTTTGAGTACTACAAGTCTCATGCGTTTTAGTGGTGAGAAGATAATTTAAAAAATCGATCTGGAAATGAGTTTACTCACAGGGTACTTTTTTTGTATACATTCGACTATACGGGCCAAGCCCGGGATTTACAAGAAATCGCGTGTTTTCGTTTGCCGGCGATTAAACCTCTTTCATTAAGCGTCTCATCAAAAATGAACACATTTTTGAAAACTACAAGTCTCATGCGTTTTAGTGGTGAAAAAATAATTTAAAAAATCGTTCGGGAAATGAGTTTACTCCCTGGGTACATTCTTTTTATACTTTTGACTATACGGGCCGAGTCCGGGATTTAGGAGAAATCGCGGGTTTTCGTTTGCCGGCGATTAAACTTCTTTTATTCAGCGTCTCATCAAAAATGTAAACATGTTTGAGTACTACAAGTCTCATTAGTTCTTGTGGTGCAGAAATAATTTGAAAAATCGTTCGGGAAATGAGTTTACTTCCTTGGTACTTTCTTTGTACACTTTTGGCTATACGGGCCGAGTCCGGGATTTACGGGAAATCGCGTGTTTTCGTTTACCGGCGATTAAACGTCTTTTATTCAGCGTCTTATCAAAAATGAAAACAATTTTGAAAACTACAAGTCTCATGCGTTTTAGTGATGAAAAGATAATTTAAAAAGTCGTTCTGGAAATGAGTTTACGCACAGGGTATATTCTTTTTATATTTTTGACTATATGGGTTGAGTCCGGGATTTAGGAGAAATCGCGGGTTTTCGTTTGCCGGCGATTAAACCTCTTTCATTAAGCGTCTCTTGCAAAATGAAAACATTTTTGAAAACTACAAGTCTCATGCGTTTTAGTGATAAAAAAATAATTTAAAAAATCGTTCGGGAAATGAGTTTACTCCCTGGGTACTTTCTTTGTACACTTTTGACTATACGGGCCGAGTCCGAGATTTACGGGAAATCGCGGGTTTTCGTTTGCCGGCGATTAAACGTCTTTTATTCAGCGTCTCATCAAAAATGAAAACAATTTTGAAAACTACAAGTCTCGTGCGTTTTAGTGGTGAGAAGATAATTTAAAAAATCGTTCTGGAAATGAGTTTACTCACAGGGTACTTTCTTTGTATACATTCGACTATACGGGCCAAGCCCGGGATTTACAAGAAATCGCGTGTTTTCGTTTGCTGGCGATTAAACCTCTTTCATTAAGCGTCTCATCAAAAATGAACACATTTTTGAAAACTACAAGTCTCATGCGTTTTAGTGATGAACAAATAATTTAAAAAATCGTTCTGGAAATGAGTTTACTCACAGGGTACTTTCTTTGTATACATTCGACTATACGGGCCAAGCCCGGGATTCACGAGAAATAGCGGGTTTTCGTTTGCCGGCGATTAAACCTCTTTCATTAAGCGTCTCATGAAAAATGAAAACATTTTTGAAAACTACAAGTCTCATGCGTTTTAGTGATGAAAAAATAATTTAAAAAATCGTTCGGGAAATGAGTTTACTCCCTGGGTACATTCTTTTTATACTTTTGACTATATGGGCAGAGTCCGGGATTTAGGAGAAATCGCGGGTTTTCGTTTGCCGGCGATTAAACTTCTTTTATTCAGCGTCTCATCAAAAATGCAAACATGTTTGAATATTACAAGTCTCATTAGTTGTTGTGGTGCAGAAATAACTTGAAAAATCGTTCGGGAAATGAGTTTACTCCCTTGGTACTTTCTTTGTATACTTTTAACTATACGGGCCGAGTCCGGGATGTACGGGAAATCGCGGGTTTTCGTTTGCCGGCGATTAAACGTCTTTTATTCAGCGTCTCATCCAAAATGAAAACAATTTTGAAAACTACAAGTCTCATGTGTTTTAGTGGTGAAAAGATAATTTAAAAAATCGTTCGGGAAATGAGTTTACTCACAGGGTACTTTCTTTGTATACATTCGACTATACGGGCCAAGCCCGGGATATACGGGAAATCGCGGGTTTTCGTTTGCCGGTGATTAAGCCTCTTTCATTAAGCGTCTTATCAAATATGAAAACAATTTTGAAAACTACAAGTCTCATGCGTTTTAGTGATGAAAAGATAATTTAAAAAGTCGTTCTGGAAATGAGTTTACGCACAGGGTACTTTCTTTGTATACATTCGACTATACGGGCCAAGCCCGGGATTCACGAGAAATCGCGGGTTTTTGTTTGCCGGCGATTAAACCTCTTTCATTAAGCGTCTCATGAAAAATGAAAACATCTTTGAAAACTACAAGTCTTATGCGTTTTCGTGATGAAAAAATAATTTAAAAAATCGTTCGGGAAATGAGTTTACTCCCTGGGTACTTTCTTTGTACACTTTTGACTATACGGGCCGAGTCCGAGATTTACGGGAAATCGCGGGTTTTCGTTTGCCGGTGATTAAACATCTTTTATTCAGCGTCTCATCAAAAATGAAAACAATTTTGAAAACTACAAGTCTCATGCGTTTTAGTGGTGAGAAGATAATTTAAAAATTCGTTCTGGAAATGAGTTTACTCACAGGGTACTTTCTTTGTATACATTCGACTATACTTGCCAAGCCCAGGATTTACGGGAAATCGCGTGTTTTCGTTTGCCGGCGATTAAACCTCTTTCATTAAGCGTCTCATCAAAAATGAACACATTTTTGAAAACTACAAGTCTCATGCGTTTTAGTGGTGAAAAAATAATTTAAAAAATCGTTCGGGAAATGAGTTTACTCCCTGGGTATATTCTTTTTATATTTTTGACTATATGGGCCGAGTCCGGGATTTAGGAGAAATCGTGGGTTTTCGTTTGCCGGCGATTAAACCTCTTTCATTAAGCGTCTCATGAAAAATGAAAACATTTTTGAAAACTACAAGTCTCATGCGTTTTAGTGATAAAAAAATAATTTAAAAAATCGTTCGGGAAATGAGTTTACTCCCTGGGTACTTTCTTTGTACACTTTTGACTATACGGGCCGAGTCCGAGATTTACGGGAAATCGCGGGTTTTTGTTTGCCGGCGATTAAACGTCTTTTATTCAGCGTCTCTTCAAAAATGAAAACAATTTTGAAAACTACAAGTCTCATGCGTTTTAGTGGTGAGAAGATAATTTAAAAAATCGTTCTGGAAATGAGTTTACTCACAGGGTACTTTCTTTGTATACATTCGACTATACGGGCCAAGCCCGGGATTTACAAGAAATCGCGTGTTTTCGTTTGCCGGCGATTAAACCTCTTTCATTAAGCGTCTCATCAAAAATGAACACATTTTTGAAAACTACAAGTCTCATGCGTTTTAGTGATGAACAAATAATTTAAAAAATCGTTCTGGAAATGAGTTTACTCACAGGGTACTTTCTTTGTATACATTCGACTATACGGGCCAAGCCCGGGATTCACGAGAAATAGCGGGTTTTTGTTTGCCGGCGATTAAACCTCTTTCATTAAGCGTCTCATGAAAAATGAAAACATTTTTGAAAACTACAAGTCTCATGCGTTTTAGTGATGAAAAAATAATTTAAAAAATCGTTCGGGAAATGAGTTTACTCCCTGGGTACTTTCTTTGTACACTTTTGACTATACGGGCCGAGTCCGAGATTTACGGGAAATCGCGGGTTTTCGTTTGCCAGCGATTAAACGTCTTTTATTCAGCGTCTTATCAAAATTGAAAACTACAAGTCTTATGCGTTTTAGTGGTGAGAAGCTAATTTAAAAAATCGTTCGGGAAATGAGTTTACTCCCTGGGTACATTCTTTTTATACTTTTGACTATATGGGCCGAGTCCGGGATTTAGGAGAAATCGCGGGTTTTCGTTTGCCGGCGATTAAACTTCTTTTATTCAGCGTCTCATCAAAAATGCAAACATGTTTGAATATTACAAGTCTCAATAGTTGTTGTGGTGCAGATATAACTTGAAAAATCGTTCGGGAAATGAGTTTACTCCCTTGGTACTTTCTTTGTATACTTTTAACTATACGGGCCGAGTCCGGGATTTACGGGAAATCGCGGGTTTTCGTTTGCCGGCGATTAAACGTCTTTTATTCAGCGTCTCATCCAAAATGAAAACAATTTTGAAAACTACAAGTCTCATGTGTTTTAGTGGTGAAAAGATAATTTAAAAAATCGTTCTGGAAATGAGTTTACTCACAGGGTACTTTCTTTGTATACATTCGACTATACGGGCCAAGCCCGGGATTTACGGGAAATCGCGGGTTTTCGTTTGCCGGCGATTAAGCCTCTTTCATTAAGCGTCTCATGAAAAATGAAAACATTTTTAAAAACTACAAGTCTCATGCGTTTTAGTGGTGAAAAAATAATTTAAAAAATCGATCGGGAAATGAGTTTACTCTCTGGGCACTTTCTTTGTATACTTTTGACTATACGAGCCGAGTCCGGGATTTACGGGAAATCGCGGATTTTCATTTGCCGCCGATTAAACTTCTTTTATTCAGCGTCTCATCAAAAATGAAAACATTTTTAAAAACTACAAGTCTCATGCGTTTTAGTGGTGAAAAAATAATTTAAAAAATCGTTCGGGAAATGAGTTTACTCCCTGGGTACTTTCTTTGTATACTTTTGACTATACAGGCCGAGTCTGGGATTTACGGGAAATCACGGTTTTCGTTTACCGGCGATTAAACTTCTTTTATTCAGGGTCTCATCAAAAATGTAAACATTTTTGAAAACTACAAGTCTCATGCGTTTTAGTGATGAAGAAATAATTTAAAAAATCGTTCGGGAAATGAGTTTACTCGCTGGGTACTTTCATTGTATACATTCGACTATACGGGCCAAGCCCGGGATTTACGGGAAATCGCGTGTTTTTGTTTTCCTGGCGATTAAACGTCTTTTATTCAGCGTCTCATCAAAAATGAAAACAATTTTGAAAACTAAAAGTCTCATGCGTTTTAGTGGTGAGAAGATAATTTAAAAAATCGTTCTGGAAATGAGTTTACTCACAGGGTACTTTCTTTGTATACATTCGACTATACGGGCCAAGCCCGGGATTTACAAGAAATCGCGTGTTTTCGTTTGCCGGCGATTAAACCTCTTTCATTAAGCGTCTCATCAAAAATGAACACATTTTTGAAAACTACAAGTCTCATGCGTTTTAGTGATGAACAAATAATTTAAAAAATCGTTCTGGAAATGAGTTTACTCACAGGGTACTTTCTTTGTATACATTCGACTATACGGGCCAAGCCCGGGATTCACGAGAAATAGCGGGTTTTCGTTTGCCGGCGATTAAACCTCTTTCATTAAGCGTCTCATGAAAAATGAAAACATTTTTGAAAACTACAAGTCTCAAGCGTTTTAGTGATGAAAAAATAATTTAAAAAATCGTTCGGGAAATGAGTTTACTCCCTGGGTACTTTCTTTGTATACATTCGACTATACGGGCCAAGCCCGGGATTCACGAGAAATAGCGGGTTTTCGTTTGCCGGCGATTAAACCTCTTTCATTAAGCGTCTCATGAAAAATGAAAACATTTTTGAAAACTACAAGTCTCATGCGTTTTAGTGATGAAAAAATAATTTAAAAAATCGTTCGGGAAATGAGTTTACTCCCTGGGTACTTTCTTTGTACACTTTTGACTATACGGGCCGAGTCCGAGATTTACGGGAAATCGCGGGTTTTCGTTTGCCGGCGATTAAACGTCTTTTATTCAGCGTCTTATCAAAATTGAAAACTACAAGTCTTATGCGTTTTAGTGGTGAGAAGCTAATTTAAAAAATCGTTCAGGAAATGAGTTTACTCCCTGGGTACATTCTTTTTATACTTTTGACTATATGGGCCGAGTCCGGGATTTAGGAGAAATCGCGGGTTTTCGTTTGCCGGCGATTAAACGTCTTTTATTCAGCGTCTCATCCAAAATGAAAACAATTTTGAAAACTACAAGTCTCATGTGTTTTAGTGGTGAAAAGATAATTTAAAAGATCGTTCTGGAAATGAGTTTACTCACAGGGTACTTTCTTTGTATACATTCGACTATACGGGCCAAGCCCGGGATTTACGGGAAATCGCGGGTTTTCGTTTGCCGGCGATTAAGCCTCTTTCATTAAGCGTCTCATGAAAAATGAAAACATTTTTAAAAACTACAAGTCTCATGCGTTTTAGTGGTGAAAAAATAATTTAAAAAATCGATCGGGAAATGAGTTTACTCTCTGGGCACTTTCTTTGTATACTTTTGACTATACGAGCCGAGTCCGGGATTTACGGGAAATCGCGGATTTTCATTTGCCCCGATTAAACTTCTTTTATTCAGCGTCTTATCAAAAATGAAAACATTTTTAAAAACTACAAGTCTCATGCGTTTTAGTGGTGAAAAAATAATTTAAAAAATCGTTCTGGAAATGAGTTTACTCACAGGGTACTTTCTTTGTATACATTCGACTATACGGGCCAAGCCCGGGATTTACGGGAAATCGCGAGTTTTCGTTTGCCGGCGATTAAGCCTCTTTCATTAAGCGTCTCATGAAAAATGAAAACATTTTTAAAAACTACAAGTCTCATGCGTTTTAGTGGTGAAAAAATAATTTAAAAAATCGATCGGGAAATGAGTTTACTCTCTGGGCACTTTCTTTGTATACTTTTGACTATACGAGCCGAGTCCGGGATTTACGGGAAATCGCGGATTTTCATTTGCCGCCGATTAAACTTCTTTTATTCAGCGTCTTATCAAAAATGAAAACATTTTTAAAAACTACAAGTCTCATGCGTTTTAGTGGTGAAAAAATAATTTAAAAAATCGTTCGGGAAATGAGTTTACTCCCTGGGTACTTTCTTTGTATACTTTTGACTATACAGGCCGAGTCTGGGATTTACGGGAAATCACGGTTTTCGTTTACCAGCGATTAAACTTCTTTTATTCAGGGTCTCATCAAAAATGAAAACATTTTTGAAAACTACAAGTCTCATGCGTTTTAGTGATGAAGAAATAATTTAAAAAATCGTTCGGGAAATGAGTTTACTCCCTGGGTACTTTCTTTGTATACATTCGACTATACGGGCCAAGCCCGGGATTCACGAGAAATAGCGGGTTTTCGTTTGCCGGCGATTAAACCTCTTTCATTAAGCGTCTCATGAAAAATGAAAACATTTTTGAAAACTACAAGTCTCATGCGTTTTAGTGATGAAAAAATAATTTAAAAAATCGTTCGGGAAATGAGTTTACTCCCTGGGTACTTTCTTTGTACACTTTTGACTATACGGGCCGAGTCCGAGATTTACGGGAAATCGCGGGTTTTCGTTTGCCGGCGATTAAACGTCTTTTATTCAGCGTCTTATCAAAATTGAAAACTACAAGTCTTATGCGTTTTAGTGGTGAGAAGCTAATTTAAAAAATCGTTCAGGAAATGAGTTTACTCCCTGGGTACATTCTTTTTATACTTTTGACTATATGGGCCGAGTCCGGGATTTAGGAGAAATCGCGGGTTTTCGTTTGCCGGCGATTAAACGTCTTTTATTCAGCGTCTCATCCAAAATGAAAACAATTTTGAAAACTACAAGTCTCATGTGTTTTAGTGGTGAAAAGATAATTTAAAAGATCGTTCTGGAAATGAGTTTACTCACAGGGTACTTTCTTTGTATACATTCGACTATACGGGCCAAGCCCGGGATTTACGGGAAATCGCGGGTTTTCGTTTGCCGGCGATTAAGCCTCTTTCATTAAGCGTCTCATGAAAAATGAAAACATTTTTAAAAACTACAAGTCTCATGCGTTTTAGTGGTGAAAAAATAATTTAAAAAATCGATCGGGAAATGAGTTTACTCTCTGGGCACTTTCTTTGTATACTTTTGACTATACGAGCCGAGTCCGGGATTTACGGGAAATCGCGGATTTTCATTTGCCCCGATTAAACTTCTTTTATTCAGCGTCTTATCAAAAATGAAAACATTTTTAAAAACTACAAGTCTCATGCGTTTTAGTGGTGAAAAAATAATTTAAAAAATCGTTCTGGAAATGAGTTTACTCACAGGGTACTTTCTTTGTATACATTCGACTATACGGGCCAAGCCCGGGATTTACGGGAAATCGCGAGTTTTCGTTTGCCGGCGATTAAGCCTCTTTCATTAAGCGTCTCATGAAAAATGAAAACATTTTTAAAAACTACAAGTCTCATGCGTTTTAGTGGTGAAAAAATAATTTAAAAAATCGATCGGGAAATGAGTTTACTCTCTGGGCACTTTCTTTGTATACTTTTGACTATACGAGCCGAGTCCGGGATTTACGGGAAATCGCGGATTTTCATTTGCCGCCGATTAAACTTCTTTTATTCAGCGTCTTATCAAAAATGAAAACATTTTTAAAAACTACAAGTCTCATGCGTTTTAGTGGTGAAAAAATAATTTAAAAAATCGTTCGGGAAATGAGTTTACTCCCTGGGTACTTTCTTTGTATACTTTTGACTATACAGGCCGAGTCTGGGATTTACGGGAAATCACGGTTTTCGTTTACCAGCGATTAAACTTCTTTTATTCAGGGTCTCATCAAAAATGAAAACATTTTTGAAAACTACAAGTCTCATGCGTTTTAGTGATGAAGAAATAATTTAAAAAATCGTTCGGGAAATGAGTTTACTCGCTGGGTACTTTCATTGTATACATTCGACTATACGGGCCAAGCCCGGGATTTACGGGAAATCGCGTGTTTTTGTTTTCCTGGCGATTAAACGTCTTTTATTCAGCGTCTCATCAAAAATGAAAACAATTTTGAAAACTAAAAGTCTCATGCGTTTTAGTGGTGAAAAAATAATTTAAAAAATCGTTCGGGAAATGAGTTTACTCCCTGGGTACTTTCTTTGTATACTTTTGACTATACGGGCCGAGTCCGGGATTTACGGGAAATCGCGGGTTTTCGTTTGCCGGCGAATAAACTTCTTTTATTCAGCGTCTCATCAAAAATCAAAACATTTTTAAAAACTACAAGTCTCATGCGTTTTAGTGGTGAAAAAATAATTTAAAAAATCGTTCGGGAAATGAGTTTACTCCCTGGTTACTTTCTTTGTATACATTCGACTATACGGGCAAAGCCCGGGATTTACGGGAAATCGCGTGTTTTTGTTTGCCGGCGATTAAACGTCTTTTATTCAGCGTCTCATCAAAAATGAAAAAAATTTTGAAAACTACAAGTCTCATGCGTTTTAGTGGTGAGAAGATAATTTAAAAAATCGTTCTGGAAATGAGTTTACTCACAGGGTACTTTTTTTGTATACATTCGACTATACGGGCCAAGCCCGGGATTTACAAGAAATCGCGTGTTTTCGTTTGCTTGGCGATTGAACCTCTTTCATTAAGCGTCTCATCAAAAATGAACACATTTTTGAAAACTACAAGTCTCATGCGTTTTAGTGGTGAAAAAATAATTTAAAAAATCGTTCGGGAAATGAGTTTACTCACACGGTACTTTCTTTGTATACATTCGACTATACGGGCCAAGCCCGGGATTTACGGGAAATCGCGGGTTTTCGTTTGCCGGCGATTCAAGCTCTTTCATTAAGAGTCTCATCAAAAATGAAAACATTTTTGAAAACTACAAGTCTAATGCGTTTTTGTGATGAAAAAATAATTTAAAAAGTCGTTCGGAAATGAGTTTACTCCCTGGGTACTTTCTTTGTACACTTTTGACTATACGGGCCGAGTCCGGGATTTACGGGAAATCGCGGGTTTTCGTTTGCCGGCGATTAAACGTCTTTTACTCAGCGTCTCATCAAAAATGAAAACAATTTTGAAAACTACAAGTCTCATGCATTTTAGTGGTGAAAAGATAATTTAAAAAATCGTTCGGGAAATGAGTTTACTCCCTCGGTACTTTCTTTGTATACATTCGACTATACGGGCCAAGCCCGGGATTCACGAGAAATAGCGGGTTTTCGTTTGCCGGCGATTAAACCTCGTTCATTAAGCGTCTCATGAAAAATGAAAACATTTTTAAAAACTACAAGTCTCATGCGTTTTAGTGATGAAAAAATAATTTAAAAAATCGTTCGGGAAATGAGTTTACTCCCTGGGTACTTTCTTTGTACACTTTTGACTATACGGGCCGAGTCCGAGATTTACGGGAAATCGCGGGTTTTCGTTTGCCGGCGATTAAACGTCTTTTATTCAGCGTCTTATCAAAATTGAAAACTACAAGTCTTATGTGTTTTAGTGGTGAGAAGCTAATTTAAAAAATCGTTCGGGAAATGAGTTTACTCCCTGGGTACATTCTTTTTATACTTTTGACTATATGGGCCGAGTCCGGGATTTAGGAGAAATCGCGGGTTTTCGTTTGCCGGCGATTAAACTTCTTTTATTCAGCGTCTCATCAAAAATGCAAACATGTTTGAATATTACAAGTCTCAATAGTTGTTGTGGTGCAGAAATAACTTGAAAAATCGTTCGGGAAATGAGTTTACTCCCTTGGTACTTTCTTTGTATACTTTTAACTATACGGGCCGAGTCCGGGATTTACGGGAAATCGAGGGTTTTCGTTTGCCGGCGATTAAACGTCTTTTATTCAGCGTCTCATCCAAAATGAAAACAATTTTGAAAACTAAAAGTCTCATGTGTTTTAGTGGTGAAAAGATAATTTAAAAGATCGTTCTGGAAATGAGTTTACTCACAGGGTACTTTCTTTGTATACATTCGACTATACGGGCCAAGCCCGGGATTTACGGGAAATCGCGGGTTTTCGTTTGCCGGCGATTAAGCCTCTTTCATTAAGCGTCTCATGAAAAATGAAAACATTTTTAAAAACTACAAGTCTCATGCGTTTTAGTGGTGAAAAAATAATTTAAAAAATCGATCGGGAAATGAGTTTACTCTCTGGGCACTTTCTTTGTATACTTTTGACTATACGAGCCGAGTCCGGGATTTACGGGAAATCGCGGATTTTCATTTGCCGCCGATTAAACTTCTTTTATTCAGCGTCTCATCAAAAATGAAAACATTTTTAAAAACTACAAGTCTCATGCGTTTTAGTGGTGAAAAAATAATTTAAAAAATCGTTCGGGAAATGAGTTTACTCCCTGGGTACTTTCTTTGTATACTTTTGACTATACAGGCCGAGTCTGGGATTTACGGGAAATCACGGTTTTCGTTTACCGGCGATTAAACTTCTTTTATTCAGGGTCTCATCAAAAATGAAAACATTTTTGAAAACTACAAGTCTCATGCGTTTTAGTGATGAAGAAATAATTTAAAAAATCGTTCGGGAAATGAGTTTACTCGCTGGGTACTTTCATTGTATACATTCGACTATACGGGCCAAGCCCGGGATTTACGGGAAATCGCGTGTTTTTGTTTTCCTGGCGATTAAACGTCTTTTATTCAGCGTCTCATCAAAAATGAAAACAATTTTGAAAACTAAAAGTCTCATGCGTTTTAGTGGTGAAAAAATAATTTAAAAAATCGTTCGGGAAATGAGTTTACTCCCTGGGTACTTTCTTTGTATACTTTTGACTATACGGGCCGAGTCCGGGATTTACGGGAAATCGCGGGTTTTCGTTTGCCGGCGAATAAACTTCTTTTATTCAGCGTCTCATCAAAAATCAAAACATTTTTAAAAACTACAAGTCTCATGCGTTTTAGTGGTGAAAAAATAATTTAAAAAATCGTTCGGGAAATGTGTTTACTCCCTGGTTACTTTCTTTGTATACATTCGACTATACGGGCAAAGCCCGGGATTTACGGGAAATCGCGTGTTTTTGTTTGCCGGCGATTAAACGTCTTTTATTCAGCGTCTCATCAAAAATGAAAAAAATTTTGAAAACTACAAGTCTCATGCGTTTTAGTGGTGAGAAGATAATTTAAAAAATCGTTCTGGAAATGAGTTTACTCACAGGGTACTTTTTTTGTATACATTCGACTATACGGGCCAAGCCCGGGATTTACAAGAAATCGCGTGTTTTCGTTTGCTTGGCGATTGAACCTCTTTCATTAAGCGTCTCATCAAAAATGAACACATTTTTGAAAACTACAAGTCTCATGCGTTTTAGTGGTGAAAAAATAATTTAAAAAATCGTTCGGGAAATGAGTTTACTCACACGGTACTTTCTTTGTATACATTCGACTATACGGGCCAAGCCCGGGATTTACGGGAAATCGCGGGTTTTCGTTTGCCGGCGATTCAAGCTCTTTCATTAAGAGTCTCATCAAAAATGAAAACATTTTTAAAAACTACAAGTCTAATGCGTTTTTGTGATGAAAAAATAATTTAAAAAGTCGTTCGGAAATGAGTTTACTCCCTGGGTACTTTCTTTGTACACTTTTGACTATACGGGCCGAGTCCGGGATTTACGGGAAATCGCGGGTTTTCGTTTGCCGGCGATTAAACGTCTTTTACTCAGCGTCTCATCAAAAATGAAAACAATTTTGAAAACTACAAGTCTCATGCATTTTAGTGGTGAAAAGATAATTTAAAAAATCGTTCTGGAAATGAATTTACTCACAGGGTACTTTCTTTGTATACATTCGACTATACGGGCCAAGACCGGGATTTACGGGAAATCGCGGGTTTCCGTTTCCGGCGATTAAACTTCTTTTATTCAGCGTCTCATCAAAAGTGAAAACATTTTTGAAAACTACAAGTCTCATGCGTTTTAGTGGTGAAAAAATAATTTAAAAAATCGTTCGGGAAATGAGTTTACTCACAGGGTACTTTCTTTGTATACATTCGACTATACGGGCTAAGCCCGGGATTTACGGGAAATCGTGGGTTTTCGTTTGCCGGAGATTCAAGCTCTTTCATTGAGCGTCTCATCAAAAATGAAAACATTTTTGAAAACTACAAGTCTCATGCGTTTTAGTGGTGAAAAAATAATTTAAAAAATCGTTCGGGAAATGAGTTTACTCCCTGGGTACTTTCTTTGTATACATTCGACTATACGGGCCAAGCCCGGGGTTTACGGAAAATCGCGGGTTTTCGTTTGCCGGCTATTAAACATCTTTCATTAAGCGTCTCATCAAAAATGAAAATATTTTTGAAAACTACAGGTCTCATGCGTTTTAGTGGTGAAAAATTAATTTAAAAAATCGTTCGGGAAATGAGTTCACTCCCTGGGTACTTTCTTTGTATACTTTTGACTATACGGGCCGAGTCCGGGATTTACGGGAAATCGCGGGTTTTCGTTTGCCGGCGATTAAACTTCTTTTATTCAGCGTCTCATCAAAAATGTAAACATTTTTAAAAACTACAAGTCTCATGCGTTTTAGTGGTGAAAAAATAATTTAAAAAATCGTTCGGGAAATGAGTTTACTCCCTGGGCACTTTCTTTGTATACTTTTGACTATACGGGCCAAGTCCGGGATTTTCGGGAAATCGCGGGTTTTCGTTTGACGGCGATTAAACTTCTTTTATTCAGCGTCTCATCAAAAATGAAAACATTTTTGAAAACTACAAGTCTCGTGCGTTTTAGTGGTGAAAAAATAATTTAAAAAATCGTTCGGGAAATGGGTTTACTCCCTGGGTACTTTCTTTGTATACTTTTGACTATACGGGCCGAGTCTGGGATTTACGGGAAATCGCGGGTTTTCGTTTACCGGCGATTAAATTCTTTTATTCAGCGTCTCATCAAAAATGAAATCATTTTTGAAAACTACAAGTCTCATGCGTTTTAGTGATAAAAAAATAATTTAAAAAATCGTTCGGGAAATGAGTTTACTCCCTGGGTACTTTCTTTGTACTTTTTTGACTATATGGGCCGAGTCCGGGACTTACGGGAAATCGCGGGTTTTCGTTTGCCGGCGATTAAACGTCTTTTACTCAGCGTCTCATCAAAAATGAAAAAAATTTTGAAAACTACAAGTCTGATGCGTTTTAGTGGTGAAAAGATAATTTAAAAAATCGTTCTGGAAATGAATTTACTCACAGGTTACTTTCTTTGTATACATTCGACTATACGGGCCAAGCCCGGGATTTACGGGAAATCGCGGGATCTCCTTTGCCGGCGATTAAACTTCTTTCAATAAGCGTCTCTTGAAAAATGAAAACATTTTTGAAAACTACAAGTCTCATGCGTTTTAGTGGTGAAAAAATAATTTAAAAAATCGTTCGGGAAATGAGTTTACTCCCTGGGTACTTTCTTTGTATACATTCGACTATACGGGCCAAGCCCGGGATTTTCGGGAAATCGCGTGTTTTCGTTTGCCGGCGATTAAACGTCTTTCATTCAGCGTCTCATCAAAAATGAAAACAATTTTGAAAACTACAAGTCTCATGCGTTTTAGTGGTGAGAAGATAATTTAAAAAATCGTTCTGGAAATGAGTTTACTCACAGGGTACTTTCTCTGTATACATTCGACTATACGGGCCAAGCCCGGGATTTACAAGAAATCGCGTGTTTTCGTTTGCCGGCGATTAAACCTCTTTCATTAAGCATCTCATTAAAAATGAACACATTTTTGAAAACTACAAGTCTCATGCGTTTTAGTGGTGAAAAAATAATTTAAAAAATCGTTTGGGAAATGAGTTTACTCCCTGGGTACATTCTTTTTATAGTTTTGACTATACGGGCCGAGTCCGGGATTTAGGAGAAATCGCGGGTTTTCGTTTGCCGGCGATTAAACTTCTTTTATTCAGCGTCTCATCAAAAATGTAAACATGTTTGAGTATTACAAGTCTCATTAGTTCTTGTGGTGCAGAAATAATTTGAAAAATCGTTCGGGAAATGAGTTTACTCCCTTGGTACTTTCTTTGTACAATTTTGACTATACTGGCCGAGTCCGGGATTTACGGGAAATCGCGGGTTGTCGTTTGCCGGCGTTTAAACGTCTTTTATTCAGCGTCTCATCAAAAATGAAAACAATTTTGAAAACTAAAAGTCTCATGCGTTTTAGTGGTGAGAAGATAATTTAAAAAATCGTTCTGGAAATGAGTTTACTCACAGGGTACTTTCTTTGTATACATTCGACTATATGGGCCGAGTCCGGGATTTAGGAGAAATCGTGGGTTTTCGTTTGACGGCGATTAAACTTCTTTTATTCAACGTCTCATCAAAAATGCAAATATGTTTGGATATTACAAGTCTCATTAGTTCTTGTGGTGCCGAAATAACTTGAAAAATCGTTCGGGAAATGAGTTTACTCACAGGGTACTTTCTTTGTATACATTTGACTATACGGGCCAAGCCCGGGATTTACGGGAAATCGCGGGATCTCCTTTGCCGGCGATTAAACTTCTTTCATTAAGCGTCTCTTGAAAAATGAAAACATTTTTGAAAACTACAAGTCTCATGCGTTTTAGTGGTGAAAAAATAATTTAAAAAATCGTTCGGGAAATGAGTTTACTCCCTGGGTACTTTCTTTGTATACATTCGACTATACGGGCCAAGCCCGGGATTTTCGGGAAATCGCGTGTTTTCGTTTGCCGGCGATTAAACGTCTTTTATTCAGCGTCTCATCAAAAATGAAAACAATTTTGAAAACTACAAGTCTCATGCGTTTTAGTGGTGAGAAGATAATTTAAAAAATCGTTCTGGAAATGAGTTTACTCACAGGTTACTTTCTTTGTATACATTCGACTATACGGGCCAAGCCCGGGATTTACAAGAAATCGCGTGTTTTCGTTTGCCGGCGATTAAACCTCTTTCATTAAGCATCTCATTAAAAATGAACACATTTTTGAAAACTACAAGTCTCATGCGTTTTAGTGGTGAAAAAATAATTTAAAAAATCGTTTGGGAAATGAGTTTACTCCCTGGGTACATTCTTTTTATAGGTTTTGACTATACGGGCCGAGTCCGGGATTTAGGAGAAATCGCGGGTTTTCGTTTGCCGGCGATTAAACTTCTTTTATTCAGCGTCTCATCAAAAATGTAAACATGTTTGAGTATTACAAGTCTCATTAGTTCTTGTGGTGCAGAAATAATTTGAAAAATCGTTCGGGAAATGAGTTTACTCCCTTGGTACTTTCTTTGTACAATTTTGACTATACGGGCCGAGTCCGGGATTTACGGGAAATCGCGGGTTTTCGTTTGCCGGCGTTTAAACGCCTTTTATTCAGCGTCTCATCAAAAATGAAAACAATTTTGAAAACTAAAAGTCTCATGCGTTTTAGTGGTGAGAAGATAATTTAAAAAATCGTTCTGGAAATGAGTTTACTCACAGGGTACTTTCTTTGTATACATTCGACTATATGGGCCGAGTCCGGGATTTAGGAGAAGTCGTGGGTTTTCGTTTGACGGCGATTAAACTTCTTTTATTCAACGTCTCATCAAATTTGCAAATATGTTTGGATATTACAAGTCTCATTAGTTCTTGTGGTGCCGAAATAACTTGAAAAATCGTTCGGGAAATGAGTTTACTCACAGGGTACTTTCTCTGTATACATTCGACTATACGGGCCAAGCCCGGGATTTACAAGAAATCGCGTGTTTTCGTTTGCCGGCGATTAAACCTCTTTCATTAAGCATCTCATTAAAAATGAACACATTTTTGAAAACTACAAGTCTCATGCGTTTTAGTGGTGAAAAAATAATTTAAAAAATCGTTTGGGAAATGAGTTTACTCCCTGGGTACATTCTTTTTATAGTTTTGACTATACGGGCCGAGTCCGGCATTTAGGAGAAATCGCGGGTTTTCGTTTGCCGGCGATTAAACTTCTTTTATTCAGCGTCTCATCAAAAATGTAAACATGTTTGAGTATTACAAGTCTCATTAGTTCTTGTGGTGCAGAAATAATTTGAAAAATCGTTCGGGAAATGAGTTTACTCCCTTGGTACTTTCTTTGTACAATTTTGACTATACGGGCCGAGTCCGGGATTTACGGGAAATCGCGGGTTTTCGTTTGCCGGCGTTTAAACGTCTTTTATTCAGCGTCTCATCAAAAATGAAAACAATTTTGAAAACTAAAAGTCTCATGCGTTTTAGTGGTGAGAAGATAATTTAAAAAATCGTTCTGGAAATGAGTTTACTCACAGGGTACTTTCTTTGTATACATTCGACTATATGGGCCGAGTCCGGGATTTAGGAGAAATCGTGGGTTTTCGTTTGACGGCGATTAAACTTCTTTTATTCAACGTCTCATCAGAAATGCAAATATGTTTGGATATTACAAGTCTCATTAGTTCTTGTGGTGCCGAAATAACTTGAAAAATCGTTCGGGAAATGAGTTTACTCACAGGGTACTTTCTTTGTATACTTTCGACTATACGGGCCAAGCCCGGGATTTACGGGAAATCGCGGGATCTCCTTTGCCGGCGATTAAACTTCTTTCATTAAGCGTCTCTTGAAAAATAAAAACATTTTTGAAAACTACAAGTCTCATGCGTTTTAGTGGTGAAAAAATAATTTAAAAAATCGTTCGGGAAATGAGTTTACTCCCTGGGTACTTTCTTTGTATACATTCGACTATACGGGCCAAGCCCGGGATTTTCGGGAAATCGCGTGTTTTCGTTTGCCGGCGATTAAACGTCTTTTATTCAGCGTCTCATCAAAAATGAAAACAATTTTGAAAACTACAAGTCTCATGCGTTTTAGTGGTGAGAAGATAATTTAAAAAATCGTTCTGGAAATGAGTTTACTCACAGGGTACTTTCTCTGTATACATTCGACTATACGGGCCAAGCCCGGGATTTACAAGAAATCGCGTGTTTTCGTTTGCCGGCGATTAAACCTCTTTCATTAAGCATCTCATTAAAAATGAACACATTTTTGAAAACTACAAGTCTCATGCGTTTTAGTGGTGAAAAAATAATTTAAAAAATCGTTTGGGAAATGAGTTTACTCCCTGGGTACATTCTTTTTATAGTTTTGACTATACGGGCCGAGTCCGGGATTTAGGAGAAATCGCGGGTTTTCGTTTGCCGGCGATTAAACTTCTTTTATTCAGCGTCTCATCAAAAATGTAAACATGTTTGAGTATTACAAGTCTCATTAGTTCTTGTGGTGCAGAAATAATTTGAAAAATCGTTCGGGAAATGAGTTTACTCCCTTGGTACTTTCTTTGTACAATTTTGACTATACGGGCCGAGTCCGGGATTTACGGGAAATCGCGGGTTTTCGTTTGCCGGCGTTTAAACGTCTTTTATTCAGCGTCTCATCAAAAATGAAAACAATTTTGAAAACTAAAAGTCTCATGCGTTTTAGTGGTGAGAAGATAATTTAAAAAATCGTTCTGGAAATGAGTTTACTCACAGGGTACTTTCTTTGTATACATTCGACTATATGGGCCGAGTCCGGGATTTAGGAGAAATCGTGGGTTTTCGTTTGACGGCGATTAAACTTCTTTTATTCAACGTCTCATCAAAAATGCAAATATGTTTGGATATTACAAGTCTCATTAGTTCTTGTGGTGCCGAAATAACTTGAAAAATCGTTCGGGAAATGAGTTTACTCACAGGGTACTTTCTCTGTATACATTCGACTATACGGGCCAAGCCCGGGATTTACAAGAAATCGCGTGTTTTCGTTTGCCGGCGATTAAACCTCTTTCATTAAGCATCTCATTAAAAATGAACACATTTTTGAAAACTACAAGTCTCATGCGTTTTAGTGGTGAAAAAATAATTTAAAAAATCGTTTGGGAAATGAGTTTACTCCCTGGGTACATTCTTTTTATACTTTTGACTATACGGGCCGAGTCCGGGATTTAGGAGAAATCGCGGGTTTTCGTTTGCCGGCGATTAAACTTCTTTTATTCAGCGTCTCATCAGAAATGTGAACATGTTTGAGTATTACAAGTCTCATTAGTTCTTGTGGTGCAGAAATAATTTGAAAAATCGTTCGGGAAATGAGTTTATTCCCTTGGTACTTTCTTTGTACAATTTTGACTATACGGGCCGAGTCCGGGATTTACGGGAAATCGCGGGTTTTCGTTTGCCGGCGTTTAAACGTCTTTTATTCAGCGTCTCATCAAAAATGAAAACAATTTTGAAAACTAAAAGTCTCATGCGTTTTAGTGGTGAGAAGATAATTTAAAAAATCGTTCTGGAAATGAATTTACTCACAGGGTACTTTCTTTGTATACATTCGACTATACGGGGCAAGACCGGGATTTACGGGAAATCGCGGGTTTTCGTTTGCCGGCGTTTAAACTTCTTTTATTCAGCGTCTCATCAAAAATGTTAACATGTTTGAATATTACAAGTCTCATTAGTTCTTGTGGTGCAGAAATAATTTGAAAAATCGTTCGGGAAATCAGTTTTCTCTCTGGGTACTTTCCTTATATACATTTGACTATACGGGCCAAGCCCGGGATTTACGGGAAATCGCGGGTTTTCGTTTCCGGCGATTAAATTTCTTTTATTCAGCGTCTCATCAAAAGTGAAAACATTTTTGAAAACTACAAGTCTCATGCGTTTTAGTGGTGAAAAAATAATTTAAAAAATCGTTCGGGAAATGAGTTTACACACAGGGTACTTTCTTTGTATGCATTCGACTATACGGGCCAAGCCCGGGATTTACGGGAAATCGCGGGTTTTCGTTTGCCGGCGATTAAACTTCTTTTACTCAGAGTCTCATCAAAAATGAAAACATTTTTGAAAACTACAAGTCTCATGCGTTTTAGTGATGAAAAAATAATTTAAAAAATCGTTCGGGAAATGAGTTTACTCCCTGCGTACTTTCTTTGTACACTTTTGACTATACGGGCCGAGTTCGGGATTTACGGGAAATCGCAGGTTTTCGTTTGCCGGCGATTAAACGTCTTTTACTCAGCGTCTCATCAAAAATGAAAACAATTTTGAAAACTACAAGTCTCATGCGTTTTAGTGGTAAAAAGATAATTTAAGAAATCGTTCTGGAAATGAATTTACTCACAGGGTACTTTCTTTGTATACATTCGACTATACGGGCCAAGCCCGGGATTTACGGGAAATCGCGGGTTCTCGTTTGCCGGCGATTAAACTCCTTTCATTAAGCGACTCATGAAAAATAAAAACATTTTTGAAAATTACAAGTCTCATGCGTTTTAGTGGTGAAAAAACAATTTAAAAAATCGTTGGGGAAATGAGATTACTGCCTGGGTACTTTCTTTGTATACTTTTAACTATACGGGCCGATACCTGGATTTAGGGAAAACTGGGGATTTTCGTTTGCCGGTGATTAAACTTCTTTTATTCAGCGTCTCATCAAAAATGAAAACATTTTTAAAAACGACAAGTTTCATTCGTTCTAGTGGTGCAAAAATAATTTGAAAAATCGTTTGGGAAATCAGTTTACTCCCTGGGTACTTTCTTTATCTACATTTGACTATACGGGCCCAGACCGGGATTTACGGGAAATAGCGGGTTATCATTTGCCGGCGATTAAACCTCTTTCATTCAGCGTCTCATTAAAAATGAAAACACTTTTGAAAACTAAAAGTCTCTTGCATTTTAGTGGTGAAAAAATGATTTAAAAAATCGTTCGGGAAATGAGTTTACTCCCTGAGTACTTCCTTTTTATACTTTTGACTATTGAGGCCGAGTCCGGGATTTAGGGAAAATTGCCGATTTTCGTTTGCCGGCGATTAAACCCCTTTCATTAAGCGTCTCATCAAAAATGAAAACATTCCTGAAAACTACAAGTCTCATGCGTTTTAGTGGTGAAAAAATAATTTAAAAAATCGTTCGGGAAATAAGTTTACTTCCTGGGTACTTTCTCTGTATACTTTTGACTATACGGGCCGAGTCCGGGATTTACGGGAAATCGCGGGTTTTCGTTTGCCGGCGATTAAACTTCTTTTATTCAGCGTCTCATCAAAAATAAAAACATTTTTGAAAACTACAAGTCTCATGCGTTTTAGTGTTGAAAAAATAATTTAAAAAATCGTTCGGGAAATGAGTTTACTCCCTGGGTACTTTCTTTGTATACCTTTGGCTATACGGGCCGAGTCCGGGATTTACGGGAAATCCCTGGTTTTCGTTTTCCGGCGATTAAACTTCTTTTATTCAGCGTCTCATCAAAAATGAAAACATTCCTGAAAACTACAAGTCTCATGCCTTTTAGTGGTGAAAAAATCATTTAAAAAATCGTTAAAGAAATAAGTTTACTCCCTGGGTACTTTCTTTGTATACTTTTGACTATACGGGCCGAGTCCGGGATTTACGGGAAATCGCGGGTTTTCGTTTGCCGGCGATTAAACTTCTTTTATTCAGCGTCTCATCAAAAATGAAAACATTTTTCAAAACTACAAGTCTCACGCGTTTTAGTGGTGAAAAAATAATTTAAAAAATCGTTCGGGAAATGAGTTTACTCTCTGGGTACTTTCTTTGTATACTTTTGACTATACGGGCCGAGTGTGGGATTTACGGGAAATCGCGGGTTTTCGTTTACCGGCGATTAAACTTCTTTTATTCAGCGTCTCATCAAAAATGAAAACATTTTTGAAAACTACAAGTCTCATGCGTTTTAGTGATGAAAAAATAATTTAAAAAATCGTTCGGGAAATGAGTTTACTCCCTGCGTACTTTCTTTGTACACTTTTGACTATACGGGCCGAGTTCGGGATTTACGGGAAATCGCAGGTTTTCGTTTGCCGGCGATTAAACGTCTTTTACTCAGCGTCTCATCAAAAATGAAAACAATTTTGAAAACTACAAGTCTCATGCGTTTTAGTGGTAAAAAGATAATTTAAGAAATCGTTCTGGAAATGAATTTACTCACAGGGTACTTTCTTTGTATACATTCGACTATACGGGCCAAGCCCGGGATTTACGGGAAATCGCGGGTTCTCGTTTGCCGGCGATTAAACTCCTTTCATTAAGCGACTCATGAAAAATAAAAACATTTTTGAAAATTACAAGTCTCATGCGTTTTAGTGGTGAAAAAACAATTTAAAAAATCGTTGGGGAAATGAGATTACTGCCTGGGTACTTTCTTTGTATACTTTTAACTATACGGGCCGATACCTGGATTTAGGGAAAACTGGGGATTTTCGTTTGCCGGTGATTAAACTTCTTTTATTCAGCGTCTCATCAAAAATGAAAACATTTTTAAAAACGACAAGTTTCATTCGTTCTAGTGGTGCAAAAATAATTTGAAAAATCGTTTGGGAAATCAGTTTACTCCCTGGGTACTTTCTTTATCTACATTTGACTATACGGGCCCAGACCGGGATTTACGGGAAATAGCGGGTTATCATTTGCCGGCGATTAAACCTCTTTCATTCAGCGTCTCATTAAAAATGAAAACACTTTTGAAAACTAAAAGTCTCTTGCATTTTAGTGGTGAAAAAATGATTTAAAAAATCGTTCGGGAAATGAGTTTACTCCCTGAGTACTTCCTTTTTATACTTTTGACTATTGAGGCCGAGTCCGGGATTTAGGGAAAATTGCCGATTTTCGTTTGCCGGCGATTAAACCCCTTTCATTAAGCGTCTCATCAAAAATGAAAACATTCCTGAAAACTACAAGTCTCATGCGTTTTAGTGGTGAAAAAATAATTTAAAAAATCGTTCGGGAAATAAGTTTACTTCCTGGGTACTTTCTCTGTATACTTTTGACTATACGGGCCGAGTCCGGGATTTACGGGAAATCGCGGGTTTTCGTTTGCCGGCGATTAAACTTCTTTTATTCAGCGTCTCATCAAAAATAAAAACATTTTTGAAAACTACAAGTCTCATGCGTTTTAGTGTTGAAAAAATAATTTAAAAAATCGTTCGGGAAATGAGTTTACTCCCTGGGTACTTTCTTTGTATACCTTTGGCTATACGGGCCGAGTCCGGGATTTACGGGAAATCCCTGGTTTTCGTTTTCCGGCGATTAAACTTCTTTTATTCAGCGTCTCATCAAAAATGAAAACATTCCTGAAAACTACAAGTCTCATGCCTTTTAGTGGTGAAAAAATCATTTAAAAAATCGTTAAAGAAATAAGTTTACTCGCAGGGTACTTTCTTTGTATACTTTTGACTATACGGGCCGAGTCCGGGATTTACGGGAAATCGCGTGTTTTCGTTTGCCGGCGATTAAACTTCTTTTATTCAGCGTCTCATTAAAAATGAAAACATTTTTGAAAACTACAAGTCTCATGCCTTCTAGTGGTGAAAAAATAATTTAAAAAAACGTTTGGGAAATGAGTTTACTCCCTGGGTACTATCTTTGTATATATTCGACTATACGGGCCTAGGTCGGGATTTACGGGAAATCGCGTGTTTTCGTTTGCCGGCGAACCTCTATCATTAAGCGTTTCATCAAAAATGAAAACATTTTTGAAAACTACAAATCTCATGCGTTTTAGTGGTGAAAAAATTATTTAAAAAATCGTTCGGGAAATGAGTTTACTCCCTGAGTACTTCCTTTGTATACTTTTGATTATACAAGCCGAGTCCGGGATTTATGGAAAATTGCGGATTTTCGTTTGCCGGCGATTAAACTTCTTTCATTAAGCGTCTCATGAAAAAAGAAAACATTTTTGAAAACTACAAGTCTCATGCCTTCTAGTGGTGAAAAAATAATTTAAAAAAACGTTTGGGAAATGAGTTTACTCCCTGGGTACTTTCTTTGTATATATTCGACTATACGGGCCTAGCTCGGGATTTACGGGAAATCGCTAGTTTTCGTTTGCCGGCGATTAAACCTCTTTCATTAAGCGTCTCATCAAAAATGAAAACATTTTTGAAAACTACAAGTCTCATGCGTTTTAGTGGCGAAAAATAATTTAAAAAATCGTTCTGGAAATGAGTTTACTCCCTGAGTACTTTCTTTGTATAGTTTTGACTATACGGGATGAGTCCGGGATTTACGGGAAATCGCTGGTTTTCGTTTGCCGGCGATTAAACTTCTTTTATTCAGCGTCTCATCAAAAATGAAAACATTCCTGAAAACTACAAGTCTCATGCCTTTTAGTGGTGAAAAAATAATTTAAAAAATCGTTTTAAGAAATAAGTTTACTCCCTGGGTACTTTCTTTGTATACTTTTGACTATACGGGCCGAGTCCGGGATTTACGGGAAATCGCGGGTTTTCGTTTGCCGGCGATTAAACTTCTTTTATTCAGCGTCTCATCAAAAATGAAAACATTTTTGAAAACTACAAGTCTCATGCGTTTTAGTGGTAAAAAGATGATTTAAAAAATCGTTCTGGAAATGAGTTTACTCACAGGGTACTTTCTTTGTATACATTCGACTATACGGGCCAAGCCCGGGATTTACGGGAATTCGCGGGTTTTCGTTTGCCAGCGATTAAACCTCTTTCATTAAGCGTCTAATCAAAAAAGAAAACATTTTTGAAAACTACAAGTCTCATGCCTTCTAGTGGTGAAAAAATAATTTAAAAAAACGTTTGGGAAATGAGTTTACTCCCTGGGTACTTTCTTTGTATATATTCGACTATACGGGCCTAGGTCGGGATTTACGGGAAATCGCGTGTTTTCGTTTGCCGGCGATTAAACCTCTATCATTAAGCGTCTCATCAAAAATGAAAACATTTTTGAAAACTACAAATCTCATGCGTTTTAGTGGTGAAAAAATTATTTAAAAAATCGTTCGGGAAATGAGTTTACTCCCTGAGTACTTCCTTTGTATACTTTTGATTATACAAGCCGAGTCCGGGATTTAGGGAAAATTGCGGATTTTCGTTTGCCGGCGATTAAACTTCTTTTATTCAGCGTCTCATCAAAAATGAAAACATTTTTGAAAACGACAAGTCTCATTCGTTCTAGTGGTGCAGAAATAATTTGAAAAATCGTTCGGGAAAAGAGTTTACTCCCTGGGTACTTTCTTTATATACATTCGACTATACGGGCCAAGCCCGGAATTTACGGGAAATCGCGGGTTTTCGTTTGCCGGCGATTAAACCTCCTTCATTCAGCGTCTTATCAAAAATAAAAAGACTTTTGAAAACTACGAGTCTCATGCGTTTTAGTGGTGAAAAAATTATTTAAAAAATCGTTCGGGAAATAAGTTTACTCCCTGAGTACTTCCTTTGTATACTTTTGACTATACAAGCCGAGTCTGGGATTTAGGGAAAATCGCGGGTTTTCGTTTGCCGGCGATTAAACTTCTTTTATACAGCGTCTCATCAAAAATGAAAACATTTTTGAAAACTACAAGTCTCATGCGTTTTAGTGGTGAAAAAACAATTTAAAAAATCGTTAGGGAAATGAGTTTACTGCCTGGGTACTTTCTTTGTATACTTTTAACTATACGGGCCGAGGCCGGGATTTAGGGAAAACTGGGGATTTTCGTTTGCCGGTGATTAAACTTCTTTTATTCAACGTCTCATCAAAAATGAAAACATTTTTGAAAACGACAAGTCTCATTCGTTCTAGTGGTGCAGAAATAATTTGAAAAATCGTTCGGGAAATGAGTTTACTCCCTGGGTACTTTCTTTATATACATTCGACTATACGGGCCAAGCCCGGAATTTACGGGAAATCGCGGGTTTTCGTTTGCCGGCGATTAAACCTCCTTCATTCAGCGTCTCATCAAAAATAAAAAGACTTCTGAAAACTACAAGTCTCATGCGTTTTAGTGGTGAAAAAATTATTTAAAAAATCGTTCGGGAAATGAGTTTACTCCCTGAGTACTTCCTTTGTATACTTTTGACTATACAAGCCGAGTCTGGGATTTAGGGAAAATCGCGGGTTTTCGTTTGCCGGCGATTAAACTTCTTTTATACAGCGTCTCATCAAAAATGAAAACATTTTTGAAAACTACAAGTCTCATGCGTTTTAGTGGTGAAAAAACAATTTAAAAAATCGTTGGGGAAATGAGTTTACTGCCTGGGTACTTTCTTTGTATACTTTTAACTATACGGGCCGAGGCCGGGATTTAGGGAAAACTGGGGATTTTCGTTTGCCGGTGATTAAACTTCTTTTATTCAGCGTCTCATCAAAAATGAAAACATTTTTAAAAACGACAAGTTTCATTCGTTTTAGTGGTGCAAAAATAATTTGAAAAATCGTTTGGGAAATCAGTTTACTCCCTAGGTACTTTCTTTATATACATTTGACTATACGGGCCCAGACCGGGATTTACGGGAAATAGCGGGTTATCATTTGCCGGCGATTAAACCTCTTTCATTCAGCGTCTCATTAAAAATGAAAACACTTTTGAAAACTAAAAGTCTCTTGCGTTTTAGTGGTGAAAAAATGATTTAAAAAATCGTTCGGGAAATGAGTTTACTCCCTGAGTACTTCCTTTTTATACTTTAGACTATTGAGGCCGAGTCCGGGATTTAGGGAAAATTGCCGATTTTCGTTTGCCGGCGATTAAACCCCTTTCATTAAGCGTCTCATCAAAAATGAAAACATTCCTGAAAACTACAAGTCTCATGCGTTTTAGTGGTGAAAAAATAATTTAAAAAATCGTTCGGGAAATAAGTTTACTTCCTGGGTACTTTCTCTGTGTACTTTTGACTATACGGGCCGAGTCCGGGATTTACGGGAAATCGCGGGTTTTCGTTTGCCGGCGATTAAACTTCTTTTATTCAGCGTCTCATCAAAAATAAAAACATTTTTGAAAACTACAAGTCTCATGCGTTTTAGTGTTGAAAAAATAATTTAAAAAATCGTTCGGGAAATGAGTTTACTCCCTGGGTACTTTCTTTGTATACCTTTGGCTATACGGGCCGAGTCCGGGATTTACGGGAAATCCCTGGTTTTCGTTTTCCGGCGATTAAACTTCTTTTATTCAGCATCTCATCAAAAATAAAAACATTCCTGAAAACTACAAGTCTCATGCCTTTTAGTGGTGAAAAAATCATTTAAAAAATCGTTAAAGAAATAAGTTTACTCCCTGGGTACTTTCTTTGTATACTTTTGACTATACGGGCCGAGTCTGGGATTTACGGGAAATCGCGGGTTTTCGTTTGCCGGCGATTAAACTTCTTTTATTCAGCGTCTCATCAAAAATGAAAACATTTTTCAAAACTACAAGTCTCACGCGTTTTAGTGGTAAAAAGATGATTTAAAAAATCGTTCTGGAAATGAGTTTACTCACAGGGTACTTTCTTTGTATACATTCGACTATACGGGCCAAGCCCGGGATTTACGGGAATTCGCGGGTTTTCGTTTGCCAGCGATTAAACCTCTTTCATTAAGCGTCTCATGAAAAAAGAAAACATTTTTGAAAACTACAAGTCTCATGCCTTCTAGTGGTGAAAAAATAATTTAAAAAAACGTTTGGGAAATGAGTTTACTCCCTGGGTACTTTCTTTGCATACATTCGACTATACGGGCCAAGCCTGGGATTTACGGGAAATCGCGGGTTTTCGTTTGCCGGCGAATAAACCAATTTCATTAAGCGTCTCATCAAAAATGAAAACATTTCTGAAAACTACAAGTCTCATGCGTTGTAGTGGTGAAAAAATAATTTAAAAAATCGTTCGGAAAATGAGTTTACTCCCTGGGTACTTTCTTTGTATACCTTTGGCTATACGGGCCGAGTCCGGGATTTACGGGAAATCCCTGGTTTTCGTTTTCCGGCGATTAAACTTCTTTTATTCAGCATCTCATCAAAAATAAAAACATTCCTGAAAACTACAAGTCTCATGCCTTTTAGTGGTGAAAAAATCATTTAAAAAATCGTTAAAGAAATAAGTTTACTCCCTGGGTACTTTCTTTGTATACTTTTGACTATACGGGCCGAGTCTGGGATTTACGGGAAATCGCGGGTTTTCGTTTGCCGGCGATTAAACTTCTTTTATTCAGCGTCTCATCAAAAATGAAAACATTTTTCAAAACTACAAGTCTCACGCGTTTTAGTGGTAAAAAGATGATTTAAAAAATCGTTCTGGAAATGAGTTTACTCACAGGGTACTTTCTTTGTATACATTCGACTATACGGGCCAAGCCCGGGATTTACGGGAATTCGCGGGTTTTCGTTTGCCAGCGATTAAACCTCTTTCATTAAGCGTCTCATGAAAAAAGAAAACATTTTTGAAAACTACAAGTCTCATGCCTTCTAGTGGTGAAAAAATAATTTAAAAAAACGTTTGGGAAATGAGTTTACTCCCTGGGTACTTTCTTTGTATATATTCGACTATACGGGCCTAGCTCGGGATTTACGGGAAATCGCTAGTTTTCGTTTGCCGGCGATTAAACCTCTTTCATTAAGCGTCTCATCAAAAATGAAAACATTTTTGAAAACTACAAGTCTCATGCGTTTTAGTGGCGAAAAATAATTTAAAAAATCGTTCTGGAAATGAGTTTACTCCCTGAGTACTTTCTTTGTATAGTTTTGACTATACGGGATGAGTCCGGGATTTACGGGAAATCGCTGGTTTTCGTTTGCCGGCGATTAAACTTCTTTTATTCAGCATCTCATCAAAAATAAAAACATTCCTGAAAACTACAAGTCTCATGCCTTTTAGTGGTGAAAAAATCATTTAAAAAATCGTTAAAGAAATAAGTTTACTCCCTGGGTACTTTCTTTGTATACTTTTGACTATACGGGCCGAGTCCGGGATTTACGGGAAATCGCGGGTTTTCGTTTGCCGGCGATTAAACTTCTTTTATTCAGCGTCTCATTAAAAATGAAAACATTTTTGAAAACTACAAGTCTCACGCGTTTTAGTGGTAAAAAGATGATTTAAAAAATCGTTCTGGAAATGAGTTTACTCACAGGGTACTTTCTTTGTATACATTCGACTATACGGGCCAAGCCCGGGATTTACGGGAATTCGCGGGTTTTCGTTTGCCAGCGATTAAACCTCTTTCATTAAGCGTCTCATGAAAAAAGAAAACATTTTTGAAAACTACAAGTCTCATGCCTTCTAGTGGTGAAAAAATAATTTAAAAAAACGTTTGGGAAATGAGTTTACTCCCTGGGTACTTTCTTTGTATATATTCGACTATACGGGCCTAGCTCGGGATTTACGGGAAATCGCTAGTTTTCGTTTGCCGGCGATTAAACCTCTTTCATTAAGCGTCTCATCAAAAATGAAAACATTTTTGAAAACTACAAGTCTCATGCGTTTTAGTGGCGAAAAATAATTTAAAAAATCGTTCTGGAAATGAGTTTACTCCCTGAGTACTTTCTTTGTATAGTTTTGACTATACGGGATGAGTCCGGGATTTACGGGAAATCGCTGGTTTTCGTTTGCCGGCGATTAAACTTCTTTTATTCAGCGTCTCATCAAAAATGAAAACATTCCTGAAAACTACAAGTCTCATGCCTTTTAGTGGTGAAAAAATCATTTAAAAAATCGTTAAAGAAATAAGTTTACTCCCTGGGTACTTTCTTTGTATACTTTTGACTATACGGCCGAGTCCGGGATTTACGGGAAATCGCGGGTTTTCGTTTGCCGGCGATTAAACCTCTTTCATTAAGCGTCTTATCAAAAATGAAAACATTTTTGAAAACTACAAGTCTCATGCCTTTTAGTGGCGAAAAAATGATTTAAAAAATCGTTCTGGAAATGAGTTTACTCCCTGAGTACTTTCTTTGTATAGTTTTGACTATACGGGCCGAGTCCGTGATTTACGGGAAATCCCTGGTTTTCGTTTGCCGGCGATTAAACTTCTTTTATTCAGCGTCTCATCAAAAATGAAAACATTCCTGAAAACTACAAGTCTCATGCGTTTTTGTGTTGAAAAAATAATTTAAAAAATCGTTCGGGAAATGCGTTTACTCCCTGGGTACTTTCTTTGTATACCTTTGGCTATACGGGCCGAGTCCGGGATTTACGGGAATTCGCGGGTTTTCGTTTGCCGGCGATTAAACTTCTTTTATTCAGCGTCTCATTAAAAATGAAAACATTTTTGAAAACTACAAGTCTCATGCGTTTTAGTGGTAAAAAGATGATTTAAAAAATCGTTCTGGAAATGAGTTTACTCACAGGGTACTTTCTTTGTATACATTCGACTATACGGGCCAAGCCCGGGATTTACGGGAACTCGCGGGTTTTCGTTTGCCAGCGATTAAACCTCTTTCATTAAGCGTCTAATCAAAAAAGAAAACATTTTTGAAAACTACAAGTCTCATGCCTTCTAGTGGTGAAAAAATAATTTAAAAAAACGTTTGGGAAATGAGTTTACTCCCTGGGTACTTTCTTTGTATACATTCGACTATACGGGCCAAGCCCGGGATTTACGGGAAATCGCGGGTTTTCGTTTGCCAGCGATTAAACCTCTTTCATTAAGCGTCTCATCAAAAAAGAAAATATTTTTAAAAACTACAAATGTCATGCGTTTTAGTGTTTAAAAAATAATTTAAAAAATCGTTCGGGAAATGAGTTTACTCCCTGGGTACTTTCTTTGTATACCTTTGGCTATACGGGCCGAGTCCGGGATTTACGGTAATTTGCGGGTTTTCGTTTGCCGGCGATTAAACTTCTTTTATTCAGCGTCTCATCAAAAATGAAAACATTCCTGAAAACTACAAGTCTCATGCCTTTTAGTGGTGAAAAAATCATTTAAAAAATCGTTAAAGAAATAAGTTTACTCCCTGGGTACTTTCTTTGTATACTTTTGACTATACGGGCCGAGTCCGGGATTTACGGGAAATCGCGGGTTTTCGTTTGCCGGCGATTAAACCTCTTTCATTAAGCGTCTTATCAAAAATGAAAACATTTTTGAAAACTACAAGTCTCATGCCTTTTAGTGGCGAAAAAATGATTTAAAAAAACGTTTGGGAAATGAGTTTACTCCCTGGGTACTTTCTTTGTATATATTCGACTATACGGGCCTAGCTCGGGATTTACGGGAAATCGCTAGTTTTCGTTTGCCGGCGATTAAACCTCTTTCATTAAGCGTCTCATCAAAAATGAAAACATTTTTGAAAACTACAAGTCTCATGCGTTTTAGTGGCGAAAAATAATTTAAAAAATCGTTCTGGAAATGAGTTTACTCCCTGAGTACTTTCTTTGTATAGTTTTGACTATACGGGATGAGTCCGGGATTTACGGGAAATCGCTGGTTTTCGTTTGCCGGCGATTAAACTTCTTTTATTCAGCATCTCATCAAAAATAAAAACATTCCTGAAAACTACAAGTCTCATGCCTTTTAGTGGTGAAAAAATCATTTAAAAAATCGTTAAAGAAATAAGTTTACTCCCTGGGTACTTTCTTTGTATACTTTTGACTATACGGGCCGAGTCCGGGATTTACGGGAAATCGCGGGTTTTCGTTTGCCGGCGATTAAACTTCTTTTATTCAGCGTCTCATTAAAAATGAAAACATTTTTGAAAACTACAAGTCTCACGCGTTTTAGTGGTAAAAAGATGATTTAAAAAATCGTTCTGGAAATGAGTTTACTCACAGGGTACTTTCTTTGTATACATTCGACTATACGGGCCAAGCCCGGGATTTACGGGAATTCGCGGGTTTTCGTTTGCCAGCGATTAAACCTCTTTCATTAAGCGTCTCATGAAAAAAGAAAACATTTTTGAAAACTACAAGTCTCATGCCTTCTAGTGGTGAAAAAATAATTTAAAAAAACGTTTGGGAAATGAGTTTACTCCCTGGGTACTTTCTTTGTATATATTCGACTATACGGGCCTAGCTCGGGATTTACGGGAAATCGCTAGTTTTCGTTTGCCGGCGATTAAACCTCTTTCATTAAGCGTCTCATCAAAAATGAAAACATTTTTGAAAACTACAAGTCTCATGCGTTTTAGTGGCGAAAAATAATTTAAAAAATCGTTCTGGAAATGAGTTTACTCCCTGAGTACTTTCTTTGTATAGTTTTGACTATACGGGATGAGTCCGGGATTTACGGGAAATCGCTGGTTTTCGTTTGCCGGCGATTAAACTTCTTTTATTCAGCGTCTCATCAAAAATGAAAACATTCCTGAAAACTACAAGTCTCATGCCTTTTAGTGGTGAAAAAATCATTTAAAAAATCGTTAAAGAAATAAGTTTACTCCCTGGGTACTTTCTTTGTATACTTTTGACTATACGGGCCGAGTCCGGGATTTACGGGAAATCGCGGGTTTTCGTTTGCCGGCGATTAAACCTCTTTCATTAAGCGTCTTATCAAAAATGAAAACATTTTTGAAAACTACAAGTCTCATGCCTTTTAGTGGCGAAAAAATGATTTAAAAAATCGTTCTGGAAATGAGTTTACTCCCTGAGTACTTTCTTTGTATAGTTTTGACTATACGGGCCGAGTCCGTGATTTACGGGAAATCCCTGGTTTTCGTTTGCCGGCGATTAAACTTCTTTTATTCAGCGTCTCATCAAAAATGAAAACATTCCTGAAAACTACAAGTCTCATGCGTTTTTGTGTTGAAAAAATAATTTAAAAAATCGTTCGGGAAATGCGTTTACTCCCTGGGTACTTTCTTTGTATACCTTTGGCTATACGGGCCGAGTCCGGGATTTACGGGAATTCGCGGGTTTTCGTTTGCCGGCGATTAAACTTCTTTTATTCAGCGTCTCATTAAAAATGAAAACATTTTTGAAAACTACAAGTCTCATGCGTTTTAGTGGTAAAAAGATGATTTAAAAAATCGTTCTGGAAATGAGTTTACTCACAGGGTACTTTCTTTGTATACATTCGACTATACGGGCCAAGCCCGGGATTTACGGGAACTCGCGGGTTTTCGTTTGCCAGCGATTAAACCTCTTTCATTAAGCGTCTAATCAAAAAAGAAAACATTTTTGAAAACTACAAGTCTCATGCCTTCTAGTGGTGAAAAAATAATTTAAAAAAACGTTTGGGAAATGAGTTTACTCCCTGGGTACTTTCTTTGTATACATTCGACTATACGGGCCAAGCCCGGGATTTACGGGAAATCGCGGGTTTTCGTTTGCCAGCGATTAAACCTCTTTCATTAAGCGTCTCATCAAAAAAGAAAATATTTTTAAAAACTACAAATGTCATGCGTTTTAGTGTTTAAAAAATAATTTAAAAAATCGTTCGGGAAATGAGTTTACTCCCTGGGTACTTTCTTTGTATACCTTTGGCTATACGGGCCGAGTCCGGGATTTACGGTAATTTGCGGGTTTTCGTTTGCCGGCGATTAAACTTCTTTTATTCAGCGTCTCATCAAAAATGAAAACATTCCTGAAAACTACAAGTCTCATGCCTTTTAGTGGTGAAAAAATCATTTAAAAAATCGTTAAAGAAATAAGTTTACTCCCTGGGTACTTTCTTTGTATACTTTTGACTATACGGGCCGAGTCCGGGATTTACGGGAAATCGCGGGTTTTCGTTTGCCGGCGATTAAACCTCTTTCATTAAGCGTCTTATCAAAAATGAAAACATTTTTGAAAACTACAAGTCTCATGCCTTTTAGTGGCGAAAAAATGATTTAAAAAATCGTTCTGGAAATGAGTTTACTCCCTGAGTACTTTCTTTGTATAGTTTTGACTATACGGGCCGAGTCCGTGATTTACGGGAAATCCCTGGTTTTCGTTTGCCGGCGATTAAACTTCTTTTATTCAGCGTCTCATCAAAAATGAAAACATTCCTGAAAACTACAAGTCTCATGCGTTTTTGTGTTGAAAAAATAATTTAAAAAATCGTTCGGGAAATGCGTTTACTCCCTGGGTACTTTCTTTGTATACCTTTGGCTATACGGGCCGAGTCCGGGATTTACGGGAATTCGCGGGTTTTCGTTTGCCGGCGATTAAACTTCTTTTATTCAGCGTCTCATTAAAAATGAAAACATTTTTGAAAACTACAAGTCTCATGCGTTTTAGTGGTAAAAAGATGATTTAAAAAATCGTTCTGGAAATGAGTTTACTCACAGGGTACTTTCTTTGTATACATTCGACTATACGGGCCAAGCCCGGGATTTACGGGAACTCGCGGGTTTTCGTTTGCCAGCGATTAAACCTCTTTCATTAAGCGTCTAATCAAAAAAGAAAAGATTTTTGAAAACTACAAGTCTCATGCCTTCTAGTGGTGAAAAAATAATTTAAAAAAACGTTTGGGAAATGAGTTTACTCCCTGGGTACTTTCTTTGTATACATTCGACTATACGGGCCAAGCCCGGGATTTACGGGAAATCGCGGGTTTTCGTTTGCCAGCGATTAAACATCTTTCATTAAGCGTCTCATCAAAAAAGAAAATATTTTTAAAAACTACAAATGTCATGCGTTTTAGTGTTTAAAAAATAATTTAAAAAATCGTTCGGGAAATGAGTTTACTCCATGGGTACTTTCTTTGTATACCTTTGGCTATACGGGCCGAGTCCGGGATTTACGGTAATTTGCGGGTTTTCGTTTGCCGGCGATTAAACTTCTTTTATTCAGCGTCTCATCAAAAATGAAAACATTTTTGAAAACTACAAGCCTCATGCCTTCTAGTAGTGAAAAAATAATTTAAAAAAACGTTCGGGAAATGAGTTTACTCCCTGGGTACTTTCTTTGTATACCTTTGGCTATACGGGCCGAGCCGGGATTTACGGGAATTCGCGGGTTTTCGTTTGCCAGCGATTAAACTTCTTTTATTCAGCGTCTCATCAAAAATGAAAACATTTTTGAAAACTACAAGCCTCATGCCTTCTAGTAGTGAAAAAATAATTTAAAAAAACGTTCGGGAAATGAGTTTACTCCCTGGGTACTTTCTTTGTATATATTTGACTATACGGGCCTAGCTCGGGACTTACGGGAAATCGCTAGTTTTCGTTTGCCGGCAATTAAACCTCTTTCATTAAGCGTCTCATCAAAAATGAAAACATTTTTGAAAACTACAAGTCTCATGCCTTTTAGTGGTGAAAAAATAATTCAAAAAATCGTTCGGGAAATGAGTTTACTTCCTGGGTACTTTCTTTGTATACATTCGACTATACGGGCCAATCCTGGGATTAACGGGAAATCGCGGGTTTTCGTTTGCCGGCGATTAAACCTCTTTCATTAAGCGTCTCATCAAAAATGAAAACATTTTGGAAAACTACAAGTCTCATGCGTTTTAATGGTGAAAAAATAATTTAAAAAATCGTTCGGGAAATGAGTTTACTTCCCGGGTACTTTCTCTGTATACTTTTGACTATACGGGCCGAGTCCGGGATTTACGGGAAATCGCTGGTTTTCGTTTGCCGGCGATTAAACTTCTTTTATTCAGCGTCTCATCAAAAATGAAAATATTCCTGAAAACTACAAGTCTCATGCCTTTTAGTGGTGAAAAAATAATTTAAAAAATCGTTCAAGAAATAAGTTTACTCCCTGGGTACTTTCTTTGTATACTTTTGACTATACGGGTAGAGTCCGGGATTTACGGGAAATCGCGGGTTTTCGTTTGCCGGCGATTAAACTTCTTTTATTCAGCGTCTCATCAAAAATGAAAACATTTTTGAAAACTACAAGTCTCATGCGTTTTAGTGGTAAAAAGATGATTTAAAAAATCGTTCTGGAAATGAGTTTACTCACAGGGTACTTTCTTTGTATACATTCGACTATACGGGCCAAGCCCGGGATTTACGGCAAATCGCGGGTTTTCGTTTGCCGGCGATTAAACCTCTTTCATTTAGCGTCTCATCAAAAATGAAAACATTTTTGAAAACTACAAGTCTCATGCCTTTTAGTGGTGAAAAAATAATTCAAAAAATCGTTCGGGAAATGAGTTTACTCCCTGGGTACTTTCTTTGTATACATTCGACTATACGGGCCAAGCCTGGGATTTACGGGAAATCGCGGGTTTTCGTTTGCCGGCGATTTAACCTCTTTCATTAAGCGTCTCATCAAAAATGAAAACATTTTTGAAAACTACAAGTCTCATGCGTTTTAGTGGTGAAAAAATAATTTAAAAAATCGTTCGGGAAATGAGTTTACTTCCTGGGTACTTTCTCTGTATACTTTTGACTATACGGGCCGAGTCCGGGATATACGGGAAATCGCGGGTTTTCGTTTGCCGGCGATTAACCTTCTTTTATTCAGCGTCTCATCAAAAATAAAAACATTTTTGAAAACTACAAGTCTCATGCGTTTTAGTGTTGAAAAAATAATTTAAAAAATCGTTCGGGAAATGCGTTTACTCCCTGGGTACTTTCTTTGTGTACCTTTGGCTATACGGGCCGAGTCCGGGATTTACGGGAATTCGCGGGTTTTCGTTTGCCAGCGATTAAACTTCTTTTATTCAGCGTCTCATCAAAAATGAAAACATTTTTGAAAACTACAAGTCTCATGCGTTTTAGCGGTGAAAAGATAATTTAAAAAATCGTTCTGGAAATGAGATTACTGACAGGTTACTTTCTTTGTATACATTCGACTATACGGGCCAAGCCCGGGATTTACGGGAAATCGCGGGTTTTCGTTTGCCAGCGATTAAACCTCTTTCATTAAGCGTCTCATCAAAAAAGAAAACTTTTTTGAGAAGTACAAGTCTCATGCCTTCTAGTGGTGAAAAAATAATTTAAAAAAACGTTCGGGAAATGAGTTTACTCCCTGGGTACTTTCTTTGTATACATTCGACTATACGGGCCGAGTCCGGGATTTACGGGAAATCGCTGGTTTTCGTTTGCCGGCGATTAAACTTCTTTTATTCAGCGTCTCATCAAAAATGAAAACATTTTTGAAAACTACAAGTCTCATGCGTTTTAGCGGTGAAAAGATAATTTAAAAAATCGTTCTGGAAATGAGATTACTGACAGGTTACTTTCTTTGTATACATTCGACTATACGGGCCAAGCCCGGGATTTACGGGAAATCGCGGGTTTTCGTTTGCCAGCGATTAAACCTCTTTCATTAAGCGTCTCATCAAAAAAGAAAACTTTTTTGAGAAGTACAAGTCTCATGCCTTCTAGTGGTGAAAAAATAATTTAAAAAAACGTTCGGGAAATGAGTTTACTCCCTGGGTACTTTCTTTGTATACATTCGACTATACGGGCCGAGTCCGGGATTTACGGGAAATCGCTGGTTTTCGTTTGCCGGCGATTAAACTTCTTTTATTCAGCGTCTCATCAAAAATAAAAACATTTTTGAAAACCACAAGTCTTATGCCTTTTAGTGGTGAAAAGATAATTTAAAAAATCGTTCTGGAAATGAGTTTACTCACAGGGTACTTTCTTTGTATACATTCGACTATACGGGCCAAGCCTGGGATTTACGGGAAATCGCGGGTTTTCGTTTGCCAGCGATTAAACCTCTTTCATTAAGCGTCTCATCAAAAAAGAAAACATTTTTGAGAAGTACAAGTCTCATGCCTTCTAGTGGTGAAAAAATAATTTAAAAAAACGTTCTGGAAATGAGTTTACTCCCTGGGTACTTTCTTTGTATACATTCGACTATACGGGCCAAGTTCGGGATTTACGGGAAATCGCTGGTTTTCGTTTGCCGGCGATTAAACTTCTTTTATTCAGCGTCTCATCAAAAATAAAAACATTTTTAGAAACTGGTCTCATACGTCTTAGTGTTGAAAAAATAATTTAAAAAAATCTTTCGGGAAATGCGTTTACTTCCTGGGTACTTTCTTTGTATACATTCGACTATACGGGCCAAGCCCGGGATTTACGGGAAATCGCGGGTTTTCGTTTGTCAGCGATTAAACCTCTTTCATTAAGCGTCTCATCAAAAAAGAAAACATTTTTGAGAAGTACAAGTCTCATGCCTTCTAGTGGTGAAAAACTAATTTAAAAAAACGTTCTGGAAATGAGTTTACTCCCTGGGTACTTTCTTTGTATACATTCGACTATACGGGCCAAGCCTGAGATTTACGGGAAATCGCGGGTTTTAGTTTGCCGGCGATTAAACCTCTTTCATTAAGCGTCTCATCAAAAATGAAAACATTTTTGAAAACTACAAGTCTCATGCCTTTTAGTGGTGAAAAAATAATTCAAAAAATCGTTCGGGAAATGAGTTTACTCCCTGGGTACTTTCTTTGTATACATTCGACTATACGGGCCAAGCCTGGGATTTACGGGAAATCGCGGGTTTTCGTTTGCCGGCGATTTAACCTCTTTCATTAAGCGTCTCATCAAAAATGAAAACATTTTTGAAAACTACAAGTCTCATGCGTTTTAGTGGTGAAAAAATAATTTAAAAAATCGTTCGGGAAATGAGTTTACTTCCTGGGTACTTTCTCTGTATACTTTTGACTATACGGGCCGAGTCCGGGATATACGGGAAATCGCGGGTTTTCGTTTGCCGGCGATTAACCTTCTTTTATTCAGCGTCTCATCAAAAATAAAAACATTTTTGAAAACTACAAGTCTCATGCGTTTTAGTGTTGAAAAAATAATTTAAAAAATCGTTCGGGAAATGCGTTTACTCCCTGGGTACTTTCTTTGTGTACCTTTGGCTATACGGGCCGAGTCCGGGATTTACGGGAATTCGCGGGTTTTCGTTTGCCAGCGATTAAACTTCTTTTATTCAGCGTCTCATCAAAAATGAAAACATTTTTGAAAACTACAAGTCTCATGCGTTTTAGCGGTGAAAAGATAATTTAAAAAATCGTTCTGGAAATGAGATTACTGACAGGTTACTTTCTTTGTATACATTCGACTATACGGGCCAAGCCCGGGATTTACGGGAAATCGCGGGTTTTCGTTTGCCAGCGATTAAACCTCTTTCATTAAGCGTCTCATCAAAAAAGAAAACTTTTTTGAGAAGTACAAGTCTCATGCCTTCTAGTGGTGAAAAAATAATTTAAAAAAACGTTCGGGAAATGAGTTTACTCCCTGGGTACTTTCTTTGTATACATTCGACTATACGGGCCGAGTCCGGGATTTACGGGAAATCGCTGGTTTTCGTTTGCCGGCGATTAAACTTCTTTTATTCAGCGTCTCATCAAAAATAAAAACATTTTTGAAAACCACAAGTCTTATGCCTTTTAGTGGTGAAAAGATAATTTAAAAAATCGTTCTGGAAATGAGTTTACTCACAGGGTACTTTCTTTGTATACATTCGACTATACGGGCCAAGCCTGGGATTTACGGGAAATCGCGGGTTTTCGTTTGCCAGCGATTAAACCTCTTTCATTAAGCGTCTCATCAAAAAAGAAAACATTTTTGAGAAGTACAAGTCTCATGCCTTCTAGTGGTGAAAAAATAATTTAAAAAAACGTTCTGGAAATGAGTTTACTCCCTGGGTACTTTCTTTGTATACATTCGACTATACGGGCCAAGTTCGGGATTTACGGGAAATCGCTGGTTTTCGTTTGCCGGCGATTAAACTTCTTTTATTCAGCGTCTCATCAAAAATAAAAACATTTTTAGAAACTGGTCTCATACGTCTTAGTGTTGAAAAAATAATTTAAAAAAATCTTTCGGGAAATGCGTTTACTTCCTGGGTACTTTCTCTGTATACTTGTGACTATACGGGCCGAGTCCGGGATTTACGGGAAATCGCGGGTTTTCGTTTGCCGGCGATTAAACTTCTTTTATTCAGCGTCTCATCAAAAATAAAAACATTTTTGAAAACTACAAGTCTCATGCGTTTTAGTGTTGAAAAAATAATTTAAAAAATCGTTCTGGAAATGAGTTTACTCACAGGGTACTTTCTTTGTATACATTCGACTATACGGGCCAAGCCCGGGATTTACGGGAAATCGCGGGTTTTCGTTTGTCAGCGATTAAACCTCTTTCATTAAGCGTCTCATCAAAAAAGAAAACATTTTTGAGAAGTACAAGTCTCATGCCTTCTAGTGGTGAAAAACTAATTTAAAAAAACGTTCTGGAAATGAGTTTACTCCCTGGGTACTTTCTTTGTATACATTCGACTATACGGGCCAAGCCTGAGATTTACGGGAAATCGCGGGTTTTAGTTTGCCGGCGATTAAACCTCTTTCATTAAGCGTCTCATCAAAAATGAAAACATTTTTGAAAACTACAAGTCTCATGCGTTTTAGTGGTGAAAAAATAGTTTAAAAAATCGTACGGGAAATGAGTTTACTTCCTGGGTACTTTCTCTGTATACTTTTGACTATACGGGCCGAGTCCGGGAGTTACGGGAAATCGCGGGTTTTCGTTTGCCGGCGATTAAACTTCTTTTATTCAGCGTCTCATCAAAAATAAAAACATTTTTGAAAACTACAAGTCTCATGCGTTTTAGTGTTGAAAAAATAATTTAAAAAATCGTTCTGGAAATGAGTTTACTCACAGGGTACTTTCTTTGTATACATTCGACTATACGGGCCAAGCCCGGGATTTACGGGAAATCGCGGGTTTTCGTTTGCCAGCGATTAAACCTCTTTCATTAAGCGTCTCATCAAAAAAGAAAACATTTTTGAGAAGTACAAGTCTCATGCCTTCTGGTGGTGAAAAAATAATTCAAAAAAACGTTCTGGAAATGAGTTTACTCCCTGGGTACTTTCTTTGTATACATTCGACTATACGGGCCGAGTCCGGGATTTACGGGAAATCGCTGGTTTTCGTTTGCCGGCGATTAAACTTCTTTTATTCAGCGTCTCATCAAAAATAAAAACATTTTTGAAAACTACAAGTCTTATGCCTTTTAGTGGTGAAAAAATAATTCAAAAAATCGTTCGGGAAATGAGTTTACTCCCTGCGTACTTTCTTTGTATACATTCGACTATCCGGGCCAAGCCTGGGATTTACGAGAAATCGCGTGTTTTAATTTGCCGGCGATTAAACCTCTTTCATTAAGCGTCTCATAAAAAATGAAAACATTTTTGAAAACTACAAGCCTCATGCCTTCTAGTAGTGAAAAAATAATTTAAAAAAACGTTCGGGAAATGAGTTTACTCCCTGCGTACTTTCTTTGTATATATTCGACTATACGGGCCTAGTTCGGGACTTACGGGAAATCGCTAGTTTTCGTTTGCCGGCGATTAAACCTCTTTCATTAAGCGTCTCATCAAAAATGAAAACATTTTTGAAAACTACAAGTCTCATGCGTTTTAGTGGTGAAAAAATAATTTAAAAAATCGTTCGGGAAATGAGTTTACTTCCCGGGTACTTTCTCTGTATACTTTTGACTATACGGGCCGAGTCTGGGATATACGGGAAATCGCGGGTTTTCGTTTGCCGGCGATTAAACTTCTTTTATTCAGCGTCTCATCAAAAATAAAAACATTTTTAAAAACTACAAGTCTCATGCGTTTTAGTGTTGAAAAAATAATTTAAAAAATCGTTCGGGAAATGCGTTTACTCCCTGGGTACTTTCTTTGCATACCTTTGGCTATACGGGCCGAGTCGGGGATTTACGGAAATTCGCGGGTTTTCGTTTGCCGGCGATTAAACTTCTTTTATTCAGCGTCTCATCAAAAATAAAAACATTTTTAAAAACTGGTCTCATGCGTTTTAGTGTTGAAAAAATAATTTAAAAAATCGTTCGGGAAATGCGTTTACTCCCTGGGTACTTTCTTTGTATACCTTTGGCTATACGGGCCGAGTCCGGGATTTACGGGAATTCGTGGGTTTTCGTTTGCCGGCGATTAAACTTCTTTTATTCAGCGTCTCATCAAAAATGAAAACATTTTTGAAGACTACAAGTCTCATGCGTTTTAGTGGTGAAAAGATAATTTAAAAAATCGTTCTGGAAATGAGTTTACTCACAGGGTACTTTCTTTGTATACATTCGACTATACGGGCCAAGCCCGGGATTTACGGGAAATCGCGGGTTTTCGATTGCCAGCGATTAAACCTCTTTCATTAAGCGTCTCATCAAAAATGAAAACATTTTTGAGAACTACAAGTTTCATGCCTTCTAGTGGTGAAAAAATAATTTAAAAAAACGTTCGGGAAATGAGTTTACATCCTGCGTACTTTCTTTGTATACATTCGACTATACGGGCCTAGCTCGGGATTTACGGGAAATCGCGTGTTTTAATTTGCCGGCGATTAAACCTCTTTCATTAAGCGTCTCATCAAAAATGAAAACATTTTTGAAAACTACAAGTCTCATGCGTCTTAGTGGCGAAAGAATAATTTAAAAAATCGTTCTGGAAATGAGTTTACTCCCTGAGTACTTTCTTTGTATTCTTTTGACTATACGGGCCGAGTCCCGGATTTACGGGAAATCAATGGTTTTCGTTTGCCGGCGATTAAACTTCTTTTATTCAGCGTCTCATCAAAAATAAAAACATTTTTGAAAACTACAAGTCTCATGCGTTTTAGTGGTGAAAAAATAATTTAAAAAATCGTTCGAGAAATGAGTTTACTTCCTGGGTACTTTCTCTGTATACTTTTGACTTTACGGGGCGAGCCCGTGATTTACGGGAAATAGCGGGTTTTCGTTTGCCGGCGATTAAACTTCTTTTATTCAGCGTCTCATCAAAAATAAAAACATTTTTGAGAACTACAAGTCTCATGCGTTTTAGTGTTTAAAAAATAATTTAAAAAATCGTTCGGGAAATGAGTTTACTCCCTGGGTACTTTCTTTGTATACCTTTGGCTATACGAGCCGAGTCAGGGATTTACGGGAATTCGCGGGTTTTCATTTGCCGGCGATTAAACTTCTTTTATTCAGCGTCTCATCAAAAATGAAAACATTTTTGAAAACTACAAGTCTCATGCCTTCTAGTAGTAAAAAAATAATTTAAAAAAACGTTCGGGAAATGAGTTCACTCCCTGGGTACTTTCTTTGTATATATTCGACTATACGGGCCTAGCTCGGGACTTACGGGAAATCGCTAGTTTTCGTTTGCCGGCGATTAAACCTCTTTTATTAAGCGTCTCATCAAAAATGAAAACATTTTTGAAAACTACAAGTCTCATGCGTTTTAGTGGCGAAAAAATAATTTAAAAAATCGTTCTGGAAATGAGTTTACTCCCTGAGTACTTTCTTTGTATACTTTTGACTATACGGGCCGAGTCCCGGATTTACGGGAAATCGCTGGTTTTCGTTTAGCGGCGATTAAACTTCTTTTATTCAGCGTCTCATCAAAAATGAAAACATTCCTGAAAACTACAAGTCTCATGCGTTTTAGTGGTGAGAAAATAATTTAAAAAATCGTTCGGGAAATGAGTTTACTCCCTGCGTACTTTCTTTGTATACTTTTGACTATACGGGCCGAGTCCGGGATTTACGGGAAATCGCGGGTTTTCGTTTGCCGGCGATTAAACTTCTTTTATTCACCGTCTCATCAAAAATGAAAACATTTTTGAAAACTACAAGTCTCATGCGTTTTAGTGGTAAAAAGATGATTTAAAAAATCGTTCTGGAAATGAGTTTACTCACAGGGTACTTTCTTTGTATACATTCGACTATACGGGCCAAGCCCGGGATTTACGGCAAAACGCGGGTTTTCGTTTGCCGGCGATTAAACGTATTTCATTTAGCGTCTCATCAAAAATGAAAACATTTTTAAAAACTACAAGTCTCATGCGTTTTGGTGGTGAAAAAGTAATTTTAAAAATCGTTCAGGAAATGAGTTTACTTCCTGGGTACTTTCTCTGCATACTTTTGACTATACGGGCCGAGTCCGGGATTTACGGGAAATCGCGGGTTTTCGTTTGCCGGCGATTAAACTTCTTTTATTCAGCGTCTCATCAAAAATGAAAACATTTTTGAAAACTACAAGTCTCATGCGTTTTAGTGGTAAAAAGATGATTTAAAAAATCGTTCTGGAAATGAGTTTACTCACAGGGTACTTTCTTTGTATACATTCGACTATACGGGCCAAGCCCGGGATTTACGGCAAAACGCGGGTTTTCGTTTGCCGGCGATTAAACCTCTTTCATTTAGCGTCTCATAAATAATGAAAACATTTTTGAATATTACAAGTCTCATTAGTTCTTGTGGTGCAGAAATAAGTTGAAAAATCGTTCGGGAAATGAGTTTACTCCCTTGGTACTTTCTCTGCATACTTTTGACTATACGGGCCGAGTCCGGGATTTACGGGAAATCGCGGGTTTTCGTTTGCCGGCGATTAAACTTCTTTTATTCAGCGTTTCATCAAAAATAAAAACATTTTTGAAAACTACAAGTCTCATGCGATTTAGTGTTTAAAAAATAATTTAAAAAATCGTTCGGGAAATGAGTTTACTCCCTGGGTACTTTCTTTGTATACCTTTGGCTATACGGACCGAGTCCGGGATTTACGGGAATTCGCGGGTTTTCGTTTGCCGGCGATTAAACTTCTTTTATTCAGCGTCTCATCAAAAATGAAAACATTTTTGAAAACTACAAGTCTCATGCCTTCTAGTAGTGAAAAAATAATTTAAAAAAACGTTCGGGAAATGAGTTTACTCCCTGGGTACTTTCTTTGTATATATTCGACTATACGGGCCTAGCTCGGGACTTACGGGAAATCGCTAGTTTTCGTTTGCCGGCGATTAAACCTCTTTTATTAAGCGTCTCATCAAAAATGAAAACAATTTTGAAAACTACAGGTCTCATGCGTTTTAGTGATGAAAAAATAATTTAAAAAATCGTTCGGGAAATGAGTTTACTCCCTGAGTACTTTCTTTGTATACTTTTGACTATACGGGCCGAGTCCCGGATTTACGGGAAATCGCTGGTTTTCGTTTAGCGGCGATTAAACTTCTTTTATTCAGCGTCTCATCAAAAATGAAAACATTCCTGAAAACTACAAGTATCATGCGTTTTAGTGTTTAAAAAATAATTTAAAAAATCGTTCGGGAAATGAGTTTACTCCCTGGGTACTTTCTTTGTATACCTTTGGCTATACGGACCGAGTCCGGGATTTACGGGAATTCGCGGGTTTTCGTTTGCCGGCGATTAAACTTCTTTTATTCAGCGTCTCATCAAAAATGAAAACATTTTTGAAAACTACAAGTCTCATGCCTTCTAGTAGTGAAAAAATAATTTAAAAAAACGTTCGGGAAATGAGTTTACTCCCTGGGTACTTTCTTTGTATATATTCGACTATACGGGCCTAGCTCGGGACTTACGGGAAATCGCTAGTTTTCGTTTGCCGGCGATTAAACCTTTTTTATTAAGCGTCTCATCAAAAATGAAAACATTTTTGAAAACTACAAGTCTCATGCGTTTTAGTGGCGAAAAAATTATTTAAAAAATCGTTCTGGAAATGAGTTTACTCCCTGGGTACTTTCTTTGTATACTTTTGACTATACGGGCCAAGTCCGGGATTTACGGGAAATCGCGGGTTTTCGTTTGCCGGCGATTAAACTTCTTTTATTCAGCGTCTCATCAAAAACGAAAACATTTTTGAAAACTACAAGTCTCATGCGTTTTAGTGGTAAAAAGATGATTTAAAAAATCGTTCTGGAAATGAGTTTACTCACAGGGTACTTTCTTTGTATACATTCGACTATACGGGCCAAGCCCGGAATTTACGGCAAAACGCGGGTTTTCGTTTGCCGGCGATTAAACCTCTTTCATTTAGCGTCTCATAAAAAATGAAAACATTTTTGAATATTACAAGTCTCATTAGTTCTTGTGGTGCAGAAATAAGTTGAAAAATCGTTCGGGAAATGAGTTTACTCCCTTGGTACTTTCTCTGCATACTTTTGACTATACGGGCCGAGTCCGGGATTTACGGGAAATCGCGGGTTTTCGTTTGCCGGCGATTAAACTTCTTTTATTCAGCGTTTCATCAAAAATAAAAACATTTTTGAAAACTACAAGTCTCATGCGATTTAGTGTTTAAAAAATAATTTAAAAAATCGTTCGGGAAATGAGTTTACTCCCTGGGTACTTTCTTTGTATACCTTTGGCTATACGGACCGAGTCCGGGATTTACGGGAATTCGCGGGTTTTCGTTTGCCGGCGATTAAACTTCTTTTATTCAGCGTCTCATCAAAAATGAAAACATTCCTGAAAACTACAAGTATCATGCGTTTTAGTGTTTAAAAAATAATTTAAAAAATCGTTCGGGAAATGAGTTTACTCCCTGGGTACTTTCTTTGTATACCTTTAGCTATACGGACCGAGTCCGGGATTTACAGGAATTCGCGGGTTTTCGTTTGCCGGCGATTAAACTTCTTTTATTCAGCGTCTCATCAAAAATGAAAACATTTTTGAAAACTACAAGTCTCATGCCTTCTAGTAGTGAAAAAATAATTTAAAAAAACGTTCGGGAAATGAGTTTACTCCCTGGGTACTTTCTTTGTATATATTCGACTATACGGGCCTAGCTCGGGACTTACGGGAAATCGCTAGTTTTCGTTTGCCGGCGATTAAACCTTTTTTATTAAGCGTCTCATCAAAAATGAAAACATTTTTGAAAACTACAAGTCTCATGCGTTTTAGTGGCGAAAAAATTATTTAAAAAATCGTTCTGGAAATGAGTTTACTCCCTGGGTACTTTCTTTGTATACTTTTGACTATACGGGCCAAGTCCGGGATTTACGGGAAATCGCGGGTTTTCGTTTGCCGGCGATTAAACTTCTTTTATTCAGCGTCTCATCAAAAACGAAAACATTTTTGAAAACTACAAGTCTCATGCGTTTTAGTGGTAAAAAGATGATTTAAAAAATCGTTCTGGAAATGAGTTTACTCACAGGGTACTTTCTTTGTATACATTCGACTATACGGGCCAAGCCCGGAATTTACGGCAAAACGCGGGTTTTCGTTTGCCGGCGATTAAACCTCTTTCATTTAGCGTCTCATAAAAAATGAAAACATTTTTGAATATTACAAGTCTCATTAGTTCTTGTGGTGCAGAAATAAGTTGAAAAATCGTTCGGGAAATGAGTTTACTCCCTTGGTACTTTCTCTGCATACTTTTGACTATACGGGCCGAGTCCGGGATTTACGGGAAATCGCGGGTTTTCGTTTGCCGGCGATTAAACTTCTTTTATTCAGCGTTTCATCAAAAATAAAAACATTTTTGAAAACTACAAGTCTCATACGATTTAGTGTTTAAAAAATAATTTAAAAAATCGTTCGGGAAATGAGTTTACTCCCTGGGTACTTTCTTTGTATACCTTTGGCTATACGGACCGAGTCCGGGATTTACGGGAATTTGCGGGTTTTCGTTTGCCGGCGATTAAACTTCTTTTATTCAGCGTCTCATCAAAAATGAAAACATTTTTGAAAACTACAAGTCTCATGCCTTCTAGTAGTGAAAAAATAATTTAAAAAAACGTTCGGGAAATGAGTTTACTCCCTGGGTACTTTCTTTGTATATATTCGACTATACGGGCCTAGCTCGGGACTTACGGGAAATCGCTAGTTTTCGTTTGCCGGCGATTAAACCTCTTTTATTAGGCGTCTCATCAAAAATGAAAACATTTTTGAAAACTACAAGTCTCATGCGTTTTAGTGGCGAAAAAATTATTTAAAAAATCGTTCTGGAAATGAGTTTACTCCCTGGGTACTTTCTTTGTATACTTTTGACTACACGGGCCGAGTCCGGGATTTACGGGAAATCGCGGGTTTTCGTTTGCAGGCGATTAAACCTCTTTCATTTAGCGTCTCATAAAAAATGAAAACATTTTTGAAAACTACAAGTCTCTTGCCTTTTAGTGGTGAAAAAATAATTCGAAAAATCGTTCGGAAAATAAGTTTACTCCCTGGGTACTTTGTTTGTATACATGCGACAATACCGGCAAAGCCTGGGATTTACGGGAAATCGCGGGTTTTCGTTTGCCGGCGATCAAACCTCTTTTATTAAGCGTCTCATCAAAAATGAAAACATTTTTAAAAACTACAAGTCTCATGCGTTTTGGTGGTGAAAAAGTAATTTAAAAAATCGTTTGGGAAATGAGTTTACTTCCTGGGTACTTTCTCTGTATACTTTTGACTATACGGGCCGAGTCCGGGATTTACGGGAAATCGCGGGTTTTCGTTTGTCGGCGATTAAACTTCTTTTATTCAGCGTCTCATCAAAAATAAAAACATTTTTGAAAACTACAAGTCTCATGCGTTTTAGTGTTGAAAAAATAATTTAAAAAATCGTTCGGGAAATAAGTTTACTCCCTGGGTACTTTCTTTGTATACCTTTGGCTATACGGGCCGAGTCCGGGATTTACGGGAAATCGGGGGTTTTCGTTTGCCGGCGATTAAACCTCTTTCATTTAGCGTCTCATAAAAAATGAAAACATTTTTGAAAACCACAAGTCTCTTGCCTTTTAGTGGTGAAAAAATAATTCTAAAAATCGTTCGGAAAATAAGTTTACTCCCTGGGTACTTTGTTTGTATACATGCGACAATACCGGCCAAGCCTGGGATTTACGGGAAATCGCGGGTTTTCGTTTGCCGGCGATCAAACCTCTTTTATTAAGCGTCTCATTAAAAATGAAAACATTTTTAAAACCTACAAGTCTCATGCGTTTTGGTGGTGAAAAAGTAATTTAAAAAATCGTTCGGGAAATGAGTTTACTTCCTGGGTACTTTCTCTGTATACTTTTGACTATACGGGCCGAGTCCGGGATTTACGGGAAATCGCGGGTTTTCGTTTGTCGGCGATTAAACTTCTTTTATTCAGCGTCTCATCAAAAATAAAAACATTTTTGAAAACTACAAGTCTCATGCGTTTTAGTGTTGAAAAAATAATTTAAAAAATCGTTCGGGAAATAAGTTTACTCCCTGGGTACTTTCTTTGTATACCTTTGGCTATACGGGCCGAGTCCGGGATTTACGGGAATTCGCGGGTTTTCGTTTGCCGGCGATTAAACTTCTTTTATTCAGCGTCTCATCAAGAATGAAAACATTTTTGAAAACTACAAGTCTCATGCGTTTTAGTTGTGAAAAGATAATTTAAAAAATCGTTCTGGAAATGAGTTTACTCACAGGGTACTTTCTTTGTATACATTCGCCTATACGGGCCAAGCCCGGGATTTACGGGAAATCGCGGGTTTTCGTTTGCCAGCGATTAAACCTCTTTCATTAAGCGTCTCATCAAAAAAGAAAACATTTTTGAAAACTACAAGTCTCATGCCTTCTAGTGGTGAAAAAATAATTTAAAAAAATGTTCGGGAAAAGAGTTTACTCCCTGGGTACTTTCTTTGTATACATTCGACTATACGGGCCTAGCTCGGGATTTACGGGAAATCGCTGCTTTTCGTTTGCCGGCGATTAAACCTCTTTCATTAAGCGTCTCATCAAAAATGAAAACATTTTTGAAAACTACAAGTCTCATGCGTTTTAGTGGCGAAAAAATAATTTAAAAAATCGTTCTGGAAATGAGTTTACTCCCTGAGTACTTTCTTTCTATACTTTTGACTATACGAGCTGAGTCCGGGATTTACAAGAAATCGCTGGTTTTCGTTTGCCGGCGATTAAACTTCTTTTATTCAGCGTCTCATCAAAAATGAAAACATTTTTGAAAACTACAAGTCTCATTCGTTTTAGTGGTGAAAAGATAATTTAAAAATTCGTTCTGGAAATGAGTTTACTCACAGGGTACTTTCTTTGTATATACTCAACTATACGGGCCAAGCACGGGATTTACGGGAAATCGCGGGTTTTCGTTTGCCGGCGATTAAACTTCTTTTATTCAGCGTCTCATCAAAAATGAAAACATTTTTGAAAACTACAAGTCTCATACGTTTTAGTGGTGAAAAAATAATTTAAAAAATCGTTCGGGAAATGAGTTTACTCCCTGGGTATTCTTTTTGTATACTTTTGACTATACGGGCCGAGTCCGGGATTTACGGGAAATCGCGGGTTTTCGTTTGCCGGCGATTAAACTTCTTTTATTCAGCGTCTCATCAAAAATGAAAGCATTTTTAAAAACTACAAGTCTCATGCCTTTTAGTGGTGAAAAAATAATTCAAAAAATCGTTCGGGGAATGAGTTTACTCCCTGGGTAGTTTCTTTGTATACATTCAACTATACGGGCCAAGCCTGGGATTTACGGGAAATCGCGGGTTTTAGTTTGCCGGCGATTAAACCTCTTTCATTAAGCGTCTCATCAAAAATGAAAACATTTTTGAAAACTACAAGTCTCATGCGTTTTAGTGGTGAAAAAATAATTTAAAAAATCGTTCGGGAAATGAGTTTACTTCCTGGGTACTTTCTCTGTATACTTTTGACTTTACGGGCCGAGTCCGGGATTTACCGGAAATCGCGGGTTTTCGTTTGCTGGCGATTAAACTTATTTTATTCAGCGTCTCATCAAAAATAAAAACATTTTTGAAAACTACAAGTCTCATGCGTTTTAGTGTTTAAAAAATAATTTAAAAAATCGTTCGGGAAATGAGTTTACTCCCTGGGTACTTTCTTTGTATACCTTTGGCTATACGGGCCGAGTCCGGGATTTACGGGAAATCGCGGGTTTTCGTTTGCCGGCGATTAAACTTCTTTTATTCAGCGTCTCATCAAAAATGAAAACATTTTTGAAAACTACAAGTCTCATGCGTTTTAGTGGTAAAAAAATGATTTAAAAAATCGTTCTGGAAATGAGTTTACTCACAGGGTACTTTCTTTGTATACATTCGACTATACGGGCCAAGCCCGGGATTTACGGCAAAACGCGGGTTTTCGTTTGCCGGCGATTAAACTTCTTTCATTTAGCGTCTCATAAAAAATGAAAACATTTTTGAAAACTACAAGTCTCATGCGTTTTGGTGGTGAAAAAGTAATTTAAAAAATCGTTCGGGAAATGAGTTTACTTCCTGGGTACTTTCTCTGTATACTTTTGACTATACGGGCCGAGTCCGGGATTTACGGGAAATCGCGGCTTTTCGTTTATCGGCGATTAAACTTCTTTTATTCAGCGTCTCATCAAAAATAAAAACATTTTTGAAAACTACAAGTCTCATGCGTTTTAGTGTTGAAAAAATAATTTAAATAATCGTTCGGGAAATGAGTTTACTCCCTGGGTACTTTCTTTGTATACCTTTGGCTATACGGGCCGAGTCCGGGATTTACGGGAATTCGCGGGTTTTCGTTTGCCGGCGATTAAACTTCTTTTATTCAGCGTCTCATCAAGAATGAAAACATTTTTGAAAACTACAAGTCTCATGCGTTTTAGTTGTGAGAAGATAATTTAAAAAATCGTTCTGGAAATGAGTTTACTCACAGGGTACTTTCTTTGTATACATTCGACTATACGGGCCAAGCCCGGGATTTACGGGAAATCGCGGGTTTTCGTTTGCCAGCGATTAAACCTCTTTCATTAAGCGTCTCATCAAAAAAGAAAACATTTTTGAAAACTACAAGTCTCATGCCTTCTAGTGGTGAAAAAATAATTTAAAAAAACGGTCGGGAAAAGAGTTTACTCCCTGGGTACTTTCTTTGTATACATTCGACTATACGGGCCTAGCTCGGGATTTACGGGAAATCGCTACTTTTCGTTTGCCGGCGATTAAACCTCTTTCATTAAGCGTCTCATCAAAAATGAAAACATTTTTGAAAACTACAAGTCTCATGCGTTTTAGTGTTGAAAAAATAATTTAAAAAATCGTTCGGGAAATAAGTTTACTCCCTGGGTACTTTCTTTGTATACCTTTGGCTATACGGGCCGAGTCCGGGATTTACGGGAAATCGGGGGTTTTCGTTTGCCGGCGATTAAACCTCTTTCATTTAGCGTCTCATAAAAAATGAAAACATTTTTGAAAACCACAAGTCTCTTGCCTTTTAGTGGTGAAAAAATAATTCTAAAAATCGTTCGGAAAATAAGTTTACTCCCTGGGTACTTTGTTTGTATACATGCGACAATACCGGCCAAGCCTGGGATTTACGGGAAATCGCGGGTTTTCGTTTGCCGGCGATCAAACCTCTTTTATTAAGCGTCTCATTAAAAATGAAAACATTTTTAAAACCTACAAGTCTCATGCGTTTTGGTGGTGAAAAAGTAATTTAAAAAATCGTTCGGGAAATGAGTTTACTTCCTGGGTACTTTCTCTGTATACTTTTGACTATACGGGCCGAGTCCGGGATTTACGGGAAATCGCGGGTTTTCGTTTGTCGGCGATTAAACTTCTTTTATTCAGCGTCTCATCAAAAATAAAAACATTTTTGAAAACTACAAGTCTCATGCGTTTTAGTGTTGAAAAAATAATTTAAAAAATCGTTCGGGAAATAAGTTTACTCCCTGGGTACTTTCTTTGTATACCTTTGGCTATACGGGCCGAGTCCGGGATTTACGGGAATTCGCGGGTTTTCGTTTGCCGGCGATTAAACTTCTTTTATTCAGCGTCTCATCAAGAATGAAAACATTTTTGAAAACTACAAGTCTCATGCGTTTTAGTTGTGAAAAGATAATTTAAAAAATCGTTCTGGAAATGAGTTTACTCACAGGGTACTTTCTTTGTATACATTCGCCTATACGGGCCAAGCCCGGGATTTACGGGAAATCGCGGGTTTTCGTTTGCCAGCGATTAAACCTCTTTCATTAAGCGTCTCATCAAAAAAGAAAACATTTTTGAAAACTACAAGTCTCATGCCTTCTAGTGGTGAAAAAATAATTTAAAAAAATGTTCGGGAAAAGAGTTTACTCCCTGGGTACTTTCTTTGTATACATTCGACTATACGGGCCTAGCTCGGGATTTACGGGAAATCGCTGCTTTTCGTTTGCCGGCGATTAAACCTCTTTCATTAAGCGTCTCATCAAAAATGAAAACATTTTTGAAAACTACAAGTCTCATGCGTTTTAGTGGCGAAAAAATAATTTAAAAAATCGTTCTGGAAATGAGTTTACTCCCTGAGTACTTTCTTTCTATACTTTTGACTATACGAGCTGAGTCCGGGATTTACAAGAAATCGCTGGTTTTCGTTTGCCGGCGATTAAACTTCTTTTATTCAGCGTCTCATCAAAAATGAAAACATTTTTGAAAACTACAAGTCTCATTCGTTTTAGTGGTGAAAAGATAATTTAAAAATTCGTTCTGGAAATGAGTTTACTCACAGGGTACTTTCTTTGTATATACTCAACTATACGGGCCAAGCACGGGATTTACGGGAAATCGCGGGTTTTCGTTTGCCGGCGATTAAACTTCTTTTATTCAGCGTCTCATCAAAAATGAAAACATTTTTGAAAACTACAAGTCTCATACGTTTTAGTGGTGAAAAAATAATTTAAAAAATCGTTCGGGAAATGAGTTTACTCCCTGGGTATTCTTTTTGTATACTTTTGACTATACGGGCCGAGTCCGGGATTTACGGGAAATCGCGGGTTTTCGTTTGCCGGCGATTAAACTTCTTTTATTCAGCGTCTCATCAAAAATGAAAGCATTTTTAAAAACTACAAGTCTCATGCCTTTTAGTGGTGAAAAAATAATTCAAAAAATCGTTCGGGGAATGAGTTTACTCCCTGGGTAGTTTCTTTGTATACATTCAACTATACGGGCCAAGCCTGGGATTTACGGGAAATCGCGGGTTTTAGTTTGCCGGCGATTAAACCTCTTTCATTAAGCGTCTCATCAAAAATGAAAACATTTTTGAAAACTACAAGTCTCATGCGTTTTAGTGGTGAAAAAATAATTTAAAAAATCGTTCGGGAAATGAGTTTACTTCCTGGGTACTTTCTCTGTATACTTTTGACTTTACGGGCCGAGTCCGGGATTTACCGGAAATCGCGGGTTTTCGTTTGCTGGCGATTAAACTTATTTTATTCAGCGTCTCATCAAAAATAAAAACATTTTTGAAAACTACAAGTCTCATGCGTTTTAGTGTTTAAAAAATAATTTAAAAAATCGTTCGGGAAATGAGTTTACTCCCTGGGTACTTTCTTTGTATACCTTTGGCTATACGGGCCGAGTCCGGGATTTACGGGAAATCGCGGGTTTTCGTTTGCCGGCGATTAAACTTCTTTTATTCAGCGTCTCATCAAAAATGAAAACATTTTTGAAAACTACAAGTCTCATGCGTTTTAGTGGTAAAAAAATGATTTAAAAAATCGTTCTGGAAATGAGTTTACTCACAGGGTACTTTCTTTGTATACATTCGACTATACGGGCCAAGCCCGGGATTTACGGCAAATCGCGGGTTTTCGTTTGCCGGCGATTAAACTTCTTTCATTTAGCGTCTCATAAAAAATGAAAACATTTTTGAAAACTACAAGTCTCATGCGTTTTGGTGGTGAAAAAGTAATTTAAAAAATCGTTCGGGAAATGAGTTTACTTCCTGGGTACTTTCTCTGTATACTTTTGACTATACGGGCCGAGTCCGGGATTTACGGGAAATCGCGGCTTTTCGTTTATCGGCGATTAAACTTCTTTTATTCAGCGTCTCATCAAAAATAAAAACATTTTTGAAAACTACAAGTCTCATGCGTTTTAGTGTTGAAAAAATAATTTAAAAAATCGTTCGGGAAATGAGTTTACTCCCTGGGTATTCTTTTTGTATACTTTTGACTATACGGGCCGAGTCCGGGATTTACGGGAAATCGCGGGTTTTCGTTTGCCGGCGATTAAACTTCTTTTATTCAGCGTCTCATCAAAAATGAAAGCATTTTTAAAAACTACAAGTCTCATGCCTTTTAGTGGTGAAAAAATAATTCAAAAAATCGTTCGGGGAATGAGTTTACTCCCTGGGTAGTTTCTTTGTATACATTCAACTATACGGGCCAAGCCTGGGATTTACGGGAAATCGCGGGTTTTAGTTTGCCGGCGATTAAACCTCTTTCATTAAGCGTCTCATCAAAAATGAAAACATTTTTGAAAACTACAAGTCTCATGCGTTTTAGTGGTGAAAAAATAATTTAAAAAATCGTTCGGGAAATGAGTTTACTTCCTGGGTACTTTCTCTGTATACTTTTGACTTTACGGGCCGAGTCCGGGATTTACCGGAAATCGCGGGTTTTCGTTTGCTGGCGATTAAACTTATTTTATTCAGCGTCTCATCAAAAATAAAAACATTTTTGAAAACTACAAGTCTCATGCGTTTTAGTGTTTAAAAAATAATTTAAAAAATCGTTCGGGAAATGAGTTTACTCCCTGGGTACTTTCTTTGTATACCTTTGGCTATACGGGCCGAGTCCGGGATTTACGGGAAATCGCGGGTTTTCGTTTGCCGGCGATTAAACTTCTTTTATTCAGCGTCTCATCAAAAATGAAAACATTTTTGAAAACTACAAGTCTCATGCGTTTTAGTGGTAAAAAAATGATTTAAAAAATCGTTCTGGAAATGAGTTTACTCACAGGGTACTTTCTTTGTATACATTCGACTATACGGGCCAAGCCCGGGATTTACGGCAAATCGCGGGTTTTCGTTTGCCGGCGATTAAACTTCTTTCATTTAGCGTCTCATAAAAAATGAAAACATTTTTGAAAACTACAAGTCTCATGCGTTTTGGTGGTGAAAAAGTAATTTAAAAAATCGTTCGGGAAATGAGTTTACTTCCTGGGTACTTTCTCTGTATACTTTTGACTATACGGGCCGAGTCCGGGATTTACGGGAAATCGCGGCTTTTCGTTTATCGGCGATTAAACTTCTTTTATTCAGCGTCTCATCAAAAATAAAAACATTTTTGAAAACTACAAGTCTCATGCGTTTTAGTGTTGAAAAAATAATTTAAAAAATCGTTCGGGAAATGAGTTTACTCCCTGGGTACTTTCTTTGTATACCTTTGGCTATACGGGCCGAGTCCGGGATTTACGGGAATTCGCGGGTTTTCGTTTGCCGGCGATTAAACTTCTTTTATTCAGCGTCTCATCAAGAATGAAAACATTTTTGAAAACTACAAGTCTCATGCGTTTTAGTTGTGAGAAGATAATTTAAAAAATCGTTCTGGAAATGAGTTTACTCACAGGGTACTTTCTTTGTATACATTCGACTATACGGGCCTAGCTCGGGATTTACGGGAAATCGCTACTTTTCGTTTGCCGGCGATTAAACCTCTTTCATTAAGCGTCTCATCAAAAATGAAAACATTTTTGAAAACTACAAGTCTCATGCGTTTTAGTGGCGAAAAAATAATTTAAAAAATCGTTCTGGAAATGAGTTTACTCCCTGAGTACTTTCTTTCTATACTTTTGACTATACGAGCCGAGTCCGGGATTTACGGGAAATCGCTGGTTTTCGTTTGCCGGCGATTAAACTTCTTTTATTCAGCGTCTCATCAAAAATGAAAACATTTTTGAAAACTACAAGTCTCATTCGTTTTAGTGGTGAAAAGATAATTTAAAAAATCGTTCTGGAAATGAGTTTACACACAGGGTACTTTCTTTGTATATACTCAACTATACGGTCCAAGCACGGGATTTACGGGAAATCGCGGGTTTTCGTTTGCCGGCGATTAAACTTCTTTTATTCAGCGTCTCATCAAAAATGAAAACATTTTTGAAAACTACAAGTCTCATACGTTTTAGTGGTGAAAAAATAATTTAAAAAATCGTTCGGGAAATGAGTTTACTCCCTGGGTATTCTTTTTGTATACTTTTGACTATACGGGCCGAGTCCGGGATTTACGGGAAATCGCGGGTTTTCGTTTGCCGGCGATTAAACTTCTTTTATTCAGCGTCTCATCAAAAATGAAAACATTTTTGAAAACTACAAGTCTCATGCCTTTTAGTGGTGAAAAAATAATTCAAAAAATCGTTCGGGAAATGGGTTTACTTCCTGGGTACTTTCTTTGTATACATTCAACTATACGGGCCAAGCCTGGGATTTACGGGAAATCGCGGGTTTTAGTTTTCCGGCGATTAAACCTCTTTCATTAAGCGTCTCATCAAAAATGAAAACATTTTTGAAAACTACAAGTCTCATGCGTTTTAGTGGCGAAAAAATAATTTAAAAAATCGTTCTGGAAATGAGTTTACTCCCTGAGTACTTTCTTTGTATACTTTTGACTATACGGGCCGAGTCCGGGATTTACGGGAAATCGCTGGTTTTCGTTTGCCGGCGATTAAACTTCTTTTATTCAGCGTCTCATCAAAAAAAAAAACATTCCTGAAAACTACAAGTCTCATGCGTTTTCGTGGTGAAAAAATAATTTAAAAAATCGTTCCGGATATGAGTTTACTCCCTGTGTACTTTCTTTGTATACTTTTGACTGTACGGACCGAGTCCGGGATTTACTGGAAATCGCGGGTTTTCGTTTGCCGGCGATTAAACTTCTTTTATTCAGCGTCTCATCAAAAATGAAAACATTTTTGAAAACTACAAGTCTCATGCGTTTTATTGGTAAAAAGATGATTTAAAAAATCGTTCTGGAAATGAGTTTACTCACAGGGTACTTTCTTTGTATACATTCGACTATACGGGCCAAGCCCGGGATTTACGGCAAAACGCGGGTTTTCGTTTGCTGGCGATTAAACCTCTTTCATTTAGCGTCTCATCAAAAATGAAAACATTTTTGAAAACTACAAGTCTCATGCCTTCTAGTAGTGAAAAAATAATTTAAAAAAACGTTCGGGAAATGAGTTTACTCCCTGGGTACTTTCTTTGTATATATTCGACTATACGGGCCTAGCTCGGGACTTACGGGAAATCGCTAGTTTTCGTTTGCCGGCGATTAAACTTCTTTTATTCAGCGTCTCATCAAAAATGAAAACATTTTTGAAAACTACAAGTCTCATGCGTTTTAGTGGTAAAAAGATGATTTAAAAAATCGTTCTGGAAATGAGTTTACTCACAGGGTACTTTCTTTGTATACATTCGACTATACGGGCCAAGCCCGGGATTTACGGCAAAATTCGGGTTTTCGTTTGCCGGCGATTAAACCTCTTTCATTTAGCGTCTCATAAAAAATGAAAACATTTTTGAATATTACAAGTCTCATTAGTTCTCGATGTAGTTAAGGAACGTTTTGCCGCTTTTCCGCGCGACATAGGCGAATTTTTGAAATAATAAATAAGTCAATTAAATGACGTAAGAATCAAAAATCATGGTTGAACTCGCCGACATTTTATTTTTCAACTTGTGATTTATTTATTTCGCGGGTGTTTGACCACGGCTGTTTGGTCTGGAATTTTCTGCCGTGAACAGTGAAGCAGTTTCTTCCACGAGGCAGTTTTTGTGAAAGTGGCTGACTGGCTTGAGGAAGTTATGATGAATTAAATGATTAAGGACTAAGGTATTCGTTTTATTTACTATTTTTGTAAATATTTTTTTTGTATGCTGTGTCGATAGCTGGTGGCACTATGAAAGGTTTTGAAGAAATGATATAAAGCTCAGAGAATGCATAAGGCCAGATAGAGAGGTGCTTCTGTAGCTAGCTAGCTAAAGATTAATGATTTTCATCTTTTTTATGGCATGTGATTGTTGGCTAGCTGCTTAATCCCTTCCTCCCTCTCCTTGGCCAAAAAGTTAGCTAGCTGGCTAGCTAGAGATATTTATAGCGTCAAGTCGTATAAGTTCGGCCCCAGATCTAGAATAGAAAATATCATGAGGGTGCCGATAAGCCGCATCCGCCGTAAAAACTGCAGACGTTTTCGGGCGAGTTCAGCGTTTTGAAAAAATTCAGTATTCGCCCGAAAAAACCCACATATGACACAAACAATGCCCGAAAAAGAAAAGAAAAACAAACACTAATGATTCAAAAAACTATAAAAATTAAAATTAAACTTACTATGTGGTAGCGATAGATAGATAGATGTGCATATTTTACATGGCTAGCCTAACAAATATCGAGGGGTATACCCTGTCTATTATTTCCAGGAGGGGCCATGGCTTAGAAGGAGAGTCCTAGAGTATTTAATGCTCCTTTTGAGCTACGCAGACCCAATTAGAGCCCGCGCTCTACTAGACAACTCCTGGCAACATCTAACGGCCCACACAGTGTGCCATCTTCCCAATTTCCCTCACATGGCTTGGGTTAACCCGGGACTATGGTAACATTCACTCGCCCATGTTGAATCGCCGTCAAGAGGAATCGAACCCCGGTCTCCCGAACATAGTACGAGAGCTATAACCACTAATCTACGGCGCCATGAATATTTTTATTTTATATTTTTAAAAGAACTGCTTTTGATAGTTTATAATAAGATTTACTTGATAAATAACTTATATATAAACTTTATTAACTTCTTTATTTTCAAGCGCCTTGTTCCAACTATCGTCCGCATGGTATGTTACAAGGAATTGCATTTCGGGAATGTTCCGGGCGAGTTTGGGAAAGTGCGGGCGGTTTCGGACGACAACCGCCAATTTAATTTGAAAAGTTGTTTGCGGCTTATCTGCACCCTTTTAAAATATCATTATACATCACCATCCCAGTCTTCGAATTTCAGATATATTTGCTTCGGCAAATAATTGCCGAAGTAACTTCGCAATTTTTCAAAATCACTTTGGCAGAAAAAATGCCGAAGACAATGGTCAAAAGCACTGAAAACCTTCGGCAATTGCCTCGGCAGACTTCGGCACTTTCTTTGGCACTTTTTAAAATGAAAAAAAATATAAATATGATGCCAAGCCTTGACGAGTATCAAACATCAACAAATTCAACTGAGTTAATCCGGATGTTTTTGTTTTTCTTGGGAACGATAATACAACCTTACTTGGTCACTCCACCATTTTGAACTGCAGGCCGAACTGAATAAAACTATGGGGCCGATATTAAGTGACACGCGTTACATCATTTAATTATAAGCTGGGGGCATCGATATATAATTGTTAATATGTAATGTTTTAACACCAAAATGAGATCAAAAATTATACACCAGAAAACTATAAATTTGAACTTGATGTAATAAATCTCATTGGAATTTCACACAATAAACCAGCTAACTTTCAAAATCATATATCAAAATGACAATTCAATTTTTGTAAAATTGAAAGTTTTTTTAATTTTCCATCGTATTCGGACTTAATTTCATCAGCAATAATGGACATTGATCTGTTTTGTGCCAACTGTTCCCTCTCAATTTTTTTTATTTCATCCTTGAGATTGTCTCTAGCTGTTGCTAGTTTTATCTCTAACTGTGCTGACAATCGCTTTAGGTCCATTTCATACATGTGAGGAGAACTTTTATAAAGTTTCCTTAGGTGATTATATTGTACAATCACGTCACATGGACCCAAGACCTTTTCAAGGAGACGTGCTGTATTCCCTTGATCAGTAGCAGGTATTTCCTTTTTTACGATAGTGATAATATTGTTGCTGTTTTTTCTAGACAAACCAGTTGGTGTTCCATGTATTGTTACAGCTTTTTCTGCAATGGGAGTGCTTGTCATGAAATTTGAAACCTTGGCTGGAATTGGTGTATCTGGAATTGATATGAAAGGTACTTCATATGTTGATGTGGATGGTGATGCATATTCAGCTGTCAAATCAATGTCCATGTTTGCATCATCTTCTGGCTCATTGATCAGCTTGGCAAAACTGAGAGTACTCAATTGGACAATTTTGGTACTGCCATTTGTGGATTCAACTTTCAGTTTTAATGCAGGTATGCAGGTTTGTTGTTCCAGACATTTTTCCCAACACTGCTTCAGATATTCTTTTTCAGTCTGCATTGTGTTATTCCTGAAGTGATGTTTGCATTTTTTATTATTCATCACATTTTCTGTGTCTGCAAATTCTACTCCGAAGTCTACTTCCTTCCAAAATCCTGGTATTAAGAGGTAATCCGCAATACGCTCTAAGTGTGCTTGGTATATCCACGGGTTTTTTTCAATAACTGTGTATGAAATAACCGTGTTACCCCGCTTCTCCAGTTCTTTACTATGTTTTGTGATTTTGCTTTCTATGTCCGACTTTATGTGATGCTCGTGAACATTGTCACGAACTTGTAGTCGGATGAAAGCATTGAATAAGACATTTTCAGGGTGATGGTTTGATGTATGTGTGGATATTGTTTTCAAAAAGTTGAATGTTCTCTCCTCTTCTTCAGTGTTAGTTGTTGGTCCAGAAAAAAGACGGTACTGGTCTGGTGCATGGACAGTTAAAGCGTGGTAGTACTGGCCAAACATTTTCCGCTTTGTCAAGGAGATGGTGTTTTTAATAACCTCATTCAGTATCATTGCATGTTGGAATGACTGGTTATAAAGACGTAAAATCGAAATCGGTATTCTATTTTCTTCAGATTTATAAAGAATACCCTGCATTTCACAGGTTTGTTGTAGAATTTTGTAGACATTAGCATCTATTTTGTCCTTTAAAAACTTCGTGCAATCTATTAAACTCAGCCGATAATCTGCTGCACGTTTCGCCTCTTTTCCGGAAAATGACATAGTAACAGTGTTGTTAAATATTTTGCATTCTTCCCTTTCTAGATGGCGTGGCAACTCTTCATACAAATTTCTGATGTGTCCACTCACACAATGCAATGGTTCACAAGGCAAAACCTCGTAACCAGAGAGGTAACAATGTGTCAACGATGATGTAGGTGTATAATACAACAGGGCTGGCATCCGCTGACAACCTGCCAATTCGATGTCGATCAATTTTGACAACGTGTCTTTCGTATTTTCGCACCGGAATTTAACTTCTCTTTCGTGCAAGTCGGTTATCAGGTCTGCCTTCGCCATGCCGTCAGTGTAGTGTAAACACATTTTGTTTGTCACAACTTTTCCATATGTTGAGGCCGTCAAAGTATGGATTTTCGTTTCCAAAGATGTGTGTGGCAAATTAAGGACATGACTAAGGTCATTTGATCTGGATGCCTTAATACCACATGACCAGCAAAAGTGGTGGCCTCCCTTTTGATGTCCAGCCTCGAACTGGCATGCTGGAGCACCGCCTAAAATAATTATATAGATTTGTAATAAGTTATGTATTGTGTGCTGTTCTTGTTAAAAAAAACATTTTCGGATTCTTTTTCTTACCCTTAAAAATTCGTACGATGTCGTTCAATACTATGTCGCCAAATGTTGTTGTGCCACGGGAAATTTTCATTATATCCTCTAAGCGTGTGTCGCTGTACATAATCTGCCTGTCACTGGAAGGACATCTTGCAAGCACATAGAGCTCGGGTTGCTCAACAGTAGTTTGAACATCTATTTTCAGTCCTAAAATATAAATATTGTTATTGAACGTCTTTTTTTATAAGAAACATACTTTTTGAGTTCGGCCTGGATGTTTTAATTTTAAAGGAGATTCTCTGAAAATTTGTAAGAGCCATCTTTATACTTTTAAAGTGCTTATCAGCACTCGTTCCCAGAGTTTTGCCTTCTCTTAACAATAAATATTTTTCATTCTTTTAAAAAAATATCAGAAAATATGCCAAAATGACCATAATTTTGAAGGAAGCAACGGATTCTTCAAAATCGTTAAAACATTGAGCCTGTTCCATTCCACCAAGCCTGTTCCATTCGAACTTTAAAGTTTCAGCATCCATGTTTGAATAAAACGAATCTGGTTGTAGTCGTAAAAACGGTTTGTGCTTCTTGAAAAACCTTTTTTGCAACATTTCGACTGGATTTTTTCTTCCTGTGTGAGCAAAGAACGGATATGAAAACAATCATTTTTTCGTAAATGTGATAGTAATACACGTGATAATAATGCGTGATCTAATATATATTAATGCGAATGCGTGATCTAATATATATTAATGCGAATGCGTGATCTAATATATATTAATGCGAATACGTGATCTAATATATTAATGCGATGTTTTTCTTACCTTGAACTGTAATCTTGTTGGTCTCAATTTTACCATCATTCAAGGTTAAACTTTCAAACTCCTGTGGAACTATGCATTCTCCCATTGAATAAATACCCTGTTTAAAAAATAAATATATATACACTTTTTTGTAAGAAACTCCTATATTTCGCGAGTTTCGGTACCTATAATCTTAGCTTCGTATTTCTTATAAGAAATGTGTACCAATTTAATGAATTGAATTCAAAAAAATATCTAATTTTTAGATTTAATCAAGCAGCCATACTGATGAATAACCAAAATTTCTTTCGAAACATTTCTACTAAAATTGTGACAAAATTCTTAAAAACTTGCATATCCAGTAACAAATATAGAACCTAGAAACAAGTTCAACAACATAAAAATCTATTTCAAAAATGTACCTTGTGAATAAGATCTTTTAATCTACTTGTCACCTCAGCATCCTGCTCTTCTGTTGGCATTGTAACATCTGTTCCAATGAGTCTTAAAATATGAAAACATCTTTACTAAAACCTCTAGTCAATAAATGCTGCGTTTACACTTGAGCACTTATACGGATTCAAAGAAAGTATTCGGATTCAAACGAAAACGTAATAGTTTAAGACAGACTATTTTATTCGTTTACACTCCGTTATTCAGATATATGCATTATTGTATATATAGGTTTAAATTAGAAATTTATACGGATTCAAGCAATTATTACGGATTCAAACGAATCTGGGAAAAAAAAATTCTGAAACTTTTCAGTTTTATTTTTTTATCGTTTTCATGCTGAATCCGTATAAATTTGCAAAATCTAGTGTAAACGCAATCCGTATAAATTCTATTTTTAGTAACTTACTCATAAATCCAGATAAATTTGCACAAGTGTAAACGCAGTAAAAATTTGCATATTTATTTTTTCATGTAAATAAAAAATTCAATTCCTCCTACATTTCTCTAATAGAAAATTGATGGGTTTAAAGCATCGTATAATATATACCTCCTTTTCATTTTTCTAATTCTTGGCTTTGACGAGAATGTAGCAAATCGGTTCAAGTCACAACCACTGTTATTTAAAAATGTCTTGACAATTTGTCCAGCATTTTTAGGAGTTTCACCTTTTGAGTTGAGTAAGTTAAAATCCTTAGCTAACTGAGTGAAATTAACCTCATCACCATCTGGCAAATTGGTAACTTTAGTGAGACAGCCAGCTGAATCCCAACTGTAGTTATCAAGGTTGCCAACATGGTCATGAGGTCTCTTGAATCCAGCAGCTATAACTTCTTTTTCATTCAATGTGCGTTGGAGGGCACTTTCACGACTTTCAAACGATTTAGTCATTCTTTGTTCATTGTATTGCCTTTTTGACAATGTTGAACCAAACAGTCTGAGAAAAATATTAAAAAATTATTAACAAATAATAATCATTATCATGCACCTCAGGCGGAGCGTCTGACATAATATTTTTGGATATTCGTGCAGTCGTTAGCCGAATATCTCAGCAGATATCCGATATCGAATATCTGTTCGAGATATTCGATAGTCTCTCCGACACTTATATTTCGTTTATATATATAGTTACTTTAAAATTATACATGCAACTCAGTCAGATGGAGAGTTAAAACTAATTAAAAATAAAAAAGTTATGAAACAAAGGATGTATTATATCGCACTCCATCTTTTATTGTTCTCGATAGTAGTACACAAAGGATAAGCAATCAGATGGAGAGCTGAAAATAACTGAAGCGCGAACGTTTTAAAACAACAAGAAACAAGAACAACGAAAAAGACAAAAACAAAACAAAATATAATATGGAGAGGTTCTCCACTTTAGATAATAATTCCTTTCCAATTGTGCATGATAAAACAGATATTCAGCGCGGTAAAATCGGATATCGTAATTATTAAGTCTCGCTTTGTTTATATATATTAATACCACAAGCTCGACTGAATAATTACGGATATCCGATTTTACATTGCTGAATATCTGCTTAATATGGAGCGGTAATGTTATACAAAATATAAATGGAACTTTGAATAATTTTTATTTTACTTATGCTGACTGAAAACTTTCAATACAATATTTTTTGCTATATATATCTTAATAACTTTAGTCACAGTGAAAAAATACCTTGATACAGATGTTTCTTTCCACTGATTTTCTATATCTTTCTTCACACTCCTACAAATGTCTATTTGTTTCTCAGCTCTCTTTGTGCTGCAACATAAACTAACAGCCTTTTCAAATGTTACACTGTGTTGCTCCTTAAACTTCTGGTCTAATGATTTGATGGTAGATTTGGTGATGTCTAACAAAACTTTTTTTGCTGGTTTATAGAGTCCAGCCTCTATCGCTCTTTTTTTCAGATAGCTTACCTTTACTGGAAAATATGACAGTGGTATTCTATATTTTTCATTTGTTAAACATGCTTTACAATCCAAAAGACAATGTTTTTGTTTATCTCCAGACGTTAGCTTATTCCAAGCTTCCGATGAAAACGACTCTAAAACATGTTTTTTCTTTTCAGCAGATGTTTTCCCAAGTGCAAATACATGATTTTTTATTTTGATGAAATGTTTTTTGTATGGCTCATAAGTTATCTCAAAACTTGTTCCTTCAGCAAACTGGGAAATAAAACTTAAATGGTGATTTTTATAAACTATTGCCACCTCGTCTGTTCTAAAGTTCTTCCCCAGTCTATCACTATCCTTCATCAACAACTCATACACATACACTTTTGCAAATCCACAGGTGAGTGGATCTAACAAAGACATGCTGTTTGAAACTAAAATAAAATATGAAATACATGAAATTCATAGACGTGGCTCGTAACAATATTTACACTTTTTTCTATAAGAACAATTTTATAAGAACAATGAGGCTGAATTTTTTTAAAATAAGAACAAAATAAGAACAATGGCAAGGCGGAAATTCTCTTTTTCTCTTAAAAACACAACAAACATGGAGAAATATCTGTCAAGTTATATGTAGAATAAAATATAAATATTTGATTGTTTTGTTTTTACAAAGAGTGCACAAGAAAAATTGAGCTGAATAAAGTTTTTAAATGAAAAATTTAACTAGAAATTGCTACACAGTGTTTCATGCTTTTTGCAATTAATTTTGACAAAATGATTTATAATATCCGCATAAAACGTGATCAGATCCAGGCAGGAGTTGAACCTGCTCGCCTTTTTGGTGTTTTTCCAAAGAGACATCTGGATCGTAACTTAATGAAGTAGTGTGCATTCAGAAAGTACATCTACATCAGTACACTCGGACATCTTGTAACTTCGGACGGTAAACAAAATCTCAAAAACACCCAGAGCAAGGGGTCTGAGAATATAAACACCATCGCATCACAATGAAAGTCGTTGATTGAATTAAACTGTATTTTCTTACTAACTAGACTTTATTAACTAATTTAGTTACCATATTCCCTCCAGACACAGTAAAATATGTTCAGAGTTTAGTTTTCACAGTTTTCACAGTAGCCAGTAGCTAGCTAAAGCTATATATACTTTCCTTTCCTCAAATTAAAAACAGAAAATTGTCATTTTTTGCCGAGTCATGTGACAACGCGCCTGAGAGGATGCGTGACTGCTAAATTATATAATTTTATCTAGGACAGCACTTGTAAATAGCTCTCTAGTCTAGCTGTATATATAGCTAGCTATATAGCTGCCAGAAGAATTTTCCAAACTTATATTAGCTAATTATGCTTCAAAGAAGCTAGACTTACAAATTAATGATTAAAGTAATGTATAGATATCTCACCTAAAGTCTTTTTCACCTTACTTCCAAAAAGCACAAAGTTTTAAGATGTTGTCATTTTTTCCGCCAAAATACCGCCATTATTAGGACTGTCCAAAGTCATTCTGTAATCTGATTGGCTGAAAAATGCCTGTCCGTTCTGGTCTGGTAATTATCCTTTTACTGATTTTCCCTATGTTTGTTTTGATTCATTACCCTAGCCAACACATCATGTCTTTATTCATCTTTCGCATACTTATTTGCCACTAAACACACACAAATATTGTAATATTTGGAAAGAGCAGTAATTAGTTTATCAGTTTATGTAAAGTCTGCGGTGTTTATGCGCGTGTCCAGCAGAGAATGTAAACTTTTTGGTCCAAGGGTGACAAAAAAGTTTAATACTTTTGCATTTATTTCCTTGTCTAAGAGACAATAACCCGCAGACTTTTTAGAAAATGATAACCCATCTTATTACCCGTTTTACTTTCACTCGAATGACTCTAGACACTTTAATATAAGCGTGCGATTTTCCAAAAAACCCCTTAAAAGTATAAGCACTTTAAGGGAGCATATCTCACGCTTATAAAAACCTTGAGTGTAACCCAGGCCTTAAAATGATCGTGGAAGAACTGTAAATCAGATATTACATCTTCTTATGGCTCCATGTACACTTCCGATTATCTACAAGAGCCAAAAAGTCCAACCTTTAAAAAAGCGGAAAAAGCGTGTATTTTGCAGATCCCCACCTTAACTACATCGAGTTCTTGTGGTGCAGAAATAAGTTGAAAAATCGTTCGGGAAATGAGTTTACTCCCTTGGTACTTTCTCTGCATACTTTTGACTATACGGGCCGAGTCCGGGATTTACGGGAAATCGCGGGTTTTCGTTTGCCGGCGATTAAACTTCTTTTATTCAGCGTTTCATCAAAAATAAAAACATTTTTGAAAACTACAAGTCTCATGCGTTTTAGTGTTTAAAAAATAATTTAAAAAATCGTTCGGGAAATGAGTTTACTCCCTGGGTACTTTCTTTGTATACCTTTGGCTATACGGACCGAGTCCGGGATTTACGGGAATTCGCGGGTTTTCGTTTGCCGGCGATTAAACTTCTTTTATTCAGCGTCTCATCAAAAATGAAAACATTTTTGAAAACTACAAGTCTCATGCCTTCTAGTAGTGAAAAAATAATTTAAAAAAACGTTCGGGAAATGAGTTTACTCCCTGGGTACTTTCTTTGTATATATTCGACTATACGTGCCTAGCTCGGGACTTACGGAAAATCGCTAGTTTTCGTTTGCCGGCGATTAAACCTCTTTTATTAAGCGTCTCATCAAAAATGAAAACATTTTTGAAAACTACAAGTCTCATGCGTTTTAGTGGCGAAAAAATTATTTAAAAAATCGTTCTGGAAATGAGTTTACTCCCTGGGTACTTTCTTTGTATACTTTTGACTATACGGGCCGAGTCCGGGATTTACGGGAAATCGCGGGTTTTCGTTTGCCGGCGATTAAACCTCTTTCATTTAGCGTCTCATAAAAAATGAAAACATTTTTGAAAACTACAAGTCTCTTGCCTTTTAGTGGTGAAAAAATAATTCGAAAAATCGTTCGGAAAATAAATTTACTCCCTGGGTACTTTGTTTGTATACATGCGACAATACCGGCCAAGCCTGGGATTTACGGGAAATCGCGGGTTTTCGTTTGCCGGCGATCAAACCTCTTTTATTAAGCGTCTCATCAAAAATGAAAACATTTTTAAAAACTACAAGTCTCATGCGTTTTGGTGGTGAAAAAGTAATTTAAAAAATCGTTCGGAAAATGAGTTTACTTCCTGGGTACTTTCTCTGTATACTTTTGACTATACGGGCCGAGTCCGGGATTTACGGGAAATCGCGGGTTTTCGTTTGTCGGCGATTAAACTTCTTTTATTGAGCGTCTCATCAAAAATAAAAACATTTTTGAAAACTACAAGTCTCATGCGTTTTAGTGTTGAAAAAATAATTTAAAAAATCGTTCGGGAAATAAGTTTACTCCCTTGGTACTTTCTTTGTATACCTTTGGCTATACGGGCCGAGTCCGGGATTTACGGGAAATCGGGGGTTTTCGTTTGCCGGCGATTAAACCTCTTTCATTTAGCGTCTCATAAAAAATGAAAACATTTTTGAAAACTACAAGTCTCTTGCCTTTTAGTGGTGAAAAAATAATTCGAAAAATCGTTCGGAAAATAAGTTTACTCCCTGGGTACTTTGTTTGTATACATGCGACAATACCGGCCAAGCCTGGGATTTACGGGAAATCGCGGGTTTTCGTTTGCCGGCAATCAAACCTCTTTTATTAAGCGTCTCATCAAAAATGAAAACATTTTTAAAAACTACAAGTCTCATGCGTTTTGGTGGTGAAAAAGTAATTTAAAAAATCGTTCGGGAAATGAGTTTACTTCCTGGGTACTTTCTCTGTATACTTTTGACTATACGGGCTGAGTCCGGGATTTACGGGAATTCGCGGGTTTTCGTTTGCCGGCGATTAAACTTCTTTTATTCAGCGTCTCATCAAGAATGAAAACATTTTTGAAAACTACAAGTCTCATGCGTTTTAGTTGTGAAAAGATAATTTTAAAAATCGTTCTGGAAATGAGTTTACTCACAGGGTACTTTCTTTGTATACATTCGACTATACGGGCCAAGCCCGGGATTTACGGGAAATCGCGGGTTTTCGTTTGCCAGCGATTAAACCTCTTTCATTAAGCGTCTCATCAAAAAAGAAAACATTTTTGAAAACTACAAGTCTCATGCCTTCTAGTGGTGAAAAAATAATTTAAAAAAACGTTCGGGAAAAGAGTTTACTCCCTGGGTACTTTCTTTGTATACATTCGACTATACGGGCTTAGCTTGGGATTTACGGGAAATCGCTGCTTTTCGTTTGCCGGCGATTAAACCTCTTTCATTAAGCGTCTCATCAAAAATGAAAACATTTTTGAAAACTACAAGTCTCATGCGTTTTAGTGGCGAAAAAATAATTTAAAAAATCGTTCTGGAAATGAGTTTACTCCCTGAGTACTTTCTTTCTATACTTTTGACTATACGAGCCGAGTCCGGGATTTACAAGAAATCGCTGGTTTTCGTTTGCCGGCGATTAAACTTCTTTTATTCAGCGTCTCATCAAAAATGAAAACATTTTTAAAAACTACAAAACTCATTCGTTTTAGTGGTGAAAAGATATTTTAAAAAATCGTTCTGGAAATGAGTTTACTCACAGGGTACTTTCTTTGTATATACTCAACTATACGGGCCAAGCACGGGATTTACGGGAAATCGCGGGTTTTCGTTTGCCGTTGATTAAACTTCTTTTATTCAGCGTCTCATCAAAAATGAAAACATTTTTGAAAACTACAAGTCTCATACGTTTTAGTGGTGAAAAAATAATTTAAAAAATCGTTCGGGAAATGAGTTTACTCCCTGGGTATTCTTTTTGTATACTTTTGACTATACGGGCCGAGTCCGGGATTTACGGGAAATCGCGGGTTTTCGTTTGCCGGCGATTAAACTTCTTTTATTCAGCGTCTCATCAAAAATGAAAGCATTTTTAAAAACTACAAGTCTCATGCCTTTTAGTGGTGAAAAAATAATTCAAAAAATCGTTCGGGAAATGGGTTTACTTCCTGGGTACTTTCTTTGTATACATTCAACTATACGGGCCAAGCCTGGGATTTACGGGAAATCGCGGGTTTTAGTTTGCCGGCGATTAAACCTCTTTCATTAAGCGTCTCATCAAAAATGAAAACATTTTTGAAAACTACAAGTCTCATGCGTTTTAGTGGTGAAAAAATAATTTAAAAAATCGTTCGGGAAATGAGTTTACTTCCTGGGTACTTTCTCTGTATACTTTTGACTATACGGGCCGAGTCCAGGATTTACGGGAAATCGCGGGTTTTCGTTTGTCGGCGATTAAACTTCTTTTATTCAGCGTCTCATCAAAAATAAAAACATTTTTAAAAACTACAAGTCTCATGCGTTTTAGTGTTGAAAAAATAATTTAAAAAATCGTTCGGGAAATAAGTTTACTCCCTGGGTACTTTCTTTGTATACCTTTGGCTATACGGGCTGAGTCCGGGATTTACGGGAATTCGCGGGTTTTCGTTTACCGGCGATTAAACTTCTTTTATTCAGCGTCTCATCAAGAATGAAAACATTTTTGAAAACTACAAGTCTCATGCGTTTTAGTTGTGAAAAGATAATTTTAAAAATCGTTCTGGAAATGAGTTTACTCACAGGGTACTTTCTTTGTATACATTCGACTATACGGGCCAAGCCCGGGATTTACGGGAAATCGCGGGTTTTCGTTTGCCAGCGATTAAACCTCTTTCATTAAGCGTCTCATCAAAAAAGAAAACATTTTTGAAAACTACAAGTCTCATGCCTTCTAGTGGTGAAAAAATAATTTAAAAAAACGTTCGGGAAAAGAGTTTACTCCCTGGGTACTTTCTTTGTATACATTCGACTATACGGGCTTAGCTTGGGATTTACGGGAAATCGCTGCTTTTCGTTTGCCGGCGATTAAACCTCTTTCATCAAGCGTCTCATCAAAAATGAAAACATTTTTGAAAACTACAAGTCTCATGCGTTTTAGTGGCGAAAAAATAATTTAAAAAATCGTTCTGGAAATGAGTTTACTCCCTGAGTACTTTCTTTCTATACTTTTGACTATACGAGCCGAGTCCGGGATTTACAAGAAATCGCTGGTTTTCGTTTGCCGGCGATTAAACTTCTTTTATTCAGCGTCTCATCAAAAATGAAAACATTTTTAAAAACTACAAAACTCATTCGTTTTAGTGGTGAAAAGATATTTTAAAAAATCGTTCTGGAAATGAGTTTACTCACAGGGTACTTTCTTTGTATATACTCAACTATACGGGCCAAGCACGGGATTTACGGGAAATCGCGGGTTTTCGTTTGCCGTTGATTAAACTTCTTTTATTCAGCGTCTCATCAAAAATGAAAACATTTTTGAAAACTACAAGTCTCATACGTTTTAGTGGTGAAAAAATAATTTAAAAAATCGTTCGGGAAATGAGTTTACTCCCTGGGTATTCTTTTTGTATACTTTTGACTATACGGGCCGAGTCCGGGATTTACGGGAAATCGCGGGTTTTCGTTTGCCGGCGATTAAACTTCTTTTATTCAGCGTCTCATCAAAAATGAAAGCATTTTTAAAAACTACAAGTCTCATGCCTTTTAGTGGTGAAAAAATAATTCAAAAAATCGTTCGGGAAATGGGTTTACTTCCTGGGTACTTTCTTTGTATACATTCAACTATACGGGCCAAGCCTGGGATTTACGGGAAATCGCGGGTTTTAGTTTGCCGGCGATTAAACCTCTTTCATTAAGCGTCTCATCAAAAATGAAAACATTTTTGAAAACTACAAGTCTCATGCGTTTTAGTGGTAAAAAAATGATTTAAAAAATCGTTCTGGAAATGAGTTTACTCACGGGGTACTTTCTTTGTATACATTCGACTATACGGGCCAAGCCCGGGATTTTCGGGAATTCGCGGGTTTTCGTTTGCCGGCGATTAAACTTCTTTTATTCAGCGTCTCATAAAAAATGAAAACATTTTTGAAAACTACAAGTCTCATGCGTTTTGGTTGTGAAAAAGTAATTTAAAAAATCGTTCGGGAAATGAGTTTACTTCCTGGGTACTTTCTCTGTATACTTTTGACTATACGGGCCGAGTCCGGGATTTACGGGAAATCGCGGCTTTTCGTTTGTCGGCGATTAAACTTCTTTTATTCAGCGTCTCATCAAGAATGAAAACATTTTTGAAAACTACAAGTCTCATGCGTTTTAGTTGTGAGAAGATAATTTAAAAAATCGTTCTGGAAATGAGTTTACTCACAGGGTACTTTCTTTGTATACATTCGACTATACGGGCCAAGCCCGGGATTTGCGGGAAATCGCGGGTTTTCGTTTGCCAGCGATTAAACCTCTTTCATTAAGCGTCTCATCAAAAAAGAAAACATTTTTGAAAACTACAAGTGTCATGCCTTCTAGTGGTGAAAAAATAATTTAAAAAAACGGTCGGGAAATGAGTTTACTCACAGGGTACTTTCTTTGTATATACTCAACTATACGGGCCAAGCACGCGATTTACGGGAAATCGCGGGTTTTCGTTTGCCGGCGATTAAACTTCTTTTATTCAGAGTCTCATCAAAAATGAAAACATTTTTGAAAACTACAAGTCTCATGCCTTTTAGTGGTGAAAAAATAATTCAAAAAATCGTTCGGGAAATGGGTTTACTTCCTGGGTACTTTCTTTGTATACATTCAACTATACGGGCCAAGCCTGGGATTTACGGGAAATCGCGGGTTTTAGTTTGCCGGCGATTAAACCTCTTTTATTAAGCGTCTCATCAAAAATGAAAACATTTTTGAAAACTACAAGTCTCATGCGTTTTAGTGGTGCAAAAATAATTTAAAAAATCGTTCTGGAAATTAGTTTACTCCCTGAGTACTTTCTTTGTATACTTTTGACTATACGGGCCGAGTCCGGGATTTACGGGAAATCGCTGGTTTTCGTTTGCCGGCGATTAAACTTCTTTTATTCAGCGTCTCATCAAAAAAAAAACATTCCTGAAAACTACAAGTCTCATGCGTTTTAGTGGTGAAAAAATAATTTAAAAAATCGTTCCGGATATGAGTTTACTCCCTGTGTACTTTCTTTGTATACTTTTGACTGTACGGACCGAGTCCGGGATTTACTGGAAATCGCGGGTTTTCGTTTGCCGGCGATTAAACTTCTTTTATTCAGCGTCTCATCAAAAATGAAAACATTTTTGAAAACTACAAGTCTCATGCGTTTTATTGGTAAAAAGATGATTTAAAAAATCGTTCTGGAAATGAGTTTACTCACAGGGTACTTTCTTTGTATACATTCGACTATACGGGCCAAGCCCGGGATTTACGGCAAAACGCGGGTTTTCGTTTGCTGGCGATTAAACCTCTTTCATTTAGCGTCTCATCAAAAAAGAAAACATTTTTGAAAACTACAAGTGTCATGCCTTCTAGTGGTGAAAAAATAATTTAAAAAAACGGTCGGGAAATGAGTTTACTCACAGGGTACTTTCTTTGTATATACTCAACTATACGGGCCAAGCACGCGATTTACGGGAAATCGCGGGTTTTCGTTTGCCGGCGATTAAACTTCTTTTATTCAGCGTCTCATCAAAAATGAAAACATGTTTGAAAACTACAAGTCTCATACGTTTTAGTGGTGAAAAAATAATTTAAAAAATCGTTCGGGAAATGAGTTTACTCCCTGGGTATTCTTTTTGTATACTTTTGACTATACGGGCCGAGTCCGGGATTTACGGGAAATCGCTGGTTTTCGTTTGCCGGCGATTAAACTTCTTTTATTCAGCGTCTCATCAAAAAAAAAACATTCCTGAAAACTACAAGTCTCATGCGTTTTAGTGGTGAAAAAATAATTTAAAAAATCGTTCCGGATATGAGTTTACTCCCTGTGTACTTTCTTTGTATACTTTTGACTGTACGGACCGAGTCCGGGATTTACTGGAAATCGCGGGTTTTCGTTTGCCGGCGATTAAACTTCTTTTATTCAGCGTCTCATCAAAAATGAAAACATTTTTGAAAACTACAAGTCTCATGCGTTTTATTGGTAAAAAGATGATTTAAAAAATCGTTCTGGAAATGAGTTTACTCACAGGGTACTTTCTTTGTATACATTCGACTATACGGGCCAAGCCCGGGATTTACGGCAAAACGCGGGTTTTCGTTTGCTGGCGATTAAACCTCTTTCATTTAGCGTCTCATCAAAAAAGAAAACATTTTTGAAAACTACAAGTGTCATGCCTTCTAGTGGTGAAAAAATAATTTAAAAAAACGGTCGGGAAATGAGTTTACTCACAGGGTACTTTCTTTGTATATACTCAACTATACGGGCCAAGCACGCGATTTACGGGAAATCGCGGGTTTTCGTTTGCCGGCGATTAAACTTCTTTTATTCAGCGTCTCATCAAAAATGAAAACATGTTTGAAAACTACAAGTCTCATACGTTTTAGTGGTGAAAAAATAATTTAAAAAATCGTTCGGGAAATGAGTTTACTCCCTGGGTATTCTTTTTGTATACTTTTGACTATACGGGCCGAGTCCGGGATTTACGGGAAATCGCGGGTTTTCGTTTGCCGGCGATTAAACTTCTTTTATTCAGCGTCTCATCAAAAATGAAAACATTTTTGAAAACTACAAGTCTCATGCCTTTTAGTGGTGAAAAAATAATTCAAAAAATCGTTCGGGAAATGAGTTTACTTCCTGGGTACTTTCTTTGTATACATTCAACTATACGGGCCAAGCCTGGGATTTACGGGAAATCGCGGGTTTTAGTTTGCCGGCGATTAAACCTCTTTCATTAAGCGTCTCATCAAAAATGAAAACATTTTTGAAAACTACAAGTCTCATGCGTTTTAGTGGCGAAAAAATAATTTAAAAAATCGTTCTGGAAATGAGTTTACTCCCTGAGTACTTTCTTTGTATACTTTTGACTATACGGGCCGAGTCCGGGATTTACGGGAAATCGCTGGTTTTCGTTTGCCGGCGATTAAACTTCTTTTATTCAGCGTCTCATCAAAAAAAAAACATTCCTGAAAACTACAAGTCTCATGCGTTTTAGTGGTGAAAAAATAATTTAAAAAATCGTTCCGGATATGAGTTTACTCCCTGTGTACTTTCTTTGTATACTTTTGACTGTACGGACCGAGTCCGGGATTTACTGGAAATCGCGGGTTTTCGTTTGCCGGCGATTAAACTTCTTTTATTCAGCGTCTCATCAAAAATGAAAACATTTTTGAAAACTACAAGTCTCATGCGTTTTATTGGTAAAAAGATGATTTAAAAAATCGTTCAGGAAATGAGTTTACTCACAGGGTACTTTCTTTGTATACATTCGACTATACGGGCCAAGCCCGGGATTTACGGCAAAACGCGGGTTTTCGTTTGCTGGCGATTAAACCTCTTTCATTTAGCGTCTCATCAAAAATGAAAACATTTTTGAAAACTACAAGTCTCTTGCCTTTTAGTGGTGAAAAAATAATTCGAAAAATCGTTCGGGAAATGAGTTTACTCCCTGGGTACTTTGTTTGTATACATTCGACAATACGGGCCAAGCCTGGGATTTACGGGAAATCGCGGGTTTTCGTTTGCCGACGATTAAACCTCTTTCATTAAGCGTCTCATCAAAAATGAACACATTTTTGAAAACTAAAAGTGTCATGCGTCTTAGTGGTGAATAAATAATTTAAAAAGTCGTTCGGGAAATGAGTTTACTTCCTGGGTACTTTCTCTGTATACTTTTGACTATACGGGCCGAGTCCGGGATTTACGGGAAATTGCGGGTTTTCGTTTGCCGGCGAATAAACTTCTTTTATTCAGCGTCTCATCAAAAATAAAAACATTTTTGAAAACTACAAGTCTCATGCGTTTTAGTGTTGAAAAAATAATTTAAAAAATCGTTCGGGAAATGAGTTTACTCAGTGGGTACTTTCTTTGTATACCTTTGGCTATACGGGCCGAGTCCAGGATTTACGGGATTTCGCGGGTTTTCGTTTGCCGGCGATTAAACTTCTTTTATTCAGCGTCTCATCTAGAATGAAAACATTTTTGAAAACTACAAGTCTCATGCGTTTTAGTGGTGAAAAGATAATTTAAAAAATCGTTCTGGAAATGAGTTTACTCACAGGGTACTTTCTTTGTATACATTCGACTATACGGGCCAAGCCTGGGATTTACGGGAAATCGTGGGTTTTCGTTTGCCAGCGATTAAACCTCTTTCATTGAGCGTCTCAACAAAAAAGAAAACATTTTTGAAAACTACAAGTTTCATGCCTTCTAGTGGTGAAAAGATAATTTAAAAAATCGTTCTGGAAATGAGTTTACTCACAGGGTACTTTCTTTGTATACATTCGACTATACGGACCGAGTCCGGGATTTACTGGAAATCGCGGGTTTTCGTTTGCCGGCGATTAAACTTCTTTTATTCAGCGTCTCATCAAAAATGAAAACATTTTTGAAAACTACAAGTCTCATGCGTTTTATTGGTAAAAAGATGATTTAAAAAATCGTTCTGGAAATGAGTTTACTCACAGGGTACTTTCTTTGTATACATTCGACTATACGGGCCAAGCCCGGGATTTACGGCAAGACGCGGGTTTTCGTTTGCTGGCGATTAAACCTCTTTCATTTAGCGTCTCATCAAAAATGAAAACATTTTTGAAAACTACAAGTCTCTTGCCTTTTAGTGGTGAAAAAATAATTCGAAAAATCGTTCGGGAAATGAGTTTACTCCCTGGGTACTTTGTTTGTATACATTCGACAATACGGGCCAAGCCTGGGATTTACGGGAAATCGCGGGTTTTCGTTTGCCGACGATTAAACCTCTTTCATTAAGCGTCTCATCAAAAATGAACACATTTTTGAAAACTAAAAGTGTCATGCGTTTTAGTGGTGAATAAATAATTTAAAAAGTCGTTCGGGAAATGAGTTTACTTCCTGGGTACTTTCTCTGTATACTTTTGACTATACGGGCCGAGTCCGGGATTTACGGGAAATCGCGGGTTTTCGTTTGCCGGCGATTAAACTTCTTTTATTCAGCGTCTCATCAAAAATAAAAACATTTTTGAAAACTACAAGTCTCATGCGTTTTAGTGTTGAAAAAATAATTTAAAAAATCGTTCGGGAAATGAGTTTACTCAGTGGGTACTTTCTTTGTATACCTTTGGCTATACGGGCCGAGTCCAGGATTTACGGGATTTCGCGGGTTTTCGTTTGCCGGCGATTAAACTTCTTTTATTCAGCGTCTCATCTAGAATGAAAACATTTTTGAAAACTACAAGTCTCATGCGTTTTAGTGGTGAAAAGATAATTTAAAAAATCGTTCTGGAAATGAGTTTACTCACAGGGTACTTTCTTTGTATACATTCGACTATACGGGCCAAGCCCGGAATTTACGGGAAATCGTGGGTTTTCGTTTGCCAGCGATTAAACCTCTTTCACTAAGCGTCTCAACAAAAAAGAAAACATTTTTGAAAACTACAAGTCTCATGCCTTCTAGTGGTGAAAAGATAATTTAAAAAATCGTTCTGGAAATGAGTTTACTCACAGGGTACTTTCTTTGTATACATTCGACTATACGGGCCAAGCCCGGGATTTACGGGAAATCGCGGGTTTTCGTTTGCCAGCGATTAAAACTCTTTCAATAAGCGTCTCAACAAAAAAGAAAACATTTTTGAAAACTACAAGTCTCATGCCTTCTAGTGGTGAAAAAATAATTTAAAAAAACGTTCAGGAAAAGAGTTTACTCCCTGGGTACTTTCTTTGTATACATTCGACTATACGGGCCTAGCTTGGGATTTACGGGAAATCGGTACTTTTCGTTTGCCGGCGATTAAACCTCTTTCATTAAGCGTCTCATCAAAAATGAAAACATTTTTGAAAACTACAAGTCTCTTGCCTTTTAGTGGTGAAAAAATAATTGGAAAAATCGTTCGGGAAATGAGTTTACTCCCTGGGTACTTTGTTTGTATACATTCGACAATACGGGCCAAGCCTGGGATTTACGGGAAATCGCGGGTTTTTGTTTGCCAGCGATTAAACCTCTTTCATTAAGCGTCTCATCAAAAATGAAAACATTTTTGAAAACTACAAGTCTCATGCGTTTTAGTGGTGAAAAAATAATTTAAAAAATCGTTCATGAAATGAGTTTACTTCCTGGGTACTTTCTCTGTATACTTTTGACTATACGGGCCGAGTCCGGGATTTACGGGAAATCGTGGGTTTTCGTTTGCCGGCGATTAAACTTCTTTTATTCCGCGTCTCATCAAAAATAAAAACATTTTTGAAAACTACAAGTCTCATGCGTTTTAGTGTTGAAAAAATAATTTAAAAAATCGTTCGGGAAATGAGTTTACTCCGTGGGTACTTTCTTTGTATACCTTTGGCTATACGGGCCGTGTCCGGGATTTAAGGGAATTCGCGGGTTTTCGTTTGCCGGCGATTAAACTTCTTTTGTTCAGCGTCTCATCAAAAATGAAAACATTTTTGAAAACTACAAGTCTCATGCGTTTTAGTGGCGAAAAAATAATTTAAAAAATCGTTCTGGAAATGAGTTTACTCCCTGAGTACTTTCTTTGTATACTTTTGACTATACGAGCCGAGTCCGGGATTTACGGGAAATCGCTGGTTTTCGTTTGCCGGCGATTAAACTTCTTTTATTCAGCGTCTCATCAAAAATGAAAACATTTTTGAAAACTACAATTCTCATACGTTTTAGTGGTGAAAAAATAATTTAAAAAATCGTTCGGGAAATAAGTTTACTCCCTGGGAATTTTTTTTGTATACTTTGACTATACGGGCCGAGTCCGGGATTTACGGGAAATCGCGGGTTTTCGTTTGCCGGCGATTAAACGTCTGTTATTCAGCGTCTCATCAAAAATGAAAACATTTTTGAAAACTACAAGTCTCATGCCTTTTAGTGGTGAAAAAATAATTCAAAAAATCGTTCGGGAAATGAGTTTACTTCCTGGGTACTTTCTTTGTATACATTCAAATATACGGGCCAAGCCTGGGATTTACGGGAAATCGCGGGTTTTAGTTTGCCGGCGATTAAACCTCTTTCATTAAGCGTCTCATCAAAAATGAAAACATTTTTGAAAACTACAAGTCTCATGCCTTTTAGTGGTGAAAAAATAATTCAAAAAATCGTTCGGGAAATGGGTTTACTTCCTGGGTACTTTCTTTGTATACATTCAACTATACGGGCCAAGCCTGGGATTTACGGGAAATCGCGGGTTTTAGTTTGCCGGCGATTAAACCTCTTTCATTAAGCGTCTCATCAAAAATGAAAACATTTTTGAAAACTACAAGTCTCATGCGTTTTAGTGGCGAAAAAATAATTTAAAAAATCGTTCTGGAAATGAGTTTACTCCCTGAGTACTTTCTTTGTATACTTTTGACTATACGGGCCGAGTCCGGGATTTACGGGAAATCGCTGGTTTTCGTTTGCCGGCGATTAAACTTCTTTTATTCAGCGTCTCATCAAAAAAAAAACATTCCTGAAAACTACAAGTCTCATGCGTTTTAGTGGTGAAAAAATAATTTAAAAAATCGTTCCGGATATGAGTTTACTCCCTGTGTACTTTCTTTGTATACTTTTGACTGTACGGACCGAGTCCGGGATTTACTGGAAATCGCGGGTTTTCGTTTGCCGGCGATTAAAACTCTTTCAATAAGCGTCTCAACAAAAAAGAAAACATTTTTGAAAACTACAAGTCTCATGCCTTCTAGTGGTGAAAAAATAATTTAAAAAAACGTTCAGGAAAAGAGTTTACTCCCTGGGTACTTTCTTTGTATACATTCGACTATACGGGCCTAGCTTGGGATTTACGGGAAATCGGTACTTTTCGTTTGCCGGCGATTAAACCTCTTTCATTAAGCGTCTCATCAAAAATGAAAACATTTTTGAAAACTACAAGTCTCTTGCCTTTTAGTGGTGAAAAAATAATTGGAAAAATCGTTCGGGAAATGAGTTTACTCCCTGGGTACTTTGTTTGTATACATTCGACAATACGGGCCAAGCCTGGGATTTACGGGAAATCGCGGGTTTTTGTTTGCCAGCGATTAAACCTCTTTCATTAAGCGTCTCATCAAAAATGAAAACATTTTTGAAAACTACAAGTCTCATGCGTTTTAGTGGTGAAAAAATAATTTAAAAAATCGTTCATGAAATGAGTTTACTTCCTGGGTACTTTCTCTGTATACTTTTGACTATACGGGCCGAGTCCGGGATTTACGGGAAATCGTGGGTTTTCGTTTGCCGGCGATTAAACTTCTTTTATTCCGCGTCTCATCAAAAATAAAAACATTTTTGAAAACTACAAGTCTCATGCGTTTTAGTGTTGAAAAAATAATTTAAAAAATCGTTCGGGAAATGAGTTTACTCCGTGGGTACTTTCTTTGTATACCTTTGGCTATACGGGCCGTGTCCGGGATTTAAGGGAATTCGCGGGTTTTCGTTTGCCGGCGATTAAACTTCTTTTGTTCAGCGTCTCATCAAAAATGAAAACATTTTTGAAAACTACAAGTCTCATGCGTTTTAGTGGCGAAAAAATAATTTAAAAAATCGTTCTGGAAATGAGTTTACTCCCTGAGTACTTTCTTTGTATACTTTTGACTATACGAGCCGAGTCCGGGATTTACGGGAAATCGCTGGTTTTCGTTTGCCGGCGATTAAACTTCTTTTATTCAGCGTCTCATCAAAAATGAAAACATTTTTGAAAACTACAATTCTCATACGTTTTAGTGGTGAAAAAATAATTTAAAAAATCGTTCGGGAAATAAGTTTACTCCCTGGGAATTTTTTTTGTATACTTTGACTATACGGGCCGAGTCCGGGATTTACGGGAAATCGCGGGTTTTCGTTTGCCGGCGATTAAACGTCTGTTATTCAGCGTCTCATCAAAAATGAAAACATTTTTGAAAACTACAAGTCTCATGCCTTTTAGTGGTGAAAAAATAATTCAAAAAATCGTTCGGGAAATGAGTTTACTTCCTGGGTACTTTCTTTGTATACATTCAAATATACGGGCCAAGCCTGGGATTTACGGGAAATCGCGGGTTTTAGTTTGCCGGCGATTAAACCTCTTTCATTAAGCGTCTCATCAAAAATGAAAACATTTTTGAAAACTACAAGTCTCATGCCTTTTAGTGGTGAAAAAATAATTCAAAAAATCGTTCGGGAAATGGGTTTACTTCCTGGGTACTTTCTTTGTATACATTCAACTATACGGGCCAAGCCTGGGATTTACGGGAAATCGCGGGTTTTAGTTTGCCGGCGATTAAACCTCTTTCATTAAGCGTCTCATCAAAAATGAAAACATTTTTGAAAACTACAAGTCTCATGCGTTTTAGTGGCGAAAAAATAATTTAAAAAATCGTTCTGGAAATGAGTTTACTCCCTGAGTACTTTCTTTGTATACTTTTGACTATACGGGCCGAGTCCGGGATTTACGGGAAATCGCTGGTTTTCGTTTGCCGGCGATTAAACTTCTTTTATTCAGCGTCTCATCAAAAAAAAAACATTCCTGAAAACTACAAGTCTCATGCGTTTTAGTGGTGAAAAAATAATTTAAAAAATCGTTCCGGATATGAGTTTACTCCCTGTGTACTTTCTTTGTATACTTTTGACTGTACGGACCGAGTCCGGGATTTACTGGAAATCGCGGGTTTTCGTTTGCCGGCGATTAAACTTCTTTTATTCAGCGTCTCATCAAAAATGAAAACATTTTTGGAAACTACAAGTCTCATGCGTTTTATTGGTAAAAAGATGATTTAAAAAATCGTTCTGGAAATGAGTTTACTCACAGGGTACTTTCTTTGTATACATTCGACTATACGGGCCAAGCCCGGGATTTACGGCAAAACGCGGGTTTTCGTTTGCTGGCGATTAAACCTCTTTCATTTAGCGTCTCATCAAAAATTAAAACATTTTTGAAAACTACAAGTCTCTTGCCTTTTAGTGGTGAAAAAATAATTCGAAAAATCGTTCGGGAAATGAGTTTACTCCCTGGGTACTTTGTTTGTATACATTCGACAATACGGGCCAAGCCTGGGATTTACGGGAAATCGCGGGTTTTCGTTTGCCGACGATTAAACCTCTTTCATTAAGCGTCTCATCAAAAATGAACACATTTTTGAAAACTAAAAGTGTCATGCGTTTTAGTGGTGAATAAATAATTTAAAAAGTCGTTCGGGAAATGAGTTTACTTCCTGGGTACTTTCTCTGTATACTTTTGACTATACGGGCCGAGTCCGGGATTTACGGGAAATCGCGGGTTTTCGTTTGCCTGCGATTAAACTTCTTTTATTCAGCGTCTCATCAAAAATAAAAACATTTTTGAAAACTACAAGTCTCATGCGTTTTAGTGTTGAAAAAATAATTTAAAAAATCGTTCGGGAAATGAGTTTACTCAGTGGGTACTTTCTTTGTATACCTTTGGCTATACGGGCCGAGTCCAGGATTTACGGGATTTCGCGGGTTTTCGTTTGCCGGCGATTAAACTTCTTTTATTCAGCGTCTCATCTAGAATGAAAACATTTTTGAAAACTACAAGTCTCATGCGTTTTAGTGGTGAAAAGATAATTTAAAAAATCGTTCTGGAAATGAGTTTACTCACAGGGTACTTTCTTTGTATACATTCGACTATACGGGCCAAGCCCGGGATTTACGGGAAATCGTGGGTTTTCGTTTGCCAGCGATTAAACCTCTTTCATTAAGCGTCTCAACAAAAAAGAAAACATTTTTGAAAACTACAAGTCTCATGCCTTCTAGTGGTGAAAAGATAATTTAAAAAATCGTTCTGGAAATGAGTTTACTCACAGGGTACTTTCTTTGTATACATTCGACTATACGGACCGAGTCCGGGATTTACTGGAAATCGCGGGTTTTCGTTTGCCGGCGATTAAACTTCTTTTATTCAGCGTCTCATCAAAAAAAAAACATTCCTGAAAACTACAAGTCTCATGCGTTTTAGTGGTGAAAAAATAATTTAAAAAATCGTTCCGGATATGAGTTTACTCCCTGTGTACTTTCTTTGTATACTTTTGACTGTACGGACCGAGTCCGGGATTTACTGAAAATCGCGGGTTTTCGTTTGCCGGCGATTAAACTTCTTTTATTCAGCGTCTCATCAAAAATGAAAACATTTTTGAAAACTACAAGTCTCATGCGTTTCATTGGTAAAAAGATGATTTAAAAAATCGTTCTGGAAATGAGTTTACTCACAGGGTACTTTCTTTGTATACATTCGACTATACGGGCCATGCCCGGGATTTACGGCAAAACGCGGGTTTTCGTTTGCTGGCGATTAAACCTCTTTCATTTAGCGTCTCATCAAAAATGAAAACATTTTTGAAAACTACAAGTCTCTTGCCTTTTAGTGGTGAAAAAATAATTCGTAAAATCGTTCGGGAAATGAGTTTACTCCCTGGGTACTTTGTTTGTATACATTCGACAATACGGGCCAAGCCTGGGATTTACGGGAAATCGCGGGTTTTCGTTTGCCGACGATTAAACCTCTTTCATTAAGCGTCTCATCAAAAATGAACACATTTTTGAAAACTAAAAGTGTCATGCGTTTTAGTGGTGAATAAATAATTTAAAAAGTCGTTCGGGAAATGAGTTTACTTCCTGGGTACTTTCTCTGTATACTTTTGACTATACGGGCCGAGTCCGGGATTTACGGGAAATCGCGGGTTTTCGTTTGCCGGCGATTAAACTTCTTTTATTCAGCGTCTCATCAAAAATAAAAACATTTTTGAAAACTACAAGTCTCATGCGTTTTAGTGTTGAAAAAATAATTTAAAAAATCGTTCGGGAAATGAGTTTACTCAGTGGGTACTTTCTTTGTATACCTTTGGCTATACGGGCCGAGTCCAGGATTTACGGGATTTTGCGGGTTTTCGTTTGCCGGCGATTAAACTTCTTTTATTCAGCGTCTCATCTAGAATGAAAACATTTTTGAAAACTACAAGTCTCATGCGTTTTAGTGGTGAAAAGATAATTTAAAAAATCGTTCTGGAAATGAGTTTACTCACAGGGTACTTTCTTTGTATACATTCGACTATACGGGCCAAGCCCGGGATTTACGGGAAATCGTGGGTTTTCGTTTGCCAGCGATTAAATCTCTTTCATTAAGCGTCTCAACAAAAAAGAAAACATTTTTGAAAACTACAAGTCTCATGCCTTCTAGTGGTGAAAAGATAATTTAAAAAATCGTTCTGGAAATGAGTTTACTCACAGGGTACTTTCTTTGTATACATTCGACTATACGGACCGAGTCCGGGATTTACTGGAAATCGCGGGTTTTCGTTTGCCGGCGATTAAACTTCTTTTATTCAGCGTCTCATCAAAAATGAAAACATTTTTGAAAACTACAAGTCTCATGCGTTTTATTGGTAAAAAGATGATTTAAAAAATCGTTCTGGAAATGAGTTTACTAACAGGGTACTTTCTTTGTATACATTCGACTATACGGGCCAAGCCCGGGATTTACGGCAAAACGCGGGTTTTCGTTTGCTGGCGATTAAACCTCTTTCATTTAGCGTCTCATCAAAAATGAAAACATTTTTGAAAACTACAAGTCTCATGCGTTTTAGTGTTGAAAAAATAATTTAAAAAATCGTTCTGGAAATGAGTTTACTCAGTGGGTACTTTCTTTGTATACCTTTGGCTATACGGGCCGAGTCCAGGATTTACGGGATTTCGCGGGTTTTCGTTTGCCGGCGATTAAACTTCTTTTATTCAGCGTCTCATCTAGAATGAAAACATTTTTGAAAACTACAAGTCTCATGCGTTTTAGTGGTGAAAAGATAATTTAAAAAATCGTTCTGGAAATGAGTTTACTCACAGGGTACTTTCTTTGTATACATTCGACTATACGGGCCAAGCCCGGGATTTACGGGAAATCGTGGGTTTTCGTTTGCCAGCGATTAAACCTCTTTCACTAAGCGTCTCAACAAAAAAGAAAACATTTTTAAAAACTACAAGTCTCATGCCTTCTAGTGGTGAAAAGATAATTTAAAAAATCGTTCTGGAAATGAGTTTACTCACAGGGTACTTTCTTTGTATACATTCGACTATACGGGCCAAGCCCGGGATTTACGGGAAATCGCGGGTTTTCGTTTGCCAGCGATTAAACCTCTTTCAATAAGCGTCTCAACAAAAAAGAAAACATTTTTGAAAACTACAAGTCTCATGCCTTCTAGTGGTAAAAAAATAATTTAAAAAAACGTTCGGGAAAAGAGTTTACTCCCTGGGTACTTTCTTTGTATACATTCGACTATACGGGCCTAGCTTGGGATTTACGGGAAATCGGTACTTTTCGTTTGCCGGCGATTAAACCTCTTTCATTAAGCGTCTCATCAAAAATGAAAACATTTTTGAAAACTACAAGTCTCTTGCCTTTTAGTGGTGAAAAAATAATTCGAAAAATCGTTCGGGAAATGAGTTTACTCCCTGGGTACTTTGTTTGTATACATTCGACAATACGGGCCAAGCCTGGGATTTACGGGAAATCGCGGGTTTTTGTTTGCCAGCGATTAAACCTCTTTCATTAAGCGTCTCATCAAAAATGAAAACATTTTTGAAAACTACAAGTCTCATGCGTTTTAGTGGTGAAAAAATAATTTAAAAAATCGTTCATGAAATGAGTTTACTTCCTGGGTACTTTCTCTGTATACTTTTGACTATACGGGCCGAGTCCGGGATTTACGGGAAATCGTGGGTTTTCGTTTGCCGGCGATTAAACTTCTTTTATTCCGCGTCTCATCAAAAATAAAAACATTTTTGAAAACTACAAGTCTCATGCGTTTTAGTGTTGAAAAAATAATTTAAAAAATCGTTCGGGAAATGAGTTTACTCCGTGGGTACTTTCTTTGTATACCTTTGGCTATACGGGCCGAGTCCGGGATTTACGGGAAATCGTGGGTTTTCGTTTGCCGGCGATTAAACTTCTTTTATTCCGCGTCTCATCAAAAATAAAAACATTTTTGAAAACTACAAGTCTCATGCGTTTTAGTGTTGAAAAAATAATTTAAAAAATCGTTCGGGAAATGAGTTTACTCCGTGGGTACTTTCTTTGTATACCTTTGGCTATACGGGCCGAGTCCGGGATTTACGGGAATTCGCGGGTTTTCGTTTGCCGGCGATTAAACTTCTTTTGTTCAGCGTCTCATCAAAAATGAAAACATTTTTGAAAACTACAAGTCTCATGCGTTTTAGTGGCGAAAAAATAATTTAAAAAATCGTTCTGGAAATGAGTTTACTCCCTGAGTACTTTCTTTGTATACTTTTGACTATACGAGCCGAGTCCGGGATTTACGGGAAATCGCTGGTTTTCGTTTGCCGGCGATTAAACTTCTTTTATTCAGCGTCTCATCAAAAATGAAAACATTTTTGAAAACTACAAGTCTCATACGTTTTAGTGGTGAAAAAATAATTTAAAAAATCGTTCGGGAAATAAGTTTACTCCCTGGGAATTTTTTTTGTATACTTTGACTATACGGGCCGAGTCCGGGATTTACGGGAAATCGCGGGTTTTCGTTTGCCGGCGATTAAACGTCTGTTATTCAGCGTCTCATCAAAAATGAAAACATTTTTGAAAACTACAAGTCTCATGCCTTTTAGTGGTGAAAAAATAATTCAAAAAATCGTTCGGGAAATGAGTTTACTTCCTGGGTACTTTCTTTGTATACATTCAAATATACGGGCCAAGCCTGGGATTTACGGGAAATCGCGGGTTTTAGTTTGCCGGCGATTAAACCTCTTTCATTAAGCGTCTCATCAAAAATGAAAACATTTTTGAAAACTACAAGTCTCATGCCTTTTAGTGGTGAAAAAATAATTCAAAAAATCGTTCGGGAAATGGGTTTACTTCCTGGGTACTTTCTTTGTATACATTCAACTATACGGGCCAAGCCTGGGATTTACGGGAAATCGCGGGTTTTAGTTTGCCGGCGATTAAACCTCTTTCATTAAGCGTCTCATCAAAAATGAAAACATTTTTAAAAACTACAAGTCTCATGCGTTTTAGTGGCGAAAAAATAATTTAAAAAATCGTTCTGGAAATGAGTTTACTCCCTGAGTACTTTCTTTGTATACTTTTGACTATACGGGCCGAGTCCGGGATTTACGGGAAATCGCTGGTTTTCGTTTGCCGGCGATTAAACTTCTTTTATTCAGCGTCTCATCAAAAAAAAAACATTCCTGAAAACTACAAGTCTCATGCGTTTTAGTGGTGAAAAAATAATTTAAAAAATCGTTCCGGATATGAGTTTACTCCCTGTGTACTTTCTTTGTATACTTTTGACTGTACGGACCGAGTCCGGGATTTACTGGAAATCGCGGGTTTTCGTTTGCCGGCGATTAAACTTCTTTTATTCAGCGTCTCATCAAAAATGAAAACATTTTTGGAAACTACAAGTCTCATGCGTTTTATTGGTAAAAAGATGATTTAAAAAATCGTTCTGGAAATGAGTTTACTCACAGGGTACTTTCTTTGTATACATTCGACTATACGGGCCAAGCCCGGGATTTACGGCAAAACGCGGGTTTTCGTTTGCTGGCGATTAAACCTCTTTCATTTATCGTCTCATCAAAAATGAAAACATTTTTGAAAACTACAAGTCTCTTGCCTTTTAGTGGTGAAAAAATAATTCGAAAAATCGTTCGGGAAATGAGTTTACTCCCTGGGTACTTTGTTTGTATACATTCGACAATACGGGCCAAGCCTGGGATTTACGGGAAATCGCGGGTTTTCGTTTGCCGACGATTAAACCTCTTTCATTAAGCGTCTCATCAAAAATGAACACATTTTTGAAAACTAAAAGTGTCATGCGTTTTAGTGGTGAATAAATAATTTAAAAAGTCGTTCGGGAAATGAGTTTACTTCCTGGGTACTTTCTCTGTATACTTTTGACTATACGGGCCGAGTCCGGGATTTACGGGAAATCGCGGGTTTTCGTTTGCCGGCGATTAAACTTCTTTTATTCAGCGTCTCATCTAGAATGAAAACATTTTTGAAAACTACAAGTCTCATGCGTTTTAGTGGTGAAAAGATAATTTAAAAAATCGTTCTGGAAATGAGTTTACTCACAGGGTACTTTCTTTGTATACATTCGACTATACGGGCCAAGCCCGGGATTTACGGGAAATCGTGGGTTTTCGTTTGCCAGCGATTAAACCTCTTTCATTAAGCGTCTCAACAAAAAAGAAAACATTTTTGAAAACTACAAGTCTCATGCGTTTTAGTGGTGAAAAAATAATTTAAAAAATCGTTCCGGATATGAGTTTACTCCCTGTGTACTTTCTTTGTATACTTTTGACTGTACGGACCGAGTCCGGGATTTACTGGAAATCGCGGGTTTTCGTTTGCCGGCGATTAAACTTCTTTTATTCAGCGTCTCATCAAAAATGAAAACATTTTTGAAAACTACAAGTCTCATGCGTTTTATTGGTAAAAAGATGATTTAAAAAATCGTTCTGGAAATGAGTTTACTCCCTGGGTACTTTGTTTGTATACATTCGACAATACGGGCCAAGCCTGGGATTTACGGGAAATCGCGGGTTTTCGTTTGCCGACGATTAAACCTCTTTCATTAAGCGTCTCATCAAAAATGAACACATTTTTGAAAACTAAAAGTGTCATGCGTTTTAGTGGTGAATAAATAATTTAAAAAGTCGTTCGGGAAATGAGTTTACTTCCTGGGTACTTTCTCTGTATACTTTTGACTATACGGGCCGAGTCCGGGATTTACGGGAAATCGCGGGTTTTCGTTTGCCGGCGATTAAACTTCTTTTATTCAGCGTCTCATCAAAAATAAAAACATTTTTGAAAACTACAAGTCTCATGCGTTTTAGTGTTGAAAAAATAATTTAAAAAATCGTTCGGGAAATGAGTTTACTCAGTGGGTACTTTCTTTGTATACCTTTGGCTATACGGGCCGAGTCCAGGATTTACGGGAATTCGCGGGTTTTCGTTTGCCGGCGATTAAACTTCTTTTATTCAGCGTCTCATCTAGAATGAAAACATTTTTGAAAACTACAAGTCTCATGCGTTTTAGTGGTGAAAAGATAATTTAAAAAATCGTTCTGGAAATGAGTTTACTCACAGGGTACTTTCTTTGTATACATTCGACTATACGGGCCAAGCCCGGGATTTACGGGAAATCGTGGGTTTTCGTTTGCCAGCGATTAAACCTCTTTCATTAAGCGTCTCAACAAAAAAGAAAACATTTTTGAAAACTACAAGTCTCATGCCTTCTAGTGGTGAAAAGATAATTTAAAAAATCGTTCTGGAAATGAGTTTACTCACAGGGTACTTTCTTTGTATACATTCGACTATACGGACCGAGTCCGGGATTTACTGGAAATCGCGGGTTTTCGTTTGCCGGCGATTAAACTTCTTTTATTCAGCGTCTCATCAAAAATGAAAACATTTTTGAAAACTACAAGTCTCATGCGTTTTATTGGTAAAAAGATGATTTAAAAAATCGTTCTGGAAATGAGTTTACTCACAGGGTACTTTCTTTGTATACATTCGACTATACGGGCCAAGCCCGGGATTTACGGCAAAACGCGGGTTTTCGTTTGCTGGCGATTAAACCTCTTTCATTTAGCGTCTCATCAAAAATGAAAACATTTTTGAAAACTACAAGTCTCTTGCCTTTTAGTGGTGAAAAAATAATTCGAAAAATCGTTCGGGAAATGAGTTTACTCCCTGGGTACTTTGTTTGTATACATTCGACAATACGGGCCAAGCCTGGGATTTACGGGAAATCGCGGGTTTTCGTTTGCCGACGATTAAACCTCTTTCATTAAGCGTCTCATCAAAAATGAACACATTTTTGAAAACTAAAAGTGTCATGCGTTTTAGTGGTGAATAAATAATTTAAAAAGTCGTTCGGGAAATGAGTTTACTTCCTGGGTACTTTCTCTGTATACTTTTGACTATACGGGCCGAGTCCGGGATTTACGGGAAATCGCGGGTTTTCGTTTGCCGGCGATTAAACTTCTTTTATTCAGCGTCTCATCAAAAATAAAAACATTTTTGAAAACTACAAGTCTCATGCGTTTTAGTGTTGAAAAAATAATTTAAAAAATCGTTCGGGAAATGAGTTTACTCAGTGGGTACTTTCTTTGTATACCTTTGGCTATACGGGCCGAGTCCAGGATTTACGGGATTTCGCGGGTTTTCGTTTGCCGGCGATTAAACTTCTTTTATTCAGCGTCTCATCTAGAATGAAAACATTTTTGAAAACTACAAGTCTCATGCGTTTTAGTGGTGAAAAGATAATTTAAAAAATCGTTCTGGAAATGAGTTTACTCACAGGGTACTTTCTTTGTATACATTCGACTATACGGGCCAAGCCCGGGATCTACGGGAAATCGTGGGTTTTCGTTTGCCAGCGATTAAACCTCTTTCATTAAGCGTCTCAACAAAAAAGAAAACATTTTTGAAAACTACAAGTCTCATGCCTTCTAGTGGTGAAAAGATAATTTAAAAAATCGTTCTGGAAATGAGTTTACTCACAGGGTACTTTCTTTGTATACATTCGACTATACGGGCCAAGCCCGGGATTTACGGGAAATCGCGGGTTTTCGTTTGCCAGCGATTAAACCTCTTTCAATAAGCGTCTCAACAAAAAAGAAAACATTTTTGAAAACTACAAGTCTCATGCCTTCTAGTGGTGAAAAAATAATTTAAAAAAACGTTCGGGAAAAGAGTTTACTCCCTGGGTACTTTCTTTGTATACATTCGACTATACGGGCCTAGCTTGGGATTTACGGGAAATCGGTACTTTTCGTTTGCCGGCGATTAAACCTCTTTCATTAAGCGTCTCATCAAAAATGAAAACATTTTTGAAAACTACAAGTCTCATGCCTTCTAGTAGTGAAAAAATAATTTAAAAAAACGTTCGGGAAATGAGTTTACTACCTGGGTACTTTCTTTGTATATATTCGACTATACGGGCCTAGCTCGGGACTTACGGGAAATCGCTAGTTTTCGTTTGCCGGCGATTAAACCTCTTTCATTAAGCGTCTCATCAAAAATGAAAACATTTTTGAAAACTACAAGTCTCTTGCCTTTTAGTGGTGAAAAAATAATTCGAAAAATCGTTCGGGAAATGAGTTTACTCCCTGGGTACTTTGTTTGTATACATTCGACAATACGGGCCAAGCCTGGGATTTACGGGAAATCGCGGGTTTTTGTTTGCCAGCGATTAAACCTCTTTCATTAAGCGTCTCATCAAAAATGAAAACATTTTTGAAAACTACAAGTCTCATGCGTTTTAGTGGTGAAAAAATAATTTAAAAAATCGTTCATGAAATGAGTTTACTTCCTGGGTACTTTCTCTGTATACTTTTGACTATACGGGCCGAGTCCGGGATTTACGGGAAATCGTGGGTTTTCGTTTGCCGGCGATTAAACTTCTTTTATTCCGCGTCTCATCAAAAATAAAAACATTTTTGAAAACTACAAGTCTCATGCGTTTTAGTGTTGAAAAAATAATTTAAAAAATCGTTCGGGAAATGAGTTTACTCCGTGGGTACTTTCTTTGTATACCTTTGGCTATACGGGCCGAGTCCGGGATTTACGGGAAATCGTGGGTTTTCGTTTGCCGGCGATTAAACTTCTTTTATTCCGCGTCTCATCAAAAATAAAAACATTTTTGAAAACTACAAGTCTCATGCGTTTTAGTGTTGAAAAAATAATTTAAAAAATCGTTCGGGAAATGAGTTTACTCCCTGAGTACTTTCTTTGTATACTTTTGACTATACGAGCCGAGTCCGGGATTTACGGGAAATCGCTGGTTTTCGTTTGCCGGCGATTAAACTTCTTTTATTCAGCGTCTCATCAAAAATGAAAACATTTTTGAAAACTACAAGTCTCATACGTTTTAGTGGTGAAAAAATAATTTAAAAAATCGTTCGGGAAATAAGTTTACTCCCTGGGAATTTTTTTTGTATACTTTGACTATACGGGCCGAGTCCGGGATTTACGGGAAATCGCGGGTTTTCGTTTGCCGGCGATTAAACGTCTGTTATTCAGCGTCTCATCAAAAATGAAAACATTTTTGAAAACTACAAGTCTCATGCCTTTTAGTGGTGAAAAAATAATTCAAAAAATCGTTCGGGAAATGAGTTTACTTCCTGGGTACTTTCTTTGTATACAATCAAATATACGGGCCAAGCCTGGGATTTACGGGAAATCGCGGGTTTTAGTTTGCCGGCGATTAAACCTCTTTCATTAAGCGTCTCATCAAAAATGAAAACATTTTTGAAAACTACAAGTCTCATGCGTTTTAGTGGTGAAAAAATAATTAAAAAAATCGTTCGGGAAATGAGTTTACTTCCTTGGTACTTTCTCTGTATACTTTTGACTATACGAGCCGAGTCCGGGATTTACGGGAAATCGCTGGTTTTCGTTTGCCGGCGATTAAACTTCTTTTATTCAGCGTCTCATCAAAAATGAAAACATTTTTGAAAACTACAAGTCTCATACGTTTTAGTGGTGAAAAAATAATTTAAAAAATCGTTCGGGAAATAAGTTTACTCCCTGGGAATTTTTTTTGTATACTTTGACTATACGGGCCGAGTCCGGGATTTACGGGAAATCGCGGGTTTTCGTTTGCCGGCGATTAAACGTCTGTTATTCAGCGTCTCATCAAAAATGAAAACATTTTTGAAAACTACAAGTCTCATGCCTTTTAGTGGTGAAAAAATAATTCAAAAAATCGTTCGGGAAATGAGTTTACTTCCTGGGTACTTTCTTTGTATACAATCAAATATACGGGCCAAGCCTGGGATTTACGGGAAATCGCGGGTTTTAGTTTGCCGGCGATTAAACCTCTTTCATTAAGCGTCTCATCAAAAATGAAAACATTTTTGAAAACTACAAGTCTCATGCGTTTTAGTGGTGAAAAAATAATTAAAAAAATCGTTCGGGAAATGAGTTTACTCCCTGGGAATTTTTTTTGTATACTTTGACTATACGGGCCGAGTCCGGGATTTACGGGAAATCGCGGGTTTTCGTTTGCCGGCGATTAAACGTCTGTTATTCAGCGTCTCATCAAAAATGAAAACATTTTTGAAAACTACAAGTCTCATGCCTTTTAGTGGTGAAAAAATAATTCAAAAAATCGTTCGGGAAATGAGTTTACTTCCTGGGTACTTTCTTTGTATACAATCAAATATACGGGCCAAGCCTGGGATTTACGGGAAATCGCGGGTTTTAGTTTGCCGGCGATTAAACCTCTTTCATTAAGCGTCTCATCAAAAATGAAAACATTTTTGAAAACTACAAGTCTCATGCGTTTTAGTGGTGAAAAAATAATTAAAAAAATCGTTCGGGAAATGAGTTTACTTCCTTGGTACTTTCTCTGTATACTTTTGACTATACGAGCCGAGTCCGGGATTTACGGGAAATCGCTGGTTTTCGTTTGCCGGCGATTAAACTTCTTTTATTCAGCGTCTCATCAAAAATGAAAACATTTTTGAAAACTACAAGTCTCATACGTTTTAGTGGTGAAAAAATAATTTAAAAAATCGTTCGGGAAATAAGTTTACTCCCTGGGAATTTTTTTTGTATACTTTGACTATACGGGCCGAGTCCGGGATTTACGGGAAATCGCGGGTTTTCGTTTGCCGGCGATTAAACGTCTGTTATTCAGCGTCTCATCAAAAATGAAAACATTTTTGAAAACTACAAGTCTCATGCCTTTTAGTGGTGAAAAAATAATTCAAAAAATCGTTCGGGAAATGAGTTTACTTCCTGGGTACTTTCTTTGTATACAATCAAATATACGGGCCAAGCCTGGGATTTACGGGAAATCGCGGGTTTTAGTTTGCCGGCGATTAAACCTCTTTCATTAAGCGTCTCATCAAAAATGAAAACATTTTTGAAAACTACAAGTCTCATGCGTTTTAGTGGTGAAAAAATAATTAAAAAAATCGTTCGGGAAATGAGTTTACTTCCTTGGTACTTTCTCTGTATACTTTTGACTTTACGGGCCGAGTCCGGGATTTACGGGAAATCGCGGGTTTTCGCTTGCCGGCGATTAAACTTCTTTTATTCAGCGTCTCATCAAAAAAAAACATTTTTGAAAACTACAGGTCTCATGCGTTTTAGTGTTTAAAAAATAATTTAAAAAATCGTTCGGGAAATGAGTTTACTCCCTGGGTACTTTCTTTGTATACCTTTAGCTATACGGGCCGAGTCCGGGATTTAAGGGAATTCGAGGGTTTTCGTTTGCCGGCGATTAAACTTCTTTTATTCAGCGTCTCATCAAAAATGAAAACATTTTTGAAAACTACAAGTCTCATGCCTTCTAGTAGTGAAAAAATAATTTAAAAAAACGTTCGGGAAATGAGTTTACTACCTGGGTACTTTCTTTGTATATATTCGACTATACCGGCCTAGCTCGGGACTTACGGGAAATCGCTAGTTTTCGTTTGCCGGCGATTAAACCTCTTTCATTAAGCGTCTCATCAAAAATGAAAACATTTTTGAAAACTACAAGTCTCATGCGTTTTAGTGGCGAAAAAATAATTTAAAAAATCGTTCTGGAAATGAGTTTACTCCCTGGGTACTTTCTTTGTATACCTTTAGCTATACGGGCCGAGTCCGGGATTTAAGGGAATTCGCGGGTTTTCGTTTGCCGGCGATTAAACTTCTTTTATTCAGCGTCTCATCAAAAATGAAAACATTTTTGAAAACTACAAGTCTCATGCCTTCTAGTAGTGAAAAAATAATTTAAAAAAACGTTCGGGAAATGAGTTTACTCCCTGGGTACTTTCTTTGTATATATTCGACTATACGGGCCTAGCTCGGGACTTACGGAAAATCGCTAGTTTTCGTTTGCCGGCGATTAAACCTCTTTCATTAAGCGTCTCATCAAAAATGAAAACATTTTTGAAAACTACAAGTCTCATGCGTTTTAGTGGCGAAAAAATAATTTAAAAAATCGTTCTGGAAATGAGTTTACTCCCTGAGTACTTTCTTTGTATACTTTTGACTATACGGGCCGAGTCCGGGATTTAAAGGAAATCGCTGGTTTTCGTTTGCCGGCGATTAAACTTCTTTTATTCAGCGTCTCATCAAAAATGAAAACATTTTTGAAAACTACAAGTCTCATGCCTTCTAGTAGTGAAAAAATAATTTAAAAAAACGTTCGGGAAATGAGTTTACTCCCTGGGTACTTTCTTTGTATATATTCGACTATACGGGCCTAGCTCGGGACTTACGGGAAATCTCCAGTTTTCGTTTGCCGGCGATTAAACCTCTTTCATTAAGCGTCTCATCAAAAATGAAAACATTTTTGAAAACTACAAGTCTCATGCGTTTTAGTGGTGAAAAAATAATTTAAAAAATCGTTCGGGAAATGAGTTTACTTCCCGGGTACTTTCTCTGTATACTTTTGACTATACGGGCCGAGTCCATGATATACGGGAAATCGCGGGTTTTCGTTTGCCGGCGATTAAACTTCTTTTATTCAGCGTCTCATCAAAAATAAAAACATTTTTGAAAACTACAAGTCTCATGCCTTCTAGTAGTGAAAAAATAATTTAAAAAAACGTTCGGGAAATGAGTTTACTCCCTGGGTACTTTCTTTGTATATATTCGACTATACTGGCCTAGCTCGGGACTTACGGGAAATCGCTAGTTTTCGTTTGCCGGCGATTAAACCTCTTTCATTAAGCGTCTCATCAAAAATGAAAACATTTTTGAAAACTACAAGTCTCATGCGTTTTAGTGGCGAAAAAATAATTTAAAAAATCGTTCTGGAAATGAGTTTACTTCCTGGGTACTTTGTTTGTATACATTCGACAATACGGGCCAAGCCTGGGATGTACGGGAAATCGCGGGATTTCGTTTGCCGGCGATTGAACCTCTTTCATTAAGCGTCTCATCAAAAATGAAAACATTTTTGAAAACTACAAGTCTCATGCGTTTTAGTGGTGAAAAAATAATTTAAAAAATCGTTCGGGAAATGAGTTTACTTCCTGGGTACTTTCTCTGTATACTTTTGACTATACGGGCCGAGTCCGGGATTTACGGGAAATCGCGGGTTTTCGTTTGCCGGCGATTAAACTTCTTTTATTCAGCATCTCATCAAAAATGAAAACATTTTTGAAAACTACAAGTCTCATGCGTTTTAGTGGTGAAAAAATAATTTAAAAAATCGTTCGGGAAATGAGTTTACTTCCTGGGTACTTTCTCTGTATACTTTTGACTATACGGGCCGAGTCCGGGATTTACGGGAAATCGCGGGTTTTCGTTTGCCGGCGATTAAACTTCTTTTATTCAGCATCTCATCAAAAATAAAAACATTTTTGAAAACTACAAGTCTCATGCGTTTTAGTGTTGAAAAAATAATTTAAAAAATCGTTCGGGAAATGAGTTTACTCCGTGGGTACTTTCTTTGTATACCTTTGGCTATACGGGCCGAGTCCGGGATTTAAGGGAATTCGCGGGTTTTCGTTTGACGGCGATTAAACTTCTTTTATTCAGCGTCTCATCAAAAATGAAAACATTTTTGAAAACTACAAGTCTCATGCCTTCTAGTAGTGAAAAAATAATTTAAAAAAACATTCGGGAAATGAGTTTACTCCCTGGGTACTTTCTTTGTATATATTCGACTATACGGGCCTAGCTCGGGACGTACGGGAAATCGCTAGTTTTCGTTTGCCGGCGATTAAACCTCTTTCATTAAGCGTCTCATCAAAAATGAAAACATTTTTGAAAACTACAAGTCTCATGCGTTTTAGTGGCGAAAAAATAATTTAAAAAATCGTTCTGGAAATGAGTTTACTCCCTGAGTACTTTCTTTGTATACTTTTGACTATACGGGCCGAGTCCGGGATTTAAAGGAAATCGCTGGTTTTCGTTTGCCGGCGATTAAACTTCTTTTATTCAGCGTCTCATCAAAAATGAAAACATTTTTGAAAACTACAAGTCTCATGCCTTCTAGTAGTGAAAAAATAATTTAAAAAAACGTTCGGGAAATGAGTTTACTCCCTGGGTACTTTCTTTGTATATATTCGACTATACGGGCCTAGCTCGGGACTTACGGGAAATCTCCAGTTTTCGTTTGCCGGCGATTAAACCTCTTTCATTAAGCGTCTCATCAAAAATGAAAACATTTTTGAAAACTACAAGTCTCATGCGTTTTAGTGGTGAAAAAATAATTTAAAAAATCGTTCGGGAAATGAGTTTACTTCCCGGGTACTTTCTCTGTATACTTTTGACTATACGGGCCGAGTCCATGATATACGGGAAATCGCGGGTTTTCGTTTGCCGGCGATTAAACTTCTTTTATTCAGCGTCTCATCAAAAATAAAAACATTTTTGAAAACTACAAGTCTCATGCCTTCTAGTAGTGAAAAAATAATTTAAAAAAACGTTCGGGAAATGAGTTTACTCCCTGGGTACTTTCTTTGTATATATTCGACTATACTGGCCTAGCTCGGGACGTACGGGAAATCGCTAGTTTTCGTTTGCCGGCGATTAAACCTCTTTCATTAAGCGTCTCATCAAAAATGAAAACATTTTTGAAAACTACAAGTCTCATGCGTTTTAGTGGCGAAAAAATAATTTAAAAAATCGTTCTGGAAATGAGTTTACTCCCTGAGTACTTTCTTTGTATACTTTTGACTATACGGGCCGAGTCCGGGATTTACAGGAAATCGCTGGTTTTCGTTTGCCGGCGATTAAACTTCTTTTATTCAGCGTCTCATCAAAAATGAAAACATTCCTGAAAACTACAAGTCTCATGCGTTTTAGTTGGGAAAAAATAATTTAAAAAATCGTTCTGGAAATGAGTTTAGTCCCTGAGTACTTTCTTTGTATACTTTTGACTATACGGGCCGAGTCCGGGATTTACAGGAAATCGCTGGTTTTCGTTTGCCGGCGATTAAACTTCTTTTATTCAGCGTCTCATCAGAAATGAAAACATTTTTGAAAACTACAAGTCTCATGCGTTTTAGTGGTAAAAAGATGATTTAAAAAATCGCTCTGGAAATGAGTTTACTCACAGGGTACTTTCTTTGTATACATTCGACTATACGGGCCAAGCCCAGGATTTACGGCAAAACGCGGGTTTTCGTTTGCTGGCGATTAAACCTCTTTCATTTAGCGTCTCATCAAAAATGAAAACATTTTTGAAAACTACAAGTCTCTTGCCTTTTAGTGGTGAAAAAATAATTCGAAAAATCGTTCGGGAAATGAGTTTACTTCCTGGGTACTTTGTTTGTATACATTCGACAATACGGGCCAAGCCTGGGATGTACGGGAAATCGCGGGATTTCGTTTGCCGGCGATTGAACCTCTTTCATTAAGCGTCTCATCAAAAATGAAAACATTTTTGAAAACTACAAGTCTCATGCGTTTTAGTGGTGAAAAAATAATTTAAAAAATCGTTCGGGAAATGAGTTTACTTCCTGGGTACTTTCTCTGTATACTTTTGACTATACGGGCCGAGTCCGGGATTTACGGGAAATCGCGGGTTTTCGTTTGCGGGCGATTAAACTTCTTTTATTCAGCATCTCATCAAAAATGAAAACATTTTTGAAAACTACAAGTCTCATGCGTTTTAGTGGTGAAAAAATAATTTAAAAAATCGTTCGGGAAATGAGTTTACTTCCTGGGTACTTTCTCTGTATACTTTTGACTATACGGGCCGAGTCCGGGATTTACGGGAAATCGCGGGTTTTCGTTTGCCGGCGATTAAACTTCTTTTATTCAGCATCTCATCAAAAATAAAAACATTTTTGAAAACTACAAGTCTCATGCGTTTTAGTGTTGAAAAAATAATTTAAAAAATCGTTCGGGAAATGAGTTTACTCCGTGGGTACTTTCTTTGTATACCTTTGGCTATACGGGCCGAGTCCGGGATTTAAGGGAATTCGCGGGTTTTCGTTTGACGGCGATTAAACTTCTTTTATTCAGCGTCTCATCAAAAATGAAAACATTTTTGAAAACTACAAGTCTCATGCCTTCTAGTAGTGAAAAAATAATTTAAAAAAACATTCGGGAAATGAGTTTACTCCCTGGGTACTTTCTTTGTATATATTCGACTATACGGGCCTAGCTCGGGACGTACGGGAAATCGCTAGTTTTCGTTTGCCGGCGATTAAACCTCTTTCATTAAGCGTCTCATCAAAAATGAAAACATTTTTGAAAACTACAAGTCTCATGCGTTTTAGTGGCGAAAAAATAATTTAAAAAATCGTTCTGGAAATGAGTTTACTCCCTGAGTACTTTCTTTGTATACTTTTGACTATACGGGCCGAGTCCGGGATTTACAGGAAATCGCTGGTTTTCGTTTGCCGGCGATTAAACTTCTTTTATTCAACGTCTCATCAAAAATGAAAACATTCCTGAAAACTACAAGTCTCATGCGTTTTAGTGGTGAAAAAATAATTTAAAAAATCGTTCGGGAAATTAGTTTACTCCCTGGGTACTTTCTTTGTATACTTTTGACTATACGGGCCGAGTCCGGGATTTACTGGAAATCGCGGGTTTTCGTTTGCCGGCGATTAAACTTCTTTTATTCAGCGTCTCATCAGAAATGAAAACATTTTTGAAAACTACAAGTCTCATGCGTTTTAGTGGTAAAAAGATGATTTAAAAAATCGTTCTGGAAATGAGTTTACTCACAGGGTACTTTCTTTGTATACATTCGACTATACGGGCCAAGCCCGGGATTTACGGCAAAACGCGGGTTTTCGTTTGCTGGCGATTAAACCTCTTTTATTTAGCGTCTCATCAAAAATGAAAACATTTTTAAAAACTACAAGTCTCTTGCCTTTTAGTGGTGAAAAAATAATTCGAAAAATCGTTCGGGAAATGAGTTTACTCCCTGGGTACTTTGTTTGTATACATTCGACAATACGGGCCAAGCCTGGGATGTACGGGAAATCGCGGGTTTTCGTTTGCCGGCGATTAAACCTCTTTCATTAAGCGTCTTATCAAAAATGAAAACATTTTTGAAAACTACAAGTCTCGTGCGTTTTAGTGGTGAAAAATAATTTAAAAAATCGTTCGGGAAATGAGTTTACTTCCTGGGTACTTTCTCTGTATACTTTTGACTATACGGGCCGAGTCCGGGATTTACGGGAAATCGCGGGTTTTTGTTTGCCGGCGATTAACCTTCTTTTATTCAGCGTCTCATCAAAAATAAAAACATTTTTGAAAACTACAAGTCTCATGCGTTTTAGTAGTGAAAAAATAATTTAAAAAAACGTTCGGGAAATGAGTTTACTCCCTGGGTACTTTCTTTGTATATATTCGACTATACGGGCCTAGCTCGGGACTTACGGGAAATCGTTAGTTTTCGTTTGCCGGCGATTAAACCTCTTTCATTAAGCGTCTCATCAAAAATGAAAACATTTTTGAAAACTACAAGTCTCATGCGTTTTAGTGGCAAAAAAATAATTTAAAAAATCGTTCTGGAAATGAGTTTACTCCCTGAGTACTTCCTTTGTATACTTTTGACTATACGGGCCGAGTCCGGGATTTACAGGGAATCGCTGGTTTTCGTTTGCCGGCGATTCAACTTCTTTTATTCAGCGTCTCATCAAAAATGAAAACATTCCTGAAAACTACAAGTCTCATGCGTTTTAGTGGTGAAAAAATAATTTAAAAAATCGTTCGGGAAATGAGTTTACTCCCTGGGTACTTTCTTTGTATACTTTTGACTATACGGGCCGAGTCCGGGATTTACTGGAAATCGCGGGTTTTCGTTTGCCGGCGATTAAACTTCTTTTATTCAGCGTCTCATCAGAAATGAAAACATTTTTGAAAACTACAAGTCTCATGCGTTTTAGTGGTAAAAAGATGATTTAAAAAATCGTTCTGGAAATGAGTTTACTCACAGGGTACTTTCTTTGTATACATTCGGCTATACGGGCCAAGCCCGGGATTTACGGCAAAACGCAGGTTTTCGTTTGCTGGCGATTAAACCTCTTTCATTTAGCGTCTCATCAAAAATGAAAACATTTTTGAAAACTACAAGTCTCTTGCCTTTTAGTGGTGAAAAAATAATTCGAAAAATCGTTCGGGAAATGAGTTTACTCCCTGGGTACTTTGTTTGTATACATTCGACAATACGGGCCAAGCCTGGGATGTACGGGAAGTCGCGGGTTTTCGTTTGCCGGCGATTAAACCTCTTTCATTAAGCGTCTCATCAAAAATGAAAACATTTTTGAAAACTACAAGTCTCATGCGTTTTAGTGGTGAAAAGATAATTTAAAAAATCGTTCTGGAAATGAGTTTACTCACAGGGTACTTTCTTTGTATATACTCAACTATACTGGCCAAGCACGGGATTTACGGGAAATCGCGGGTTTTCGTTTGCCGGCGATTAAACTTCTTTTATTCAGCGTCTCATCAAAAATGAAAACATTTTTGAAAACTACAAGTCTCATGCGTTTTAGTGGTGAAAAAATAATTTAAAAAATCGTTCGGGAATTGAGTTTACTCACAGGGTACTTTCTTTGTATACTTTTGACTATACGGGGCGAGTCCAGGATTTACAGGAAATCGCGGGTTTTCGTTTGCCGGCGATTAAACATCTTTTATTCAGCGTCTCATCAAAAATGAAAACATTTTTGAAAGCTACAAGTCTCATGGGTTTTAGTGGTGAAAAGATAATTTAAAAAATCGTTCTGGAGATGAGTTTACTCCATGGGTATTTTCTTTGTATACTTTTGACTATACGGGCCGAGTCCGGGATTTACGGGAATTCGCGGGTTTTCGTATGCCGGCGATTAAACTTCTTTTATTCAGCGTCTACTCAAAAATAAAAACATTTTTGAAAACTACAAGTCTCATGCGTTTTAGTGGTGTAAAGATAATTAAAAAAATCGGTCTGGAAAAGAGTTTACTCCCTGGGTACCTTCTTTGTATACATTCGACTATACGGGCCTAGTTTGGGATTTACGGGAAATCGCTACTTTTCGTTTGCCGGCGATTAAACCTCTTTCATTAAGCGTCTCATCAAAAATGAAAACATTTTTGAAAACTACAAGTCTCATGCGTTTTAGAGGCGAAAAAATAATTTAAAAAATCGTTCTGCAAATGAGTTTACTCCCTGAGTACTTTCTTTGTATACTTTTGACTATACGGGCCGATTCCGGGATTTACGGGAAATCGCGGGTTTTCGTTTGCCGGCGATTAAACTTCTTTTATTCAGCGTCTCATCAAAAATAAAAACATTTTTGAAAACTACAAGTCTCATGCGTTTTAGTGTTGAAAAAATAATTCAAAAAATCGTTCGGGAAATGAGTTTACTCCGTGGGTACTTTCTTTGTATATATTCGACTATACGGGCCTAGCTCGGGACTTACGGGAAATCGCTAGTTTTCGTTTGCCGGCGATTAAACCTCTTTCATTAAGCGTCTCATCAAAAATGAAAACATTTTTGAAAACTACAAGTCTCATGCGTTTTAGTGGCGAAAAAATAATTTAAAAAATCGTTCTGGAAATGAGTTTACTCCCTGAGTACTTTCTTTGTATACTTTTGACTATACGGGCCGAGTCCGGGATTTACAGGAAATCGCTGGTTTTCGTTTGCCGGCGATTAAACTTCTTTTATTCAGCGTCTCATCAAAAATGAAAACATTTTTGAAAACTACAAGTCTCATGCGTTTTAGTAGTGAAAAAATAATTTAAAAAAACGTTCGGGAAATGAGTTTACTCCCTGGGTACTTTCTTTGTATATATTCGACTATACGGGCCTAGCTCGGGACTTACGGGAAATCTCTAGTTTTCGTTTGCCGGCGATTAAACCTCTTTCATTAAGCGTCTCATCAAAAATGAAAACATTTTTGAAAACTACAAGTCTCATGCGTTTTAGTGGTGAAAAAATAATTTAAAAAATCGTTCGGGAAATGAGTTTACTTCCCGGGTACTTTCTCTGTATACTTTTGACTATACGGGCCGAGTCCGTGATATACGGGAAATCGCGGGTTTTCGTTTGCCGGCGATTAAACTTCTTTTATTCAGCGTCTCATCACAAATAAAAACATTTTTGAAAACTACAAGTCTCATGCCTTCTAGTAGTGAAAAAATAATTTAAAAAAACGTTCGGGAAATGAGTTTACTCCCTGGGTACTTTCTTTGTATATATTCGACTATACGGGCCTAGCTCGGGACTTACGGGAAATCGCTAGTTTTCGTTTGCCGGCGATTAAACCTCTTTCATTAAGCGTCTCATCAAAAATGAAAACATTTTTGAAAACTACAAGTCTCATGCGTTTTAGTGGCGAAAAAATAATTTAAAAAATCGTTCTGGAAATGAGTTTACTCCCTGAGTACTTTCTTTGTATACTTTTGACTATACGGGCCGAGTCCGGGATTTACAGAAAATCGCTGGTTTTCGTTTGCCGGCGATTAAACTTCTTTTATTCAGCGTCTCATCAAAAATGAAAACATTCCTGAAAACTACAAGTCTCATGCGTTTTAGTTGGGAAAAAATAATTTAAAAAATCGTTCTGGAAATGAGTTTAGTCCCTGAGTACTTTCTTTGTATACTTTTGACTATACGGGCCGAGTCCGGGATTTACAGGAAATCGCTGGTTTTCGTTTGCCGGCGATTAAACTTCTTTTATTCAGCGTCTCATCAGAAATGAAAACATTTTTGAAAACTACAAGTCTCATGCGTTTTAGTGGTAAAAAGATGATTTAAAAAATCGCTCTGGAAATGAGTTTACTCACAGGGTACTTTCTTTGTATACATTCGACTATACGGGCCAAGCCCAGGATTTACGGCAAAACGCGGGTTTTCGTTTGCTGGCGATTAAACCTCTTTCATTTAGCGTCTCATCAAAAATGAAAAAATTTTTGAAAACTACAAGTCTCTTGCCTTTTAGTGGTGAAAAAATAATTCGAAAAATCGTTCGGGAAATGAGTTTACTCCCTGGGTACTTTGTTTGTATACATTCGACAATACGGGCCAAGCCTGGGATGTACGGGAAATCGCGGGATTTCGTTTGCCGGCGATTGAACCTCTTTCATTAAGCGTCTCATCAAAAATGAAAACATTTTTGAAAACTACAAGTCTCATGCGTTTTAGTGGTGAAAAAATAATTTAAAAAATCGTTCGGGAAATGAGTTTACTTCCTGGGTACTTTCTCTGTATACTTTTGACTATACGGGCCGAGTCCGGGATGTACGGGAAATCGCGGGTTTTCGTTTGCCGGCGATTAAACTTCTTTTATTCAGCATCTCATCAAAAATAAAAACATTTTTGAAAACTACAAGTCTCATGCGTTTTAGTGTTGAAAAAATAATTTAAAAAATCGTTCGGGAAATGAGTTTACTCCGTGGGTACTTTCTTTGTATACCTTTGGCTATACGGGCCGAGTCCGGGATTTAAGGGAATTCGCGGGTTTTCGTTTGCCGGCGATTAAACTTCTTTTATTCAGCGTCTCATCAAAAATGAAAACATTTTTGAAAACTACAAGTCTCATGCCTTCTAGTAGTGAAAAAATAATTTAAAAAAACATTCGGGAAATGAGTTTACTCCCTGGGTACTTTCTTTGTATATATTCGACTATACGTGCCTAGCTCGGGACGTACGGGAAATCGCTAGTTTTCGTTTGCCGGCGATTAAACCTCTTTCATTAAGCGTCTCATCAAAAATGAAAACATTTTTGAAAACTACAAGTCTCATGCGTTTTAGTGGCGAAAAAATAATTTAAAAAATCGTTCTGGAAATGAGTTTACTCCCTGAGTACTTTCTTTGTATACTTTTGACTATACGGGCCGAGTCCGGGATTTACAGGAAATCGCTGGTTTTCGTTTGCCGGCGATTAAACTTCTTTTATTCAACGTCTCATCAAAAATGAAAACATTCCTGAAAACTACAAGTCTCATGCGTTTTAGTGGTGAAAAAATAATTTAAAAAATCGTTCGGGAAATTAGTTTACTCCCTGGGTACTTTCTTTGTATACTTTTCACTATACGGGCCGAGTCCGGGATTTACTGGAAATCGCGGGTTTTCGTTTGCCGGCGATTAAACTTCTTTTATTCAGCGTCTCATCAGAAATGAAAACATTTTTGAAAACTACAAGTCTCATGCGTTTTAGTGGTAAAAAGATGATTTAAAAAATCGTTCTGGAAATGAGTTTACTCACAGGGTACTTTCTTTGTATACATTCGACTATACGGGCCAAGCCCGGGATTTACGGCAAAACGCGGGTTTTCGTTTGCTGGCGATTAAACCTCTTTTATTTAGCGTCTCATCAAAAATGAAAACATTTTTAAAAACTACAAGTCTCTTGCCTTTTAGTGGTGAAAAAATAATTCGAAAAATCGTTCGGGAAATGAGTTTACTCCCTGGGTACTTTGTTTGTATACATTCGACAATACGGGCCAAGCCTGGGATGTACGGGAAATCGCGGGTTTTCGTTTGCCAGCGATTAAACCTCTTTCATTAAGCGTCTTATCAAAAATGAAAACATTTTTGAAAACTACAAGTCTCGTGCGTTTTAGTGGTGAAAAATAATTTAAAAAATCGTTCGGGAAATGAGTTTACTTCCTGGGTACTTTCTCTGTATACTTTTGACTATACGGGCCGAGTCCGGGATTTACGGGAAATCGCGGGTTTTTGTTTGCCGGCGATTAAACTTCTTTTATTCAGCGTCTCATCAAAAATAAAAACATTTTTGAAAACTACAAGTCTCATGCGTTTTAGTGTTGAAAAAATAATTTAAAAAATCGTTCGGGAAATGAGTTTACTCCGTGGGTACTTTCTTTGTATACCTTTGGCTATACGGGCCGAGTCCGGGATTTACGGGAATTCTCGGGTTTTCGTTTGCCGGCGATTAAACTACTTTTATTTAGCGTCTCATCAAGAATGAAAACATTTTTGAAAACTACAAGTCTCATGCGTTTTAGTGGTGAAAAGATAATTTAAAAAATCGTTCTGGAAATGAGTTTACTCCCTGGGTACTTTCTTTGTATACCTTTGGCTATACGGGCAGAGTCCGGGATTTAAGGGAATTCGCGGGTTTTCGTTTGCCGGCGATTAAACTTCTTTTATTCAGCGTTTCATCAAAAATGAAAACATTTTTGAAAACTACAAGTCTCATGCCTTCTAGTAGTGAAAAAATAATTTAAAAAAACGTTCGGGAAATGAGTTTACTCCCTGGGTACTTTCTTTGTATATATTCGACTATACGGGCCTAGCTCGGGACTTACGGGAAATCGTTAGTTTTCGTTTGCCGGCGATTAAACCTCTTTCATTAAGCGTCTCATCAAAAATGAAAACATTTTTGAAAACTACAAGTCTCATGCGTTTTAGTGGCAAAAAAATAATTTAAAAAATCGTTCTGGAAATGAGTTTACTCCCTGAGTACTTCCTTTGTATACTTTTGACTATACGGGCCGAGTCCGGGATTTACAGGGAATCGCTGGTTTTCGTTTGCCGGCGATTCAACTTCTTTTATTCAGCGTCTCATCAAAAATGAAAACATTCCTGAAAACTACAAGTCTCATGCGTTTTAGTGGTGAAAAAATAATTTAAAAAATCGTTCGGGAAATGAGTTTACTCCCTGGGTACTTTCTTTGTATACTTTTGACTATACGGGCCGAGTCCGGGATTTACTGGAAATCGCGGGTTTTCGTTTGCCGGCGATTAAACTTCTTTTATTCAGCGTCTCATCAGAAATGAAAACATTTTTGAAAACTACAAGTCTCATGCGTTTTAGTGGTAAAAAGATGATTTAAAAAATCGTTCTGGAAATGAGTTTACTCCCTGGGTACTTTCTTTGTATACCTTTGGCTATACGGGCAGAGTCCGGGATTTAAGGGAATTCGCGGGTTTTCGTTTGCCGGCGATTAAACTTCTTTTATTCAGCGTTTCATCAAAAAAGAAAACATTTTTGAAAACTACAAGTCTCATGCCTTCTAGTAGTGAAAAAATAATTTAAAAAAACGTTCGGGAAATAAGTTTACTCCCTGGGTACTTTCTTTGTATATATTCGACTATACGGGCCTAGCTCGGGACTTACGGGAAATCGTTAGTTTTCGTTTGCCGGCGATTAAACCTCTTTCATTGAGCGTGTCATCAAAAATGAAAACATTTTTGAAAACTACAAGTCTCATGCGTTTTAGTGGTAAAAAAATAATTTAAAAAATCGTTCTGGAAATGAGTTTACTTACAGGGTACTTCCTTTGCATACTTTTGACTATACGGGCCGAGTCCGGGATTTACAGGGAATCGCTGGTTTTCGTTTGCCGGCGATTCAACTTCTTTTATTCAGCGTCTCATCAAAAATGAAAACATTCCTGAAAACTACAAGTCTCATGCGTTTTAGTGGTGAAAAAATAATTTAAAAAATCGTTCGGGAAATGAGTTTACTCCCTGGGTACTTTCTTTGTATACTTTTGACTATACAGCCCGAGTCCGGGATTTACTGGAAATCGCGGGTTTTCGTTTGCCGGCGATTAAACTTCTTTTATTCAGCGTCTCATCAGAAATGAAAACATTTTTGAAAACTACAAGTCTCTTGCCTTTTAGTGGTGAAAAAATAATTCGAAAAATCGTTCGGGAAATGAGTTTACTCCCTGGATACTTTGTTTGTATACATTCGACAATACGGGCCAAGCCTGGGATGTACGGGAAGTCGCGGGTTTTCGTTTGCCGGCGATTAAACCTCTCTCATTAAGCGTCTCATCAAAAATGAAAACATTTTTGAAAGCTACAAGTCTCATGGGTTTTAGTGGTGAAAAGATAATTTAAAAAATCGTTCTGGAGATGAGTTTACTCCCTGGGTATTTTCTTTGTATACTTTTGACTATACGGGCCGAGTCCGGGATTTACGGGAATTCGCGGGTTTTCGTATGCCGGCGATTAAACTTCTTTTATTCAGCGTCTACTCAAAAATAAAAACATTTTTGAAAACTACAAGTCTCATGCGTTTTAGTGGTGTAAAGATAATTAAAAAAATCGGTCTGGAAAAGAGTTTACTCCCTGGGTACCTTCTTTGTATACATGCGACTATACGGGCCTAGTTTGGGATTTACGGGAAATCGCTACTTTTCGTTTGCCGGCGATTAAACCTCTTTCATTAAGCGTCTCATCAAAAATGAAAACATTTTTGAAAACTACAAGTCTCATGCGTTTTAGAGGCGAAAAAATAATTTAAAAAATCGTTCTGGAAATGAGTTTACTCCCTGAGTACTTTCTTTGTATACTTTTGACTATACGGGCCGATTCCGGGATTTACGGGAAATCGCGGGTTTTCGTTTGCCGGCGATTAAACTTCTTTTATTCAGCGTCTCATCAAAAATAAAAACATTTTTGAAAACTACAAGTCTCATGCGTTTTAGTGTTGAAAAAATAATTCAAAAAATCGTTCGGGAAATGAGTTTACTCCGTGGGTACTTTCTTTGTATATATTCGACTATACGGGCCTAGCTCGGGACTTACGGGAAATCGCTAGTTTTCGTTTGCCGGCGATTAAACCTTTTTCATTAAGCGTCTCATCAAAAATGAAAACATTTTTGAAAACTACAAGTCTCATGCGTTTTAGTGGCGAAAAAATAATTTAAAAAATCGTTCTGGAAATGAGTTTACTCCCTGAGTACTTTCTTTGTATACATTCGACTATACGGGCCAAGCCCGGGATTTACGGCAAAACGCGGGTTTTCGTTTGCTGGCGATTAAACCTCTTTTATTTAGCGTCTCATCAAAAATGAAAACATTTTTAAAAACTACAAGTCTCTTGCCTTTTAGTGGTGAAAAAATAATTCGAAAAATCGTTCGGGAAATGAGTTTACTCCCTGGGTACTTTGTTTGTATACATTCGACAATACGGGCCAAGCCTGGGATGTACGGGAAATCGCGGGTTTTCGTTTGCCGGCGATTAAACCTCTTTCATTAAGCGTCTTATCAAAAATGAAAACATTTTTGAAAACTACAAGTCTCGTGCGTTTTAGTGGTGAAAAATAATTTAAAAAATCGTTCGGGAAATGAGTTTACTTCCTGGGTACTTTCTCTGTATACTTTTGACTATACGGGCCGAGTCCGGGATTTACGGGAAATCGCGGGTTTTTGTTTGCCGGCGATTAAACTTCTTTTATTCAGCGTCTCATCAAAAATAAAAACATTTTTGAAAACTACAAGTCTCATGCGTTTTAGTGTTGAAAAAATAATTTAAAAAATCGTTCGGGAAATGAGTTTACTCCGTGGGTACTTTCTTTGTATACCTTTGGCTATACGGGCCGAGTCCGGGATTTACGGGAATTCTCGGGTTTTCGTTTGCCGGCGATTAAACTACTTTTATTTAGCGTCTCATCAAGAATGAAAACATTTTTGAAAACTACAAGTCTCATGCGTTTTAGTGGTGAAAAGATAATTTAAAAAATCGTTCTGGAAATGAGTTTACTCCCTGGGTACTTTCTTTGTATACCTTTGGCTATACGGGCAGAGTCCGGGATTTAAGGGAATTCGCGGGTTTTCGTTTGCCGGCGATTAAACTTCTTTTATTCAGCGTTTCATCAAAAATGAAAACATTTTTGAAAACTACAAGTCTCATGCCTTCTAGTAGTGAAAAAATAATTTAAAAAAACGTTCGGGAAATGAGTTTACTCCCTGGGTACTTTCTTTGTATATATTCGACTATACGGGCCTAGCTCGGGACTTACGGGAAATCGTTAGTTTTCGTTTGCCGGCGATTAAACCTCTTTCATTAAGCGTCTCATCAAAAATGAAAACATTTTTGAAAACTACAAGTCTCATGCGTTTTAGTGGCAAAAAAATAATTTAAAAAATCGTTCTGGAAATGAGTTTACTCCCTGAGTACTTCCTTTGTATACTTTTGACTATACGGGCCGAGTCCGGGATTTACAGGGAATCGCTGGTTTTCGTTTGCCGGCGATTCAACTTCTTTTATTCAGCGTCTCATCAAAAATGAAAACATTCCTGAAAACTACAAGTCTCATGCGTTTTAGTGGTGAAAAAATAATTTAAAAAATCGTTCGGGAAATGAGTTTACTCCCTGGGTACTTTCTTTGTATACATTTGACTATACGGGCCGAGTCCGGGATTTACTGGAAATCGCGGGTTTTCGTTTGCCGGCGATTAAACTTCTTTTATTCAGCGTCTCATCAGAAATGAAAACATTTTTGAAAACTACAAGTCTCATGCGTTTTAGTGGTAAAAAGATGATTTAAAAAATCGTTCTGGAAATGAGTTTACTCCCTGGGTACTTTCTTTGTATACCTTTGGCTATACGGGCAGAGTCCGGGATTTAAGGGAATTCGCGGGTTTTCGTTTGCCGGCGATTAAACTTCTTTTATTCAGCGTTTCATCAAAAAAGAAAACATTTTTGAAAACTACAAGTCTCATGCCTTCTAGTAGTGAAAAAATAATTTAAAAAAACGTTCGGGAAATAAGTTTACTCCCTGGGTACTTTCTTTGTATATATTCGACTATACGGGCCTAGCTCGGGACTTACGGGAAATCGTTAGTTTTCGTTTGCCGGCGATTAAACCTCTTTCATTGAGCGTCTCATCAAAAATGAAAACATTTTTGAAAACTACAAGTCTCATGCGTTTTAGTGGTAAAAAAATAATTTAAAAAATCGTTCTGGAAATGAGTTTACTCACAGGGTACTTCCTTTGCATACTTTTGACTATACGGGCCGAGTCCGGGATTTACAGGGAATCGCTGGTTTTCGTTTGCCGGCGATTCAACTTCTTTTATTCAGCGTCTCATCAAAAATGAAAACATTCCTGAAAACTACAAGTCTCATGCGTTTTAGTGGTGAAAAAATAATTTAAAAAATCGTTCGGGAAATGAGTTTACTCCCTGGGTACTTTCTTTGTATACTTTTGACTATACAGCCCGAGTCCGGGATTTACTGGAAATCGCGGGTTTTCGTTTGCCGGCGATTAAACTTCTTTTATTCAGCGTCTCATCAGAAATGAAAACATTTTTGAAAACTACAAGTCTCATGCGTTTTAGTGGTGAAAAGATAATTTAAAAAATCGTTCTGGAGATGAGTTTACTCCCTGGGTATTTTCTTTGTATACTTTTGACTATACGGGCCGAGTCCGGGATTTACGGGAATTCGCGGGTTTTCGTATGCCGGCGATTAAACTTCTTTTATTCAGCGTCTACTCAAAAATAAAAACATTTTTGAAAACTACAAGTCTCATGCGTTTTAGTGGTGTAAAGATAATTAAAAAAATCGGTCTGGAAAAGAGTTTACTCCCTGGGTACCTTCTTTGTATACATTCGACTATACGGGCCTAGTTTGGGATTTACGGGAAATCGCTACTTTTCGTTTGCCGGCGATTAAACCTCTTTCATTAAGCGTCTCATCAAAAATGAAAACATTTTTGAAAACTACAAGTCTCATGCGTTTTAGAGGCGAAAAAATAATTTAAAAAATCGTTCTGGAAATGAGTTTACTCCCTGAGTACTTTCTTTGTATACTTTTGACTATACGGGCCGATCCCGGGATTTACGGGAAATCGCGGGTTTTCGTTTGCCGGCGATTAAACTTCTTTTATTCAGCGTCTCATCAAAAATAAAAACATTTTTGAAAACTACAAGTCTCATGCGTTTTAGTGTTGAAAAAATAATTCAAAAAATCGTTCGGGAAATGAGTTTACTCCGTGGGTACTTTCTTTGTATATATTCGACTATACGGGCCTAGCTCGGGACTTACGGGAAATCGCTAGTTTTCGTTTGCCGGCGATTAAACCTTTTTCATTAAGCGTCTCATCAAAAATGAAAACATTTTTGAAAACTACAAGTCTCATGCGTTTTAGTGGCGAAAAAATAATTTAAAAAATCGTTCTGGAAATGAGTTTACTCCCTGAGTACTTTCTTTGTATACTTTTGACTATACGGGCCGAGTCCGGGATTTACAGGAAATCGCTGGTTTTCGTTTGCCGGCGATTAAACTTCTTTTATTCAGCGTCTCATCAAAAATGAAAACATTTTTGAAAACTACAAGTCTCATGCCTTCTAGTAGTGAAAAAATAATTTAAAAAAACGTTCGGGAAATGAGTTTACTCCCTGGGTACTTTCTTTGTATATATTCGACTATACGGGCCTAGCTCGGGACTTACGGGAAATCTCTAGTTTTCGTTTGCCGGCGATTAAACCTCTTTCATTAAGCGTCTCATCAAAAATGAAAACATTTTTGAAAACTACAAGTCTCATGCGTTTTAGTGGTGAAAAAATAATTTAAAAAATCGTTCGGGAAATGAGTTTACTTCCCGGGTACTTTCTCTGTATACTTTTGACTATACGGGCCGAGTCCGTGATATACGGGAAATCGCGGGTTTTCGTTTGCCGGCGATTAAACTTCTTTTATTCAGCGTCTCATCAAAAATGAAAACATTTTTGAAAACTACAAGTCTCATGCCTTCTAGTAGTGAAAAAATAATTTAAAAAAACATTCGGGAAATGAGTTTACTCCCTGGGTACTTTCTTTGTATATATTCGACTATACGGGCCTAGCTCGGGACGTACGGGAAATCGCTAGTTTTCGTTTGCCGGCGATTAAACCTCTTTCATTAAGCGTCTCATCAAAAATGAAAACATTTTTGAAAACTACAAGTCTCATGCGTTTTAGTGGCGAAAAAATAATTTAAAAAATCGTTCTGGAAATGAGTTTACTCCCTGAGTACTTTCTTTGTATACTTTTGACTATATGGGCCGAGTCCGGGATTTACAGGAAATCGCTGGTTTTCGTTTGCCGGCGATTAAACTTCTTTTATTCAACGTCTCATCAAAAATGAAAACATTCCTGAAAACTACAAGTCTCATGCGTTTTAGTGGTGAAAAAATAATTTAAAAAATCGTTCGGGAAATTAGTTTACTCCCTGGGTACTTTCTTTGTATACTTTTCACTATACGGGCCGAGTCCGGGATTTACTGGAAATCGCGGGTTTTCGTTTGCCGGCGATTAAACTTCTTTTATTCAGCGTCTCATCAGAAATGAAAACATTTTTGAAAACTACAAGTCTCATGCGTTTTAGTGGTAAAAAGATGATTTAAAAAATCGTTCTGGAAATGAGTTTACTCACAGGGTACTTTCTTTGTATACATTCGACTATACGGGCGAAGCCCGGGATTTACGGCAAAACGCGGGTTTTCGTTTGCTGGCGATTAAACCTCTTTTATTTAGCGTCTCATCAAAAATGAAAACATTTTTAAAAACTACAAGTCTCATGCCTTCTAGTAGTGAAAAAATAATTTAAAAAAACGTTCGGGAAATGAGTTTACTCCCTGGGTACTTTCTTTGTATATATTCGACTATACGGGCCTAGCTCGGGACTTACGGGAAATCGCTAGTTTTCGTTTGCCGGCGATTAAACCTCTTTCATTAAGCGTCTCATCAAAAATGAAAACATTTTTGAAAACTACAAGTCTCATGCGTTTTAGTGGCGAAAAAATAATTTAAAAAATCGTTCGGGAAATGAGTTTACTCCGTGGGTACTTTCTTTGTATACCTTTGGCTATACGGGCCGAGTCCGGGATTTAAGGGAATTCGCGGGTTTTCGTTTGCCGGCGATTAAACTTCTTTTATTCAGCGTCTCATCAAAAATGAAAACATTTTTGAAAACTACAAGTCTCATGCCTTCTAGTAGTGAAAAAATAATTTAAAAAAACATTCGGGAAATGAGTTTACTCCCTGGGTACTTTCTTTGTATATATTCGACTATACGGGCCTAGCTCGGGACGTACGGGAAATCGCTAGTTTTCGTTTGCCGGCGATTAAACCTCTTTCATTAAGCGTCTCATCAAAAATGAAAACATTTTTGAAAACTACAAGTCTCATGCGTTTTAGTGGCGAAAAAATAATTTAAAAAATCGTTCTGGAAATGAGTTTACTCCCTGAGTACTTTCTTTGTATACTTTTGACTATATGGGCCGAGTCCGGGATTTACAGGAAATCGCTGGTTTTCGTTTGCCGGCGATTAAACTTCTTTTATTCAACGTCTCATCAAAAATGAAAACATTCCTGAAAACTACAAGTCTCATGCGTTTTAGTGGTGAAAAAATAATTTAAAAAATCGTTCGGGAAATTAGTTTACTCCCTGGGTACTTTCTTTGTATACTTTTCACTATACGGGCCGAGTCCGGGATTTACTGGAAATCGCGGGTTTTCGTTTGCCGGCGATTAAACTTCTTTTATTCAGCGTCTCATCAGAAATGAAAACATTTTTGAAAACTACAAGTCTCATGCGTTTTAGTGGTAAAAAGATGATTTAAAAAATCGTTCTGGAAATGAGTTTACTCACAGGGTACTTTCTTTGTATACATTCGACTATACGGGCGAAGCCCGGGATTTACGGCAAAACGCGGGTTTTCGTTTGCTGGCGATTAAACCTCTTTTATTTAGCGTCTCATCAAAAATGAAAACATTTTTAAAAACTACAAGTCTCTTGCCTTTTAGTGGTGAAAAAATAATTCGAAAAATCGTTCGGGAAATGAGTTTACTCCCTGGGTACTTTGTTTGTATACATTCGACAATACGGGCCAAGCCTGGGATGTACGGGAAATCGCGGGTTTTCGTTTGCCGGCGATTAAACCTCTTTCATTAAGCGTCTTATCAAAAATGAAAACATTTTTGAAAACTACAAGTCTCGTGCGTTTTAGTGGTGAAAAATAATTTAAAAAATCGTTCGGGAAATGAGTTTACTTCCTGGGTACTTTCTCTGTATACTTTTGACTATACGGGCCGAGTCCGGGATTTACGGGAAATCGCGGGTTTTTGTTTGCCGGCGATTAAACTTCTTTTATTCAGCGTCTCATCAAAAATAAAAACATTTTTGAAAACTACAAGTCTCATGCGTTTTAGTGTTGAAAAAATAATTTAAAAAATCGTTCGGGAAATGAGTTTACTCCGTGGGTACTTTCTTTGTATACCTTTGGCTATACGGGCCGAGTCCGGGATTTACGGGAATTCTCGGGTTTTCGTTTGCCGGCGATTAAACTACTTTTATTTAGCGTCTCATCAAGAATGAAAACATTTTTGAAAACTACAAGTCTCATGCGTTTTAGTGGTGAAAAGATAATTTGAAAAATCGTTCTGGAAATGAGTTTACTCCCTGGGTACTTTCTTTGTATACCTTTGGCTATACGGGCAGAGTCCGGGATTTAAGGGAATTCGCGGGTTTTCGTTTGCCGGCGATTAAACTTCTTTTATTCAGCGTTTCATCAAAAATGAAAACATTTTTGAAAACTACAAGTCTCATGCCTTCTAGTAGTGAAAAATTAATTTAAAAAAACGTTCGGGAAATGAGTTTACTCCCTGGGTACTTTCTTTGTATATATTCGACTATACGGGCCTAGCTCGGGACTTACGGGAAATCGTTAGTTTTCGTTTGCCGGCGATTAAACCTCTTTCATTAAGCGTCTCATCAAAAATGAAAACATTTTTGAAAACTACAAGTCTCATGCGTTTTAGTGGCAAAAAAATAATTTAAAAAATCGTTCTGGAAATGAGTTTACTCCCTGAGTACTTCCTTTGTATACTTTTGACTATACGGGCCGAGTCCGGGATTTACAGGGAATCGCTGGTTTTCGTTTGCCGGCGATTCAACTTCTTTTATTCAGCGTCTCATCAAAAATGAAAACATTCCTGAAAACTACAAGTCTCATGCGTTTTAGTGGTGAAAAAATAATTTAAAAAATCGTTCGGGAAATGAGTTTACTCCCTGGGTACTTTCTTTGTATACTTTTGACTATACGGGCCGAGTCCGGGATTTACTGGAAATCGCGGGTTTTCGTTTGCCGGCGATTAAACTTCTTTTATTCAGCGTCTCATCAGAAATGAAAACATTTTTGAAAACTACAAGTCTCATGCGTTTTAGTGGTAAAAAGATGATTTAAAAAATCGTTCTGGAAATGAGTTTACTCCCTGGGTACTTTCTTTGTATACCTTTGGCTATACGGGCAGAGTCCGGGATTTAAGGGAATTCGCGGGTTTTCGTTTGCCGGCGATTAAACTTCTTTTATTCAGCGTTTCATCAAAAATGAAAACATTTTTGAAAACTACAAGTCTCATGCCATCTAGTAGTGAAAAAATAATTTAAAAAAACGTTCGGGAAATGAGTTTACTCCCTGGGTACTTTCTTTGTATATATTCGACTATACGGGCCTAGCTCGGGACTTACGGGAAATCGTTAGTTTTCGTTTGCCGGCGATTAAACCTCTTTCATTGAGCGTCTCATCAAAAATGAAAACATTTTTGAAAACTACAAGTCTCATGCGTTTTAGTGGCAAAAAAATAATTTAAAAAATCGTTCTGGAAATGAGTTTACTCCCTGAGTACTTCCTTTGCATACTTTTGACTATACGGGCCGAGTCCGGGATTTACAGGGAATCGCTGGTTTTCGTTTGCCGGCGATTCAACTTCTTTTATTCAGCGTCTCATCAAAAATGAAAAACATTCCTGAAAACTACAAGTCTCATGCGTTTTAGTGGTGAAAAAATAATTTAAAAAATCGTTCGGGAAATGAGTTTACTCCCTGGGTACTTTCTTTGTATACTTTTGACTATACGGGCCGAGTCCGGGATTTACTGGAAATCGCGGGTTTTCGTTTGCCGGCGATTAAACTTCTTTTATTCAGCGTCTCATCAGAAATGAAAACATTTTTGAAAACTACAAGTCTCATGCGTTTTAGTGGTAAAAAGATGATTTAAAAAATCGTTCTGGAAATGAGTTTACTCACAGGGTACTTTCTTTGTATACATTCGGCTATACGGGCCAAGCCCGGGATTTACGGCAAAACGCGGGTTTTCGTTTGCTGGCGATTAAACCTCTTTCATTTAGCGTCTCATCAAAAATGAAAACATTTTTGAAAACTACAAGTCTCTTGCCTTTTAGTGGTGAAAAAATAATTCGAAAAATCGTTCGGGAAATGAGTTTACTCCCTGGATACTTTGTTTGTATACATTCGACAATACGGGCCAAGCCTGGGATGTACGGGAAGTCGCGGGTTTTCGTTTGCCGGCGATTAAACCTCTCTCATTAAGCGTCTCATCAAAAATGAAAACATTTTTGAAAACTACAAGTCTCATGCGTTTTAGTGGTGAAAAGATAATTTAAAAAATCGTTCTGGAAATGAGTTTACTCACAGGGTACTTTCTTTGTATATACTCAACTATACTGGCCAAGCACGGGATATACGGGAAATCGCGGGTTTTCGTTTGCCGGCGATTAAACTTCTTTTATTCAGCGTCTCATCAAAAATGAAAACATTTTTGAAAACTACAAGTCTCATGCGTTTTAGTGGTGAAAAAATAATTTAAAAAATCGTTCGGGAATTGAGTTTACTCACAGGGTACTTTCTTTGTATACTTTTGACTATATGGGGCGAGTCCAGGATTTACAGGAAATCGCGGGTTTTCGTTTGCCGGCGATTAAACATCTTTTATTCAGCGTCTCATCAAAAATGAAAACATTTTTGAAAGCTACAAGTCTCATGGGTTTTAGTGGTGAAAAGATAATTTAAAAAATCGTTCTGGAGATGAGTTTACTCCCTGGGTATTTTCTTTGTATACTTTTGACTATACGGGCCGAGTCCGGGATTTACGGGAATTCGCGGGTTTTCGTATGCCGGCGATTAAACTTCTTTTATTCAGCGTCTAATCAAAAATAAAAACATTTTTGAAAACTACAAGTCTCATGCGTTTTAGTGGTGTAAAGATAATTAAAAAAATCGGTCTAGAAAAGAGTTTACTCCCTGGGTACCTTCTTTGTATACTTTTGACTATACGGGCCGAGTCCGGGATTTACGGGAATTCGCGGGTTTTCGTATGCCGGCGATTAAACTTCTTTTATTCAGCGTCTCATCAAAAATAAAAACATTTTTGAAAACTACAAGTCTCATGCGTTTTAGTGGTGTAAAGATAATTAAAAAAATCGGTCTGGAAAAGAGTTTACTCCCTGGGTACCTTCTTTGTATACATTCGACTATACGGGCCTAGTTTGGGATTTACGGGAAATCGCTACTTTTCGTTTGCCGGCGATTAAACCTCTTTCATTAAGCGTCTCATCAAAAATGAAAACATTTTTGAAAACTACAAGTCTCATGCGTTTTAGAGGCGAAAAAATAATTTAAAAAATCGTTCTGGAAATGAGTTTACTCCCTGAGTACTTTCTTTGTATACTTTTGACTATACGGGCCGATTCCGGGATTTACGGGAAATCGCGGGTTTTCGTTTGCCGGCGATTAAACTTCTTTTATTCAGCGTCTCATCAAAAATAAAAACATTTTTGAAAACTACAAGTCTCATGCGTTTTAGTGTTGAAAAAATAATTCAAAAAATCGTTCGGGAAATGAGTTTACTCCGTGGGTACTTTCTTTGTATACCTTTTGCTATACGGGCCGAGTCCGGGATTTACGGGGAATCGCGGGTTTTCGTTTGCCGGCGATTAAACTTCTTTTATTCAGCGTCTCATCAAGAATGAAAACATTTTTGAAAACTACAAGTCTCATGCGTTTTAGTGGTGAAAAGATAATTTAAAAAATCGTTCTGGAAATGAGTTTACTCACAGGGTACTTTCTTTGTATACATTCGACTATACGGGCCAAGCCCGGGATTTACGGGAAATCGCGGGTTTTCGTTTGCCAGCGATTAAACCTCTTTCATTAAGCGTCTCAACAAAAAAGAAAACATTTTTGAAAACTACAAGTCTCATGCCTTCTAGTGGTGAAAAAATAATTTAAAAAAACGTTCGGGAAAAGAGTTTACTCCCTGGGTACTTTCTTTGTATACATTCGACTATACGAGCCTAGCTTGGGATTTACGGGAAATCGCTACTTTTCGTTTGCCGGCGATTAAACCTCTTTCATTAAGCGTCTCATCAAAAATGAAAACATTTTTGAAAACTACAAGTCTCTTGCCTTTTAGTGGTGAAAAAAAAAATTCGAAAAATCGTTCGGGAAATGAGTTTACTCCCTGAGTACTTTGTTTGTATACATTCGACAATACGGGCCAAGCCTGGGATTTACGGGAAATCGCGGGTTTTTGTTTGCCAGCGATTAAACCTCTTTCATTAAGCGTCTCATCAAAAATGAAAACATTTTTGAAAACTACAAGTCTCATGCGTTATAGTGGTGAAAAAATAATTTAAAAAATCGTTCATGAAATGAGTTTACTTCCTGGGTACTTTCTCTGTATACTTTAGACTATACGGGCCGAGTCCGGGATTTACGGGAAATCGCGGGTTTTCGTTTGCCGGCGATTAAACTTCTTTTATTCAGCGTCTCATCAAAAATGAAAACATTTTTGAAAACTACAAGTCTCATACGTTTTAGTGGTGAAAAAATAATTTAAAAAATCGTTCGGGAAATAAGTTTACTCCCTGGGAATTTTTTTTGTATACTTTGACTATACGGGCCGAGTCCGGGATTTGCGGGAAATCGCGGGTTTTAGTTTGCCGGCGATTAAACCTCTTTCATTAAGCGTCTCATCAAAAATGAAAACATTTTTAAAAAATACAAGTCTCATGCGTTTTAGTGGTGAAAAAATAATTAAAAAAATCGTTCGGGAAATGAGTTTACTTTCTTGGTACTTTCTCTGTATACTTTTGACTTTACGGGCCGAGTCCGGGATTTACGGGAAATCGCGGGTTTTCGCTTGCCAGCGATTAAACTTCTTTTATTCAGCGTCTCATCAAAAAAAAAAACATTTTTGAAAACTACAGGTCTCATGCGTTTTAGTGTTTAAAAAATAATTTAAAAAATCGTTCGGGAAATGAGTTTACTCCCTGGGTACTTTCTTTGTATACCTTTAGCTATACGGGCCGAGTCCGGGATTTAAGGGAATTCGCGGGTTTTCGTTTGCCGGCGATTAAACTTCTTTTATTCAGCGTCTCATCAAAAATGAAAACATTTTTGAAAACTACAAGTCTCATGCCTTCTAGTAGTGAAAAAATAATTTAAAAAAACGTTCGGGAAATGAGTTTACTCCCTGGGTACTTTCTTTGTATATATTCGACTATACGGGCCTAGCTCGGGACTTACAGGAAATCGCTAGTTTTCGTTTGCCGGCGATTAAACCTCTTTCATTAAGCGTCTCATCAAAAATGAAAACATTTTTGAAAACTACAAGTCTCATGCGTTTTAGTGGCGAAAAAATAATTTAAAAAATCGTTCTGGAAATGAGTTTACTCCCTGGGTAGTTTCTTTGTATACCTTTAGCTATACGGGCCGAGTCCGGGATTTAAGGGAATTCGCGGGTTTTCGTTTGCCGGCGATTAAACTTCTTTTATTCAGCGTCTCATCAAAAATGAAAACATTTTTGAAAACTACAAGTCTCATGCCTTCTAGTAGTGAAAAAATAATTTAAAAAAACGTTCGGGAAATGAGTTTACTCCCTGGGTACTTTCTTTGTATATATTCGACTATACGGGCCTAGCTCGGGACTTACGGGAAATCGCTAGTTTTCGTTTGCCGGCGATTAAACCTTGATTTTTTTGATTTTTGATTTTCTCTTTATTTAACGTCGATAGATACAATAGTATTTAAATAACTAATTTAAATCGACAACAAAACGTAAAACAAGGCAAACAGCGATAAAAAATAAGAAAAATAAATAAATAAATAAGTAAAGTTAAAATATGTATGGTATATCCATGCATATTTTACAGGTGCAAACATCACCTTCCCAAAATTTTATTGAGCTACGGAAGGCTTCGAGAGAAGGAGCATTCTTTGTAGCGTGAGGCACAGATATCCATAGCTTCCCTGCAATATTTGATAAAGTATTTAAGCCATAGTACGTTGTCCGACAAGTTGGTCGCCTGATCAAATTAAAGCAAAGAAGGTTGTACTTGTTTTCCCTAACAGAAAATATCTCGTTCATATATAGAGGTGACAATCCATTTAAAAATTTGTAAACCTCTTTCATTAAATTCTGTAAATTGATGATGTGAATATTTTTAACATTACATAAAGATAAAAGTTCATCGTAACTGCCATTTATATCGTCCTGTATGATTCTTAGACAACGTTCATGAATACGATTGATTCGATTATTCGCAACTTTTCCACAAAACATCCATACTAAGGGACAGTAAGAAAACTGAGACAAAATCTCTTTCATTAAGCGTCTCATCAAAAATAAAAACATTTTTGAAAACTACAAGTCTCATGCGTTTTAGTGGCAAAAAAATAATTTAAAAAATCGTTCTGGAAATGAGTTTACTCCCTGAGTACTTTCTTTGTATACTTTTGACTATACGGGCCGAGTCCGGGATTTACAGGAAATCGCTGGTTTTCGTTTGCTGGCGATTAAACTTCTTTTATTCAGCGTCTCATCAAAAATGAAAACATTTTTGAAAACTACAAGTCTCATGCCTTCTAGTAGTGAAAAAATAATTTAAAAAAACGTTCGGGAAATGAGTTTACTCCCTGGGTACTTTCTTTGTATATATTCGACTATACGGGCCTAGCTCGGGACTTACGGGAAATCGCTAGTTTTCGTTTGCCGGCGATTAAACCTCTTTCATTAAGCGTCTCATCAAAAATGAAAACATTTTTGAAAACTACAAGTCTCATGCGTTTTAGTGGCGAAAAAATAATTTAAAAAATCGTTCTGGAAATGAGTTTACTCCCTGGGTACTTTCTTTGTATACCTTTAGCTATACGGGCCGAGTCCGGGATTTAAGGGAATTCGCGGGATTTCGTTTGCCGGCGATTAAACTTCTTTTATTCAGCGTCTCATCAAAAATGAAAATATTTTTGAAAACTACAAGTCTCATGCCTTCTAGTAGTGAAAAAATAATTTAAAAAAACGTTCGGGAAATGAGTTTACTCCCTGGGTACTTTCTTTGTATACTTTTGACTATACGGGCCGATTCCGGGATTTACGGGAAATCGCGGGTTTTCGTTTGCCGGCGATTAAACTTCTTTTATTCAGCGTCTCATCAAAAATAAAAACATTTTTGAAAACTACAAGTCTCATGCGTTTTAGTGTTGAAAAAATAATTCAAAAAATCGTTCGGGAAATGAGTTTACTCCGTGGGTACTTTCTTTGTATACCTTTTGCTATACGGGCCGAGTCCGGGATTTACGGGAAATCGCGGGTTTTCGTTTGCCGGCGATTAAACTTCTTTTATTCAGCGTCTCATCAAGAATGAAAACATTTTTGAAAACTACAAGTCTCATGCGTTTTAGTGGTGAAAAGATAATTTAAAAAATCGTTCTGGAAATGAGTTTACTCACAGGGTACTTTCTTTGTATACATTCGACTATACGGGCCAAGCCCGGGATTTACGGGAAATCGCGGGTTTTCGTTTGCCAGCGATTAAACCTCTTTCATTAAGCGTCTCAACAAAAAAGAAAACATTTTTGAAAACTACAAGTCTCATGCCTTCTAGTGGTGAAAAAATAATTTAAAAAAACGTTCGGGAAAAGAGTTTACTCCCTGGGTACTTTCTTTGTATACATTCGACTATACGAGCCTAGCTTGGGATTTACGGGAAATCGCTACTTTTCGTTTGCCGGCGATTAAACCTCTTTCATTAAGCGTCTCATCAAAAATGAAAACATTTTTGAAAACTACAAGTCTCTTGCCTTTTAGTGGTGAAAAAAAAAATTCGAAAAATCGTTCGGGAAATGAGTTTACTCCCTGAGTACTTTGTTTGTATACATTCGACAATACGGGCCAAGCCTGGGATTTACGGGAAATCGCGGGTTTTTGTTTGCCAGCGATTAAACCTCTTTCATTAAGCGTCTCATCAAAAATGAAAACATTTTTGAAAACTACAAGTCTCATGCGTTTTAGTGGTGAAAAAATAATTTAAAAAATCGTTCATGAAATGAGTTTACTTCCTGGGTACTTTCTCTGTATACTTTAGACTATACGGGCCGAGTCCGGGATTTACGGGAAATCGCGGGTTTTCGTTTGCCGGCGATTAAACTTCTTTTATTCAGCGTCTCATCAAAAATGAAAACATTTTTGAAAACTACAAGTCTCATGCGTTTTAGTGGTGTAAAGATAATTAAAAAAATCGGTCTGGAAAAGAGTTTACTCCCTGGGTACCTTCTTTGTATACATTCGACTATACGGGCCTAGTTTGGGATTTACGGGAAATCGCTACTTTTCGTTTGCCGGCGATTAAACCTCTTTCATTAAGCGTCTCATCAAAAATGAAAACATTTTTGAAAACTACAAGTCTCATGCGTTTTAGAGGCGAAAAAATAATTTAAAAAATCGTTCTGGAAATGAGTTTACTCCCTGAGTACTTTCTTTGTATACTTTTGACTATACGGGCCGATTCCGGGATTTACGGGAAATCGCGGGTTTTCGTTTGCCGGCGATTAAACTTCTTTTATTCAGCGTCTCATCAAAAATAAAAACATTTTTGAAAACTACAAGTCTCATGCGTTTTAGTGTTGAAAAAATAATTCAAAAAATCGTTCGGGAAATGAGTTTACTCCGTGGGTACTTTCTTTGTATACCTTTTGCTATACGGGCCGAGTCCGGGATTTACGGGAAATCGCGGGTTTTCGTTTGCCGGCGATTAAACTTCTTTTATTCAGCGTCTCATCAAGAATGAAAACATTTTTGAAAACTACAAGTCTCATGCGTTTTAGTGGTGAAAAGATAATTTAAAAAATCGTTCTGGAAATGAGTTTACTCACAGGGTACTTTCTTTGTATACATTCGACTATACGGGCCAAGCCCGGGATTTACGGGAAATCGCGGGTTTTCGTTTGCCAGCGATTAAACCTCTTTCATTAAGCGTCTCAACAAAAAAGAAAACATTTTTGAAAACTACAAGTCTCATGCCTTCTAGTGGTGAAAAAATAATTTAAAAAAACGTTCGGGAAAAGAGTTTACTCCCTGGGTACTTTCTTTGTATACATTCGACTATACGAGCCTAGCTTGGGATTTACGGGAAATCGCTACTTTTCGTTTGCCGGCGATTAAACCTCTTTCATTAAGCGTCTCATCAAAAATGAAAACATTTTTGAAAACTACAAGTCTCTTGCCTTTTAGTGGTGAAAAAAAAAATTCGAAAAATCGTTCGGGAAATGAGTTTACTCCCTGAGTACTTTGTTTGTATACATTCGACAATACGGGCCAAGCCTGGGATTTACGGGAAATCGCGGGTTTTTGTTTGCCAGCGATTAAACCTCTTTCATTAAGCGTCTCATCAAAAATGAAAACATTTTTGAAAACTACAAGTCTCATGCGTTTTAGTGGTGAAAAAATAATTTAAAAAATCGTTCATGAAATGAGTTTACTTCCTGGGTACTTTCTCTGTATACTTTAGACTATACGGGCCGAGTCCGGGATTTACGGGAAATCGCGGGTTTTCGTTTGCCGGCGATTAAACTTCTTTTATTCAGCGTCTCATCAAAAATGAAAACATTTTTGAAAACTACAAGTCTCATACGTTTTAGTGGTGAAAAAATAATTTAAAAAATCGTTCGGGAAATAAGTTTACTCCCTGGGAATTTTTTTTGTATACTTTGACTATACGGGCCGAGTCCGGGATTTGCGGGAAATCGCGGGTTTTCGTTTGCCGGCGATTAAACGTCTGTTATTCAGCGTCTCATCAAAAATGAAAACATTTTTGAAAACTACAAGTCTCATGCCTTTTAGTGGTGAAAAAATAATTCAAAAAATCGTTCGGGAAATGAGTTTACTTCCTGGGTACTTTCTTTGTATACATTCAACTATACGAGCCAAGCCTGGGATTTACGGGAAATCGCGGGTTTTAGTTTGCCGGCGATTAAACCTCTTTCATTAAGCGTCTCATCAAAAATGAAAACATTTTTAAAAAATACAAGTCTCATGCGTTTTAGTGGTGAAAAAATAATTAAAAAAATCGTTCGGGAAATGAGTTTACTTTCTTGGTACTTTCTCTGTATACTTTTGACTTTACGGGCCGAGTCCGGGATTTACGGGAAATCGCGGGTTTTCGCTTGCCAGCGATTAAACTTCTTTTATTCAGCGTCTCATCAAAAAAAAAAACATTTTTGAAAACTACAGGTCTCATGCGTTTTAGTGTTTAAAAAATAATTTAAAAAATCGTTCGGGAAATGAGTTTACTCCCTGGGTACTTTCTTTGTATACCTTTAGCTATACGGGCCGAGTCCGGGATTTAAGGGAATTCGCGGGTTTTCGTTTGCCGGCGATTAAACTTCTTTTATTCAGCGTCTCATCAAAAATGAAAACATTTTTGAAAACTACAAGTCTCATGCCTTCTAGTAGTGAAAAAATAATTTAAAAAAACGTTCGGGAAATGAGTTTACTCCCTGGGTACTTTCTTTGTATATATTCGACTATACGGGCCTAGCTCGGGACTTACAGGAAATCGCTAGTTTTCGTTTGCCGGCGATTAAACCTCTTTCATTAAGCGTCTCATCAAAAATGAAAACATTTTTGAAAACTACATGTCTCATGCGTTTTAGTGGCGAAAAAATAATTTAAAAAATCGTTCTGGAAATGAGTTTACTCCCTGGGTAGTTTCTTTGTATACCTTTAGCTATACGGGCCGAGTCCGGGATTTAAGGGAATTCGCGGGTTTTCGTTTGCCGGCGATTAAACTTCTTTTATTCAGCGTCTCATCAAAAATGAAAACATTTTTGAAAACTACAAGTCTCATGCCTTCTAGTAGTGAAAAAATAATTTAAAAAAACGTTCGGGAAATGAGTTTACTCCCTGGGTACTTTCTTTGTATATATTCGACTATACGGGCCTAGCTCGGGACTTACGGGAAATCGCTAGTTTTCGTTTGCCGGCGATTAAACCTTGATTTTTTTGATTTTTGATTTTCTCTTTATTTAACGTCGATAGATACAATAGTATTTAAATAACTAATTTAAATCGACAACAAAACGTAAAACAAGGCAAACAGCGATAAAAAATAAGAAAAATAAATAAATAAATAAGTAAAGTTAAAATATGTATGGTATATCCATGCATATTTTACAGGTGCAAACATCACCTTCCCAAAATTTTATTGAGCTACGGAAGGCTTCGAGAGAAGGAGCATTCTTTGTAGCGTGAGGCACAGATATCCATAGCTTCCCTGCAATATTTGATAAAGTATTTAAGCCATAGTACGTTGTCCGACAAGTTGGTCGCCTGATCAAATTAAAGCAAAGAAGGTTGTACTTGTTTTCCCTAACAGAAAATATCTCGTTCATATATAGAGGTGACAATCCATTTAAAAATTTGTAAACCTCTTTCATTAAATTCTGTAAATTGATGATGTGAATATTTTTAACATTACATAAAGATAAAAGTTCATCGTAACTGCCATTTATATCGTCCTGTATGATTCTTAGACAACGTTCATGAATACGATTGATTCGATTATTCGCAACTTTTCCACAAAACATCCATACTAAGGGACAGTAAGAAAACTGAGACAAAATCTCTTTCATTAAGCGTCTCATCAAAAATAAAAACATTTTTGAAAACTACAAGTCTCATGCGTTTTAGTGGCAAAAAAATAATTTAAAAAATCGTTCTGGAAATGAGTTTACTCCCTGAGTACTTTCTTTGTATACTTTTGACTATACGGGCCGAGTCCGGGATTTACAGGAAATCGCTGGTTTTCGTTTGCTGGCGATTAAACTTCTTTTATTCAGCGTCTCATCAAAAATGAAAACATTTTTGAAAACTACAAGTCTCATGCCTTCTAGTAGTGAAAAAATAATTTAAAAAAACGTTCGGGAAATGAGTTTACTCCCTGGGTACTTTCTTTGTATATATTCGACTATACGGGCCTAGCTCGGGACTTACGGGAAATCGCTAGTTTTCGTTTGCCGGCGATTAAACCTCTTTCATTAAGCGTCTCATCAAAAATGAAAACATTTTTGAAAACTACAAGTCTCATGCGTTTTAGTGGCGAAAAAATAATTTAAAAAATCGTTCTGGAAATGAGTTTACTCCCTGGGTACTTTCTTTGTATACCTTTAGCTATACGGGCCGAGTCCGGGATTTAAGGGAATTCGCGGGATTTCGTTTGCCGGCGATTAAACTTCTTTTATTCAGCGTCTCATCAAAAATGAAAATATTTTTGAAAACTACAAGTCTCATGCCTTCTAGTAGTGAAAAAATAATTTAAAAAAACGTTCGGGAAATGAGTTTACTCCCTGGGTACTTTCTTTGTATATATTCGACTATACGGGCCTATCTCGGGACTTACGGGAAATCGCTAGTTTTCGTTTGCCGGCGATTAAACCTCTTTCATTAAGCGTCTCATCAAAAATGAAAACATTTTTGAAAACTACAAGTCTCATGCGTTTTAGTGGCGAAAAAATAATTTAAAAAATCGTTCTGGAAATGAGTTTACTCCCTGAGTACTTTCTTTGTATACTTTTGACTATACGGGACGAGTCCGGGATTTACAGGAAATCGCTGGTTTTCGTTTGCCGGCGATTAAACTTCTTTTATTCAGCGTCTCATCAAAAATGAAAACATTCCTGAAAACTACAAGTCTCATGCGTTTTAGTGGTGAAAAAATAATTTAAAAAATCGTTCGGGAAATGAGTTTACTCCCTGGGTACTTTCTTTGTATACTTTTGACTATACGGGCCGAGTCCGGGATTTACTGGAAATCGCGGGTTTTCGTTTGCCGGCGATTAAACTTCTTTTATTCAGCGTCTCATCAGAAATGAAAACATTTTTGAAAACTACAAGTCTCATGCGTTTTAGTGGTAAAAAGATGATTTAAAAAATCGTTCTGGAAATGAGTTTACTCACAGGGTACTTTCTTTGTATACATTCGACTATACGGGCCAAACCCAGGATTTACGGCAAAACGCGGGTTTTCGTTTGCTGGCGATTAAACCTCTTTCATTTAGCGTCTCATCAAAAATGAAAACATTTTTGAAAACTACAAGTCTCTTGCCTTTTAGTGGTGAAAAAATAATTCGAAAAATCGTTCGGGAAATGAGTTTACTCCCTGGGTACTTTGTTTGTATACATTCGACAATACGGGCCAAGCCTGGGATGTACGGGAAATCGCGGGATTTCGTTTGCCGGCGATTAAACCTCTTTCATTAAGCGTCTCATCAAAAATGAGAACATTTTTGAAAACTACAAGTCTCATGCGTTTTAGTGGTGAAAAAATAATTTAAAAAATCGTTCGGGAAATGAGTTTACTTCCTGGGTCCTTTCTCTGTATACTTTTGACTATACGGGCCGAGTCCGGGATTTACGGGAAATCGCGGGTTTTCGTTTACCGGCGATTAAACTTTTTTTATTCAGCGTCTCATCAAAAATAAAAACATTTTTGAAAACTACAAGTCTCATGCGTTTTAGTGTTGAAAAAATAATTTAAAAAATCGTTTGGGAAATGAGTTTACTCCGTGGGTACTTTCTTTGTATACCTTTGGCTATACGGGCCGAGTCCGGGATTTAAGGGAATTCGCGGGTTTTCGTTTGCCGGCGATTAAACTTCTTTTATTCAGCGTCTCATCAAAAATGAAAACATTTTTGAAAACTACAAGTCTCATGCCTTCTAGTAGTGAAAAAATAATTTAAAAAAACATTCGGGAAATGAGTTTACTCCCTGGGTACTTTCTTTGTATATATTCGACTATACGGGCCTAGCTCGGGACGTACGGGAAATGGCTAGTTTTCGTTTGCCGGCGATTAAACCTCTTTCATTAAGCGTCTCATCAAAAATGAAAACATTTTTGAAAACTACAAGTCTCATGCCTTTTAGTGGTGAAAAAATAATTCAAAAAATCGTTCGGGAAATGAGTTTACTTCCTGGGTACTTTCTTTGTATACATTCAACTATACGGGCCAAGCCTGGGATTTACGGGAAATCGCGGGTTTTAGTTTGCCGGCGATTAAACCTCTTTCATTAAACGTCTCATCAAAAATGAAAACATTTTTGAAAACTACAAGTCTCATGCGTTTTAGTGGTGAAAACATAATTAAAAAAATCGTTCGGGAAATGAGTTTACTTCCTTGGTACTTTCTCTGTATACTTTTGACTTTACGGGCCGAGTCCGGGATTTACGGGAAATCGCGGGTTTTCGCTTGCCGGCGATTAAACTTCTTTTATTCAGCGTCTCATCAAAAAAAAAAACATTTTTGTAAACTACAGGTCTCATGCGTTTTAGTGTTTAAAAAATAATTTAAAAAATCGTTCGGGAAATGAGTTTACTCCCTGGTTACTTTCTTTGTATACCTTTAGCTATACGGGCCGAGTCCGGGATTTAAGGGACTTCGCGGGTTTTCGTTTGCCGGCGATTAAACTTCTTTTATTCAGCGTCTCATCAAAAATGAAAACATTTTTGAAAACTACAAGTCTCATGCCTTCTAGTAGTGAAAAAATAATTTAAAAAAACGTTCGGGAAATGAGTTTACTCCCTGGGTACTTTCTTTGTATATATTCGACTATACGGGCCTAGCTCGGGACTTACGGGAAATCGCTAGTTTTCGTTTGCCGGCGATTAAACCTCTTTCATTAAGCGTCTCATCAAAAATGAAAACATTTTTGAAAACTACAAGTCTCATGCGTTTTAGTGGCGAAAAAATAATTTAAAAAATCGTTCTGGAAATGAGTTTACTCCCTGGGTACTTTCTTTGTATACCTTTAGCTATACGGGCCGAGTCCGGGATTTAAGGGCATTCGCGGGTTTTCGTTTGCCGGCGATTAAACTTCTTTTATTCAGCTTCTCATCAAAAATGAAAACATTTTTGAAAACTACAAGTCTCATGCCTTCTAGTAGTGAAAAAATAATTTAAAAAAACGTTCGGGAAATGAGTTTACTCCCTGGGTACTTTCTTTGTATATATTCGACTATACGGGCCTAGCTCGGGACTTACGGGAAATCGCTAGTTTTCGTTTGCCGGCGATTAAACCTCTTTCATTAAGCGTCTCATCAAAAATGAAAACATTTTTGAAAACTACTAGTCTCATGCGTTTTAGTGGCGAAAAAATAATTTAAAAAATCGTTCTGGAAATGAGTTTACTCCCTGGGTACTTTCTTTGTATACTTTTGACTATACGGGCCGAAGCCGGGATTTACAGGAAATCGCTGGTTTTCGTTTGCCGGCGATTAAACTTCTTTTATTCAGCGTCTCATCAAAAATGAAAACATTTTTGAAAACTACAAGTCTCATGCCTTCTAGTAGTGAAAAAATAATTTAAAAAAACGTTCGGGAAATGAGTTTACTCCCTGGGTACTTTCTTTGTATATATTCGACTATACGGGCCTAGCTCGGGACTTACGGGAAATCGCTAGTTTTCGTTTGCCGGCGATTAAACCTCTTTCATTAAGCGTCTCATCAAAAATGAAAACATTTTTGAAAACTACAAGTCTCATGCGTTTTAGTGGCAAAAAAATAATTTAAAAAATCGTTCTGGAAATGAGTTTACTCCCTGGGTACTTTCTTTGTATACCTTTAGCTATACGGGCCGAGTCCGGGATTTAAGGGAAATCGCGGGTTTTCGTTTGCCGGCGATTAAACTTCTTTTATTCAGCGTCTCATCAAAAATGAAAACATTTTTGAAAACTACAAGTCTCATGCCTTCTAGTAGTGAAAAAATAATTTAAAAAAACGTTCGGGAAATGAGTTTACTCCCTGGGTACTTTCTTTGTATATATTCGACTATACGGGCCTATCTCGGGACTTACGGGAAATCGCTAGTTTTCGTTTGCCGGCGATTAAACCTCTTTCATTAAGCGTCTCATCAAAAATGAAAACATTTTTGAAAACTACAAGTCTCATGCGTTTTAGTGGCGAAAAAATAATTTAAAAAATCGTTCTGGAAATGAGTTTACTCCCTGAGTACTTTCTTTGTATACTTTTGACTATACGGGCTGAGTCCGGGATTTACAGGAAATCGCTGGTTTTCGTTTGCCGGCGATTAAACTTCTTTTATTCAGCGTCTCATCAAAAATGAAAACATTCCTGAAAACTACAAGTCTCATGCGTTTTAGTGGTGAAAAAATAATTTAAAAAATCGTTCGGGAAATGAGTTTACTCCCTGGGTACTTTCTTTGTATACTTTTGACTATACGGGCCGAGTCCGGGATTTACTGGAAATCGCGGGTTTTCGTTTGCCGGCGATTAAACTTCTTTTATTCAGCGTCTCATCAGAAATGAAAACATTTTTGAAAACTACAAGTCTCATGCGTTTTAGTGGTAAAAATATGATTTAAAAAATCGTTCTGGAAATGAGTTTACTCACAGGGTACTTTCTTTGTATACATTCGACTATACGGGCCAAGCCCAGGATTTACGGCAAAACGCGGGTTTTCGTTTGCTGGCGATTAAACCTCTTTCATTTAGCGTCTCATCAAAAATGAAAACATTTTTGAAAACTACAAGTCTCTTGCCTTTTAGTGGTGAAAAAATAATTCGAAAAATCGTTCGGGAAATAAGTTTACTCCCTGGGTACTTTGTTTGTATACATTCGACAATACGGGCCAAGCCTGGGATGTACGGGAAATCGCGGGATTTCGTTTGCCGGCGATTAAACCTCTTTCATTAAGCGTCTCATCAAAAATGAAAACATTTTTGAAAACTACAAGTCTCATGCGTTTTAGTGGTGAAAAAATAATTTAAAAAATCGTTCGGGAAATGAGTTTACTTCCTGGGTACTTTCTCTGTATACTTTTGACTATACGGGCCGAGTCCGGGATTTACGGGAAATCGCGGGTTTTCGTTTACCGGCGATTAAACTTCTTTTATTCAGCGTCTCATCTAAAATAAAAACATTTTTGAAAACTACAAGTCTCATGCGTTTTAGTGTTGAAAAAATAATTTAAAAAATCGTTCGGGAAAAGAGTTTACTCCGTGGGTACTTTCTTTGTATACCTTTGGCTATACGGGCCGAGTCCGGGATTTAAGGGAATTCGCGGGTTTTCGTTTGCCGGCGATTAAACTTCTTTTATTCAGCGTCTCATCAAAAATGAAAACATTTTTGAAAACTACAAGTCTCATGCCTTCTAGTAGTGAAAAAATAATTTAAAAAAACATTCGGGAAATGAGTTTACTTCCTGGGTACTTTCTTTGTATATATTCGACTATACGGGCCTAGCTCGGGACGTACGGGAAATCGCTAGTTTTCGTTTGCCGGCGATTAAACCTCTTTCATTAAGCGTCTCATCAAAAATGAAAACATTTTTGAAAACTACAAGTCTCATGCGTTTTAGTGGCGAAAAAATAATTTAAAAAATCGTTCTGGAAATGAGTTTACTCCCTGAGTACTTTCTTTGTATACTTTTGACTATACGGGCCGAGTCCGGGATTTACAGGAAATCGCTGGTTTTCGTTTGCCGGAGATTAAACTTCTTTTATTCAACGTCTCCTCAAAAATGAAAACATTCCTGAAAACTACAAGTCTCATGCGTTTTAGTGGCGAAAAAATAATTTAAAAAATCGTTCTGGAAATGAGTTTACTCCCTGAGTACTTTCTTTGTATACTTTTGACTATACGGGCCGAAGCCGGGATTTACAGGAAATCGCTGGTTTTCGTTTGCCGGCGATTAAACTTCTTTTATTCAGCGTCTCATCAAAAATGAAAACATTTTTGAAAACTACAAGTCTCATGCCTTCTAGTAGTGAAAAAATAATTTAAAAAAACGTTCGGGAAATGAGTTTACTCCCTGGGTACTTTCTTTGTATATATTCGACTATACGGGCCTAGCTCGGGACTTACGGGAAATCGCTAGTTTTCGTTTGCCGGCGATTAAACCTCTTTCATTAAGCGTCTCATCAAAAATGAAAACATTTTTGAAAACTACAAGTCTCATGCGTTTTAGTGGCGAAAAAATAATTTAAAAAATCGTTCTGGAAATGAGTTTACTCCCTGGGTACTTTCTTTGTATACCTTTAGCTATACGGGCCGAGTCCGGGATTTAAGGGAATTCGCGGGTTTTCGTTTGCCGGCGATTAAACTTCTTTTATTCAGCGTCTCATCAAAAATGAAAACATTTTTGAAAACTACAAGTCTCATGCCTTCTAGTAGTGAAAAAATAATTTAAAAAAACGTTCGGGAAATGAGTTTACTCCCTGGGTACTTTCTTTGTATATATTCGACTATACGGGCCTATCTCGGGACTTACGGGAAATCGCTAGTTTTCGTTTGCCGGCGATTAAACCTCTTTCATTAAGCGTCTCATCAAAAATGAAAACATTTTTGAAAACTACAAGTCTCATGCGTTTTAGTGGCGAAAAAATAATTTAAAAAATCGTTCTGGAAATGAGTTTACTCCCTGAGTACTTTCTTTGTATACTTTTGACTATACGGGCTGAGTCCGGGATTTACAGGAAATCGCTGGTTTTCGTTTGCCGGCGATTAAACTTCTTTTATTCAGCGTCTCATCAAAAATGAAAACATTCCTGAAAACTACAAGTCTCATGCGTTTTAGTGGTGAAAAAATAATTTAAAAAATCGTTCGGGAAATGAGTTTACTCCCTGGGTACTTTCTTTGTATACTTTTGACTATACGGGCCGAGTCCGGGATTTACTGGAAATCGCGGGTTTTCGTTTGCCGGCGATTAAACTTCTTTTATTCAGCGTCTCATCAGAAATGAAAACATTTTTGAAAACTACAAGTCTCATGCGTTTTAGTGGTAAAAAGATGATTTAAAAAATCGTTCTGGAAATGAGTTTACTCACAGGGTACTTTCTTTGTATACATTCGACTATACGGGCCAAGCCCAGGATTTACGGCAAAACGCGGGTTTTCGTTTGCTGGCGATTAAACCTCTTTCATTTAGCGTCTCATCAAAAATGAAAACATTTTTGAAAACTACAAGTCTCATGCGTTTTAGTGGTGAAAAGATAATTTAAAAAATCGTTCTGGAAATGAGTTTACTCCCTGGGTACTTTCTTTGTATACATTCGACTATACGGGCCAAGCCCAGGATTTACGGCAAAACGCGGGTTTTCGTTTGCCGGCGATTAAACTTCTTTTATTCAGCGTCTCATCAAAAATGAAAACATTTTTGAAAACTACAAGTCTCATGCCTTCTAGTAGTGAAAAAATAATTTAAAAAAACGTTCGGGAAATGAGTTTACTCCCTGGGTACTTTCTTTGTATATATTCGACTATACGGGCCTAGCTCGGGACTTACGGGAAATCGCTAGTTTTCGTTTGCCGGCGATTAAACCTCTTTCATTAAGCGTCTCATCAAAAATGAAAACATTTTTGAAAACTACAAGTCTCATGCGTTTTAGTGGCGAAAAAATAATTTAAAAAATCGTTCTGGAAATGAGTTTACTCCCTGGGTACTTTCTTTGTATACCTTTAGCTATACGGGCCGAGTCCGGGATTTAAGGGAATTCGCGGGTTTTCGTTTGCCGGCGATTAAACTTCTTTTATTCAGCGTCTCATCAAAAATGAAAACATTTTTGAAAACTACAAGTCTCATGCCTTCTAGTAGTGAAAAAATAATTTAAAAAAACGTTCGGGAAATGAGTTTACTCCCTGGGTACTTTCTTTGTATATATTCGACTATACGGGCCTATCTCGGGACTTACGGGAAATCGCTAGTTTTCGTTTGCCGGCGATTAAACCTCTTTCATTAAGCGTCTCATCAAAAATGAAAACATTTTTGAAAACTACAAGTCTCATGCGTTTTAGTGGCGAAAAAATAATTTAAAAAATCGTTCTGGAAATGAGTTTACTCCCTGAGTACTTTCTTTGTATACTTTTGACTATACGGGCTGAGTCCGGGATTTACAGGAAATCGCTGGTTTTCGTTTGCCGGCGATTAAACTTCTTTTATTCAGCGTCTCATCAAAAATGAAAACATTCCTGAAAACTACAAGTCTCATGCGTTTTAGTGGTGAAAAAATAATTTAAAAAATCGTTCGGGAAATGAGTTTACTCCCTGGGTACTTTCTTTGTATACTTTTGACTATACGGGCCGAGTCCGGGATTTACTGGAAATCGCGGGTTTTCGTTTGCCGGCGATTAAACTTCTTTTATTCAGCGTCTCATCAGAAATGAAAACATTTTTGAAAACTACAAGTCTCATGCGTTTTAGTGGTAAAAAGATGATTTAAAAAATCGTTCTGGAAATGAGTTTACTCACAGGGTACTTTCTTTGTATACATTCGACTATACGGGCCAAGCCCAGGATTTACGGCAAAACGCGGGTTTTCGTTTGCTGGCGATTAAACCTCTTTCATTTAGCGTCTCATCAAAAATGAAAACATTTTTGAAAACTACAAGTCTCTTGCCTTTTAGTGGTGAAAAAATAATTCGAAAAATCGTTCGGGAAATGAGTTTACTCCCTGGGTACTTTGTTTGTATACATTCGACAATACGGGCCAAGCCTGGGATGTACGGGAAATCGCGGGATTTCGTTTGCCGGCGATTAAACCTCTTTCATTAAGCGTCTCATCAAAAATGAAAACATTTTTGAAAACTACAAGTCTCATGCGTTTTAGTGGTGAAAAAATAATTTAAAAAATCGTTCGGGAAATGAGTATACTTCCTGGGTACTTTCTCTGTATACTTTTGACTATACGGGCCCAGTCCGGGATTTACGGGAAATCGCGGGTTTTCGTTTACCGGCGATTAAACTTCTTTTATTCAGCGTCTCATCAAAAATAAAAACATTTTTGAAAACTACAAGTCTCATGCGTTTTAGTGTTGAAAAAATAATTTAAAAAATCGTTCGGGAAATGAGTTTACTCCGTGGGTACTTTCTTTGTATACCTTTGGCTATACGGGCCGAGTCCGGGATTTAAGGGAATTCGCGGGTTTTCGTTTGCCGTCGATTAAACTTCTTTTATTCAGCGTCTCATCAAAAATGGAAACATTTTTGAAAACTACAAGTCTCATGCCTTCTAGTAGTGAAAAAATAATTTAAAAAAACATTCGGGAAATGAGTTTACTCCCTGGGTACTTTCTTTGTATATATTCGACTATACGGGCCTAGCTCGGGACGTACGGGAAATCGCTAGTTTTCGTTTGCCGGCGATTAAACCTCTTTCATTAAGCGTCTCATCAAAAATGAAAACATTTTTGAAAACTACAAGTCTCATGCGTTTTAGTGGCGAAAAAATAATTTAAAAAATCGTTCTGGAAATGAGTTTACTCCCTGAGTACTTTCTTTGTATACTTTTGACTATACGGGCCGAGTCCGGGATTTACAGGAAATCGCTGGTTTTCGTTTGCCGGCGATTAAACTTCTTTTATTCAACGTCTCATCAAAAATGAAAACATTCCTGAAAACTACAAGTCTCATGCGTTTTAGTGGTGAAAAAATAATTTAAAAAATCGTTCGGGAAATTAGTTTACTCCCTGGGTACTTTCTTTGTATACTTTTGACTATACGGGCCGAGTCCGGGATTTACTGAAAATCGCGGGTTTTCGTTTGCCGGCGATTAAACTTCTTTTATTCAGCGTCTCATCAGAAATGAAAACATTTTTGAAAACTACAAGTCTCATGCGTTTTAGTGGTAAAAAGATGATTTAAAAAATCGTTCTGGAAATGAGTTTACTCACAGGGTACTTTCTTTGTATACATTCGACTATACGGGCCAAGCCCGGGATTTACGGCAAAACGCGGGTTTTCGTTTGCTGGCGATTAAACCTCTTTCATTTAGCGTCTCATCAATAATGAAAACATTTTTGAAAACTACAAGTCTCTTGCCTTTTAGTGGTGAAAAAATAATTCGAAAAATCGTTCGGGAAATGAGTTTACTCCCTGGGTACTTTGTTTGTATACATTCGACAATACGGGCCAAGCCTGGGATGTACGGGAAATCGCGGGTTTTCGTTTGCCGGCGATTAAACCTCTTTCATTAAGCGTCTCATCAAAAATGAAAACATTTTTGAAAACTACAAGTCTCATGCGTTTTAGTGGTGAAAAAATAATTTAAAAAATCGTTCGGGAAATGAGTTTACTTCCTGGGTACTTTCTCTGTATACTTTTGACTATACGGGCCGAGTCCGGGATTTACGGGAAATCGCGGTTTTTCGTTTGCCGGCGATTAAACTTCTTTTATTCAGCGTCTCATCAAAAATAAAAACATTTTTGAAAACTACAAGTCTCATGCGTTTTAGTGTTGAAAAAATAATTTAAAAAATCGTTCGGGAAATGAGTTTACTCCGTGGGTACTTTCTTTGTATACCTTTGGCTATACGGGCCGAGTCCGGGATTTACGGGAATTCGCGGGTTTTCGTTTGCCGGCGATTAAACTTCTTTTATTTAGCGTCTCATCAAGAATGAAAACATTTTTGAAAACTACAAGTCTCATGCGTTTTAGTGGTGAAAAGATAATTTAAAAAATCGTTCTGAAAATGAGTTTACTCCCTGGGTACTTTCTTTGTATACCTTTGGCTATACGGGCCGAGTCCGGGATTTAAGGGAATTCGAGGGTTTTCGTTTGCCGGCGATTAAACTTCTTTTATTCAGCGTTTCATCAAAAATGAAAACATTTTTGAAAACTACAAGTCTCATGCCTTCTAGTAGTGAAAAAATAATTTAAAAAAACGTTCGGGAAATGAGTTTACTCCCTGGGTACTTTCTTTGTATACTTTTGATTATACGGGCCGAGTCCGGGATTTACTGGAAATCGCGGGTTTTCGCTTGCCGGCGATTAAACTTCTTTTATTCAGCGTCTCATCAGAAATGAAAACAATTTTGAAAACTACAAGTCTCATGCGTTTTAGTTGTAAAAAGATGATTTAAAAAATCGTTCTGGAAATGAGTTTACTGACAGGGTACTTTCTTTGTATACATTCGGCTATACGGGCCAAGCCCGGGATTTACGGCAAAACGCGGGTTTTCGTTTGCTGGCGATTAAACCTCTTTCATTTAGCGTCTCATCAAAAATGAAAACATTTTTGAAAACTACAAGTCTCTTGCCTTTTAGTGGTGAAAAAATAATTCGAAAAATCGTTCGGGAAATGAGTTTACTCCCTGGGTACTTTGTTTGTATACATTCGACAATACGGGCCAAGCCTGGGATGTACGGGAAATCGCGGGTTTTCGTTTGCCGGCGATTAAACCTCTTTCATTAAGCGTCTCATCAAAAATGAAAACATTTTTGAAAACTACAAGTCTCATGCGTTTTAGTGGTGAAAAGATAATTTAAAAAATCGTTCTGGAAATGAGTTTACTCACAGGGTACTTTCTTTGCATATACTCAACTATACGGGCCAAGCACGGGATTTACGGGAAATCGCGGGTTTTTGTTTGCCGGCGATTAAACTTCTTTTATTCAGCGTCTCATCAAAAATGAAAACATTTTTGAAAACTACAAGTCTCATGCGTTTTAGTGGTGAAAAAATAATTTAAAAAATCGTTCGGGAATTGAGTTTACTCACAGGGTACTTTCTTTGTATACTTTTGACTATACGGGGCGAGTCCAGGATTTACGGGAAATCGCGGGTTTTCGTTTGCCGGCGATTAAACATCTTTTATTCAGCGTCTCATCAAAAATGAAAACATTTTTGAAAACTACAAGTCTCATGCGTTTTAGTGGTGAAAAGATAATTTAAAAAATCGTTCTGGAAATGAGTTTACTCCCTGGGTATTTTCTTTGTATACTTTTGACTATACGGGCCGAGTCCGGGATTTACGGAAATTCGCGGGTTTTCGTATGCCGGCGATTAAACTTCTTTTATTCAGCGTCTAATGAAAAATAAAAGCATTTTTGAAAACTACAAGTCTCATGCGTTTTAGTGGTGTAAAGATAATTTAAAAAATCGGTCTGGAAAAGAGTTTACTCCCTGGGTACCTTCTTTGTATACATTCGACTATACGGGCCTAGCTCGGGATTTACGGGAAATCGCTACTTTTCGTTTGCCGGCGATTAAACCTCTTTCATTAAGCATCTCATCAAAAATGAAAACATTTTTGAAAACTACAAGTCTCATGCGTTTTAGAGGCGAAAAAATAATTTAACAAAATCGTTCTGGAAATGAGTTTACTCCCTGAGTACTTTCTTTGTATACTTTTGACTATACGAGCCGAGTCCGGGATTTGCGGGAAATCGCGGGTTTTCGTTTGCCAGCGATTAAACCTCTTTCATTAAGCGTCTCATCAAAAATGAAAACATTTTTGAAAACTACAAGTCTCGTTCGTTTTAGTGGTGAAGAAATAATTTAAAAAGTCGTTCGGAAAATGAGTTTCCTCACAGGGTACTTTCTTTGTATACATTCGACTATGCGGGCCAAGTCCGGGATTTACGGGAAATCGCGGGTTTTCGTTTGCCGGCGATTAAACTTCTTTCACTAAGCGTCTCATCAAAGATGAAAACATTCCTAAAAACTACAAGTCTCATGCGTTTTAGTGGTGAAAAAATAATTTAAAAAATCGTTCGGGAAATGAGTTTACTCCCTGGGTACTTTCTTTGTATACTTTTGACTATACGGGCCGAGTTCGGGATTTACGGGAAATTGCGGGTTTTCGTTTGCCGGCGATTACACATCTTTTATTCAGCGTCTCATCAAAAATGAAAACATTTTTGAAAACTACAAGTCTCATGCGTTTTAGTGGTGAAAAGATAATTTAAAAAATCGTTCTGGAAATGAGTTTACTCCCTGGGTATTTTCTTTGTATACTTTTGACTATACGGGCCGAGTCCGGGGTTTACGGGAATTCGCGGGTTTTCGTTTTCCGGCGATTAAACTTCTTTTATTCAGCGTCTCATCAAAAATGAAAACATTTTTGAAAACTACAAGTCTCATACGCTTTAGTGGTGAAAAAATAATTTAAAAAATCGTTCGGGAAATGAGTTTACTCCCTGGGTATTTTTTTGGTATACTTTTGACTATACGGGCCGAGTCCGGGATTTACGGGAAATCGCGGGTTTTCTTTTGCCGGCGATTAAACTTCTTTTATTCCGCGTCTCATCAAAAATGAAAACATTTTTGAAAACTACAAGTCTCATGCGTTTTAGTGGTGAAAAAATAATTTAAAAAGTCGTTCGGGAAATGAGTTTACTCACAGGGTACTTTCTTTGTATACATTCGACTATGCGGGCCAAGTCCGGGATTTACGGGAAATCGCGGGTTTTCGTTTGCCGGCGAGTAAACTTCTTTCATTAAGCGTCTCATCAAAGATGAAAACATTCCTGAAAACTACAAGTCTCATGCGTTTTAGTGGTGAAAAAATAATTTAAAAAATCGTTCGGAAAATGAGTTTACTCCCTGGGTACTTTCTTTGTATACTTTTGATTATACGGGCCGAGTTCGGGATTTACGGGAAATCGCGGGTTTTCGTTTGCCGGCGATTAAACATCTTTTGTTCAGCGTCTCATCAAAAATGAAAACATTTTTGAAAACTACAAGTCTCATGCGTTTTAGTGGTGAAAAGATAATTTAAAAAATCGTTCTGGAAATGAGTTTACTCCCTGGGTATTTTCTTTGTATACTTTTGACTATACGGGCCGAGTCCGGGATTTACGGGAATTCGCAGGGTTTCGTCTGCCGGCGATTAAATTTCTTTTATTCAGCGTCTCACCAAAAATGAAAACATTTTTGAAAACTACAAGTCTCGTACGTTTTAGTGGTGAAAAAATAATTTAAAAAATCGTTCGGGAAATGAGTTTACTCCCTGGGTATTTTTTTGGTATACTTTTGACTATACGGGCCGAGTCCGGGATTTACGGGAAATCGCGGGTTTTCTTTTGCCGGCGATTAAACTTCTTTTATTCCGCGTCTCATCAAAAATGAAAACATTTTTGAAAACTACAAGTCTCATGGGTTTTAGTGGTGAAAAGATAATTTATAAAATCGTTCTGGAAATGAGTTTACTCACAGGGTACTTTCTTTGTATATACTCGACTATAAGGGCCAAGCACGGGATTTACGGGAAATCGCGGGTTTTCGTTTGCCGGCGATTAAACTTCTTTCATTCAACGTGTCATCAAAAATGGAAACATTTTTGAAAACTACAAGTCTCATGCGTTTTAGTGGTGAAAAAACAATTTAAAAAATCGTTCGGGAAATGAGTTTACTGCCTGGGTACTTTCTTTGTATACTTTTGACTATACGGGCCGAAGCCGGGATTTAGGGAAAATTGGGGATTTTCGTTTGCCGGTGATTAAACTTCTTTTATTCAGCGTCTCATCAAAAATGAAAACATTTTTAAAAACGACAAGTCTCATTCGTTCTAGTGGTGCAGAAATAATTTGAAAAATCGTTCGGGAAATCAGTTTACTCCCTGGGTACTTTCTTTATATACATTCGACTATACGGGCCAAGCCCGGGATTTACGGGAAATCGCGGGTTTTCGTTTGCCGGCGATTAAACCTCTTTCATTCAGCGTCTCATCAAAAATAAAAACACTTTTGAAAACTAAAAGTCTCTTGCGTTTTAGTGGTGAAAAAATGATTTAAAAAATCGTTCGGGAAATGAGTTTACTCCCTGAGTACTTCCTTTTTATACTTTTGAGTATACAGGCCGAGTCCGGGTTTTAGGGCAAATTGCGGATTTTATTTTGCCGACGATTAAACTTCTTTTATTCAGCGTCTCATCAAAAATGAAAACATTTTTAAAAACGACAGGTCTCATTCGTTCTAATGGTGCAGAAATAATTTGAAAAATCGTTCGGCAAATCAGTTTACTCCCTGGGTACTTTCTTTATATACATTCCACTATACGGGCCAAGCCCGGGATTTACAGGAAATCGCGGGTTTTCGTTTGTTGGCGATTAAACTTCTTTTATTCAGCGTCTCATCAAAAATGAAAACATATTTGAAAACTACAAGTCTCATGCGTTTTAGTGGTGAAAAAGTAATTTAAAATATCGTTCGGGAAATAAGTTTACTCCCTGGGTACTTTCTCTGTATACTTTTGACTATACGGGCCAAGCCCGGGATTTACGGGAAATCGCGTGTTTTCGTTTTCCGGCGATTAAACCTCTTTCATTAAGCGGCTCATCAAAAATGAACACATTTTTGAAAACTACAAGTCTCATGCGTTTTAGTGGCGAAAAAATAATTTAAAAAATCGTTCGGGAAATGAGTTTACTCCCTGGGTACATTCTTTTTATACTTTTGACTATACGGGCTGAGTCCGGGATTTAGGGGAAATCGCGGGTTTTCATTTGCCGGCGATTAAACTTCTTTTATTCAGCGTCCCATCAAAAATGTAAACATGTTTGAATACTACAAGTCTCATTAGTTCTTGTGGTGCAGAAATATTTTGAAAAATCATTCGGGAAATAAGTTTACTCCCTTGGTACTTTTTTTGTACACTTTTGACTATACGGGCCGAGTTCGGGATTTACGGGAAATCGCGGGTTTTCGTTTGCCGGCGATTAAACGTCTTTTATTCAGCGTCTCATCAAAAGTGAAATCATTTTTGAAAACTACAAGTCTCATGCGTTTTCGTGGTGGAAAAATAATTTAAAAAATTGTTCGGGAAATGAGTTTACTCCCTGAGCACTTTCTTTGTATACTTTTGACTATACGGGCCGAGTCCGGGATTTACGAGAAATCGCGGGTTTTGTTTTCCGGCGATTAAACTTCTTTTATTCAGCGTCGCATCAAAAATGAAAACATTTTTGAAAACTACAAGTCTCATGCTTTTTAGTGGTGAAAAGATAATTTAAAAAATCGTTCTGTAAATGAGTTTACTCACAGGGTACTTTCTTTGTATACATTCGACTATACGGGCGAAACCCAGGATTTACGGGAAATCGCGTGTTTTCGTTTGCCGGCGATTAAACCTCTTTCATTAAGCGACTCATCAAAAATGAAAACATTTTTGAAAACTACAAGTCTCATTCGTTTTAGTGGTGAAATGATAATTTAAAAAATCGTTCTGGAAATGAGTTTACTCACAGGGTACTTTCTTTGTATATACTCAACTATACGGGCCAAGCACGGGATTTACGGGAAATCGCGGGTTTTCGTTTGCCGGCGATTAAACTTCTTTTATTTAGCGCCTCATCAAAAATGAAAACATTTTTGAAAACTACAAGTCTCATGCGTTTTAGTGGTGAAAAAATAATTTAAAAAATCGTTCGGGAATTGAGTTTACTCACAGGGTACTTTCTTTGTATATTTTTGACTATACGGGGCGAGTCCAGGATTTACGGGAAATGGCGGGTTTTAGTTTGCCGGCGATTAAACATCTTTTAATCAGCGTCTCATCAAAAATGAAAACATTTTTGAAAACTACAAGTCTCATGCGTTTTAGTGGTGAAAATATAATTTAAAAAATCGTTCTGGAAATGAGTTTACTCCCTGGGTATTTTCTTTGTATACTTTTGACTATACGGGTCGAGTCCGGGATTTACGGGAATTCACGGGTTTTCGTTTGCCGGCTATTAAACTTCTTTTATTTAGCGTCTCATCAAAAATGAAAACATTTTTGAAAACTACAAGTCTAATACGTTTTAGTGGTTAAAAAATAATTTAAAAAATCGTTCGGGAAATAAGTTTACTCCGTGGGTATTTTTTTGTATACTTTTGACTATACGGGCCGAGTCCGGGATTTACGGAAAATCGCGGGTTTTTGTTTGCCGGCGATTAAACTTCTTTTATTCCGCGTCTCATCAAAAATGAAAACATTTTTGAAAACTACAAGTCTCATGCGTTTTAGTGGTGAAAAAATAATTTAAAAAGTCGTTCGGTAAATGAGTTTACTCACACGTTACTTTCTTTGTATACATTCGACTATGCGGGCCAAGTCCGGGATTTACGGGAAATCGCGGGTTTTCGTTTGCCGCCGATTAAACTTCTTTCATTAAGCGTCTCATCAAAGATAAAAACATTCCTGAAAACTACAAGTCTCATGCGTTTTAGTGGTGAAAAAATAATTGAAAAAATCGTTCTGGAAATGAGTTTACTCACAGGGTACTTTCTTTGTATATACTCAACTATACGGGCCAAGCACGGGATTTACGGGAAATCGCGGGTTTTCGTTTGCCGGCGATTAAACTTCTTTTATTCAGCGTCTCATCAAAAATGAAAACATTTTTGAAAACTACAAGTCTCATGCGTTTTAGTGGTGAAAAAACAATTTAAAAAATCGTTCGGGAAATGAGTTTACTGCCTGGGTACTTTCTTTGTATACTTTTGACTATACGGGCCGAGGCCGGGATTTAGGGAAAATTGGGGATTTTCGTTTGCCGGTGATTAAACTTCTTCTATTCAGCGTCTCATCAAAAATGAAAACATTTTTAAAAACGACAAGTCTCATTCGTTCTAGTGCTTCAGAAATAATTTGAAAAATCGTTCGGGAAATCAGTTTACTCCCTGGGTACTTTCTTTATATACATTCGACTATACGGGCCAAGCCCGGGATTTATGGGAAATCGCGGGTTTTCGTTTGCCGGCGATTAAACCTCTTTCATTCAGAGTCTCATCAAAAATGAAAACACTTTTGAAAACTAAAAGTCTCTTTCGTTTTAGTGGTGAAAAAATGATTTAAAAAATCGTTCGGGAAATGAGTTTACTCCCTGAGTACTTCCTTTTTATACTTTTGACTATACAGGCCGAGTCCGGGATTTAGGGCAAATTGCGGATTTTCTTTTGCCGACGATTGAACTTCTTTTTTTCAGCGTCTCATCAAAAATGAAAACATTTTTAAAAACGACAGGTCTCATTCGTTCTAGTGGTGCAGAAATAATTTGAAAAATCGTTCGGCAAATCAGTTTACTCCCTGGGTACTTTCTTTATATACATTCCACTATACGGGCCAAGCCCGGGATTTACAGGAAATCGCGGGTTTTCGTTTGTTGGCGATTAAACTTCTTTTATTCAGCGTCTCATCAAAAATGAAAACATTTTTGAAAACTACTAGTCTCATGCGTTTTAGTGGTGAAAAAGTAATTTAAAAAATCGTTCGGGAAATGAGTTTACTCACCGGGTACTTCCTTTGTATACATTCGACTATACGGGCCAATCCCGGGATTTACGGAAAATCGCGGGTTTTCGTTTGCCGGCGATTAAACCTCTTTTATTCAGCGTCTCATCATAAATGAAAACATTCCTGAAAACTACAAGTCTCATGCGTTTTAGTGGTGAAAAAACAATTTAAAAAATCGTTCGGGAAATGAGTTTACTGCCTGGGTACTTTCTTTGTATACTTTTGACTATACGGGCCGAGGCCGGGATTTAGGGAAAATTGGGGATTTTCGTTTGCCGGTGATTAAACTTCTTCTATTCAGCGTCTCATCAAAAATGAAAACATTTTTAAAAACGACAAGTCTCATTCGTTCTAGTGCTGCAGAAATAATTTGAAAAATCGTTCGGGAAATCAGTTTACTCCCTGGGTACTTTCTTTATATACATTCGACTATACGGGCCAAGCCCGGGATTTATGGGAAATCGCGGGTTTTCGTTTGCCGGCGATTAAACCTCTTTCATTCAGAGTCTCATCAAAAATGAAAACACTTTTGAAAACTAAAAGTCTCTTGCGTTTTAGTGGTGAAAAAATGATTTAAAAAATCGTTCGGGAAATGAGTTTACTCCCTGAGTACTTCCTTTTTATACTTTTGACTATACAGGCCGAGTCCGGGATTTAGGGCAAATTGCGGATTTTCTTTTGCCGACGATTGAACTTCTTTTTTTCAGCGTCTCATCAAAAATGAAAACATTTTTAAAAACGACAGGTCTCATTCGTTCTAGTGGTGCAGAAATAATTTGAAAAATCGTTCGGCAAATCAGTTTACTCCCTGGGTACTTTCTTTATATACATTCCACTATACGGGCCAAGCCCGGGATTTACAGGAAATCGCGGGTTTTCGTTTGTTGGCGATTAAACTTCTTTTATTCAGCGTCTCATCAAAAATGAAAACATTTTTGAAAACTACTAGTCTCATGCGTTTTAGTGGTGAAAAAGTAATTTAAAAAATCGTTCGGGAAATGAGTTTACTCACCGGGTACTTCCTTTGTATACATTCGACTATACGGGCCAATCCCGGGATTTACGGAAAATCGCGGGTTTTCGTTTGCCGGCGATTAAACCTCTTTCATTAAGCGTCTCATCATAAATGAAAACATTCCTGAAAACTACAAGTCTCATGCGTTTTAGTGGTGAAAAGATATTTTAAAATATCGTTCGGGAAATAAGTTTACTCCCTGGGTACTTTCTCTGTATACTTTTGACTATACGGGCCGAGTCCGGGATTTACGGGAAATCGCGGGTTTTCGTTTGCCGGCGATTAAACTTCTTTTATTCAGCGTCTCATCAAAAATAAAAACATTTTTGAAAACTACAAGTCTCATGCGTTTTAGTGGTGAAAAAATAATTTAAAAAATCGTTCTGGAAATGAGTTTACTCACAGGGTACTTTCTTTGTATATACTCAACTATACAGGCCAAGCACGGGATTTACGGGAAATCGCGGGTTTTCGTTTGCCGGCGATTAAACTTCTTTTATTCAGCGTCTCATCAAAAATGAAAACATTTTTGAAAACTACAAGTCTCATGCGTTTTAGTGGTGAAAAAGCAATTTAAAAAATCGTTCGGGAAATGAGTTTACTGCCTGGGTACTTTCTTTGTATACTTTTGACTATACGGGCCGAGGCCGGGATTTAGGGAAAATTGGGGATTTTCGTTTGCCGGTGATTAAACTTCTTTTATTCAGCGTCTCATCAAAAATGAAAACATTTTTAAAAACGACAAGTCTCATTCGTTCTAGTGCTGCAGAAATAATTTGAAAAATCGTTCGGGAAATCAGTTTACTCCCTGGGTACTTTCTTTATATACATTCGACTATACGGGCCAACCCGGGATTTACGGGAAATCGCGGGTTTTCGTTTGCCGGCGATTAAACCTCTTTCATTCAGAGACTCATCAAAAATGAAAACACTTTTGAAAACTAAAAGTCTCTTGCGTTTTAGTGGTGAAAAAATGATTTAAAAAATCGTTCGGGAAATGAGTTTACTCCCTGAGTACTTCCTTTTTATACTTTTGACTATACAGGCCGAGTCCGGGATTTAGGGCAAATTGCGGATTTTATTTTGCCGACGATTAAACTTCTTTTACTCAGCGTCTCATCAAAAATGAAAACATTTTTAAAAACGACAGGTCTCATTCGTTCCAATGGTGCAGAAATAATTTGAAAAATCGTTCGGGAAATGAGTTTACTCCAAGGGTATTTTCTTTGTATATTTTTGACTATACGGGCCGAGTCCGGGATTTACGGGAAATCGCGGGTTTTCGTTTGCCGGCGATTAAACTTTTTTTATTCCGCGTCTCATCAGAAATGAAAACATTTTTGAAAACTACTAGTCTCATGCGTTTTAGTGGTGAAAAAGTAATTTAAAAAATCGTTCGGGAAATGAGTTTACTCACCGGGTACTTCCTTTGTATACATTCGACTATACGGGCCAATCCCGGGATTTACGGAAAATCGCGGGTTTTCGTTTGCCGGCGATTAAACCTCTTTCATTAAGCGTCTCATCATAAATGAAAACATTCCTGAAAACTACAAGTCTCATGCGTTTTAGTGGTGAAAAGATATTTTAAAATATCGTTCGGGAAATAAGTTTACTCCCTGGGTACTTTCTCTGTATACTTTTGACTATACGGGCCGAGTCCGGGATTTACGGGAAATCGCGGGTTTTCGTTTGCCGGCGATTAAACTTCTTTTATTCAGCGTCTCATCAAAAATAAAAACATTTTTGAAAACTACAAGTCTCATGCGTTTTAGTGGTGAAAAAATAATTTAAAAAATCGTTCTGGAAATGAGTTTACTCACAGGGTACTTTCTTTGTATATACTCAACTATACAGGCCAAGCACGGGATTTACGGGAAATCGCGGGTTTTCGTTTGCCGGCGATTAAACTTCTTTTATTCAGCGTCTCATCAAAAATGAAAACATTTTTGAAAACTACAAGTCTCATGCGTTTTAGTGGTGAAAAAGCAATTTAAAAAATCGTTCGGGAAATGAGTTTACTGCCTGGGTACTTTCTTTGTATACTTTTGACTATACGGGCCGAGGCCGGGATTTAGGGAAAATTGGGGATTTTCGTTTGCCGGTGATTAAACTTCTTTTATTCAGCGTCTCATCAAAAATGAAAACATTTTTAAAAACGACAAGTCTCATTCGTTCTAGTGCTGCAGAAATAATTTGAAAAATCGTTCGGGAAATCAGTTTACTCCCTGGGTACTTTCTTTATATACATTCGACTATACGGGCCAACCCGGGATTTACGGGAAATCGCGGGTTTTCGTTTGCCGGCGATTAAACCTCTTTCATTCAGAGACTCATCAAAAATGAAAACACTTTTGAAAACTAAAAGTCTCTTGCGTTTTAGTGGTGAAAAAATGATTTAAAAAATCGTTCGGGAAATGAGTTTACTCCCTGAGTACTTCCTTCTTATACTTTTGACTATACAGGCCGAGTCCGGGATTTAGGGCAAATTGCGGATTTTATTTTGCCGACGATTAAACTTCTTTTACTCAGCGTCTCATCAAAAATGAAAACATTTTTAAAAACGACAGGTCTCATTCGTTCCAATGGTGCAGAAATAATTTGAAAAATCGTTCGGGAAATGAGTTTACTCCAAGGGTATTTTCTTTGTATATTTTTGACTATACGGGCCGAGTCCGGGATTTACGGGAAATCGCGGGTTTTCGTTTGCCGGCGATTAAACTTTTTTTATTCCGCGTCTCATCAGAAATGAAAACATTTTTGAAAACTACAAGTCTCATGCGTTTTAGTGGTGGAAAGATAATTTAAAAAATCGTTCTGGAAATGAGTTTATTCACAGGGTACTTTCTTGGTATATACTCGACTATAAGGGCCAAGCACGGGATTTACGGGAAATCGCGGGTTTTCGTTTGCCGGCGATTAAACTTCTTTTATTCCGCGTCTCATCAGAAATGAAAACATTTTTGAAAACTACAAGTCTCATGCGTTTTAGTGGTGAAAAGATAATTTAAAAAATCGTTCTGGAAATGAGTTTACTCACAGGGTACTTTCTTTGTATATACTCGACTATAAGGGCCAAGCACGGGATTTACGGGAAATCGCGGGTTTTCGTTTGCCGGCGATTAAACTTCTTTCATTCAGTGTGTCATCAAAAATGGAAACATTTTTGAAAACTACAAGTCTCATGCGTTTTAGTGGTGAAAAAACAATTTAAAAAATCGTTCGGGAAATGAGTTTACTGCCTGGGTACTTTCTTTGTATACTTTTGACTATACGGGCCGAGGCCGGGATTTACGGGAAATCGCGGGTTTTCGTTTGCCGGCGATTAAACCTCTTTCATTCAGCGTCTCATCAAAAATGAAAACACTTTTGAAAACTAAAAGTCTCTTGCGTTTTAGTGGTGAAAAAATGATTTAAAAAATCGTTCGGGAAATGAGTGTACTCCCTGAGTACTTCCTTTTTATACTTTTGACTATACAGGCCGAGTCCGGGATTTAGGGCAAATTGCGGATTTTCTTTTGCCGACGATTAAACTTCTTTTATTCAGCGTCTCATCAAAAATGAAAACATTTTTAAAAACGACAGGTCTCATTCGTTCTAATGGTGCAGAAATAATTTGAAAAATCGTTCCTCAAATCAGTTTACTCCCTGGGTACTTTCTTTATATACATTCCACTATACGGGCCAAGACCGGGATTTACAGGAAATCGCGGGTTTTCGTTTGTTGGCGATTAAACTTCTTTTATTCAGCGTCTCATCAAAAATGAAAACATTTTTGAAAACTACAAGTCTCATGCGTTTTAGTGGTGAAAAAGTAATTTAAAATATCGTTCGGGAAATAAGTTTACTCCCTGGGTACTTTCTCTGTATACTTTTGACTATACGGGCCAAGCCCGGGATTTACGGGAAATCGCAGGTTTTCGTTTGCCAGCGATTAAACCTCTTTCATTAAGCGTCTCAGCAAAAAAGAAAACATTTTTGAAAACTACAAGTCTCATGCCTTCTAGTGGTGAAAAAATAATTTAAAAAAACGTTCGGGAGAAGAGTTTACTCCCTGGGTAATTTCTTTGTATACATTCGACTATACGGGCGTAGCTCTGGATTTACGGGAAATCGCTACTTTTCGTTTGCCGGCGATTAAACCTCTTTCATTATGCGTCTCATCAAAAATGAAAACATTTTTGAAAACTACAAGTCTCATGCGTTTTAGTGGCGAAAAAATAATTTAAAAAATCGTTCTGGAAATGAGTTTACTCCCTGAGTACTTTCTTTGTATACTTTTGACTATACGAGCCGGGTCCAAGATTTACGGGAAATCGCTGGTTTTCGTTTGCCGGCGATTAAACTTCTTTTATTCAGCGTCTCATCAAAAATGAAAACATTTTTGAAAACTACAAGTCTCATTCGTTTTAGTGGTGAAATGATAATTTAAAAAATCGTTCTGGAAATGAGTTTACTCACAGGATACTTTCTTTGTATATACTCAACTATACGGGCCAAGCACGGGATTTACGGGAAATCGCGGGTTTTCGTTTGCCGGCGATTAAACTTCTTTTATTTAGCGTCTCATCAAAAATGAAAACATTTTTGAAAACTACAAGTCTAATACGTTTTAGTGGTTAAAAAATAATTTAAAAAATCGTTCGGGAAATGAGTTTACTCCCTGGGTATTTTTTTGTATACTTTTGACTATACGGGCCGAGTCCGGGATTTACGGGAAATCGCGGGTTTTTGTTTGCCGGCGATTAAACTTCTTTTATTCCGCGCCTCATCAAAAATGAAAACATTTTTGAAAACTACAAGTCTCATGCGTTTTAGTGGTGAAAAATTAATTTAAAAAATCGTTCTGGAAATGAGTTTACTCCCTGGGTATTTTCTTTGTATACTTTTGACTATACGGGTCGAGTCCGGGATTTACGGAAATTCACGGGTTTTCGTTTGCCGGCTATTAAACTTCTTTTATTTAGCGTCTCATCAAAAATGAAAACATTTTTGAAAACTACAAGTCTAATACGTTTTAGTGGTTAAAAAATAATTTAAAAAATCGTTCGGGAAATGAGTTTACTCCCTGGGTATTTTTTTGTATACTTTTGTCTATACGGGCCGAGTCCGGGATTTACGGGAAATCGCGGGTTTTTGTTTGCCGGCGATTAAACTTCTTTTATTCCGCGTCTCATCAAAAATGAAAACATTTTTGAAAACTACAAGTCTCATGCGTTTTAGTGGTGAAAAAATAATTTAAAAAGTCGTTCGGTAAATGAGTTTACTCACAGGTTACTTTCTTTGTATACATTCGACTATGCGGGCCAAGTCCGGGATTTACGGGAAGTCGCGGGTTTTCGTTTGCCGGCGATTAAACTTCTTTCATTAAGCGTCTCATCAAAGATAAAAACATTCCTGAAAACTACAAGTCTCATGCGTTTTAGTGGTGAAAAAATAATTTAAAAAATCGTTCTGGAAATGAGTTTACTCACAGGGTACTTTCTTTGTATATACTCAACTATACGGGCCAAGCACGGGATTTACGGGAAATCACGGGTTTTCGTTTGCCGGTGATTAAACTTCTTTTATTCAGCGTCTCATCAAAAATGAAAACATTTTTGAAAACTACAAGTCTCATGCGTTTTAGTGGTGGAAAAACAATTTAAAAAATCGTTCGGGAAATGAGTTTACTGCCTGGGTACTTTCTTTGTATACTTTTGACTATACGGGCCGAGGCCGGGATTTAGGGAAAATTGGGGATTTTCGTTTGCCGGTGATTAAACTTCTTTTATTCAGCGTCTCATCAAAAATGAAAACATTTTTAAAAACGACAAGTCTCATTCGTTCTAGTGCTGCAGAAATAATTTGAAAAATCGTTCGGGAAATCAGTTTACTCCCTGGGTACTTTCTTTATATACATTCGACTATACGGGCCAAGCCCGGGATTTACGGGAAATCGCGGGTTTTCGTTTGCCGGCGATTAAACCTCTTTCATTCAGAGTCTCATCAAAAATGAAAACACTTTTGAAAACTAAAAGTCTCTTGCGTTTTAGTGGTGAAAAAATGATTTAAAAAATCCTTCGGGATATGAGTTTACTCCCTGAGTACTTCCTTTTTATACTTTTGACTATACAGGCCGAGTCCGGGATTTAGGGCAAATTGCGGAATTTCTTTTGCCGACGATTGAACTTCTTTTTTTCAGCGTCTCATGAAAAATGAAAACATTTTTAAAAACGACAGGTTTCATTCGTTCTAGTGGTGCAGAAATAATTTGAAAAATCGTTCGGCAAATCAGTTTACTCCCTGGGTACTTTCTTTATATACATTCCACTATACGGACCAAGCCCGGGATTTACAGGAAATCGCGGGTTTTCGTTTGTTGGCGATTAAACTTCTTTTATTCAGCGTCTCATCAAAAATGAAAACATTTTTGAAAACTACAAGTCTCATGCGTTTTAGTGGTGAAAAAGTAATTTAAAAAATCGTTTGGGAAATGAGTTTACTCACCGGGTACTTCCTTTGTATACATTCGACTATACGGGCCAATCCCGGGATTTACGGAAAATCGCGGGTTTTCGTTTGCCGGCGATTAAACCTCTTTCATTAAGCGTCTCATCAAAAATGAAAACATTCCTGAAAACTACAAGTCTCATGCGTTTTAGTGGTGAAAAGATATTTTAAAATATCGTTCGGGAAATAAGTTTACTCCCTGGGTACTTTCTCTGTATACTTTTGACTATACGGGCCGAGTCCGGGATTTACGGGAAATCGCGATTTTTCGTTTGCCGGCGATTAAACTTCTTTTATTCAGCGTCTCATCAAAAATAAAAACATTTTTGAAAACTACAAGTCTCATGCGTTCTAGTGTTGAAAAAATAATTTAAAAAATCGTTCGGGAAATGAGTTTACTCCCTGGGTACTTTCTTTGTATACTTTTGACTATACGGGCCGAGGCCGGGATTTAGGGAAAATTGGGGATTTTCGTTTGCCGGTGATTAAACTTCTTTTATTCAGCGTCTCATCAAAAATGAAAACATTTTTAAAAACGACAAGTCTCATTCGTTCTAGTGCTGCAGAAATAATTTGAAAAATCGTTCGGGAAATCAGTTTACTCCCTGGGTACTTTCTTTATATACATTCGACTATACGGGCCAAGCCCGGGATTTACGGGAAATCGCGGGTTTTCGTTTGCCGGCGATTAAACCTCTTTCATTCAGAGTCTCATCAAAAATGAAAACATTTTTGAAAACTACAAGTCTCATGCGTTTTAGTGGTGAAAAAGTAATTTAAAAAATCGTTTGGGAAATGAGTTTACTCACCGGGTACTTCCTTTGTATACATTCGACTATACGGACCAATCCCGGGATTTACGGAAAATCGCGGGTTTTCGTTTGCCGGCGATTAAACCTCTTTCATTAAGCGTCTCATCAAAAATGAAAACATTCCTGAAAACTACAAGTCTCATGCGTTTTAGTGGTGAAAAGATATTTTAAAATATCGTTCGGGAAATAAGTTTACTCCCTGGGTACTTTCTCTGTATACTTTTGACTATACGGGCCGAGTCCGGGATTTACGGGAAATCGCGGGTTTTCGTTTGCCGGCGATTAAACTTCTTTTATTCAGCGTCTCATCAAAAATAAAAACATTTTTGAAAACTACAAGTCTCATGCGTTCTAGTGTTGAAAAAATAATTTAAAAAATCGTTCGGGAAATGAGTTTACTCCCTGGGTACTTTCTTTGTATACCTTTGGCTATACGCGCCGAGTCCAGGATTTACGGGAATTCGCGGGTTTTCGTTTGCCGGCGATTAAACTTCTTTTATTCAGCGTCTCATCAAAAATGAAAACATTTTTGAAAACTACAAGTCTCATGCGTTTTAGTGGTGAAAAGATAATTTAAAAAATCGTTCTGGAAATGAGTTTACTCACAAGGTACTTTCTTTGTATACATTAAAATATACGGGCAAAACCCGGGATTTACGGGAAATCGCGGGTTTTCGTTTGCCGGCGATTAAACTTCTCTTATTCAGCGTCTCATCAAAAATATAAACATTTTTGAAAACTACAAGTCTCATGCGTTTTAGTGTTGAAAAAATAATTTAAAAAATCGTTCGGGAAATGAGTTTACTCCCTGGGTACTTTCTTTGTATACCTTTGGCTATACGGGCCGAGTCCGGGATTTACGGGAATTCGCGGGTTTTCGTTTGCCGGCGATTAAACGTCTTTTATTCAGCGTCTCATCAAAAATGAAAACAATTTTAAAAACTACAAGTCTCATGCGTTTTAGTGGTGAAAAGATAATTTAAAAAATCGTTCTGGAAATGAGTTTACTCACAGGGTACTTTCTTTGTATACATTCGACCATACGGGCCAAGCCCGGGATTTACGGGAAATCGCGGGTTTTCGTTTGCCGGCGATTAAACCTCTTTTATTAAGCCTCTCATTAAAAATGAAAACATTTTTGAAAACTACAAGTCTCATGCGTTTTAGTGGTGAAAAAATAATTTAAAAAGTCGTTCGGGAAATGAGTTTACTCACATGGTACTTTCTTTGTATACATTCGACTATGCGGGCCAAGTCCGGGATTTACGGGAAATCGCGGGTTTTCGTTTGCCGGCAATTAAACTTCTTTCATTAAGCGTCTCATCAAAGATGAAAACATTCCTGAAAACTACAAGTCTCATGCGTTTTAGTGGTGAAAAAATAATTTAAAAAATCGTTCAGGAAATGAGTTTACTCCCTGGGTACATTCTTTGTATACTTTTGACTATACGGGCCGAGTTCGGGATTTACGGGAAATCGCGGGTTTTCGTTTGCCGGCGATTAAACATCTTTTATTCAGCGTCTCATCAAAAATAAAAACATTTTTGAAAACTACAAGTCTCATGCGTTTTAGTGGTGAAAAGATAATTTAAAAAATCGTTCTGGAAATGAGTTTACTCCCTGGGTATTTTCTTCGTATACTTTTGACTATACGGGCCGAGTCCGGGATTTACCGGAATTCGCAGGGTTTCGTTTGCCGGCGATTAAATTTCTTTTATTCAGCGTCTCACCAAAAATTAAAACATTTTTGAAAACTACAAGTCTCGTGCGTTTTAGTGGTGAAAAGATAATTTAAAAAATCGTTCTGAAAATGAGTTTACTCCCAGGGTACTTTCTTTGTATACTTTTGACTATACGGGCCGAGTCCGGGATTTACGGGAAATCGCAGGTTTTCGTTTGCCGGCGATTAAACTTCTTTTATTCAGCGTCTCATTAAAAATGAAAACATTTTTGAAAACTACAAGTCTCATGCGTTTTAGTGGTGAAAAAATAATTTAAAAAGTCGTTCGGGAAATGAGTTTACTCACATGGTACTTTCTTTGTATACATTCGACTATGCGGGCCAAGTCCGGGATTTACGGGAAATCGCGGGTTTTCGTTTGCCGGCAATTAAACTTCTTTCATTAAGCGTCTCATCAAAGATGAAAACATTCCTGAAAACTACAAGTCTCATGCGTTTTAGTGGTGAAAAAATAATTTAAAAAATCGTTCAGGAAATGAGTTTACTCCCTGGGTACATTCTTTGTATACTTTTGACTATACGGGCCGAGTTCGGGATTTACGGGAAATCGCGGGTTTTCGTTTGCCGGCGATTAAACATCTTTTATTCAGCGTCTCATCAAAAATAAAAACATTTTTGAAAACTACAAGTCTCATGCGTTTTAGTGGTGAAAAGATAATTTAAAAAATCGTTCTGGAAATGAGTTTACTCCCTGGGTATTTTCTTCGTATACTTTTGACTATACGGGCCGAGTCCGGGATTTACCGGAATTCGCAGGGTTTCGTTTGCCGGCGATTAAATTTCTTTTATTCAGCGTCTCACCAAAAATTAAAACATTTTTGAAAACTACAAGTCTCGTGCGTTTTAGTGGTGAAAAGATAATTTAAAAAATCGTTCTGAAAATGAGTTTACTCCCAGGGTACTTTCTTTGTATACTTTTGACTATACGGGCCGAGTCCGGGATTTACGGGAAATCGCGGGTTTTCGTTTGCCGGCGATTAAACTTCTTTTATTCAGCGTCTCATCAAAAATGAAAACATTTTTGTAAACTACAAGTCTCATATGTTTTAGTGGTGAACAAATAATTTAAAAAATCGTTCGGGAAATGAGTTTACTCCAAGGGTATTTTCTTTGTATATTTTTGACTATACGGGCCGTGTCCGGGATTTCGGGAAATCGCGGGTTTTCGTTTGCCGGCGATTAAACTTCTTTTATTCCGCGTCTCACCAAAATGAAAACATTTTTGAAAACTACAAGTCTCATGCGTTTTAGTGGTGAAAAAACAATTTAAAAAATCGTTCGGGAAATGAGTTTACTGCCTGGGTACTTTCTTTGTATACCTTTGACTATACGGGCCGAGGCCGGGATTTAGGGAAAATTGGGGATTTTCGTTTGCCGGTGATTAAACTTCTTTTATTCAGCGTCTCATCAAAAATGAAAACATTTTTAAAAACGACAAGTCTCATTCGTTCTAGCGCTGCAGAAATAATTTGAAAAATCGTTCGGGAAATCAGTTTACTCCCTGGGTACTTTCTTTATATACATTCGACTATACGGGCCAAGCCCGGGATTTACGGAAAATCGCGGGTTTTCGTTTGCCGGCGATTAAACCTCTTTTATTCAGAGTCTCATCAAAAATAAAAACATTTTTGAAAACTACAAGTCTCGTGCGTTTTAGTGGTGAAAAGATAATTTAAAAAATCGTTCTGAAAATGAGTTTACTCCCAGGGTACTTTCTTTGTATACTTTTGACTATACGGGCCGAGTCCGGGATTTACGGGAAATCGCGGGTTTTCGTTTGCCGGCGATTAATCTTCTTTTATTCAGCGTCTCATCAAAAATGAAAACATTTTTGTAAACTACAAGTCTCATATGTTTTAGTGGTGAACAAATAATTTAAAAAATCGTTCGGGAAATGAGTTTACTCCAAGGGTATTTTCTTTGTATATTTTTGACTATACGGGCCGTGTCCGGGATTTACGGGAAATCGCGGGTTTTCGTTTGCCGGCGATTAAACTGCTTTTATTCCACGTCTCATCAAACATGAAAACATTTTTGAAAACTACAAGTCTCATGCGTTTTAGTGGTGAAAAAACAATTTAAAAAATCGTTCGGGACATGAGTTTACTGCCTGGGTACTTTCTTTGTATACCTTTGACTATACGGGCCGAGGCCGGGATTTAGGGAAAATTGGGGATTTTCGTTTGCCGGTGATTAAACTTCTTTTATTCAGCGTCTCATCAAAAATGAAAACATTTTTAAAAACGACAAGTCTCATTCGTTCTAGTGCTGCAGAAACAATTTGAAAAATCGTTCGGGAAATCAGTTTACTCCCTGGGTACTTTCTTTATATACATTCGACTATACGGGCCAAGCCCGGGATTTACGGGAAATCGCGGGTTTTCGTTTGCCGGCGATTAAACCTCTTTCATTCAGAGTCTCATCAAAAATGAAAACACTTTTGAAAACTAAAAGTCTCTTTCGTTTTAGTGGTGAAAAAATGATTTAAAAAATCGTTCGGGAAATGAGTTTACTCCCTGAGTACTTCCTTTTTATACTTTTGACTATACAGGCTGAGTCCGGGATTTAGGGCAAATTGCGGATTTTCTTTTGCCGACGATTAAACTTCTTTTTTTCAGCGTCTCATCAAAAATGAAAACATTTTTAAAAACGACAGGTCTCATTCGTTCTAGTGGTGCAGAAATAATTTGAAAAATCGTTCGGCAAATCAGTTTACTCCCTGGGTACTTTCTTTATATACATTCCACTATACGGGTCAAGCCCGGGATTTACAGGAAATCGCGGGTTTTCATTTTTTGGCGATTAAACTTCTTTTATTCAGCGTCTCATCAAAAATGAAAACATTTTTGAAAACTACAAGTCTCATGCGTTTTAGTGGTGAAAAAGTAATTTAAAAAATCGTTCGGGAAATGAGTTTACTCACCGGGTACTTCCTTTGTATACATTCGACTATACGGGCCAATCCCGGGATTTACGGAAAATCGCGGGTTTTCGTTTGCCGGCGATTAAACCTCTTTCATTAAGCGTCTCATCAAAAATGAAAACATTCCTGAAAACTACAAGTCTCATGCGTTTTAGTGGTGAAAAGATATTTTAAAATATCGTTCGGGAAATAAGTTTACTCCCTGGGTACTTTCTCTGTATACTTTTGACTATACGGGCCGAGTCCGGGATTTACGGGAAATCGCGGGTTTTCGTTTGCCGGCGATTAAATTTCTTTTATTCAGCGTCTCACCAAAAATGAAAACATTTTTAAAAACTACAAGTCTCATGCGTTTTAGTCGTGAAAAGATAATTTAAAAAATCGTTCGGGAAATGAGTTTACTCCCTGAGTACTTCCTTTTTATACTTTTGACTATACAGGCCGAGTCCGGGATTTAGGGCAAATTGCGGATTTTCTTTTGCCAACGATTAAACTTCTTTTTTTCAGCGTCTCATCAAAAATGAAAACATTTTTAAAAACGAAAGGTCTCATTCGTTCTAGTGGTGCAGAAATAATTTGAAAAATCGTTCGGCAAATCAGTTTACTCCCTGGGTACTTTCTTTATATACATTCCACTATACGGGTCAAGCCCGGGATTTACAGGAAATCGCGGGTTTTCGTTTGTTGGCGATTAAACTTCTTTTATTCAGCGTCTCATCAAAAATGAAAACATTTTTGAAAACTACAAGTCTCATGCGTTTTAGTGGTGAAAAAGTAATTTAAAAAATCGTTCGGGAAATGAGTTTACTCACCGGGTACTTCCTTTGTATACATTCGACTATACGGGCCAATCCCGGGATTTACGGAAAATCGCGGGTTTTCGTTTGCCGGCGATTAAACCTCTTTCATTAAGCGTCTCATCAAAAATGAAAACATTCCTGAAAACTACAAGTCTCATGCGTTTTAGTGGTGAAAAGATATTTTAAAATATCGTTCGGGAAATAAGTTTACTCCCTGGGTACTTTCTCTGTATACTTTTGACTATACGGGCCGAGTCCGGGATTTACGGGAAATCGCGGGTTTTCGTTTGCCGGCAATTAAACTTCTTTTATTCAGCGTCTCATCAAAAATAAAAACATTTTTGAAAACTACAAGTCTCATGCGTTCTAGTGTTGAAAAAATAATTTAAAAAATCGTTCGGGAAATGAACGGGAAATTAAACCTCTTTCATTCAGAGTCTCATCAAAAATGAAAACATTTTTGAAAACTACAAGTCTCATGCGTTTTAGTGCTGAAAAAGTAATTTAAAAAATCGTTTGGGAAATGAGTTTACTCACCGGGTACTTCCTTTGTATACATTCGACTATACGGGCCAATCCTGGGATTTACGGAAAATCGCGGGTTTTCGTTTGCCGGCGATTAAACCTCTTTCATTAAGCGTCTCATCAAAAATCAAAACATTCCTGAAAACTACAAGTCTCATGGGTTTTAGTGGTGAAAAGATATTTTAAAATATCGTTCGGGAAATAAGTTTACTCCCTGGGTACTTTCTCTGTATACTTTTGACTATACGGGCCGAGTCCGGGATTTACGGGAAATCGCGGGTTTTCGTTTGCCGGCGATTAAACTTCTTTTATTCAGCGTCTCATCAAAAGTAAAAACATTTTTGAAAACTACAAGTCTCATGCGTTCTAGTGTTGAAAAAATAATTTAAAAAATCGTTCGGGAAATAAGTTTACTCCCTGGGTACTTTCTCTGTATACTTTTGACTATACGGGCCGAGTCCGGGATTTACGGGAAATCGCGGGTTTTCGTTTGCCGGCAATTAAACTTCTTTTATTCAGCGTCTCATCAAAAATAAAAACATTTTTGAAAACTACAAGTCTCATGCGTTCTAGTGTTGAAAAAATAATTTAAAAAATCGTTCGGGAAATGAACGGGAAATTAAACCTCTTTCATTCAGAGTCTCATCAAAAATGAAAACATTTTTGAAAACTACAAGTCTCATGCGTTTTAGTGCTGAAAAAGTAATTTAAAAAATCGTTTGGGAAATGAGTTTACTCACCGGGTACTTCCTTTGTATACATTCGACTATACGGGCCAATCCTGGGATTTACGGAAAATCGCGGGTTTTCGTTTGCCGGCGATTAAACCTCTTTCATTAAGCGTCTCATCAAAAATCAAAACATTCCTGAAAACTACAAGTCTCATGGGTTTTAGTGGTGAAAAGATATTTTAAAATATCGTTCGGGAAATAAGTTTACTCCCTGGGTACTTTCTCTGTATACTTTTGACTATACGGGCCGAGTCCGGGATTTACGGGAAATCGCGGGTTTTCGTTTGCCGGCGATTAAACTTCTTTTATTCAGCGTCTCATCAAAAGTAAAAACATTTTTGAAAACTACAAGTCTCATGCGTTCTAGTGTTGAAAAAATAATTTAAAAAATCGTTCGGGAAATGAGTTTACTCCCTGGGTACATTCTTTGTATACTTTTGACTATACGGGCCGAGTTCGGGATTTACGGGAAATCGCGGGTTTTCGTTTGCCGGCGATTAAACATCTTTTATTCAGCGTCTCATCAAAAATGAAAACATTTTTGAAAACTACCAGTCTCATGCGTTTTAGTGGTGAAAAGATAATTTAAAAAATCGTTCTGGAAATGAGTTTACTCCCTGGGTATTTTCTTCGTATACTTTTGACTATACCGGCCGAGTCCGGGTTTTACCGGAATTCGCAGGGTTTCGTTTGCCGGCGATTAAATTTCTTTTATTCAGCGTCTCACCAAAAATGAAAACATTTTTAAAAACTACAAGTCTCATGCGTTTTAGTGGTGAAAAGATAATTTAAAAAATCGTTCTGGAAATGAGTTTACTCACAGGGTACTTTCTTTGTATATACTCGACTATAAGGGCCAAGCACGGGATTTACGGGAAATCGCGGGTTTTCGTTTGCCGGCGATTAAACTTCTTTCATTCAGCGTGTCATCAAAAATGGAAACATTTTTGAAAACTACAAGTCTCATTCGTTCTAGTGGTGCAGAAATAATTTGAAAAATCGTTCGGGAAATGAGTTTACTCCAAGGGTATTTTCTTTGTATATTTTTGACTATACGGGCCGTGTCCGGGATTTACAGGAAATCGCGGGTTTTCGTTTGCCGGCGATTAAACTTCTTTTATTCAGCGTCTCATCAAAAATGAAAACATTTTTGAAAACTACAAGTCTCATGCGTTTTAGTGGTGAAAAGATAATTTAAAAAATCGTTCTGGAAATGAGTTTACTCACAGGGTACTTTCTTTGTATATACTCGACTATAAGGGCCAAGCACGGGATTTACGGGAAATCGCGGGTTTTCGTTTGCCGGCGATTAAACTTCTTTCATTCAGCGTGTCATCAAAAATGGAAACATTTTTGAAAACTACAAATCTCATTCGTTCTAGTGGTGCAGAAATAATTTGAAAAATCGTTCGGGAAATCAGTTTACTCCCTGGGTACTTTCTTTATATACATTCGACTATACGGGCCAAGCTCGGGATTTACGGGAAATCGCGGGTTTTCGTTTGCCGGCGATTAAACTTCTTTTATTCAGCGTCTCATCAAAAATGAAAACATTTTTGAAAACTACAAGTCTCATGCGTTTTAGTGGTGAAAAAACACTTTAAAAAATCGTTCGGGAAATGAGTTTACTGCCTGGGTACTTTCTTTGTATACTTTTGACTATACGGGCCGAGGCCGGGATTTAGGGAAAATTGGGGATTTTCGTTTGCCGGTGATTAAACTTCTTTTATTCAGCGTCTCATCAAAAATGAAAACATTTTTAAAAACGGCAGGTCTCATTCGTTCTAGTGGAGCAGAAATAATTTGAAAAATCGTTCGGCAAATCAGTTTACTCCCTGGGTACTTTCTTTATATACATTCCACTATACGGGCCAAGCCCGGGATTGACAGGAAATCACGGGTTTTCGTTTGTTGGCGATTAAACTTCTTTTATTCAGCGTCTCATCAAAAATGAAAACATTTTTGAAAACTACAAGTCTCATGCGTTTTTGTGCTGAAAAAGTAATTTAAAAAATCGTTTGGGAAATGAGTTTACTCACCGGGTACTTCCTTTGTATACATTCGACTATACGGGCCAATCCTGGGATTTACGGAAAATCGCGGGTTTTCGTTTGCCGGCGATTAAACCTCTTTCATTAAGCGTCTCATCAAAAATCAAAACATTCCTGAAAACTACAAGTCTCATGCGTTTTAGTGGTGAAAAGATATTTTAAAATATCGTTCGGGAAATAAGTTTACTCCCTGGGTACTTTCTCTGTATACTTTTGACTATACGGGCCGAGTCCGGGATTTACGGGAAATCGCGGGTTTTCGTTTGCCGGCGATTAAACTTCTTTTATTCAGCGTCTCATCAAAAGTAAAAACATTTTTGAAAACTACAAGTCTCATGCGTTCTAGTGTTGAAAAAATATTTTAAAAAATCGTTCGGGAAATGAGTTTACTCCCTGGGTACTTTCTTTGTATACCTTTGGCTATACGCGCCGAGTCCAGGATTTACGGGAATTCGCGGGTTTTCGTTTGCCGGCGATTGAACTTCTTTTATTCAGCGTCTCATCAAAAATGAAAACATTTTTGAAAACTACAAGTCTCATGCGTTTTAGTGGTAAAAAGATAATTTAAAAAATCGTTCTGGAAATGAGTTTACTCACAGGGTACTTTCTTTGTATACATTCAAATATACGGGCAGAGCCCGGGATTTACGGGAAATCGCGAGTTTTCGTTTGCCGGCGATTAAACTTCTCTTATTCAGCGTCTCATCAAAAATATAAACATTTTTGAAAACTACAAGTCTCATGCGTTTTAGTGTTGAAAAAATAATTTAAAAAATCGTTCGGGAAATGAGTTTACTCCCTCGGTACTTTCTTTGTATACCTTTGGCTATACGGGCCGAGTCCGGGATTTACGGGAATTCGCGGGTTTTCGTTTGCCGGCGATTAAACGTCTTTTATTCAGCGTCTCATCAAAAATGAAAACAATTTTAAAAACTACAAGTCTCATGCGTTTTAGTGGTGAAAAGATAATTTAAAAAATCGTTCTGGAAATGAGTTTACTCACAGGGTACTTTCTTTGTATACATTCGACCATACGGGCCAAGCCCGGGATTTACGGGAAATCGCGGGTTTTCGTTTGCCGGTGATTAAACTTCTTTCATTAAGCGTCTCATCAAAGATGAAAACATTCCTGAAAACTACAAGTCTCATGCGTTTTAGTGGTGAAAAAATAATTTCTTTTCTTTTGGTTTTCGTTTGCCGGCGATTAAACATCTTTTATTCAGCGTCTCATCAAAAATGAAAACATTTTTGAAAACTACAAGTCTCATGCGTTTTAGTGGTGAAAAGATAATTTAAAAAATCGATCTGGAAATGAGTTTACTCCCTGGGTATTTTCTTCGTATACTTTTGACTATACGGGCCGAGTCCGGGATTTACCGGAATTCGCAGGGTTTCGTTTGCCGGCGATTAAATTTCTTTTATTCAGCGTCTCACCAAAAATGAAAACATTTTTGAAAACTACAAGTCTCGTGCGTTTTAGTGGTGAAAAGATAATTTAAAAAATCGTTCTGAAAATGAGTTTACTCGCAGGGTACTTTCTTTGTATACTTTTGACTATACGGGCCGAGTCCGGGATTTACGGGAAATCGCGGGTTTTCGTTTGCCGGCGATTAAACTTCTTTTATTCAGCGTCTCATCAAAAATGAAAACATTTTTGAAAACTACAAGTCTCATATGTTTTAGTGGTGAACAAATAATTTAAAAAATCGTTCGGGAAATGAGTTTACTCCAAGGGTATTTTCTTTGTATATTTTTGACTATACGGGCCGAGTCCGGGATTTACGGGAAATCGCGGGTTTTCGTTTGCCGGCGATTAAACTTCTTTTATTCCGCGTCTCATCAAAAATGAAAACATTTTTGAAAACTACAAGTCTCATGCGTTTTAGTGGTGAAAAGATAATTTAAAAAATCTTTCTGGAAATGAGTTTACTCACAGGGTACTTTCTTTGTATATACTCGACTATAAGGGCCAAGCACGGTATTTACGGGAAATCGCGGGTTTTCGTTTGCCGGCGATTAAACTTCTTTCATTCAGCGTGTCATCAAAAAATGGAAACATTTTTGAAAACTACAAGTCTCATTCGTTCTAGTGGTGCAGAAATAATTTGAAAAATCGTTCGGGAAATCAGTTTACTCCCTGGGTACTTTCTTTATATACATTCGACTATACGGGCCAAGCTCGGGATTTACGGGAAATCGCGGGTTTTGCTTTGGCGGCGATTAAACTTCTTTTATTCAGCGTCTCATCAAAAATGAAAACATTTTTGAAAACTACAAGTCTCATGCGTTTTAGTGGTGAAAAGATAATTTAAAAATCTTTCTGGAAATGAGTTTACTCACAGGGTACTTTCTTTGTATACATTCGACCATACGGGCCAAGCCCGGGATTTACGGGAAATCGCGGGTATTCGTTTGCCGGCGATTAAACCTCTTTCATTAAGCGTCTCATGAAAAATGAAAACATTTTTAAAAACTACAAGTCTCATGCGTTTTAGTGGTGAAAAAATAATTTAAAAAATCGTTCGGGAAATGAGTTTACTCCCTGGGTACATTCTTTGTATACTTTTGACTATACGGTCAGAGTCCGGGATTTAGGCGAAATCGCTTGTTTTCGTTTGCCGGCGTTTAAACTTCTTTTATTCTGCGTCTCATCAAAAATGTTAACATGTTTGAATATCACAAGTCTCATTAGTTCTTGTGGTGCAGAAATAATTTGAAAAAACGTTCGGGAAATCAGTTTTCTCTCTGGGTACTTTCTTTATATACATTCGACTATACAGGCCAAGCCCGGGATTTACGGGAAATCGCGGGTTTCCGTTTCCGGCGATTAAACTTCTTTTATTCAGCGTCTCATCAAAAGTGAACACATTTTTAAAAACTACAAGTCTCATGCGTTTTAGTGGTGAAAAAATAATTTAAAAAATCGTTCGGGAAATGAGTTTACTCCCTGGGCACATTCTTTTTATACTTTTGACTATATGGGCCGAGTCCGGGATTTAGGAGAAATCGCGGGTTTTCGTTTGCCGGCGATTAAACTTCTTTTATTCAGCGTCTCATCAAAAATGCAAACATGTTTGAATATTACAAGTCTCATTAGTTCTTGTGGTGCAGAAATAACTTGAAAAATTGTTCGGAAAATGAGTTTACTCCCTTGGTACTTTCTTTGTACACTTTTGACTATACGGACCGAGTCCGGGATTTACGGGAAATCGCGGGTTTTCGTTTGCCGGCGATTAAACTTCTTTTATTCAGCGTCTCAACAAAAATAAAAACATTTTTGAAAACTACAAGTCTCATGCGTTTTAGTGGTGAAAAGATAATTTAAAAAATCGTTCTGGAAATGAGTTTACTCACAGGGTACTTTCTTTGTATACATTCGAATATACGGGCAAAGCCCGGGATTTACGGGAAATCGCGGGTTTTCGTTTGCCGCCGATTAAACTTCTCTTATTCAGCGTCTCATCAAAAATGAAAACATTTTTGAAAACTACAAGTCTCATGCGTTTTAGTGGTGAAAAGATAATTTAAAAAATCGTTCTGGAAATGAGCTTACTCACAGGGTACTTTCTTTGTATACATTCGAATATACGGGCCAAGCCCGGGATTTACGGGAAATCGCGGGTTTTCGTTTGCCAGCGATTAAACCTCTTTCATTAAGCGTCTCATCAAAAAAGAAAACATTTTTAAAAACTACAAGTCTCATGCCTTCTAGTGGTGAAAAAATAATTTAAAAAAACGTTTGGAAAATGAGATTACTCCCTGGGTACTTTCTTTGTATATATTCGACTATACGGGCCTAGCTCGGGATTTACGGGAAATCGCTAGTTTTCGTTTGCCGGCGATTAAACCTCTTTCATTAAGCGTCTCATCAAAAATGAAAACATTTTTGAAAACTACAAGTCTCATGCCTTTTAGTGGTGAAAAAATAATTCAAAAAATCGTTCGGGAAATGAGTTTACTCCCTGGGTACCTTCTTTGTATACATTCGACTATACAGGCCAAGCCTGGGATTTACGGGAAATCGCGGGTTTTCGTTTGCCGGCGATTAAACCTCTTTCATTAAGCGTCTCATCAAAAATGAAAACATTTTTAAAAACTACAAGTCTCATGCGTTTTAGTGGTGAAAAAATAATTTAAAAAATCGTTTGGGAAATGAGTTTACTTCCTGGGTACTTTCTCTGTATGCTTTTGACTATACGGGCCGAGTCCGGGATTTACGGGAAATCGCGGGTTTTCATTTGCCGGCGATTAAACTTCTTTTATTCAGCGTATCATCAAAAATAAAAACATTTTTGAAAACTACAAGTCTCATGCGTTTTAGTGGTGAAAAAATAATTTAAAAAATCGTTCGGGAAATGAGTTTACTCCCTGGGTACATTCTTTGTATACATTCGAATATAGGGGCCAAGCCCGGGATTTACGGGAAATCGCGGGTTTTCGTTTGCCAGCGATTAAACCTCTTTCATTAAGCGTCTCATCAAAAAAGAAAACATTTTTAAAAACTACAAGTCTCATGCCTTCTAGTGGTGAAAAAATAATTTAAAAAAACGTTTGGAAAATGAGTTTACTCCCTGGGTACTTTCTTTGTATATATTCGACTATACGGGCCTAGCTCGGGATTTACGGGAAATCGCTAGTTTTCGTTTGCCGGCGATTAAACCTCTTTCATTAAGCGTCTCATCAAAAATAAAAACATTTTTGAAAACTACAAGTCTCATGCCTTTTAGTGGTGAAAAAATAATTCAAAAAATCGTTCGGGAAATGAGTTTACTCCCTGGGTACCTTCTTTGTATACATTCGACTATACGGGCCAAGCCCGGGATTTACGGGAAATCGCGGGTTTTCGTTTGCCAGCGATTAAACCTCTTTCATTAAGCGTCTCATCAAAAAAGAAAACATTTTTAAAAACTACAAGTCTCATGCCTTCTAGTGGTGAAAAAATAATTTAAAAAAACGTTTGGAAAATGAGTTTACTCCCTGGGTACTTTCTTTGTATATATTCGACTATACGGGCCTAGCTCGGGATTTACGGGAAATCGCTAGTTTTCGTTTGCCGGCGATTAAACCTCTTTCATTAAGCGTCTCATCAAAAATAAAAACATTTTTGAAAACTACAAGTCTCATGCCTTTTAGTGGTGAAAAAATAATTCAAAAAATCGTTCGGGAAATGAGTTTACTCCCTGGGTACCTTCTTTGTATACATTCGACTATACGGGCCAAGCCTGGGATTTACGGGAAATCGCGGGTTTTCGTTTGCCGGCGATTAAACCTCTTTCATTAAGCGTCTCATCAAAAATGAAAACATTTTTAAAAACTACAAGTCTCATGCGTTTTAGTGGTGAAAAAATAATTTGAAAAATCGTTCGGGAAATGAGTTTACTTCCTGGGTACTTTCTCTGAATGCTTTTGACTATACGGGCCGAGTCCGGGATTTACGGGAAATCGCGGGTTTTCATTTGCCGGCGATTAAACTTCTTTTATTCAGCGTCTCATCAAAAATAAAAACATTTTTGAAAACTACAAGTCTCATGCGTTTTAGTGGTGAAAAAATAATTTAAAAAATCGTTCGGGAAATGAGTTTACTCCCTGGGTACATTCTTTGTATACTTTTGACTATACGGTCCGAGTCCGGGAATTTGGGGAAATCGCGGGTTTTCGTTTGCCGGCGTTTAAACTTCTTTTATTCTGCGTCTCATCAAAAATGTTAACATGTTTGAATATTACAAGTCTCATTAGTTCTTGTGGTGCAGAAATAACTTGAAAAATCGTTCGGAAAATGAGTTTACTGCCTTGGTACTTTCTTTGTACACTTTTGACTATACGGGCCGAGTCCGGGATTTACGGGAAATCGCGGGTTTTCGTTTGCCGGCGATTAAACTTCTTTTATTCAGCGTCTCATCGAAAATAAAAACATTTTTGAAAACTACAAGTCTCATGCGTTTTAGTGTTGAAAAAATAATTTAAAAAATCGTTCGGGAAATGAGTTTATTCCCTGGGTACTTTCTTTGTATACCTTTGGCTATACGGGCCGAGTCCATGATTTACGGGAATTTGCAGGTTTTCGTTTGCCGGCGATTAAACTTCTTTTATTCAGCGTCTCATCAAAAATGAAAACATTTTTGAAAACTACAAGTCTCATGCGTTTTAGTGGTGAAAAGATAATTTAAAAAATCGTTCTGGAAATGAGTTTACTCACAGGGTACTTTCTTTGTATACATTCGAATATACGGGCAAAGCCCGGGACTTACGGGAAATCGCGGGTTTTCGTTTGCCGGCGATTAAACTTCTCTTATTCAGCGTCTCATCAAAAATATAAACATTTTTGAAAACTACAAGTCTCATGCGTTTTAGTGTTGAAAAAATAATTTAAAAAATATTTCGGGAAATGAGTTTACTTCCTGGGTACTTTCTTTGTATACCTTTGGCTATACGGGCCGAGTCCGGGATTTACGGGAATCCGCGGGTTTTCGTTTGCCGGCGATTAAACTTCTTTTATTCAGCGTCTCATCAAAAATTAAAACATTTTTGAAAACTACAAGTCTCATGCGTTTTAGTGGTGAAAAGATAATTCAAAAAATCGTTCTGGAAATGAGCTTACTCACAGGGTACTTTCTTTGTATACATTCGAATATACGGGCCAAGCCCGGGATTTTCGGGAAATCGCGGGTTTTCGTTTGCCAGCGATTAAACCTCTTTCATTAACCGTCTCATCAAAAAAGAAAACATTTTTGAAAACTACAAGTCTCATGCCTTCTAGTGGTGAAAAAATAATTTAAAAAAACGTTTGGAAAATGAGTTTACTCCCTGGGTACTTTCATTGTATATATTCGACTATACGGGCCTAGCTCGGGATTTACGGGAAATTGCTAGTTTTCGTTTGCCGGCGATTAAACCTCTTTCATCAAGCGTCTTATCAAAAATGAAAACATTTTTGAAAACTACAAGTCTCATGCGTTTTAGTGGCGAAAAAATAATTTAAAAAATCGTTCTGGAAATGAGTTTACTCCCTGAGTACTTTCTTTGTATAGTTTTGACTATACGGGCCGACTCCGGGATTTACGGGAAATCGCTGGTTTTCGTTTGCCGGCGATTAAACCTCTTTCATTTAGCGTCTCATCAAAAATGAAAACATTTTTGAAAACTACAAGTCTCATGCGTTTTAGTGGTAAAAAGATAATTTAAAAAATCGTTCTGGAAATGAGTTTACTCAAAGGGTACTTTCTTTGTATACATTCCACTATACGGGCCAAGCCCGGGATTTACGGCAAATCGCGGGTTTTTGTTTGCTGGCGATTAAACCTCTTTCATTTAGCGTCTCATCAAAAATGAAAACATTTTTGAAAACTACAAGTCTCATGCCTTTTAGTGGTGAAAAAATAATTCAAAAAATCGTTCGGTAAATGAGTTTACTCCCTGGGTACCTTCTTTGTATACATTCGACTATACGGGCCAAGTCTGGGATTTACGGAAATCGCGGGTTTTCGTTTGCCGGCGATTTAACTTCTCTTATTCAGCGTCTCATCAAAAATATAAACATTTTTGAAAACTACAAGTCTCATGCGTTTTAGTGTTGAAAAAATAATTTAAAAAATCGTTCGGAAAATGAGTTTACTCCCTGGGTACTTTCTTTGTATACCTTTGGCTATACGGGCCGAGTCCAGGATTTACGGGAATTCGCGGGTTTTCGTTTGCCGGCGATTAAACTTCTTTTATTCAGCGTCTCATCAAAAATGAAAACATTTTTGAAAACTACAAGTCTCATGCGTTTTAGTGGTGAAAAGATAATTTAAAAAATCGTTCTGGAAATGAGCTTACTCACAGGGTACTTTCTTTGTATACATTCGAATATACGGGCCAAGCCCGGGATTTACGGGAAATCGCGGGTTTTCGTTTGCCAGCGATTAAACCTATTTCATTAAGCGTCTCATCAAAAAAGAAAACATTTTTAGAAACTACAAGTCTCATGCCTTCTAGTGGTGAAAAAATAATTTAAAAAAACGTTTGGGAACTGAGTTTACTCCCTGGGTACTTTCTTTGTATATATTCGACAATACGGGCCTAGCTCGGGATTTACGGGAAATCGCTAGTTTTCGTTTGCCGGCGATTAAACCTCTTTCATTAAGCGTCTCATCAAAAATGAAAACATTTTTGAAAACTACAAGTCTCATGCGTTTTAGTGGCGAAAAAATAATTTAAAAAATCGTTCTGGAAATGAGTTTACTCCCTGAGTACTTTCTTTGTATAGTTTTGACTATACGGGCCGAGTCCGGGATTTACGGGAAATCGCTGGTTTTCGTTTGCCGGCGATTAAACTTCTTTTATTCAGCGTTCCATCAAAAATGAAAACATTCCTGAAAACTACAAGTCTAATGCGTTTTAGTGGTGAAAAAATAATTTAAAAAATCGTTCGGGAAATAAGTTTACTCCCTGGGTACTTTCTTTGTATACTTTTGACTATACGGGCCGAGTCCGGGATTTACGGGAAATCGCGGGTTTTCGTTTGCCGGCGATTAAACTTCTTTTATTCAGCGTCTCATCAAAAATGAAAACATTTTTGAAAACTACAAGTCTCATGCGTTTTAGTGGTGAAAAGATAATTTAAAAAATCGTTCTGGAAATGAGTTTACTCACAGGGTACTTTCTTTGAATACATTCGAATATACGGGCAAAGCCCGGGATTTACGGGAAATCGCGGGTTTTCGTTTGCCGGCGATTAAACTTCTCTTATTCAGCGTCCGATCAAAAATATAAACATTTTTGAAAACTACAAGTCTCATGCGTTTTAGTGTTGAAAAAATAATTTAAAAAATCGTTCGGGAAAAGAGTTTACTCCCTGCGTACTTTCTTTGTATACCTTTCGCAATACGGGCCGAGTCCAGGATTTACGGGAATTTGCGGGTTTTCGTTTGCCGGCGATTAAACTTTTTTTATTCAGCGTCTCATCAAAAAAGAAAACATTTTTAAAAACTACAAGTCTCATGCCTTCTAGTGGTGAAAAAATAATTTAAAAAAACGTTTGGGAACTGAGTTTACTCCCTGGGTACTTTCTTTGTATATATTCGACTATACGGGCCTAGCTAGGGATTTACGGGAAATCGCTAGTTTTCGTTTGCCGGCGATTAAACCTCTTTCATTAAGCGTCTCATCAAAAATGAAAACATTTTTGAAAACTACAAGTCTCATGCGTTTTAGTGGCGAAAAAATAATTTAAAAAATCGTTCTGGAAATGAGTTTACTCCCTGAGTACTTTCTTTGTATAGTTTTGACTATACGGGCCGAGTCCGGGATTTACGGGAAATCGCTGGTTTTCGTTTGCCGGCGATTAAACTTCTTTTATTCAGTGTCTCATCAAAAATGAAAACATTCCTGAAAACTACAAGTCTAATGCGTTTTAGTGGTGAAAAAATAATTTAAAAAATCGTTCAGGAAATAAGTTTACTCCCTGGGTACTTTCTTTGTTTACTTTTGACTATACGGGCCGAGTCCGGGATTTACGGGAAATCGCGGGTTTTCGTTTGCCGGCGATTAAACTTCTTTTATTCAGCCTCTCATCAAAAATGAAAACATTTTTGAAAACTACAAGTCTCATGCGTTTTAGTGGTAAAAAGATGATTTAAAAAATCGTTCTGGAAATGAGTTTACTCACAGGGTACTTTCTTTCTATACATTCCACTATACGGGCCAAGCCCGGGATTTACGGCAAATCGCGGGTTTTTGTTTGCTGGCGATTAAACCTCTTTCATTTAGCGTCTCATCAAAAATGAAAACATTTTTGAAAACTACAAGTCTCATGCGTTTTAGTGGTGAAAAAATAATTTAAAAAATCGTTCTGGAAATGAGCTTACTCACAGGGTACTTTCTTTGTATACATTCGAATATACGGGCCAAGCCCGGGATTTACGGGAAATCGCGGGTTATCGTTTGCCAGCGATTAAACCTATTTCATTAAGCGTCTCATCAAAAAAGAAAACATTTTTAGAAACTACAAGTCTCATGCCTTCTAGTGGTGAAAAAATAATTTAAAAAAACGTTTGGGAACTGAGTTTACTCCCTGGGTACTTTCTTTGTATATATTCGACAATACGGGCCTAGCTCGGGATTTACGGGAAATCGCTAGTTTTCGTTTGCCGGCGATTAAACCTCTTTCATTAAGCGTCTCATCAAAAATGAAAACATTTTTGAAAACTACAAGTCTCATGCGTTTTAGTGGCGAAAAAATAATTTAAAAAATCGTTCTGGAAATGAGTTTACTCCCTGAGTACTTTCTTTGTATAGTTTTGACTATACGGGCCGAGTCCGGGATTTACGGGAAATCGCTGGTTTTCGTTTGCCGGCGATTAAACTTCTTTTATTCAGCGTTCCATCAAAAATGAAAACATTGCTGAAAACTACAAGTCTAATGCGTTTTAGTGGTGAAAAAATAATTTAAAAAATCGTTCGGGAAATAAGTTTACTCCCTGGGTACTTTCTTTGTATACTTTTGACTATACGGGCCGAGTCCGGGATTTACGGGAAATCGCGGGTTTTCGTTTGCCGGCGATTAAACTTCTTTTATTCAGCGTCTCATCAAAAATGAAAAGATTTTTGAAAACTACAAGTCTCATGCGTTTTAGTGGTGAAAAGATAATTTAAAAAATCGTTCTGGAAATGAGTTTACTCACAGGGTACTTTCTTTGAATACATTCGAATATACGGGCAAAGCCCGGGATTTACGGGAAATCGCGGGTTTTGGTTTGCCGGCGATTAAACTTCTCTTATTCAGCGTCCGATCAAAAATATAAACATTTTTGAAAACTACAAGTCTCATGCGTTTTAGTGTTGAAAAAATAATTTAAAAAATCGTTCGGGAAAAGAGTTTACTCCCTGCGTACTTTCTTTGTATACCTTTCGCTATACGGGCCGAGTCCAGGATTTACGGGAATTTGCGGGTTTTCGTTTGCCGGCGATTAAACTTTTTTTATTCAGCGTCTCATCAAAAAAGAAAACATTTTTAAAAACTACAAGTCTCATGCCTTCTAGTGGTGAAAAAATAATTTAAAAAAACGGTTGGGAACTGAGTTTACTCCCTGGGTACTTTCTTTGTATATATTCGACTATACGGGCCTAGCTCGGGATTTACGGGAAATCGCTAGTTTTCGTTTGCCGGCGATTAAACCTCTTTCATTAAGCGTCTCATCAAAAATGAAAACATTTTTGAAAACTACAAGTCTCATGCGTTTTAGTGGCGAAAAAATAATTTAAAAAATCGTTCTGGAAATGAGTTTACTCCCTGAGTACTTTCTTTGTATAGTTTTCACTATACGGGCCGAGTCCGGGATTTACGGGAAATCGCTGGTTTTCGTTTGCCGGCGATTAAACTTCTTTTATTCAGTGTCTCATCAAAAATGAAAACATTCCTGAAAACTACAAGTCTAATGCGTTTTAGTGGTGAAAAGTAATTTAAAAAATCGTTCAGGAAATAAGTTTACTCCCTGGGTACTTTCTTTGTTTACTTTTGACTATACGGGCCGAGTCCGGGATTTACGGGAAATCGCGGGTTTTCGTTTGCCGGCGATTAAACTTCTTTTATTCAGCCTCTCATCAAAAATGAAAACATTTTTGAAAACTACAAGTCTCATGCGTTTTAGTGGTAAAAAGATGATTTAAAAAATCGTTCTGGAAATGAGTTTACTCACAGGGTACTTTCTTTCTATACATTCCACTATACGGGCCAAGCCCGGGATTTACGGCAAATCGCGGGTTTTTGTTTGCTGGCGATTAAACCTCTTTCATTTAGCGTCTCATCAAAAATGAAAACATTTTTGAAAACTACAAGTCTCATGCCTTTTAGTGGTGAAAAAATAATTCAAAAAATCGTTCGGGAAATGAGTTTATTTCCTGGGTACTTTCTTTGTATACATTCAACTATACGGGCCAAGCCTGGGATTTACGGGAAATCGCGGGTTTTCGTTTGCCGGCGATTAAACCTCTTTCATTAAGCGTCTCATCAAAAATGAAAACATTTTTGAAAACTACAAGTCTCATGCGTTTTAGTGGTGAAAAAATAATTTAAAAACTCGTTCGGGAAATGAATTTACTTCCTGGGTACTTTCTCTGTATGCTTTTGACTACACGGTCCGAGTCCGGGATTTACGGGAAATCGCGGGTTTTCGTTTGCCGGCGATTAAACTTCTTTTATTCAGCGTCTCATCAAAAATAAAAACATTTTTGAAAACTACAAGTCTCATGCGTTTTAGTGGTGAAAAAATAATTTAAAAAATCGTTCGGGAAATGAGCTTACTCACAGGGTACTTTCTTTGTATACATTCGAATATACGGGCCAAGCCCGGGATTTACGGAAAATCGCGGGTTTTCGTTTGCCAGCGATTAAACCTCTTTCATTAAGCGTCTCATCAAAAAAAAAACATTTTTGAAAATTACAATTCTCATGCCTTCTAGTGGTGAAAAAATAATTTAAAAAAACGTTTGGAAAATGAGTTTACTCCCTGGGTACTTTCTTTGTATATATTCGACTATACGGGCCTAGCTCGTGATTTTCGGGAAATCGCTAGTTTTCGTTTGCCGGCGATTAAACCTCTTTCATTAAGCGTCTCATCAAAAATGAAAACATTTTTGAAAACTACAAGTCTCATGCGTTTTAGTGGCGAAAAAATAATTTAAAAAAATCGTTCTGGAAATGAGTTTACTCCCTGAGTACTTTCTTTGTAAAGTTTTGACTATACGGGCCGAGTCCGGGATTTACGGAAAATCGCTGGTTTTCGTTTGCCGGCGATTAAACTTCTTTTATTCAGCGTCTCATCAAAAATGAAAACATTCCTGAAAACTACAAGTCTAATGCGTTTTAGTGGTGAAAAAATAATTTAAAAAATCGTTCGGGAAATAAGTTTACTCCCTGGGTACTTTCTTTGTATACTTTTGACTATACGGGCCGAGTCCGGGATTTACGGGAAATCGCGGGTTTTCGTTTGCCGGCGATTAAACTTCTTTTATTCAGCGTCTCATCAAAAATGAAAACATTTTTGAAAACTACAAGTCTCATGCGTTTTAGTGCTAAAAAGATGCTTTAAAAAATCGTTCTAGGAATGAGTTTACTCACAGGGTACTTTCTTTGTATACATTCCACTATACGGGCCAAGCCCGGGATTAACGGGAAATCGTGGGTTTTCGTTTGCCGGCGATTAAACTTCTTTTATTCAGCGTCTCATCAAAAATGAAAACATTTTTGAAAACTACAAGTCTCATGCGTTTTAGTGGTGAAAAAATAATTTAAAAAAACGTTCGGGAAATGAGTTTACTCCCTGGGTACTTTCTTTGTATACATTCGACTATACGGGCCTAGCTCGGGATTTACGGGAAATCGGTAGTTTTCGTTTGCCGGCGATTAAACTTCTTTCATTCAGCGTCTCGTCAAAAATGAAAACATTTTTGAAAACTACAAGTCTCATGCGTTTTAGTGGCGAAAGAATAATTTAAAAAATCGTTTTGGAAATGAGTTTACTCCCTGAGTACTTTCTTTGTATTCTTTTGACTATACGGGCAGAGTCCGGGATTTACGGGAAATCGCTGGTTTTCGTTTGCCGGCGATTAAACTTCTTTTATTCAGCGTCTCATCAAAAATGAAAACATTCCTGAAAACTACAAGTCTAATGCGTTTTAGTGGTGAAAAAATAATTTAAAAAATCGTTCGGGAAATAAGTTTACTCCCTGGGTACTTTCTTTGTATACTTTTGACTATACGGGCCGAGTCCGGGATTTACGGGAAATCGCGGGTTTTCGTTTGCCGGCGATTAAACTTCCTTTATTCAGCGTCTCATCAAAAAAGAAAACATTTTTGAAAACTACAAGTCTCATGCGTTTTAGTGGTGAAAAAATAATTTAAAAAATCGTTCGGGAAATGAGTTTACTTCCTGGGTACTTTCTCTGTATACTTTTGACTATACGGGCCGAGTCAGGGATTTACGGGAAATCGCGGGTTTTCGTTTGCCGGCGATTAAACTTCTTTTATTCAGCGTCTCTTCAAAAATGAAAACATTCCTGAAAACTACAAGTCTCATGCGTTTTAGTGGTGACAAAATAATTTAAAAAATCGTTCGGGAAATGAGTTTACTCCCTGGGTACTTTCTTTGTATACTTTTGACTATACGGGCCGAGTGCAGGATTAACGGGAAATCGCGGGTTTTCGTTTGCCGGCGATTAAACTTCTTTTATTCAGCGTCTCATCAAAAATGAAAACATTCCTGAAAACTACAAGTCTAATGCGTTTTAGTGGTGAAAAAATAATTTAAAAAATCGTTCGGGAAATAAGTTTACTCCCTGGGTACTTTCTTTGTATACTTTTGACTATACGGGCCGAGTCCGGGATTTACGGGAAATCGCGGGTTTTCGTTTGCCGGCGATTAAACTTCCTTTATTCAGCGTCTCATCAAAAATGAAAACATTTTTGAAAACTACAAGTCTCATGCGTTTTAGTGGTAAAAAGATGCTTAAAAAAATCGTTCTGGGAATGAGTTTACTCACAGGGTACTTTCTTTGTATACATTCCACTATACGGGCCAAGCCCGGGATTAACGGGAAATCGTGGGTTTTCGTTTGCTGGCGATTAAACTTCTTTTATTCAGCGTCTCATCAAAAATGAAAACATTTTTGAAAACTACAAGTCTCATGCGTTTTAGTGGTGAAAAAATAATTTAAAAAAACGTTCGGGAAATGAGTTTACTCCCTGGGTACTTTCTTTGTATACATTCGACTATACGGGCCTAGCTCGGGATTTACGGGAAATCGGTAGTTTTCGTTTGCCGGCGATTAACTTCTTTCATTCAGCGTCTCGTCAAAAATGAAAACATTTTTGAAAACTACAAGTCTCATGCGTTTTAGTGGCGAAAGAATAATTTAAAAAATCGTTTTGGAAATGAGTTTACTCCCTGAGTACTTTCTTTGTATTCTTTTGACTATACGGGCAGAGTCCGGGATTTACGGGAAATCGCTGGTTTTCGTTTGCCGGCGATTAAACTTCTTTTATTCAGCGTCTCATCAAAAATGAAAACATTCCTGAAAACTACAAGTCTCATGCGTTTTAGTGGTAAAAAGATGCTTAAAAAAATCGTTCTGGGAATGAGTTTACTCACAGGGTACTTTCTTTGTATACACTCCACTATACGGGCCAAGCCCGGGATTAACGGGAAATCGTGGGTTTTCGTTTGCCGGCGATTAAACTTCTTTTATTCAGCGTCTCATCAAAAATGAAAACATTTTTGAAAACTACAAGTCTCATGCGTTTTAGTGGTGAAAAAATAATTTAAAAAAACGTTCGGGAAATGAGTTTACTCCCTGGGTACTTTCTTTGTATACATTGACTATACGGGCCTAGCTCGGGATTTACGGGAAATCGGTAGTTTTCGTTTGCCGGCGATTAAACTTCTTTCATTCAGCGTCTCGTCAAAAATGAAAACATTTTTGAAAACTACAAGTCTCATGCGTTTTAGTGGCGAAAGAATAATTTAAAAAATCGTTTTGGAAATGAGTTTACTCCCTGAGTACTTTCTTTGTATTCTTTTGACTATACGGGCAGAGTCCGGGATTTACGGGAAATCGCTGGTTTTCGTTTGCCGGCGATTAAACTTCTTTTATTCAGCGTCTCATCAAAAATGAAAACATTTTTGAAAACTACAAGTCCCATGCCTTTTAGTGGTGAAAAAATAATTCAAAAAATCGTTCGGGAAATGAGTTTACTCCCTGAGTACTTTCTTTGTATTCTTTTGACTATACGGGCAGAGTCCGGGATTTACGGGAAATCGCTGGTTTTCGTTTGCCGGCGATTAAACTTCTTTTATTCAGCGTCTCATCAAAAATGAAAACATTTTTGAAAACTACAAGTCCCATGCCTTTTAGTGGTGAAAAAATAATTCAAAAAATCGTTCGGGAAATGAGTTTACTCCCTGGGTACTTTCTTTGTATACATTCGAATATACGGGCCAAGCCTGGGATTTACGGCAAATCGCAGGTTTTAGTTTGCCAGCGATTAAACCTCTTTCATTAAGCGTCTCATCAAAAATGAAAACATTTTTGAAAACTACAAGTCTCATGCGTTTTAGTGGTGAAAAGATAATTTTAAAAATCGTTCGGGAAATGAGTTTACTTCCTGGGTACTTTCTCTGTATACTTTTGACTATACGGGCCGAGTCAGGGATTTACGGGAAATCGCGGGTTTTCGTTTGCCGGCGATTAAACTTCTTTTATTCAGCGTCTCTTCAAAAATGAAAACAATCCTGAAAACTACAAGTCTCATGCGTTTTAGTAGTGACAAAATAATTTAAAAAATCGTTCGGGAAATGAGTTTACTCCCTGGGTACTTTCTTTGTATACTTTTGACTATACGGGCCGAGTCCGGGATTTACGGGAAATCGCGGGTTTTCGTTTGCTGGCGATTAAACTTCTTTTATTCAGCGTCTCATCAAAAATAAAAACATTTTTGGAAACTACAAGTCTCATGCGTTTTAGTGTTGAAAAAATAATTTAAAAAATCGTTCGGGAAATGCGTTTACTCCCTGGGTACTTTCTTTGTATATATTCGACTATGCGGGCCTAGCTCGGGATTTACGGGAAATCGCTAGTTTTCGTTTGCCGGCGATTAAACCTCTTTCATTAAGCGTCTCATCAAAAATGAAAACATTTTTGAAAACTACAAGTCTCATGCGTTTTAGTGGCGAAAAAATAATTTAAAAAATCGTTCTGGAAATGAGTTTACTCCCTGAGTACTTTCTTTGTATAGTTTTGACTATACGGGCCGAGTCCGGGATTTACGGAAAATCGCTGGTTTTCGTTTGCCGGCGATTAAACTTCTTTTATTCAGCGTTCCATCAAAAATGAAAACATTCCTGAAAACTACAAGTCTAATGCCTTTTAGTGGTGAAAAAATAATTCAAAAAATCGTTCGGGAAATGAGTTTACTCCCTGGGTACTTTCTTTGTATACATTCGACTATACGGGCCAAGCCTGGGATTTACGGCAAATCGCAGGTTTTAGTTTGCCAGCGATTAAACCTCTTTCATTAAGCGTCTCATCAAAAATGAAAACATTTTTGAAAACTACAAGTCTCATGCGTTTTAGTGGTGAAAAGATAATTTTAAAAATCGTTCGGGAAATGAGTTTACTTCCTGGGTACTTTCTCTGTATACTTTTGACTATACGGGCCGAGTCAGGGATTTACGGGAAATCGCGGGTTTTCGTTTGCCGGCGATTAAACTTCTTTTATTCAGCGTCTCATCAAAAATGAAAACAATCCTGAAAACTACAAGTCTCATGCGTTTTAGTGGCGAAAAGATAATTTAAAAAATCGTTCGGGAAATGAGCTTACTCACAGGGTACTTTCTTTGTATACTTTTGACTATACGGGCCGAGTCCGGGATTTACGGGAAATCGCGGGTTTTCGTTTGCTGGCGATTAAACTTCTTTTATTCAGCGTCTCATCAAAAATAAAAACATTTTTGGAAACTACAAGTCTCATGCCTTCTAGTGGTGAAAAAATAATTTAAAAAAACGTTTGGGAACTGAGTTTACTCCCTGGGTACTTTCTTTGTATATATTCGACTATGCGGGCCTAGCTCGGGATTTACGGGAAATCGCTAGTTTTCGTTTGCCGGCGATTAAACCTCTTTCATTAAGCGTCTCATCAAAAATGAAAACATTTTTGAAAACTACAAGTCTCATGCGTTTTAGTGGCGAAAAAATAATTTAAAAAATCGTTCTGGAAATGAGTTTACTCCCTGAGTACTTTCTTTGTATAGTTTTGACTATACGGGCCGAGTCCGGGATTTACGGAAAATCGCTGGTTTTCGTTTGCCGGCGATTAAACTTCTTTTATTCAGCGTTCCATCAAAAATGAAAACATTCCTGAAAACTACAAGTCTAATGCGTTTTAGTGGTGAAAAAATAATTTAAAAAATCGTTCGGGAAATAAGTTTACTCCCTGGGTACTTTCTTTGTATACTTTTGACTATACGGGCCGAGTCCGGGATTTACGGGAAATCGCGGGTTTTCATTTGCCGGCGATTAAACTTCTTTTATTCAGCGTCTCATCAAAAATGAAAACATTTTTGAAAACTACAAGTCTCATGCGTTTTAGTGGTGAAAAGATAATTTAAAAAATCGTTCTGGAAATGAGTTTACTCACAGGGTACTTTCTTTGTATACATTCGAATATACGGGCAAAGCCCGGGATTTACGGGAAATCGCGGGTTTTCGTTTGCCGGCGATTAAACTTCTCTTATTCAGCGTCTGATCAAAAATATAAACATTTTTGAAAACTACAAGTCTCATGCGTTTTAGTGTTGAAAAAATAATTTAAAAAATCGTTCGGGAAAAGAGTTTACTCCCTGCGTACTTTCTTTGTATACCTTTCGCTATACGGGCCGAGTCCAGGATTTACGGGAATTTGCGGGTTTTCGTTTGCCGGCGATTAAACTTCTTTTATTCAGCGTCTCATCAAAAAAGAAAACATTTTTAAAAACTACAAATCTCATGCCTTCTAGTGGTGAAAAATTAATTTAAAAAAACGTTTCGGAACTGAGTTTACTCCCTGGGTACTTTCTTTGTATATATTCGACTATACGGGCCTAGCTCGGGATTTACGGGAAATCGCTAGTTTTCGTTTGCCGGCGATTAAACCTCTTTCATTAAGCGTCTCATCAAAAATGAAAACATTTTTGAAAACTACAAGTCTCATGCGTTTTAGTGGCGAAAAAATAATTTAAAAAATCGTTCCGGAAATGAGTTTACTCCCTGAGTACTTTCTTTGTATAGTTTTGACTATACGGGCCGAGTCCGGGATTTACGGGAAATCGCTGGTTTTCGTTTGCCGGCGATTAAACTTCTTTTATTCAGCGTCTCTTCAAAAATGAAAACAATCCTGAAAACTACAAGTCTCATGCGTTTTAGTAGTGACAAAATAATTTAAAAAATCGTTCGGGAAATGAGTTTACTCCCTGGGTACTTTCTTTGTATACTTTTGACTATACGGGCCGAGTCCGGGATTTACGGGAAATCGCGGGTTTTCGTTTGCTGGCGATTAAACTTCTTTTATTCAGCGTCTCATCAAAAATAAAAACATTTTTGGAAACTACAAGTCTCATGCGTTTTAGTGTTGAAAAAATAATTTAAAAAATCGTTCGGGAAATGCGTTTACTCCCTGGGTACTTTCTTTGTATACCTTTGGCTATACGGCCGGGTCCGGGATTAAGGGGAATTCGCGGGTTTTCGTTTGCCGGCGATTAAACTTCTTTTATTCAGCGTCTCATCAAAAATGAAAACATTTTTGAAAACTGCAAGTCTCATGCGTTTTAGTGGTGAAAAAATAATTTAAAAAAACGTTCAGGAAATGAGTTTACTCCCTGGGTACTTTCTTTTTATACCTTTGGCTATACGGGCCGAGTCCAGGATTTACGGGAATTCGCGTGTTTTCGTTTGCCGGCGATTAAACTTCTTTTATTCAGCGTCTCATCAAAAATGAAAACATTTTTGAAAACTACAAGTCTCATGCGTTTTAGTGGTGAAAAGATAATTTAAAAAATCGTTCTGGAAATGAGCTTACTCACAGGGTACTTTCTTTGTATACATTCGAATATACGGGCCAAGCCCGGGATTTACGGAAAATCGCGGGTTTTCGTTTGCCAGCGATTAAACCTCTTTCATTAAGCGCCTCATCAAAAAAAAAAACATTTTTGAAAACTACAAGTGTCATGCGTTTTAGTGTTGAAAAAATAATTTAAAAAATCGTTCGGGAAATGAGTTTACTCCCTGGGTACTTTCTTTGTATACCTTTGGCTATACGGGCCGAGTCCAGGATTTACGGGAATTCGCGGGTTTTCGTTTGCCGGCGATTAAACTTCTTTTATTCAGCGTCTCATCAAAAATGAAAACATTTTTGAAAACTACAAGTCTCATGCGTTTTAGTGGCGAAAAGATAATTTAAAAAATCGTTCTGGAGATGAGCTTACTCACAGGGTACTTTCTTTGTATACATTCGAATATACGGGCCAAGCCCGGGATTTACGGGAAATCGCGGGTTTTCGTTTGCCAGCGATTAAACCTCTTTCATTAAGCGTCTCATCAAAAAAGAAAACATTTTTAAAAACTACAAGTCTCATGCCTTCTAGTGGTGAAAAAATAATTTAAAAAAACGTTTGGGAACTGAGTTTACTCCCTGGGTACTTTCTTTGTATATATTCGACTATGCGGGCCTAGCTCGGGATTTACGGGAAATCGCTAGTTTTCGTTTGCCGGCGATTAAACCTCTTTCATTAAGCGTCTCATCAAAAATGAAAACATTTTTGAAAACTACAAGTCTCATGCGTTTTAGTGGCGAAAAAATAATTTAAAAAATCGTTCTGGAAATGAGTTTACTCCCTGAGTACTTTCTTTGTATAGTTTTGACTATACGGGCCGAGTCCGGGATTTACGGAAAATCGCTGGTTTTCGTTTGCCGGCGATTAAACTTCTTTTATTCAGCGTTCCATCAAAAATGAAAACATTCCTGAAAACTACAAGTCTAATGCGTTTTAGTGGTGAAAAAATAATTTAAAAAATCGTTCGGGAAATAAGTTTACTCCCTGGGTACTTTCTTTGTATACTTTTGACTATACGGGCCGAGTCCGGGATTTACGGGAAATCGCGGGTTTTCGTTTGCCGGCGATTAAACTTCTTTTATTCAGCGTCTCATCAAAAATGAAAACATTTTTGAAAACTACAAGTCTCATGCGTTTTAGTGGTGAAAAAATAATTTAAAAAAACGTTCAGGAAATGAGTTTACTCCCTGGGTACTTTCTTTTTATACCTTTGGCTATACGGGCCGAGTCCAGGATTTACGGGAATTCGCGTGTTTTCGTTTGCCGGCGATTAAACTTCTTTTATTCAGCGTCTCATCAAAAATGAAAACATTTTTGAAAACTACAAGTCTCATGCGTTTTAGTGGTGAAAAGATAATTTAAAAAATCGTTCTGGAAATGAGCTTACTCACAGGGTACTTTCTTTGTATACATTCGAATATACGGGCCAAGCCCGGGATTTACGGAAAATCGCGGGTTTTCGTTTGCCAGCGATTAAACCTCTTTCATTAAGCGTCTCATCAAAAAAAAAAACATTTTTGAAAACTACAAGTGTCATGCGTTTTAGTGTTGAAAAAATAATTTAAAAAATCGTTCGGGAAATGAGTTTACTCCCTGGGTACTTTCTTTGTATACCTTTGGCTATACGGGCCGAGTCCAGGATTTACGGGAATTCGCGGGTTTTCGTTTGCCGGCGATTAAACTTCTTTTATTCAGCGTCTCATCAAAAATGAAAACATTTTTGAAAACTACAAGTCTCATGCGTTTTAGTGGCGAAAAGATAATTTAAAAAATCGTTCTGGAGATGAGCTTACTCACAGGGTACTTTCTTTGTATACATTCGAATATACGGGCCAAGCCCGGGATTTACGGGAAATCGCGGGTTTTCGTTTGCCAGCGATTAAACCTCTTTCATTAAGCGTCTCATCAAAAAAGAAAACATTTTTAAAAACTACAAGTCTCATGCCTTCTAGTGGTGAAAAAATAATTTAAAAAAACGTTTGGGAACTGAGTTTACTCCCTGGGTACTTTCTTTGTATATATTCGACTATGCGGGCCTAGCTCGGGATTTACGGGAAATCGCTAGTTTTCGTTTGCCGGCGATTAAACCTCTTTCATTAAGCGTCTCATCAAAAATGAAAACATTTTTGAAAACTACAAGTCTCATGCGTTTTAGTGGCGAAAAAATAATTTAAAAAATCGTTCTGGAAATGAGTTTACTCCCTGAGTACTTTCTTTGTATAGTTTTGACTATACGGGCCGAGTCCGGGATTTACGGAAAATCGCTGGTTTTCGTTTGCCGGCGATTAAACTTCTTTTATTCAGCGTTCCATCAAAAATGAAAACATTCCTGAAAACTACAAGTCTAATGCGTTTTAGTGGTGAAAAAATAATTTAAAAAATCGTTCGGGAAATAAGTTTACTCCCTGGGTACTTTCTTTGTATACTTTTGACTATACGGGCCGAGTCCGGGATTTACGGGAAATCGCGGGTTTTCGTTTGCCGGCGATTAAACTTCTTTTATTCAGCGTCTCATCAAAAATGAAAACATTTTTGAAAACTACAAGTCTCATGCGTTTTAGTGGTGAAAAGATAATTTAAAAAATCGTTCTGGAAATGAGTTTACTCACAGGGTACTTTCTTTGTATACATTCGAATATACGGGCAAAGCCCGGGATTTACGGGAAATCGCGGGTTTTCGTTTGCCGGCGATTAAACTTCTCTTATTCAGCGTCTGATCAAAAATATAAACATTTTTGAAAACTACAAGTCTCATGCGTTTTAGTGTTGAAAAAATAATTTAAAAAATCGTTCGGGAAAAGAGTTTACTCCCTGCGTACTTTCTTTGTATACCTTTCGCTATACGGGCCGAGTCCAGGATTTACGGGAATTTGCGGGTTTTCGTTTGCCGGCGATTAAACTTCTTTTATTCAGCGTCTCATCAAAAAAGAAAACATTTTTAAAAACTACAAATCTCATGCCTTCTAGTGGTGAAAAATTAATTTAAAAAAACGTTTCGGAACTGAGTTTACTCCCTGGGTACTTTCTTTGTATATATTCGACTATACGGGCCTAGCTCGGGATTTACGGGAAATCGCTAGTTTTCGTTTGCCGGCGATTAAACCTCTTTCATTAAGCGTCTCATCAAAAATGAAAACATTTTTGAAAACTACAAGTCTCATGCGTTTTAGTGGCGAAAAAATAATTTAAAAAATCGTTCCGGAAATGAGTTTACTCCCTGAGTACTTTCTTTGTATAGTTTTGACTATACGGGCCGAGTCCGGGATTTACGGAAAATCGCTGGTTTTCGTTTGCCGGCGATTAAACTTCTTTTATTCAGCGTCTCATCAAAAATGAAAACATTCCTGAAAACTACAAGTCTAATGCGTTTTAGTGGTGAAAAAATAATTTAAAAAATCGTTCAGGAAATAAGTTTACTCCCTGGGTACTTTCTTTGTATACTTTTGACTATACGGCCGAGTCCGGGATTTACGGGAAATCGCGGGTTTTCGTTTGCCGGCGATTAAACTTCTTTTATTCAGCCTCTCATCAAAAATGAAAACATTTTTGAAAACTACAAGTCTCATGCGTTTTAGTGGTAAAAAGATGATTTAAAAAATCGTTCTGGAAATGAGTTTACTCACAGGGTACTTTCTTTCTATACATTCCACTATACGGGCCTAGCCCGGGATTTACGGCAAATCGCGGGTTTTTGTTTGCTGGCGATTAAACCTCTTTCATTTAGCGTCTCATCAAAAATGAAAATATTTTTGAAAACTACAAGTCTCATGCCTTTTAGTGGTGAAAAAATAATTCAAAAAATCGTTCGGGAAATTAGTTTATTTCCTGGGTACTTTCTTTGTATACATTCAACTATACGGACCAAGCCTGGGATTTACGGGAAATCGCGGGTTTTAGTTTGCCGGCGATTAAACCTCTTTCATTAAGCGTCTCATCAAAAATGAAAACATTTTTGAAAACTACAAGTCTCATGCGTTTTAGTGGTGAAAAAATAATTTAAAAACTCGTTCGGGAAATGAATTTACTTCCTGGGTACTTTCTCTGTATGCTTTTGACTACACGGGCCGAGTCCGGGATTTACGGTAAATCGCGGGTTTTCGTTTGCCGGCGATTAAACTTCTTTTATTCAGCGTCTCATCAAAAATAAAAACATTTTTGAAAACTACAAGTCTCATGCGTTTTAGTGTTGAAAAAATAATTTAAAAAATCGTTCGGGAAATGCGTTTACTCCCTGGGTACTTTCTTTGTATACCTTTGGCTATACGGCCGAGTCCGGGATTAACGGGAATTCGCGGGTTTTCGTTTGCCGGCGATTAAACTTCTTTTATTCAGCGTCTCATCAAAAATGAAAACATTTTTGGAAACTGCAAGTCTCATGCGTTCTAGTGGTGAAAAAATAATTTAAAAAAACGTTCAGGAAATGAGTTTACTCCCTGGGTACTTTCTTTTTATACCTTTGGCTATACGGGCCGAGTCCAGGATTTACGGGAATTCGCGTGTTTTCGTTTGCCGGCGATTAAACTTCTTTTATTCAGCGTCTCATCAAAAATGAAAACATTTTTGAAAACTACAAGTCTCATGCGTTTTAGTGGTGAAAAGATAATTTAAAAAATCGTTCTGGAAATGAGCTTACTCACAGGGTACTTTCTTTGTATATATTCGAATATACGGGCCAAGCCCGGGATTTACGAAAAATCGCGGGTTTTCGTTTGCCAGCGATTAAACATCTTTGATTAAGCGTCTCATCAAAAAAAAAAACATTTTTGAAAACTACAAGTCTCATGCCTTCTAGTGGTGAAAAAATAATTTAAAAAAACGTTTGGAAAATGAGTTTACTCCCTGGGTACTTTCTTTGTATATATTCGACTATACGGGCCTAGCTCGGGATTTACAGGAAATCGCTAGTTTTCGTTTGCCGGCGATTAAACCTCTTTCATTAAGCGTCCCATCAAAAATGAAAACATTTTTGAAAACTACAAGTCTCATGCGTTTTAGTGGCGAAAAAATAATTTAAAAAATCGTTCTGGAAATGAGTTTACTCCCTGAGTACTTTCTTTGTAAAGTTTTGACTATACGTGCCGAGTCCGGGATTTACGGGAAATTGCTGGCTTTCGTTTGCCGGCGATTAAACTTCTTTTATTCAGCGTCTCATCAAAAATGAAAACATTCCTGAAAACTACAAGTCTAATGCGTTTTAGTGGTGAAAAAATAATTTAAAAAATCGTTCGGGAAATAAGTTTACTCCCTGGGTACTTTCTTTGTATACTTTTGACTATACGGGCCGAGTCCAGGATTTACGGGAAATCGCGGGTTTTCGTTTGCCGGCGATTAAATTTCTTTTATTCAGCGTCTCATCAAAAATGAAAACATTTTTGAAAACTACAAGTCTCATGCGTTTTAGTGGTAAAAAGATGATTTAAAAAATCGTTCTGAAAATGAGTTTACTCACAGGGTACTTTCTTTGTATATATTCCACTATACGGGCCAAGCCCGGGATTTACGGCAAATCGCGGGTTTTCGTTTGCTGGCGATTAAACCTCTTTCATTTAGCGTCTCATCAAAAATAAAAACATTTTTGAAAACTACAAGTCTCATGCCTTTTAGTGGTGAAAAAATAATTCAAAAAATTGTTCGGGAAATGAGTTTACTCCCTGGGTACTTTCTTTGTATACATTCGACTATACGGGCCAAGCCTGGGATTTACGGGAAATCGCGGGTTTTCGTTTGCCGGCGAATAAACCTCTTTCATTAAGCGTCTCATCAAAAATGAAAACATTTTTGAAAACTACAAGTCTCATGCGTTTTAGTGGTGAAAAAATAATTTAAAAAAATCGGTTGGGAAATGAGTTTACTTCCTGGGTACTTTCTCTGTATGCTTTTGACTATACGGGCTGAGTCCGGGATTTACGGAAATCGCGGGTTTTCGTTTGCCGGCGATTAACTTCTTTTATTCAGCGTCTCATCAAAAATAAAAACATTTTTGAAAACTACAAGTCTCATGCGTTTTAGTGTTGAAAATATAATTTAAAAAATCGTTCGGGAAATGCGTTTACTCCCTGGGTACTTTCTTTGTATACCTTTGGCTATACGGGCCGAGTCCGGGATTAACGGGAAATCGTGGGTTTTCGTTTGCCGGCGATTAAACTTCTTTTATTCAGCGTCTCATCAAAAATGAAAACATTTTTGAAAACTACAAGTCTCATGCGTTTTAGTGGTGAAAAAATAATTTAAAAAAACGTTCGGGAAATGAGTTTACTCCCTGGGTACTTTCTTTGTATACATTCGACTATACGGGCCTAGCTCGGGGTTTACGGGAAATCGGTAGTTTTCGTTTGCCGGCGATTAAACTTCTTTCATTCAGCGTCTCATCAAAAATGAAAACATTTTTGAAAACTACAAGTCTCTTGCGTTTTAGTGGTGAAAAGATAATTTAAAAAATCGTTCTTGAAATGAGTTTACTCACAGGGTACTTTCTTTGTATATACTCGACTATACGGGCCAAGCACGGGATTTACGGGAATTCGCGGGTTTTTGTTTGCCGGCGATTAAACTTCTTTTATTCAGCGTCTCATCAGAAATGAAAACATTTTTAAAAACTACAAGTCTAATGCGTTTTAGTGGTGAAAAAATAATTTAAAAAATCGTTCGGGAAATAAGTTTACTCCCTGGGTACTTTCTATGTATACTTTTGACTATACGGGCCGAGTCCAGGATTTACGGGAAATCGCGGGTTTTCGTTTGCCGGCGATTAAACTTCTTTTATTCAGCGTCTCATCAAAAATGAAAACATTTTTGAAAACTACAAGTCTCATGCGTTTTAGTGGTGAAAAAATAATTTAAAAAATCGTTCGGGAAATGCATTTACTCCCTGGGTACTTTCTTTGTATACCTTTGGCTATACGGGCCGAGTCCGGGATTAACGGGAAATCGTGGGTTTTCGTTTGCCGGCGATTAAACTTCTTTTATTCAGCGTCTCATCAAAAATGAAAACATTTTTGAAAACTACAAGTCTCATGCGTTTTAGTGGTGAAAAAATAATTTAAAAAATCGTTCGGGAAATGCGTTTACTCCCTGGGTACTTTCTTTGTATGCCTTTGGCTATACGGGCCGAGTCCGGGATTAACGGGAAATCGTGGGTTTTCGTTTGCCGGCGATTAAACTTCTTTTATTCAGCGTCTCATCAAAAATGAAAACATTTTTGAAAACTACAAGTCTCATGCGTTTTAGTGGTGAAAAAATAATTTAAAAAATCGTTCGGGAAATGCGTTTACTCCCTGGGTACTTTCTTTGTATACCTTTGGCTATACGGGCCGAGTCCGGGATTAACGGGAAATCGTGGGTTTTCGTTTGCCGGCGATTAAACTTCTTTCATTCAGCGTCTCATCAAAAATGAAAACATTTTTGAAAACTACAAGTCTCTTGCGTTTTAGTGGTGAAAAGATAATTTAAAAAATCGTTCTTGAAATGAGTTTACTCACAGGGTACTTTCTTTGTATATACTCGACTATACGGGCCAAGCACGGGATTTACGGGAATTCGCGGGTTTTTGTTTGCCGGCGATTAAACATCTTTTATTCAGCGTCTCATCAAAAATGAAAACATTTTTGAAAACTACAAGTCTAATGCGTTTTAGTGGTGAAAAAATAATTTAAAAAATCGTTCGGGAAATAAGTTTACTCCCTGCGTACTTTCTTTGTATACTTTTGACTATACGGGCCGAGTCCAGGATTTACGGGAAATCGCGGGTTTTCGTTTGCCGGCGATTAAACTTCTTTTATTCAGCGTCTCATCAAAAATGAAAACATTTTTGAAAACTACAAGTCTCATGCGTTTTAGTGGTGAAAAAATAATTTAAGAAAACGTTCGGGAAATGAGTTTACTCCCTGGGTACTTTCTTTGTATACATTCGACTATACGGGCCTAGCTCGGGATTTACGGGAAATCGCGGGTTTTCGTTTGCCGGCGAATAAACCTCTTTCATTAAGCGTCTCATCAAAAATGAAAACATTTTTGAAAACTACAAGTCTCATGCGTTTTAGTGGTGAAAAAATAATTTAAAAAAATCGGTTGGGAAATGAGTTTACTTCCTGGGTACTTTCTCTGTATGCTTTTGACTATACGGGCCGAGTCCGGGATTTACGGAAATCGCGGGTTTTCGTTTGCCGGCGATTAAACTTCTTTTATTCAGCGTCTCATTAAAAATAAAAACATTTTTGAAAACTACAAGTCTCTTGCGTTTTAGTGTTGAAAATATAATTTAAAAAATCGTTCAAAAAATGCGTTTACTCCCTGGGTACTTTCTTTGTATACCTTTGGCTATACGGGCCGAGTCCGGGATTAACGGGAAATCGTGGGTTTTCGTTTGCCGGCGATTAAACTTCTTTTATTCAGCGTCTCATCAAAAATGAAAACATTTTTAAAAACTACAAGTCTCATGCGTTTTAGTGGTGAAAAAATAATTTAAAAAAACGTTCGGGAAATGAGTTTACTCCCTGGGTACTTTCTTTGTATACATTCGACTATACGGGCCTAGCTCGGGGTTTACGGGAAATTGGTAGTTTTCGTTTGCCGGCGATTAAACTTCTTTCATTCAGCGTCTCATCAAAAATGAAAACATTTTTGAAAACTACAAGTCTCTTGCGTTTTAGTGGTGAAAAGATAATTTAAAAAATCGTTCTTGAAATGAGTTTACTCACAGGGTACTTTCTTTGTATATACTCGACTATACGGGCCAAGCACGGGATTTACGGGAATTCGCGGGTTTTTGTTTGCCGGCGATTAAACTTCTTTTATTCAGCGTCTCATCAGAAATGAAAACATTTTTAAAAACTTCAAGTCTAATGCGTTTTAGTGGTGAAAAAATAATTTAAAAAATCGTTCGGGAAATAAGTTTACTCCCTGGGTACTTTCTATGTATACTTTTGACTATACGGGCCGAGTCCAGGATTTACGGGAAATCGCGGGTTTTCGTTTGCCGGCGATTAAACTTCTTTTATTCAGCGTCTCATCAAAAATGAAAACATTTTTGAAAACTACAAGTCTCATGCGTTTTAGTGGTGAAAAAATAATTTAAAAAATCGTTCGGGAAATGCGTTTACTCCCTGGGTACTTTCTTTGTATACCTTTGGCTATACGGGCCGAGTCCGGGATTAACGGGAAATCGTGGGTTTTCGTTTGCCGGCGATTAAACTTCTTTTATTCAGCGTCTCATCAAAAATGAAAACATTTTTGAAAACTACAAGTCTCATGCGTTTTAGTGGTGAAAAAATAATTTAAAAAATCGTTCGGGAAATGCGTTTACTCCCTGGGTACTTTCTTTGTATGCCTTTGGCTATACGGGCCGAGTCCGGGATTAACGGGAAATCGTGGGTTTTCGTTTGCCGGCGATTAAACTTCTTTTATTCAGCGTCTCATCAAAAATGAAAACATTTTTGAAAACTACAAGTCTCATGCGTTTTAGTGGTGAAAAAATAATTTAAAAAAACGTTCGGGAAATGAGTTTACTCCCTGGGTACTTTCTTTGTATACATTCGACTATACGGGCCTAGCTCGGGATTTACGGAAAATCGGTAGTTTTCGTTTGCCGGCGATTAAACTTCTTTCATTCAGCGTCTCATCAAAAATGAAAACATTTTTGAAAACTACAAGTCTCTTGCGTTTTAGTGGTGAAAAGATAATTTAAAAAATCGTTCTTGAAATGAGTTTACTCACAGGGTACTTTCTTTGTATATACTCGACTATACGGGCCAAGCACGGGATTTACGGGAATTCGCGGGTTTTTGTTTGCCGGCGATTAAACATCTTTTATTCAGCGTCTCATCAAAAATGAAAACATTTTTAAAAACTACAAGTCTAATGCGTTTTAGTGGTGAAAAAATAATTTAAAAAATCGTTCGGGAAATAAGTTTACTCCCTGCGTACTTTCTTTGTATACTTTTGACTATACGGGCCGAGTCCAGGATTTACGGGAAATCGCGGGTTTTCGTTTGCCGGCGATTAAACTTCTTTTATTCAGCGTCTCATCGAAAATGAAAACATTTTTGAAAACTACAAGTCTCATGCGTTTTAGTGGTGAAAAAATAATTTAAGAAAACGTTCGGGAAATGAGTTTACTCCCTGGGTACTTTCTTTGTATACATTCGACTATACGGGCCAAGCCTGGGATTTACGGGAAATTGCGGGTTTTCGTTTGCCGGCGATTAAACCTCTTTCATGAAGCGTCTCATCAAAAATGAAAACATTTTTGAAAACTACAAGTCTCATGCGTTTTAGTGGTGAAAAAATAATTGAAAAAATCGTTTGGGAAATGAGTTTACTCCCTGGGTACTTTCTTTGTATACCTTTGGCTATACGGGCCGAGTCCGGGAATTACGGGAATTCGCGGATTTTCGTTTGCCGGCGATTAAACTTCTTTTATTCAGCGTCTCATCAAAAATAAAAACATTTTTGAAAACTACAAGTCCCATGCCTTTTAGTGGTGAAAAAATAATTCAAAAAATCGTTCGGGAAATGAGTTTACTCCCTGGGTACTTTGTTTGTATACATTCGACTATACGGGCCAAGCCTGGGATTTACGGCAAATCGCGGGTTTTAGTTTGCCGGCGATTAAACCTCTTTCATTAAGCATCTCATCAAAAATGAAAACATTTTTGAAAACTACAAGTCTCATGCGTTTTAGTGGTGAAAAAATAATTTAAAAAATCGTTCGGGAAATGCGTTTACTCCCTGGGTACTTTCTTTGTATACCTTTGGCTATACGGGCCGAGTCCGGGAATTACGGGAATTCGAGGGTTTTCGTTTGCCAGCGATTAAACCTTCTTTTATTCAGCGTTTCATCAAAAATAAAAACATTTTTGAAAACTACAAGTCTCATGCGTTTTAGTGTTGAAAAAATAATTTGAAAAATCGTTCGGGAAATGAGTTTACTCCCTGGGTACTTTCTTTGTATACCTTTGGCTATACGGGCCGAGTCCGGGAATTACAGGAATTCGCGGGTTTTCGTTTGCCGGCGATTAAACTTCTTTTATTCAGCGTCTCATAAAGAATAAAAACATTTTTGAAAACTACAAGTCTCATGCGTTTTAGTGGTGAAAAAATAATTTAAAAAATCGTTCGGGAAATGAGTTTACTTCCTGGGTACTTTCTCTGTATACTTTTGACTATACGGGCTGAGTCCGGGATTTACGGGAAATCGCGGGTTTTCGTTTGCCGGCGATTAAACTTCTTTTATTCAGCGTCTCTTCAAAAATGAAAACATTCCTGAAAACTACAAGTCTCATGCGTTTTAGTGGTGAAAAAATAATTTAAAAAATCGTTCGGGAAATGAGTTTACTCCCTGGGTACTTTCTTTGTATACTTTTGACTATACGGGCCAAGTCCGGGATTTACGCGAAATCGCGGGTTTTCGTTTGCCGGCGATTAAACTTCTTTTATTCAGCGTCTCATCAAAAATGAAAACATTTTTAAAAACTACAAGTCTCATGCGTTTTAGTGGTGAAAAAATAATTTAAAAAATCGTTCGGGAAATGAGTTTACTCCCTGGGTACTTTCTTTGTATACCTTTGGCTATACAGGCCGAGTCCGGGAATTACGGGAATTCGAGGGTTCTCGTTTGCCGGCGATTAAACCTTCTTTTATTCAGCGTCTCATCAAAAATAAAAGCATTTTTGAAAACTACAAGTCTCATGCATTTTAGTGGTGAAAAAATAATTTAAAAAATCGATCGGGAAATGAGTTTACTTTCTGGGTACTTTCTCTGCATACTTTTGACTATACGGGCCGAGTCCGGGATTTACGGGAAATCGTGGGTTTTCGTTTGCCGGCGATTAAACTTCTTTTATTCAGCGTCTCTTCAAAAATGAAAACATTCCTGAAAACTACAAGTCTCATGCGTTTTAGTGGTGAAAAAATAATTTAAAAAATCGTTCGGGAAATGAGTTTACTCCCTGGGTACCTTCTTTGTATACTTTTGACTATACGGGCCAAGTCTGGGATTTACGCGAAATCGCGGGTTTTCGTTTGCCGGCGATTAAACTTCTTTTATTCAGCGTCTCATCAAAAATGAAAACATTTTTGAAAACTACAAGTCTCATGCGTTTTAGTGGTGAAAAAATAATTTAAAAAATCGTTCGGGAAATGAGTTTACTCCCTGGGTACTTTCTTTGTATACCTTTGGCTATACGGGCCGAGTCCGGGAATTACGGGAATTCGAGGGTTTTCGTTTGCCGGCGATTAAACCTTCTTTTATTCAGCGTCTCATCAAAAATAAAAACATTTTTGAAAACTACAAGTCTCATGCGTTTTAGTGTTGAAAAAATAATTTAAAAAATCGTTCGGGAAATGAGTTTACTCCCTGGGTACTTTCTTTGTATACCTTTGGCTATGCGGGCCGAGTCCGGGATTTACAGGAATTCGCGGGTTTTCGTTTGCCGGCGATTAAACTTCTTTTATTCAGCGTCTCATAAAGAATAAAAACATTTTTGAAAACTACAAGTCTCATGCATTTTAGTGGTGAAAAAATAATTTAAAAAATCGTTCGGGAAATGAGTTTACTTCATGGGTACTTTCTCTGTATACTTTTGACTATACGGGCTGAGTCCGGGATTTACGGGAAATCGCGGGTTTTCGTTTGCCGGCGATTAAACTTCTTTTATTCAGCGTCTCTTCAAAAATGAAAACATTCCTGAAAACTACAAGTCTCATGCGTTTTAGTGGTGAAAAAATAATTTAAAAAACCGTTCGGGAAATGAGTTTACTCCCTGGGTACTTTCTTTGTATACTTTTGACTATACGGGCCAAGTCCGGGATTTACGCGAAATCGCGGGTTTTCGTTTGCCGGCGATTAAACTTCTTTTATTCAGCGTCTCATCAAAAATGAAAACATTTTTAAAAACTACAAGTCTCATGCGTTTTAGTGGTGAAAAAATAATTTAAAAAATCGTTCGGGAAATGAGTTTACTCCCTGGGTACTTTCTTTGTATACCTTTGGCTATACGGGCCGAGTCCGGGAATTACGGGAATTCGAGGGTTCTCGTTTGCCGGCGATTAAACCTTCTTTTATTCAGCGTCTCATCAAAAATAAAAACATTTTTGAAAACTACAAGTCTCATGCGTTTTAGTGTTAAAAAAATAATTTAAAAAATCGTTCGGGAAATGAGTTTACTCCCTGGGTACTTTCTTTGTATACCTTTGGCTATACGGGCCGAGTCCGGGATTTACGGGAATTCGCGGGTTTTCGTTTGCCGGGATTAAACTTCTTTTATTCAGCGTCTCATAAAGAATGAAAACATTTTTGAAAACTACAAGTCTCATGCGTTTTAGTGGTGAAAAGATAATTTAAAAAATCGTTCTGGAAATGAGTTTACTCACAGGGTAGTTTCTTTGTATATACTCGACTATACGGGCCAAGCACGGGATTTACGGGAAATCGCGGGTTTTCGTTTGCCAGCGATTAAACTTCTTTTATTCAGCGTCTCATCAAAAATGAAAACATTTTTAAAAACTACAAGTCTCATGCCTTCTAGTGGTGAAAAAATAATTTAAAAAAACATTCGGGAAATGAGTTTACTCCCTGGGTACTTTCTTTGTATACATTCGACTATACGGGCCTAGCTCGGGATTTTCGGAAAATCGCTAGTTTTCGTTTGCCGGCGATTAAACCTCTTTCATTAGGCGTCTCATCAAAAATGAAAACATTTTTGAAAACTACAAGTCTCATGCGTTTTAGTGGTGAAAAAATAATTGAAAAAATCGTTTGGGAAATGAGTTTACTCCCTGGGTACTTTCTTTGTATACCTTTGGCTATACGGGCCGAGTCCGGGAATTACGGGAATTCGCGGATTTTCGTTTGCCGGCGATTAAACTTCTTTTATTCAGCGTCTCATCAAAAATAAAAACATTTTTGAAAACTACAAGTCCCATGCCTTTTAGTGGTGAAAAAATAATTCAAAAAATCGTTCGGGAAATGAGTTTACTTCCTGGGTACTTTGTTTGTATACATTCGACTATACGGGCCAAGCCTGGGATTTACGGCAAATCGCGGGTTTTAGTTTGCCGGCGATTAAACCTCTTTCATTAAGCATCTCATCAAAAATGAAAACATTTTTGAAAACTACAAGTCTCATGCATTTTAGTGGTGAAAAAATAATTTAAAAAATCGTTCGGGAAATGAGTTTACTCCCTGGGTACTTTCTTTGTATACCTTTGGCTATACGGGCCGAGTCCGGGAATTACGGGAATTCGAGGGTTCTCGTTTGCCGGCGATTAAACCTTCTTTTATTCAGCGTCTCATCAAAAATAAAAACATTTTTGAAAACTACAAGTCTCATGCGTTTTAGTGTTGAAAAAATAATTTAAAAAATCGTTCGGGAAATGAGTTTACTCCCTGGGTACTTTCTTTGTATACCTTTGGCTATACGGGCCGAGTCCGGGAATTACGGGAATTCGAGGGTTCTCGTTTGCCGGCGATTAAACCTTCTTTTATTCAGCGTCTCATCAAAAATAAAAACATTTTTGAAAACTACAAGTCTCATGCGTTTTAGTGGTGAAAAGATAATTTAAAAAATCGTTCTGGAAATGAGTTTACTCACAGGGTAGTTTCTTTGTATATACTCGACTATACGGGCCAAGCACGGGATTTACGGGAAATCGCGGGTTTTCGTTTGCCAGCGATTAAACTTCTTTTATTCAGCGTCTCATCAAAAATGAAAACATTTTTAAAAACTACAAGTCTCATGCCTTCTAGTGGTGAAAAAATAACTTAAAAAAACGTTCGGGAAATGAGTTTACTCCCTGGGTACTTTCTTTGTATACATTCGACTATACGGGCCTAGCTCGGGATTTTCGGAAAATCGCTAGTTTTCGTTTGCCGGCGATTAAACCTCTTTCATTAGGCGTCTCATCAAAAATGAAAACATTTTTGAAAACTACAAGTCTCATGCGTTTTAGTGGCGAAAAAATAATTTAAAAAATCGTTCTGGAAATGAGTTTACTCCCTGAGTACTTTCTTTGTATACTTTTGACTATACGGGCCTAGCTCGGGATTTACGGGAAATCGGTAGTTTTCGTTTGCCGGCGATTAAACTTCTTTTATTCAGCGTCTCTTCAAAAATGAAAACATTCCTGAAAACTACAAGTCTCATGCGTTTTAGTGGTAAAAATATGATTTAAAAAATCGTTTTGGAAATGAGTTTACTCACAGGGTACTTTCTTTGTATACATTCGACTATACGGGCCAAGCCCGGGATTTACGGCAAATTGCGGGTTTTCGTTTGCCGGAGATTAAACCTCTTTTATTCAGCGTCTCTTCAAAAATGAAAACATTCCTGAAAACTACAAGTCTCATGCGTTTTAGTGGTAAAAATATGATTTAAAAAATCGTTTTGGAAATGAGTTTACTCACAGGGTACTTTCTTTGTATACATTCGACTATACGGGCCAAGCCCGGGATTTACGGCAAATTGCGGGTTTTCGTTTGCCGGAGATTAAACCTCTTTCATTTAGCGTCTCATCAAAAATGAAAACATTTTTGAAAACTACAAGTCTCATGACTTTTAGTGGTGAAAAAATAATTCAAAAAATCGTTCGGGAAATGAGTTTACTCCCTGGGTACTTTCTTTGTATACCTTTGGCTATACGGGCCGAGTCCGGGAATTACGGGAACTCGCGGATTTTCGTTTGCCGGCGATTAAACTTCTTTTATTCAGCGTCTCATCAAAAATAAAAACATTTTTGAAAACTACAAGTCCCATGCCTTTTAGTGGTGAAAAAATAATTCAAAAAATCGTTCGGGAAATGAGTTTACTCCCTGGGTACTTTGTTTGTATACATTCGACTATACGGGCCAAGCCTGGGATTTACGGCAAATCGCGGGTTTTAGTTTGCCGGCGATTAAACCTCTTTCATTAAGCATCTCATCAAAAATGAAAACATTTTTGAAAACTACAAGTCTCATGCATTTTAGTGGTGAAAAAATAATTTAAAAAATCGATCGGGAAATGAGTTTACTTTCTGGGTACTTTCTCTGCATACTTTTGACTATACGGGCCGAGTCCGGGATTTACGGGAAATCGTGGGTTTTCGTTTGCCGGCGATTAAACCTCTTTTATTCAGCGTCTCTTCAAAAATGAAAACATTCCTGAAAACTACAAGTCTCATGCGTTTTAGTGGTGAAAAAATAATTTAAAAAATCGTTCGGGAAATGAGTTTACTCCCTGGGTACCTTCTTTGTGTACTTTTGACTATACGGGCCAAGTCCGGGATTTACGCGAAATCGCGGGTTTTCGTTTGCCGGCGATTAAACTTCTTTTATTCAGCGTCTCATCAAAAATGAAAACATTTTTGAAAACTACAAGTCTCATGCGTTTTAGTGGTGAAAAAATAATTTAAAAAATCGTTCGGGAAATGAGTTTACTCCCTGGGTACTTTCTTTGTATACCTTTGGCTATACGGGCCGAGTCCGGGAATTACGGGAATTCGAGGGTTTTCGTTTGCCAGCGATTAAACCTTCTTTTATTCAGCGTCTCATCAAAAATAAAAACATTTTTGAAAACTACAAGTCTCATGCGTTTTAGTGTTGAAAAAATAATTTAAAAAATCGTTCGGGAAATGAGTTTACTCCCTGGGTACTTTCCTTGTATACCTTTGGCTATACGGGCCGAGTCCGGGATTTACAGGAATTCGCGGGTTTTCGTTTGCCGGCGATTAAACTTCTTTTATTCAGCGTCTCATAAAGAATAAAAACATTTTTGAAAACTACAAGTCTCATGCGTTTTAGTGGTGAAAAAATAATTTAAAAAATCGTTCGGGAAATGAGTTTACTTCCTGGGTACTTTCTCTGTATACTTTTGACTATACGGGCTGAGTCCGGGATTTACGGGAAATCGCGGGTTTTCGTTTGCCGGCGATTAAACTTCTTTTATTCAGCGTCTCTTCAAAAATGAAAACATTCCTGAAAACTACAAGTCTCATGCGTTTTAGTGGTGAAAAAATAATTTAAAAAATCGTTCGGGAAATGAGTTTACTCCCTGGGTACTTTCTTTGTATACTTTTGACTATACGGGCCAAGTCCGGGATTTACGCGAAATCGCGGGTTTTCGTTTGCCGGCGATTAAACTTCTTTTATTCAGCGTCTCATCAAAAATGAAAACATTTTTAAAAACTACCAGTCTCATGCGTTTTAGTGGTGAAAAAATAATTTAAAAAATCGTTCGGGAAATGAGTTTACTCCCTGGGTACTTTCTTTGTATACCTTTGGCTATACAGGCCGTGTCCGGGAATTACGGGAATTCGAGGGTTCTCGTTTGCCGGCGATTAAACCTTCTTTTATTCAGCGTCTCATCAAAAATAAAAACATTTTTGAAAACTACAAGTCTCATGCATTTTAGTGGTGAAAAAATAATTTAAAAAATCGATCGGGAAATGAGTTTACTTTCTGGGTACTTTCTCTGCATACTTTTGACTATACGGGCCGAGTCCGGGATTTACGGGAAATCGTGGGTTTTCGTTTGCCGGCGATTAAACTTCTTTTATTCAGCGTCTCTTCAAAAATGAAAACATTCCTGAAAACTACAAGTCTCATGCGTTTTAGTGGTGAAAAAATAATTTAAAAAATCGTTCGGGAAATGAGTTTACTCCCTGGGTACCTTCTTTGTATACTTTTGACTATACGGGCCAAGTCCGGGATTTACGCGAAATCGCGGGTTTTCGTTTGCCGGCGATTAAACTTCTTTTATTCAGCGTCTCATCAAAAATGAAAACATTTTTGAAAACTACAAGTCTCATGCGTTTTAGTGGTGAAAAAATAATTTAAAAAATCGTTCGGGAAATGAGTTTACTCCCTGGGTACTTTCTTTGTATACCTTTGGCTATACGGGCCGAGTCCGGGAATTACGGGAATTCGAGGGTTTTCGTTTGCCGGCGATTAAACCTTCTTTTATTCAGCGTCTCATCAAAAATAAAAACATTTTTGAAAACTACAAGTCTCATGCGTTTTAGTGTTGAAAAAATAATTTAAAAAATCGTTCGGGAAATGAGTTTACTCCCTGGGTACTTTCTTTGTATACCTTTGGCTATACGGGCCGAGTCCGGGATTTACAGGAATTCGCGGGTTTTCGTTTGCCGGCGATTAAACTTCTTTTATTCAGCGTCTCATAAAGAATAAAAACATTTTTGAAAACTACAAGTCTCATGCATTTTAGTGGTGAAAAAATAATTTAAAAAATCGTTCGGGAAATGAGTTTACTTCATGGGTACTTTCTCTGTATACTTTTGACTATACGGGCTGAGTCCGGGATTTACGGGAAATCGCGGGTTTTCGTTTGCCGGCGATTAAACTTCTTTTATTCAGCGTCTCTTCAAAAATGAAAACATTCCTGAAAACTACAAGTCTCATGCGTTTTAGTGGTGAAAAAATAATTTAAAAAATCGTTCGGGAAATGAGTTTACTCCCTGGGTACTTTCTTTGTATACTTTTGACTATACGGGCCAAGTCCGGGATTTACGCGAAATCGCGGGTTTTCGTTTGCCGGCGATTAAACTTCTTTTATTCAGCGTCTCATCAAAAATGAAAACATTTTTAAAAACTAAAAGTCTCATGCGTTTTAGTGGTGAAAAAATAATTTAAAAAATCGTTCGGGAAATGAGTTTACTCCCTGGGTACTTTCTTTGTATACCTTTGGCTATACGGGCCGAGTCCGGGAATTACGGGAATTCGAGGGTTCTCGTTTGCCGGCGATTAAACCTTCTTTTATTCAGCGTCTCATCAAAAATAAAAACATTTTTGAAAACTACAAGTCTCATGCGTTTTAGTGTTGAAAAAATAATTTAAAAAATCGTTCGGGAAATGAGTTTACTCCCTGGGTACTTTCTTTGTATACCTTTGGCTATACGGGCCGAGTCCGGGATTTACGGGAATTCGCGGGTTTTCGTTTGCCGGGATTAAACTTCTTTTATTCAGCGTCTCATAAAGAATGAAAACATTTTTGAAAACTACAAGTCTCATGCGTTTTAGTGGTGAAAAGATAATTTAAAAAATCGTTCTGGAAATGAATTTACTCACAGGGTAGTTTCTTTGTATATACTCGACTATACGGGCCAAGCACTGGATTTACGGGAAATCGCGGGTTTTCGTTTGCCAGCGATTAAACTTCTTTTATTCAGCGTCTCATCAAAAATGAAAACATTTTTAAAAACTACAAGTCTCATGCCTTCTAGTGGTGAGAAAATAATTTAAAAAAACGTTCGGGAAATGAGTTTACTCCCTGGGTACTTTCTTTGTATACATTCGACTATACGGGCCTAGCTCGGGATTTTCGGAAAATCGCTAGTTTTCGTTTGCCGGCGATTAAACCTCTTTCATTAGGCGTCTCATCAAAAATGAAAACATTTTTGAAAACTACAAGTCTCATGCATTTTAGTGGCGAAAAAATAATTTAAAAAATCGTTCTGGAAATGAGTTTACTCCCTGAGTACTTTCTTTGTATACTTTTGACTATACGGGCTGAGTCCGGGATTTACGGGAAATCGCGGGTTTTCGTTTGCCGGCGATTAAACTTCTTTTATTCAGCGTCTCTTCAAAAATGAAAACATTCCTGAAAACTACAAGTCTCATGCGTTTTAGTGGTGAAAAAATAATTTAAAAAATCGTTCGGGAAATGAGTTTACTCCCTGGGTACTTTCTTTGTATACTTTTGACTATACGGGCCAAGTCCGGGATTTACGCGAAATCGCGGGTTTTCGTTTGCCGGCGATTAAACTTCTTTTATTCAGCGTCTCATCAAAAATGAAAACATTTTTAAAAACTACAAGTCTCATGCGTTTTAGTGGTGAAAAATAAATTTAAAAAATCTTTCGGGAAATGAGTTTACTCCCTGGGTACTTTCTTTGTATACCTTTGGCTATACGGGCCGAGTCCGGGAATTACGGAAATTCGAGGGTTCTCGTTTGCCGGCGATTAAACCTTCTTTTATTCAGCGTCTCATCAAAAATAAAAACATTTTTGAAAACTACAAGTCTCATGCATTTTAGTTGTGAAAAAATAATTTAAAAAATCGATCGGGAAATGAGTTTACTTTCTGGGTACTTTCTCTGCATACTTTTGACTATACGGGCCGAGTCCGGGATTTACTGGAAATCGTGGGTTTTCGTTTGCCGGCGATTAAACTTCTTTTATTCAGCGTCTCATCAAAAATGAAAACATTTTTGAAAACTACAAGTCTCATACGTTTTAGTGGTGAAAAAATAATTTAAAAAATCGTTCGGGAAATGAGTTTACTCCCTGGGTACTTTCTTTGTATACCTTTGGCTATACGGGCCGAGTCCGGGAATTACGGGAATTCGAGGGTTTTCGTTTGCCGGCGATTAAACCTTCTTTTATTCAGCGTCTTATCAAAAATAAAAACATTTTTGAAAACTACAAGTCTCATGCCTTTTAGTGTTGAAAAAATAATTTAAAAAATCGTTCGGGAAATGAGTTTACTCCCTGGGTACTTTCTTTGTATACCTTTGGCTATACGGGCCGAGTCCGGGATTTACAGGAATTCGCGGGTTTTCGTTTGCCGGCGATTAAACTTCTTTTATTCAGCGTCTCATAAAGAATAAAAACATTTTTGAAAACTACAAGTCTCATGCGTTTTAGTGGTGAAAAAATAATTTAAAAAATCGTTTGGGAAATGAGTTTACTTCCTGGGTACTTTCTCTGTATACTTTTGACTATACGGGCTGAGTCCGGGATTTACGGGAAATCGCGGGTTTTCGTTTGCCGGCGATTAAACTTCTTTTATTCAGCGTCTCTTCAAAAATGAAAACATTCCTGAAAACTACAAGTCTCACGCGTTTTAGTGGTGAAAAAATAATTTAAAAAATCGTTCGGGAAATGAGTTTACTCCCTGGGTAATTTCTTTGTATACTTTTGACTATACGGGCCAAGTCCGGGATTTACGCGAAATCGCGGGTTTTCGTTTGCCGGCGATTAAACTTCTTTTATTCAGCGTCTCATCAAAAATGAAAACATTTTTAAAAACTACAAGTCTCATGCGTTTTAGTGGTGAAAAAATAATTCAAAAAATCGTTCGGGAAATGAGTTTATTCCCTGGGTAATTTCTTTGTATACCTTTGGCTATACGGGCCGAGTCCGGGAATTACGGGAATTCGCGGGTTTTCGTTTGGCGGCGATTAAACTTCTTTTATTCAGCGTCTCATCAAAAATAAAAACATTTTTGAAAACTACAAGTCCCATGCCTTTTAGTGGTGAAAAAATAATTCAAAAAATCGTTCGGGAAATGAGTTTACTCCCTGGGTACTTTCTTTGTATACATTCGACTATACGGGCCAAGCCTGGGATTTACGGCAAATCGCGGGTTTTAGTTTGCCGGCGATTAAACCTCTTTCATTAAGCGTCTCATCAAAAATGAAAACATTTTTGAAAACTAAAAGTCTCGTGCGTTTTAGTGGTTGAAAAAATAATTCAAAAAATCGTTCGGGAAATGAGTTTACTCCCTGGGTACTTTCTTTGTATACTTTTGACTATACGGGCCGAGTCGGGGATTTACGGGAAATCGCGGGTTTTCGTTTGCCGGCGATTAAACTTCTTTTATTTAGCGTCTCTTCGAAAATGAAAACATTTCTGAAAACTACAAGTCTCATGCGTTTTAGTGGTGAAAAAATAATTTAAAAAATCGTTCGGGAAATGAGTTTACTCCCTGGGTACTTTCTTTGTATACTTTTGACTATACGGGCCGAGTCCGGGATTTACGGGAAATCGCGGGTTTTCGTTTGCCGGCGATTAAACTTCTTTTATTCAGCGTCTCATCAAAAATGAAAACATTTTTGAAAACTACAAGTCTCATGCCTTTTAGTGGTGAAAAAATAATTCAAAAAATCGTTCAGGAAATGAGTTTACTCCCTGGGTACTTTCTTTGTATACATTCGACTATACGGGCCAAGCCTGGGATTTACGGGAAATCGCGGGTTTTCGTTTGCCGGCGATTAAACCTCTTTCATTAGGCGTCTCATCAAAAATGAAAACATTTTTGAAAACTACAAGTCTCATGCGTTTTAGTGGTGAAAAAATAATTTAAAAAATCGTTCGGGAAATGAGTTTACTCCCTGGGTGCTTTCTTTGTATACCTTTGGCTATACGGGCCGAGTCCGGGAATTACGGGAATTCGAGGGTTTTCGTTTGCCGGCGATTAAACTTCTTTTATTCAGCGTCTCATCAAAAATAAAAACATTTTTGAAAACTACAAGTCTCATGCGTTTTAGTGTTGAAAAAATAATTTAAAAAATCGTTCGGGAAATGAGTTTAATCCCTGGGTACTTTCTTTGTATACCTTTGGCTATACGGACCGAGTCCGGGATTTACGGGAATTCGCGGGTTTTCGTTTGCCGGCGATTAAACTTCTTTTATTCAGCGTCACATAAAGAATGAAAACATTTTTGAAAACTACAAGTCTCATGCGTTTTAGTGGTGAAAAGATAATTTAAAAAATCGTTCTGGAAATGAGTTTACTCCCTGGGTACTTTCTTTGTATACATTCGACTATACGGGCCTTGCTCGGGATTTACGGAAAATCGCTAGTTTTAGTTTGCCGGCGATTAAACCTCTTTCATTAGGCGTCTCATCAAAAATGAAAACATTTTTGAAAACTACAAGTCTCATGCGTTTTAGTGGCGAAAAAATAATTTAAAAAATCGTTCTGGAAATGAGTTTACTCCCTGAGTACTTTCTTTGTATACTTTTGATTATACGATCCGAGTCCGGGATTTACGGGAAATCGTTGGTTTTCGTTTGCCGGCGATTAAACCTCTTTCATTAAGCGTCTCATCAAAAATGAAAACATTTTTGAAAACTACAAGTCTCATGCGTTTTATTGGTAAAAAAATAATTTAAAAAATCGTTTGGGAAATGGGTTTACTCCCTGGGTACTTTCTTTGTATACCTTTGGCTATACGGGCCGAGTCCGGGAATTACGGGAATTCGCGGGTTTTCGTTTGCCGGCGATTAAACTTCTTTTATTCAGCGTCTCATCAAAAATAAAAACATTTCTGAAAACTACAAGTCCCATGCCTTTTAGTGGTGAAAAAATAATTCAAAAAATCGTTCGGGAAATGAGTTTACTCCCTGGGTACTTTCTTTGTATACATTCGACTATACGGGCCAAGCCGGGGATTTACGGCAAATCGCGGGTTTTAGTTTGCCGGCGATTAAACCTCTTTCATTAAGCGTCTCATCAAAAATGAAAACATTTTTGAAAACTACAAGTCTCATGCGTTTTAGTGGTGAAAAAATAATTTAAAAAATCGTTCGGGAAATGAGTTTACCTCCTGGGTACTTTCTCTGTATACTTTTGACTATACGGGCCGAGTCCGGGATTTACGGGAAATCGCGGGTTTTCGTTTGCCGGCGATTAAACCTCTTTCATTAAGCGTCTGATCAAAAATGAAAACATTTTTGAAAACTACAAGTCTCATGCGTTTTATTGGTAAAAAAATAATTTAAAAAATCGTTTGGGAAATGGGTTTACTCCCTGGGTACTTTCTTTGTATACCTTTGGCTATACGGGCCGAGTCCGGGAATTACGGGAATTCGCGGGTTTTCGTTTGCCGGCGATTAAACTTCTTTTATTCAGCGTCTCATCAAAAATAAAAACATTTCTGAAAACTACAAGTCCCATGCCTTTTAGTGGTGAAAAAATAATTCAAAAAATCGTTCGGGAAATGAGTTTACTCCCTGGGTACTTTCTTTGTATACATTCGACTATACGGGCCAAGCCGGGGATTTACGGCAAATCGCGGGTTTTAGTTTGCCGGCGATTAAACCTCTTTCATTAAGCGTCTCATCAAAAATGAAAACATTTTTGAAAACTACAAGTCTCATGCGTTTTAGTGGTGAAAAAATAATTTAAAATATCGTTCGGGAAATGAGTTTACTTCCTGGGTACTTTCTCTGTATACTTTTGACTATACGGGCCGAGTCCGGGATTTACGGGAAATCGCGGGTTTTCGTTTGCCGGCGATTAAACTTCTTTTATTCAGCGTCTCATCAAAAATGAAAACATTATTGAAAACTACAAGTCTCATGCCTTTTAGTGGTGAAAAAATAATTCAAAAAATCGTTCGGGAAATGAGTTTACTCCCTGGGTACTTTCTTTGTATACATTGGACTATACGGGCCAAGCCTGGGATTTACGGGAAATCGCGGGTTTTCGTTTGCCGGCGATTAAACCTCTTTCATTAAGCGTCTCATCAAAAATGAAAACATTTTTGAAAACTACAAGTCTCATGCGTTTTAGTGGTGAAAAAATAATTTAAAAAATCGTTCGGGAAATGAGTTTACTCCCTGGGTACTTTCTTTGTATACATTGGACTATACGGGCCAAGCCTGGGATTAACGGGAAATCGCGGGTTTTCGTTTGCCGGCGATTAAACCTCTTTCATTAAGCGTCTCATCAAAAATGAAAACATTTTTGAAAACTACAAGTCTCATGCGTTTTAGTGGTGAAAAAATAATTTAAAAAATCGTTCGGGAAATGAGTTTACTCCCTGGTTACTTTCTTCGTATACCTATGGCTATAAGGGCCGAGTCCGGGAATTACGGGAATTCGCTGGTTTTCGTTTGCCGGCGATTAAACTTCTTTTATTCAGCGTCTCATCAAAAATAAAAACATTTTTGAAAACTACAAGTCTCATGAGTTTTAGTGTTGAAAAAATAATTTAAAAAACCGTTCGGGAAATGAGTTTACTCCCTGGGTACTTTCTTTGTATACCTTTGGCTATACGGGCCGAGTCCGGGATTTACGGGAATTCGCGGGTTTTCGTTTGCCGGCGATTAAACTTCTTTTATTCAGCGTCTCATAAAGAATGAAAACATTTTTGAAAACTACAAGTCTCATGCGTTTTATTGCCGAAAAAATAATTTAAAAAATCGTTCTGGAAATGAGTTTACTCCCTGAGTACTTTCTTTGTATACTTTTGACTATACGAGCCGAGTCCGGAATTTACAAGAAATCGCGCGTTTTCGTTTGCCGGCGATTAAACTTCTTTTATTCAGCGTCCCATCAAAAATTAAAACATTTTTGAAAACTACAAGTCTCATGCGTTTTAGTGGTGAAAAAATAATTTAAAAAATCGTTCGGGAAATGAGTTTACTCCCTGGGTAGTTTCTTTGTATACTTTTGACTATACGGGCCGAGTCCGGGATTTACGGGAAATCGCGGGTTTTCGTTTGCCAGCGATTAAACTTATTTTATTCCGCGTCTCATCAAAAATGAAAACATTTTTGAAAACTACAAGTCTCATGCGTTTTAGTGGTGAAAAGATAATTTAAAAAATCGTTCTGGAAATGAGTTTACTCACAGGGTACTTTCTTTGTATATATTCGACTATACGGGCCAAGCCCGGGATTTACGGGAAATCGCGCGTTTTCGTTTGCCGGCGATTAAACTTCTTTTATTCAGCGTCCCATCAAAAATTAAAACATTTTTGAAAACTACAAGTCTCATGCGTTTTAGTGGTGATAAAATAATTTAAAAAATCGTTCGGGAAATGAGTTTACTCCCTGGGTAGTTTCTTTGTATACTTTTGACTATACGGGCCGAGTCCGGGATTTACGGGAAATCGCGGGTTTTCGTTTGCCAGCGATTAAACTTCTTTTATTCCGCGTCTCATCAAAAATGAAAACATTTTTGAAAACTACAAGTCTTATGCGTTTTAGTGGTGAAAAAATAATTTAAAAAATCGTTCGGGAAATGAGTTAAACTCCCTGGGTAGTTTCTTTGTATATTTTTGACTATACGGGCCGAGTCCGGGATTTACGGGAAATCGCGGGTTTTCGTTTGCCAGCGATTAAACTTATTTTATTCCGCGTCTCATCAAAAATGAAAACATTTTTGAAAACTACAATTCTCATGCGTTTTAGTGGTGAAAAGATAATTTAAAAAATCGTTCTGGAAATGAGTTTACTAACAGGGTACTTTCTTTGTATATATTCGACTATACGGGCCAAGCCCGGGATTTACGGGAAATCGCGCGTTTTGGTTTGCCGGCGATTAAACTTCTTTTATTCCGCGTCTCATCAAAAATTAAAACATTTTTGAAAACTACAAGTCTTATGCGTTTTAGTGGTGAAAAAATAATTTAAAAAATCGTTCGGGAAATGAGTTAAACTCCCTGAGTACTTTCTTTGTATACTTTTGACTATACGAGCCGAGTCCGGAATTTACAAGAAATCGCGCGTTTTCGTTTGCCGGCGATTAAACTTCTTTTATTCAGCGTCCCATCAAAAATTAAAACATTTTTGAAAACTACAAGTCTCATGCGTTTTAGTGGTGAAAAAATAATTTAAAAAATCGTTCGGGAAATGAGTTTACTCCCTGGGTAGTTTCTTTGTATACTTTTGACTATACGGGCCGAGTCCGGGATTTACGGGAAATCGCGGGTTTTCGTTTGCCAGCGATTAAACTTATTTTATTCCGCGTCTCATCAAAAATGAAAACATTTTTGAAAACTACAAGTCTCATGCGTTTTAGTGGTGAAAAGATAATTTAAAAAATCGTTCTGGAAATGAGTTTACTCACAGGGTACTTTCTTTGTATATATTCGACTATACGGGCCAAGCCCGGGATTTACGGGAAATCGCGCGTTTTCGTTTGCCGGCGATTAAACTTCTTTTATTCAGCGTCCCATCAAAAATTAAAACATTTTTGAAAACTACAAGTCTTATGCGTTTTAGTGGTGATAAAATAATTAAAAAAATCGTTCGGGAAATGAGTTTACTCCCTGGGCAGTTTCTTTGTATACTTTTGACTATACGGGCCGAGTCCGGGATTTACGGGAAATCGCGGGTTTTCGTTTGCCAGCGATTAAACTTCTTTTATTCCGCGTCTCATCAAAAATGAAAACATTTTTGAAAACTACAAGTCTTATGCGTTTTAGTGGTGAAAAAATAATTTAAAAAATCGTTCGGGAAATGAGTTAAACTCCCTGGGTAGTTTCTTTGTATATTTTTGACTATACGGGCCGAGTCCGGGATTTACGGGAAATCGCGGGTTTTCGTTTGCCAGCGATTAAACTTATTTTATTCCGCGTCTCATCAAAAATGAAAACATTTTTGAAAACTACAATTCTCATGCGTTTTAGTGGTGAAAAGATAATTTAAAAAATCGTTCTGGAAATGAGTTTACTAACAGGGTACTTTCTTTGTATATATTCGACTATACGGGCCAAGCCCGGGATTTACGGGAAATCGCGCGTATTGGTTTGCCGGCGATTAAACTTCTTTTATTCAGCGTCCCATCAAAAATTAAAACATTTTTGAAAACTACAAGTCTCATGCGTTTTAGTGGTGATAAAATAATTTAAAAAATCGTTCGGGAAATGAGTTTACTCCCTGGGTAGTTTCTTTGTATACTTTTGACTATACGGGCCGAGTCCGGGATTTACGGGAAATCGCGGGTTTTCGTTTGCCGGCGATTAAACCTCTTTCATTAAGCGTCTCATCAAAAATGAAAACATTTTTGAAAACTACAAGTCTCATGCGTTTTATTGGTAAAAAAATAATTTAAAAAATCGTTTGGGAAATGGGTTTACTCCCTGGGTACTTTCTTTGTATACCTTTGGCTATACGGGCCGAGTCCGGGAATTACGGGAATTCGCGGGTTTTCGTTTGCCGGCGATTAAACCTCTTTCATTAAGCGTCTCATCAAAAATGAAAACATTTTTGAAAACTACAAGTCTCATGCGTTTTAGTGGTGAAAAAATAATTTAAAAAATCGTTCGGGAAATGAGTTTACTTCCTGGGTACTTTCTCTGTATACTTTTGACTATACGGGCCGAGTCCGGGATTTACGGGAAATCGCGGGTTTTCGTTTGCCGGCGATTAAACTTCTTTTATTCAGCGTCTCTTCAAAAATGAAAACATTCCTGAAAACTACAAGTCTCATGCGTTTTAGTGGTGAAAAAATAATTTAAAAAATCGTTCGGGAGATGAGTTTACTCCCTGGGTACTTTCTTTGTATACTTTTAACTATACGGGCCGAGTCCGGGATTTACGGGAAATCGCGGGTTTTCGTTTGCCGGCGATTAAACTTCTTTTATTCAGCGTCTCATCAAAAATGAAAACATTATTGAAAACTACAAGTCTCATGCCTTTTAGTGGTGAAAAAATAATTCAAAAAATCGTTCGGGAAATGAGTTTACTCCCTGGGTACTTTCTTTGTATACATTGGACTATACGGGCCAAGCCTGGGATTTACGGGAAATCGCGGGTTTTCGTTTGCCGGCGATTAAACCTCTTTCATTAAGCGTCTCATCAAAAATGAAAACATTTTTGAAAACTACAAGTCTCATGCGTTTTAGTGGTGAAAAAATAATTTAAAAAATCGTTCGGGAAATGAGTTTACTCCCTGGTTACTTTCTTCGTATACCTTTGGCTATAAGGGCTGAGTCCGGGAATTACGGGAATTCGCTGGTTTTCGTTTGCCGGCGATTAAACTTCTTTTATTCAGCGTCTCATCAAAAATAAAAACATTTTTGAAAACTACAAGTCTCATGAGTTTTAGTGTTGAAAAAATAATTTAAAAAACCGTTCGGGAAATGAGTTTACTCCCTGGGTACTTTCTTTGTATACCTTTGGCTATACGGGCCGAGTCCGGGATTTACGGGAATTCGCGGGTTTTCGTTTGCCGGCGATTAAACTTCTTTTATTCAGCGTCTCATAAAGAATGAAAACATTTTTGAAAACTACAAGTCTCTTGCGTTTTATTGGCGAAAAAATAATTTAAAAAATCGTTCTGGAAATGAGTTTACTCCCTGAGTACTTTCTTTGTATACTTTTGACTATACGAGCCGAGTCCGGAATTTACAAGAAATCGCGCGTTTTCGTTTGCCGGCGATTAAACTTCTTTTATTCAGCGTCCCATCAAAATTTAAAACATTTTTGAAAACTACAAGTCTCATGCGTTTTAGTGGTGAAAAAATAATTTAAAAAATCGTTCGGGAAATGAGTTTACTCCCTGGGTAGTTTCTTTGTATACTTTTGACTATACGGGCCGAGTCCGGGATTTACGGGAAATCGCGGGTTTTCGTTTGCCAGCGATTAAACTTATTTTATTCCGCGTCTCATCAAAAATGAAAACATTTTTGAAAACTACAAGTCTCATGCGTTTTAGTGGTGAAAAGATAATTTAAAAAATCGTTCTGGAAATGAGTTTACTCACAGGGTACTTTCTTTGTATATATTCGACTATACGGGCCAAGCCCGGGATTTACGGGAAATCGCGCGTTTTCGTTTGCCGGCGATTAAACTTCTTTTATTCAGCGTCCCATCAAAAATTAAAACATTTTTGAAAACTACAAGTCTCATGCGTTTTAGTGGTGATAAAATAATTTAAAAAATCGTTCGGGAAATGAGTTTACTCCCTGGGTAGTTTCTTTGTATACTTTTGACTATACGGGCCGAGTCCGGGATTTACGGGAAATCGCGGGTTTTCGTTTGCCAGCGATTAAACTTCTTTTATTCCGCGTCTCATCAAAAATGGATACATTTTTGAAAACTACAAGTCTTATGCGTTTTAGTGGTGAAAAAATAATTTAAAAAATCGTTCGGGAAATGAGTTAAACTCCCTGGGTAGTTTCTTTGTATATTTTTGACTATACGGGCCGAGTCCGGGATTTACGGGAAATCGCGGGTTTTCGTTTGCCAGCGATTAAACTTATTTTATTCCGCGTCTCATCAAAAATGAAAACATTTTTGAAAACTACAATTCTCATGCGTTTTATTGGCGAAAAAATAATTTAAAAAATCGTTCTGGAAATGAGTTTACTCCCTGAGTACTTTCTTTGTATACTTTTGACTATACGAGCCGAGTCCGGAATTTACAAGAAATCGCGCGTTTTCGTTTGCCGGCGATTAAACTTCTTTTATTCAGCGTCCCATCAAAAATTAAAACATTTTTGAAAACTACAAGTCTCATGCGTTTTAGTGGTGAAAAAATAATTTAAAAAATCGTTCGGGAAATGAGTTTACTCCCTGGGTAGTTTCTTTGTATACTTTTGACTATACGGGCCGAGTCCGGGATTTACGGGAAATCGCGGGTTTTCGTTTGCCAGCGATTAAACTTCTTTTATTCCGCGTCTCATCAAAAATGAAAACATTTTTGAAAACTACAAGTCTCATGCGTTTTAGTGGTGAAAAGATAATTTAAAAAATCGTTCTGGAAATGAGTTTACTCACAGGGTACTTTCTTTGTATATATTCGACTATACGGGCCAAGCCCGGGATTTACGGGAAATCGCGCGTTTTCGTTTGCCGGCGATTAAACTTCTTTTATTCAGCGTCCCATCAAAAATTAAAACATTTTTGAAAACTACAAGTCTCATGCGTTTTAGTGGTGATAAAATAATTTAAAAAATCGTTCGGGAAATGAGTTTACTCCCTGGGTAGTTTCTTTGTATACTTTTGACTATACGGGCCGAGTCCGGGATTTACGGGAAATCGCGGGTTTTTGTTTGCCAGCGATTAAACTTCTTTTATTCCGCGTCTCATCAAAAATGAAAACATTTTTGAAAACTACAAGTCTTATGCGTTTTAGTGGTGAAAAAATAATTTAAAAAATCGTTCGGGAAATGAGTTAAACTCCCTGGGTAGTTTCTTTGTATATTTTTGACTATACGGGCCGAGTCCGGGATTTACGGGAAATCGCGGGTTTTCGTTTGCCAGCGATTAAACTTATTTTATTCCGCGTCTCATCAAAAATGAAAACATTTTTGAAAACTACAATTCTCATGCGTTTTAGTGGTGAAAAGATAATTTAAAAAATCGTTCTGGAAATGAGTTTACTAACAGGGTACTTTCTTTGTATATATTCGACTATACGGGCCAAGCCCAGGATTTACGGGAAATCGCGCGTTTTGGTTTGCCGGCGATTAAACTTCTTTTATTCAGCGTCCCATCAAAAATTAAAACATTTTTAAAAACTACAAGTCTCATGCGTTTTAGTGGTGATAAAATAATTTAAAAAATCGTTCGGGAAATGAGTTTACTCCCTGGGTAGTTTCTTTGTATACTTTTGACTATACGGGCCGAGTCCGGGATTTACGGGAAATCGCGGGTTTTCGTTTGCCAGCGATTAAACTTCTTTTATTCCGCGTCTCATCAAAAATGAAAACATTTTTGAAAACCACAAGTCTTATGCGTTTTAGTGGTGAAAAAATAATTTAAAAAATCGTTCGGGAAATGAGTTTACTCCCTGGGTAGTTTCTTTGTATACTTTTGACTATACGGGCCGAGTCCGGGATTTACGGGAAATCGCGGGTTTTCGTTTGCCAGCGATTAAACTTCTTTTATTCCGCGTCTCATCAAAAATGAAAACATTTTTGAAAACTACAAGTCTTATGCGTTTTAGTGGTGAAAAAATAATTTAAAAAATCGTTCAGGAAATGAGTTTACTCCCTGGGTAGTTTCTTTGTATACTTTTGACTATACGGGCCGAGTCCGGGATTTACGGGAAATCGCGGGTTTTCGTTTGCCAGCGATTAAACTTATTTTATTCCGCGTCTCATCAAAAATGAAAACATTTTTGAAAACTACAAGTCTCATGCGTTTTAGTGGTGAAAAGATAATTTAAAAAAT